>NC_079193.1:78956440-79629405 GCF_029499605.1 Hyla sarda | reverse complement strand
ATTTGTTGCATATTCTTGCTCATTCTAAAACTTTAGACTTTATTTTTTATTTTTTTTTTACCTTTCTCGTATGTCCAACTGATTAACTTCTTAAGGACCAAGCCCATTTTGGCCTTAAAGCGTACCTATCATATACCAGAAAAATATGTTACTCAGTACCTCATCCTGATCTTGTACATATCAATTGTATGTGTCTAGCTTCTGTATTTCTTTTAAAATCAGCTTTTATCAGATCACACTGAATTTTTTCATCTTCTGAGGAGGGGGCGTGTCCCTCTCTTGCCCTCACTGTACATGACTAAACTTCCTCCTTCACTGTGTGTCACTGAGCTGTCAGCCAATCACTGCACTCTGCTCTGTAACCCTTTCCTCTCTGGTTTTATGCTGCACATCTTACACATAGAGGAAGAAGGATTACTGGTGTTTGCCTGCTGTTCTCCTTATACACTATGTAGTAGAGCCCTGCACAGGGGACTGGTTTTTCAATCCCGCTCCCGATGATTTTTTTTGTCCAATCCTGCCCGCTAACAGGAATGTATAGATACTAGGGTGCAATGGTCTGCACATACTCCCAATGTATTGTAGTTTGTTTAGTACACACTAGGGCTGGGCGGTATACCGGTTCATACCGGATACCAGTTTTTTTTTCTCCGACGGTATGAATTTTGCCCCATACCGCTATACCGGTGGGGCCACTCCCCCCACCCATGAATGAATTACAGAGCCCACGGCTCCGCTCTGTCAGGGGAGAGCAGGATGAGACTCCTCATCCCCGCTCCCCCTGCAGTTTCAGGCCGGCTCCTCTCTGCAATCAGAGCCAAGGGAAAGCGTAGAAACTTGCCCGGAGCCAGCTCCCTGCTCCAGTCACCCTCTCCCCTCTCTTCGCCAGTGTTCATAACAAGCGTCCGCTCCCCTTGGTCCTGTGGCGTAAGGCAGAGCATTGCGCCGCATTTCTTCTAGTTCCGGTGCCCGCTCCTGAGGCCCCTAGTGGACGCCGCAGAACCGAGGGGAGCGGGCGCTTCAGGGGCGGACAGACCGCCTGTCAGGGGGCCCGCTGATCTTTGAAAGAGCGGTGGGCGCCCTCACACAACGCACGTGAGCTGCGCCGCTGCTGCTCACTGTTCTAAAGTGGCCGTGGCGCATAATAGTGCAGTTGCCACTTTAGATCAATATTTCAAATTCCCTCCTGGCGGAAGCGTCAGCATCCTGTGCTGAACGCTTCCGCCAGAGAGGATCCTGTGTCCGGGCGGGAAGCGCCCATGTTACTGCACTGATGACAGGGGCACTTCCCAGCAGCCACATCAGCGCACAGGTGAGGAGGAGGGGGGGTTAATGGAAGCAGAGGGGGTAATGGAATAAGGGTCAGGATAGGATAAATGAAAAGAGCAGGGGGGTTAACGGAATGAGGGGCAGGATGGGGTTAATGGAATGAGGGGCAGGATGGGGTTAATGGAATGAGGGGCAGGATGGGGTTAATGGAATGAGGGGCAGGATGGGGTGAATGGAATGAGGGGCAGGATGGGGTGAATGGAAAGAGGGGCAGGATGGGGTGAATGGAAAGAGGGGCAGGATGGGGTGAATGGAAAGAGGGGCAGGATGGGGTGAATGGAGAGATTTTCGCTGCCCTGACTCCTCATCCTCTGTAGTGCAGAGCTGTGATAGACAGCAGCGGGGGAGTATACAGTACAATGCTGTTTCCCCAACCAGGGTGCCTCCAGCTGTTGCACAACTACAACTACCAGCATGCCCAGACATCCGCAGGCTGTCCAGGCATGCTGGGAGTTGTAGTTTTGCGACAGCTGGAGGCACACTGGTTGGGGAAATCCTGATGTTCTGACACTTTAACAAGCCCCCCAAAATACTGTGATACCGCGATAATTTAAAAAAATACAGTGATACACATTTTTGGTCATACCGCCCAGCTCTAGTACACACTCTGCTATATATGGGGGGTATGTACAGAGCATTGCACTCTAGTGTATGTACAGATGTTAATAGCAGTGACTGCAGACTCGGAGGCCCTGGGTCACTGACCGACGCAATGCTCTGCACATACCCCCACCTGTATAGGAATGTACATACACACTGCTATACACATGGGTGGTATGTGCAGACTGCAGAGCATTGCACCCTATGCCTAGGGTCTATAGAAGTCCCTAGGGGGCAGTGCTTTGCAGTATGCACATACACCCCCCCCCCTCCCCCCATGTGTATAGCAGTGTGTGTGTACATTCCTATACAGGTGGGGGTATATGCAGTGCATTGCATTCTAGTCTGTACATACCCCCATACACACTGCCATACACAGACTGCAGAGCATTGCACCCTAGGGTCTGTAGAAACTGCTAGGGTGCAATGCTCTGCAGTGCACTTACCCCTATGTGAATAGCAGTGCAGACAGAGGCCCTAGCTGGGATGATTACCAATGGATGCAGTCACTTACATACCAAGCCAGGGCCGCAGCACAGCGCGCTGTGTGTGAATTGTGGGTAACATTGGTGGCAGCTCTGACCTACCAGGCCGGTGAGAGAAGATGGGATACAGAGTAAACGATCCTCTAGGGCAGGCTGAGCGCCCCACAAAATGGCGGTGCGGTGGCGGCAGAAGGAGAAGACAGGACTGGTAGGAGACAGTCGGGTTTAGCTGGCACTGAGCTGGCATACTGTAATAAACCCCTTCCCCATCTCCTTACTACTGGAGTACATGTTGCTGTATAAGGCTGAACATGCTGTCTAACTTCTGCTCCTTCTCCTCTATGCTATGGACGGAGCTCTGCACTGAATCATTCTCTTTCTCTCACACGAGCTGCAGAGGGGGTGTGGCCTTCTCTCAGCCAATCACAGCAGCTCACTCACTGCATGCTTTCTGTGTGTTGGGAGATCATCACACAGGGAGCGCACACAGTTGTCCAGTTGTCCTTTGTAATGACATCACTCATTTTACCATAAAATGTATGGCACAACCAAAATAATATTATTTGTGTGGGGAAATTGAAAAGAAAAAGGCAATTTTGCAAATTTTGGAAGGTTTTGTTCACACTGTACCATTTACATTAAAAATGACAGGGTTTTCTTTATTTTGTGGGTCAATACGATTAAATTGATACCCATGATTACATACTTTTCTATTATTGTACTGCTTTAAAAAAAATCGCAAACTTTTTAACCAAATTAGTACATTTAAAATCCCTCTATTTTGACGACCTATAACTTTTTCATTTTTCCGTATAAGTGGCAGTATGAGGGCTCATTTTTTGGGCCATGATCTTCAACTTTTTTTTTTTACGTTTACGCCATTCACAGCACGGGATAAATTAACATTATATTTTATAAAATGTTATGCCTTTTTGGGGTGAAATGGGGAAAAAGGGACGTTTTACATTTTTATTGGGAGAGGGGATTTTTCATATTTTTTTTTTTTTTTTTTTTACCTGTTTTTATTTTTATTTTTTACACTTATGTCCCCATAGGGGACTATTTATTGCGATCACTTGATTGCTAATAATGTTCAGTGCTATGCATAGGGCATAGCACTGATCAGTGTTAGGCTGCTTTCACACTATAAAGTTCCTCTGCTTTAAAGATCCGTTCTAATGTCCCGTTAGGAAAACCCTTAAAAACTGCCGTTACAAAATCCCATTAAAGTCTATGGGATTTTTACATTATTCGTTTTAACCCGTCATAGCCTGTTATGAATAACAGATGTTATTTTGTGACGGGAGAAAAATAGTGCATGTAACATTTTTTTTCCCACGTCACAAAATAACGTCCGTTATTCATAACTAGCTATGACGGGTTAAAACGAATGATGTAAAAATCCCATAGACTTTAGGGGGGTTTTGTAACGGCCGTTTTTAATGGTTTTCCTAACGGGACATTATAACGGATCTTTAATGCGGAGGAACTTTATAGTGTGAAAGCAGCCTTATCTGTGATCTTCTATTCTGCTCGATATCAGACCATAGCAGAAGACCCCTGGAGATGGCCGGAGGCAGGTGAGGGGACCCCCGGCCATCATGCTGGATGATTGTATCCCAACGGCATCGCTTCGGGCGATTCTATTATCCATTTTAAGTGCTGCACTGCCGCAGATGCTGTCATCTGCATTGATGACTGCATCTGAGGGGTTAATGGTGGACATTGGTGCTATCGCTGATGTCTGCCATTACTGGCGAGGCCCTGGCGCTGATAGCAGCCAGGATCTGCCGTGCATGATGCGAGCACCGGTCCGGTGCTCGCGGTCATGTTCCCCATTTTAGAAAAAGATGTCTGTCTTTTGAGCAAGAAATTACTGCAATTTTTTTTTTTTTTTCTTGCCCTAAAAGACGGGACCAAAAGCGGTTTATGTTTTGAACTTTATATTTAGAGAAAGTAGACTAATGAATAATGGGGATACAGCACTTTATCCACTTGCAGCATGGCCCCATGCACGTGATGGAGGTGCATAGCTACACCAGTGCTATGTCCCCTTCATTCTGATGAGTAATGGGCAGCTTTGACAACCATCAATCATAAAGTGATGGCATACACTTGGGATATACCATCATTTTATAAAATTAAAATGCCCCTTAAATACATTTTAAAGCAGATGTTTTTGATACAATAAATAAACCTCAACAGGGTTCCTTATAATGGTCATGTGTGTCATGTTTTAGGCTATGAACTTTCAAGGACGACTAAAGTTTCTTCATGGACAGAATAAGAAAGGGAAAGATGGATCCATAATACCCCCTCAGCTTGCACTCTTTGCCCTGGCTACACCCTTACAGTCTCCTTCTATCTTGGAGATCCGAACCAAAAACTTCATCTTCAGAACGAAGCACAAACTAGACTTCACTCCTATAGGATGTGATGCAAAGTAAGATCGAGGCAGACATTTTACTGTTTAGTTTTTGATGGTGTTGCTAGATAAAAATGTAGTATTTTGTTTTGTTTACATCCTGGAATATGTTTTTTAGATTAGAAGTCATCGGTCATACCAACCACAGTATGATGTTCTGTCTTGTTTCAATATGAGTCAGCTTATTATAATTAATCTTTCTTGTTTCTCCACAGAGGAAGCATAGTACTGGGATACACAGAAGCAGAGCTGTGCGTTAGAGGAACTGGCTATCAGTTTATTCATGCTGCAGACATGCTGTACTGTGCAGAGAATCATGTCCGAAGTAAGTCCGAGCAAACCTAAACTTTCATAGGGTGACTGCAAAAAACGCAGCTATCGTGATGCCATCACATACCGTATATATTCGAGTATAAGCCGACCCGAATATAAGCCGAGGCCGCTAATTTTACCCCAAAAACCCAGGAAAAGTTATTGACTCGACTATAAGTCTAAGGTGGGAAATACATCATCCCCCCATGTTATCAACCAGACCCCCGTCATCATCCAGACCCCCTTCGTCGTCGTCCCCTTCATCATCACCGCTTGTCAATCCCTTCATCAGTGGTCTTCAATCTGCGTACCTCCAGATGTTGCAAAACTACAACTCCCAGCATGCCCGGACAGCCATCGGCTGTCCAGGCATGATGGCTATTTTAGTTTTGAAACCTCTGGAGGTCCGCAGGTTGAAGACCACTGCGGCCTTTGTCATCATCCAGCCCCCCCCCCCCCTTTTGTTTTGTACTCACCTCCCCTCGGCGGGAAGTTAGGGTGAGCTGGTCCAGGCCATCTATGCTGCAGGGACCGTCCGGTGGGGATGGTTAGTCGTTGCCGGCTGTCCATTTTAACCGGGGGGGGGGGGGGGGCTTCTCTGTGCTTCAGGCCCGGACTAGTGACGTTACCTTGACAACGACGCACAGAGATGTTGCGCATGAACGTCCCTGTGCGTCATCGTCAAAGCAACTTCACTACTCTGGGGCTGGGCCCGAAGCGCGGAGAAGATGCTGCCCCCCCCTGGTGAAAATGGACAGCCCGCACCGACTAACCATCCCCACTGGAAGGTCAATGCAGCATAGATGGCCCGGACCAGCTCACCCTAACTTCCCGCCGAGGGGAGGTGAGTACAAAACAAAGGGGGGGGGGGGGTGCTGGATGATGACGAAGGCCGCAGTGGTCTTCGACCTGCCGACCTCCAGAGGTTTCAAAACTACAGCACCCAGCATGGCTTGCTGGGAGTTGTAGTTTTGCAACATCTGGAGGTCCGCAGGTTGAAGACCACTGATGAAAGGATTGACAGGCGGAGAGTTCACTCGAGTATAAGTTGAGGGGGGCGTTTTCAGCACGAAAAATTGTGCTGAAAAACTCTGCTTATACTCGAGTATATACGGTGGTTGTTGGGTGCAGTTATCTGTATAACACAATAGGCCTCTGTGTGTTGCCTACATTTTCCAGCAGTAACTACATACAGTAATTGACACCAAGCAGTTAGTTCCTCTCCAGTGTTTCCTTACATTCAGCACAGAGAGACATCTTTTAATGTTTGTATATAATGCTCTTTTTTTTGTATTCTGTTTCTCACTTATCCTGTTTTATGCCATATTAAAAACAGGAAGACAAAACAGTGAAGCGGGTGACAAGGTAGCCAGCAGTGCAGGCAGTTTTGCTTAAGACTACAGACAGCTGGGGGAAGAGGTGTTGATATAATGACAGCTAAGCACTTTATCAGGGTGGGGATGTGGAGTGTGTTCATAAAGATAATACAGAACAGAAAAAATGACTCAGTTCAGTTGGATTATGGCTAAAAATAGGCAGTATAAAGGTATGACCGCTAATAGATCTTCCCTGTTCCTGATGAATTGTCATTTTCTCATCATATACAGTGATCAAGACTGGAGAGAGTGGAATGACTATTTTCAGACTTCTCTCTAAAGATAGTGGATGGATTTGGGTTCAAGCAAATGCACGGCTTGTTTATAAGAATGGAAGACCAGATTATATAATTGCAACACAAAGGCCTCTTGCGTAAGTTATTTTTTAATATGCAGAACATTTGAATGGATACATTTTATTGTTTTATGAAGAAGCTGCTACTTCAGAAGCTAGAATACTTCCTACATTTACTATAAGATGTTAGGAAACACAAAACCATCATCCAGCCATATAAGAAGTAGCTTTGCAGTTTGTTCATGTTTTGACACGTGTGATGGGAGCGGCGGCACCTATCATTTTTTCTGCGGCTCTGTTCTCATTGCATCTGAACCTTCTGTCTACATAAACATCTGGAATATCTCCTTACATAAACAGTATCTTACATATGAGTACACCTCTCACATTTTTGTAAGGATTTTATTATTCTTTTATGTGACAATGTAAGGCAAGTGTTTAATGTTGCTGTTCCTCAAAATAACTCCACACACAGCTGTTAGACCTTGGCAACAAAAGTAAGTACACCACTAAGTGGGAGTGTATAAATTGGGCCCAAAGTGTCAATATTTTGTGTAGCCACCATTATTTTTCAGCACTGCCTTAAGCCTCTTGGATAAGTTCACCAGAGCTTCATAGGTTGCCACTCGAGTCCCCTTCAGCTCTTCCATGATAACATTACAGAGCAGGTAGATGTTAAAGACTTAGTACTCCTCCACCTTCCATTTGTCAATACCCCTCAAGATGCACAATAGGGTTTATGTCTGGAGACATGCTTAGGCTGCTTTCACACTATAAGTTGCTCCGTTTTAAAGACCCATTATAATGTCCCGTTAAGAAAACCCTTAAAACGGCCGTTAAACAGCCGCTACAAAATTTCATTAAAGTATATGGGATTTTTTGATTATCCGTTATAGCCAGTTATGAATAACGGACGTTATTTGTGAATGGAGAAATGGAAAAATTTTACATGCACTAATTTTTCTCCCGTCACAAATAACGTCCGTTATTCATAACGGTCTATAACAAGTGATAACGGATAATCAAAAAATGCCATAGACTTTAATGGGATTTTGTAACGGCCGTTTCTAAGGGTTTTCTTAACAGGACATTATAACGGGTCTTTAAAATGGAGCAACTTATAGTTTGAAAGCAGCCTTATCCAGTCCATCATCTTTACCCTCAGCTTCTTTAACAAGGCAGTGGTGGTCTTGGACGTGTGTTTGGGGTAGGTATCATGTTAGAATACTTCAGGTATCATGTTTGAATACTGCCCTGTCGCCCAGTCTCTAATAGGAGTGGATCAAACAACTCAGATGATTAGAACTAGGGATTCACCGAAAGGAAAATTTTTGGCCCAAACCGAAGTTTTAGGCTGTGCTTGGCTGAAAAACGAAAGTGCATTGCCCCGCCCCGTTTTTCTTTTCTTTTTTTTTAATATTGTTTTTGTTACGTTTTATTACTTTTTTGGGGGGGGGGGATGTGACCAAAATCAGCAATTTTTGCGTTTGGGATTTTATTTTTTTTTTGCGTTTACGCAGTTCACAGTGCAGGATCAGAAACATGATAATTTAATAGTTGGGACAATTATGCACATGGTGATATCAAATATGTTTGTTTTTATAATTTTTTATATGGAAAACAGGAAAAGGAGGGTGATTTTAAACTTTTGATATTGAATGGGTTTAGTGTTTTTTAAACTTTTTTTTTTTTTACACTTTATTTATGGAGGCCATTGCTAAGCTGCAGCATGCGCACCTCCTCCCACCCCACCCCTATCTGGCTTGAAAAAATGCTTATTGCTATCTATTTTTCTTCCTAGAATGAGAGGAAGATGAATAGGATTTTTTTTTATTTATTTTTTTGTTATTTCTCATTTTAAATTGCAAGACAAGAAGACCATGCAGAATAAGCTGGGTATTAGCTTACTAGACCGCTTGATCATTTGTTTCAAATATAAAAAGTCTAAGTGTAGGTACCTGCATGAGCCAATCACTTCATTGTGTCCATTTTCAAAAAAATAGAATTGTCAGTTGCCATAAGAAACTACTCAACTCTTAAACAACATTTCATAAATGCGTTTAATTTACATTCAACATATCCCATTTCCACTTGCAATCACCCACCACAGCCGTGTCCCTCCTCTGCCAGTGATTGGCTTGGTGACAAAGTGACGTGTTGACCACAGCACAGTAGAAAGGGGCAGAAACTTAGTACCGCAGTAAGGCTGGGTCCACACTACGTTTTGTCCCATACGGGAGCGCATACGGCAGGAGGGAGCTAAAACCTCGCGCTCCCGTATGTGACTGTATGCGTTCCCGTATGCCATTCACTTCAATGAGCCGACCGGAGTGAAACGTTCGGTCCGGTCGGCTCATTTTTGCGCCGTATGCGCTTTTAAACCGGACCTAAAACTGTGGTCAACCACGGTTTTAGGTCCGGTTGTAAAAGCGCATACGGCGCAAAAATGAGCCGACCGGACCGAACGTTTCACTCCGGTCGGCTCATTGAAGTGAATGGCATACGGGAACACATACGGTCACATACGGGAGCGCGAGGTTTTAGCTCCCTCCTGCCGTATGCGCTCCCGTATGGGACAAAACGTAGTGTGGACCCAGCCTAACAAAGGTTGAGGTGGAGTGAGGCAGGTAAGTACATAACCATTTTGCTGGATTACCCTTTCAAAAATGTTCCAGGTAAAACTAGATGTGAGAGATCACTTGGAAGAACAGTTGTATTGTCTTTTTGTGTTATGAGGGAACTATGTTGTTAAGATAAAGAACTTGTACATCAAATTGCACCTGCCCAAGCCCAAAGTCATTGCAGCCATTTTTTTTATGGCTATGCAAAATGCTCACAAGTAGCTGGCAACTAGACATCAATATTAATTTATATAAATATTGATAATGCTCACTATTTTGACTATCCTGTTAACTTTAAAGCAGAAATCTTCCAGAATTATTTGCTGGCTTTATGTCTACACAGAGCTTGTTTTGGTGGTTTGTATTCTGAGATGTGTAGGTATAGAAAAGACTACCACTTGCCCTGCTTTATGGGAGCTCGGCTAAGCTTGGGGTGTGTCGCTCTTGAAGCTTGTTGGCTGTTACCATTATCAATCAGCAGATGTGTGAATGCATCTTTGGAATATAATCCTGGCAATAAATCATGATCATAAGTAAAGTAATGTATTTACAAAGTCATAAACTGGAAAATGGTGGTCATATGCTTTAGATTAACAGTTAACATTCTGAGGTCGATGACGCATATTTCTTAACATATAGGCTATTAGATTATTTTATTCTTCTTTTGCCAAGTACAAGATTTACATATCTTTAGCTGTAGCAAGTGTATTGATTTTTTTTTTTTTTTACATATTTAATGTATTTTGCCAAAAAAAAAAAAATTCAGAATAAGAAAGGAGTATCCATATCTGGGCAGCGCCATAAAATAACTAAAAAATGACTTGGTTTGTGCATTTTTTGTTTTTAATCCACTTTGATTTCTCAATATGTCTTTTGTTTGTTTTTACTCTTAGAGAGGAGGAAGGAGTGGAGCACTTAAGAAAGAGAAGCGCACAGCTGCCTTTCATTTTTGCAACCGGTGAGGCGGTTTTGTACGAGGCTTCATTTCCCTTTCAAGGCCTAATGGGCCCCTCACAAAATAAACCTAAAGGTTCCTCAAGTAAAGGGACCACTGCCAAAGCAACTGTAAGTGAAACACCTGTCAATCCTGCCTCCCTCTTGGGTGCCATGCTGAGGCAGGATGAAAGTGTGTACATTTGCCCTCCAGCTTCAAACACCTTTACTTTCGAAAGCTTTTTCAAAGATAGAAGTGATGTGAGCAGTAACTTTTGGCAAGACACTCAGGTACCTGTGGCAAATAACAATATGAAGCAAGAGGAAGGAGCTTTTTCCCAGATAAAAAGTGGAATGCAGTCTTCAGAGCGCACTGAGGTTTTACCAGAGGTTAAAAACAATGAGCTTTATAATATTATGAGAAGTTTGGGCATTGACTTTGAAGATTTGGAGGTGATACAGCAAGATGAAGATTTTTTCAGAAATGAGTTTGATTATCCCGATATTGGGGATATTGATGTGGCAGATGAAATTCTCACTTATGTTCAGGATTCCCTAAATGGGAAACCAGACTGTATGTTTATGAACTCTCTTCCGCAAATGGCTTGTATGCCAGACTCCAGCAAAGTAACACAAGATGGCTTGGAAACTCCTCAGATGCTTCAGCAACAGCCAAACCAAATCATGCCGCAACAGCTGTGTCAAAAAATGAAGCACATGCAGGTCAATGGCTTGCTCACAAACTGGAACCCTGTGAGTGGGGCACCTCTCGCTTACCAAGAGCAGCCAACTGAGCAATATGTACCTAGTCTCAATAACGTGGCTCAGGAGTTTTATAAGTCTGAACTCAGCAGTGCTCCATATACATGCAAACAGGAATATATGCCTTACCAGGAAACCTTGCCTGCAGTGCCACTGCCTTCTAACCTTACACAGATGGACTTTGATCTTGGAAATGTGGATCAGTCAATGTACAACTCTTCCTCAAACTTGGATGGGTTTTTGGAATGTCTCCCACAGACTCCTGAGCTCCAAGAGTGTAGCCTAAATGCTCAGACTGTTATGACTTCCCAGCCTTGCTATTCTGGGGCAGTGTCCTTGTATCAGTGCCTCCCGGAACCTCAGCCATCCTGTCTGAATCAAATGCAATATAATGCTGTGATGTCTGGTCGGCAGCAGATGATAAACAAAGTAAGCATATAACCTATTGCTCATAAACAACGGTTACCTTGTATGTAGGTTTGCTGTAAAGGCGTATTAAATGTATGCTTTTGTACACAATACTATTTTATAGGGCTTTTCTGGTATGAAAATCTTGTATTAAATATTCTGTTAGAGCTATAACAAAGTGTATCTCTGGTCAGATTTACATATGTTCAGCGAGCTGGAGACATCCTGGATGGAAATGCTTGATTTAACAATCGATTGTCCCATCTGTTATATCTGTTTTCCCATTTCCATAGGCTGAAATGGGAGATGACCCTAGGCCTATAGACCAAATTTCCCTCCGATCTGGTTTTGTCAGATCAAAAATTGTTGCCTACTGCGGTTTTTGATCTGGAGCCTACATGGTTAGCCTTTATCAAGCATACGATTGGTGCCTGATAAAGGCTAAACATCTAGCTGAAACGTTGCTTATGGGGGGGAACCAATAAACGACAGCTCTTTTCACGAGATACCGAGTCTTCCATTACTGGTGCTGTGGCCTTTGATTTCTTTGTGTCCTATACAAAAAAAAAAAGTACTGACAAAAATTCTGACAATCTGTGCAGAAACTGCCTGCATTCTTTTTTTTTTTTTTTCTCTAAAATATGCCCAGGCTGCCTGCTTAAATAACAGAAAAAAACCTCCCTTGCTCCCCCGCAGCCTATGTTGCATTTGTGTCCCCTGCACTCCACTCCCTAGTGCTGTGGTTCACAGGTTACATTGCCACTCCTTTCCATTTACCTGCCACAGCCAGTAATTGGCTGGGTGGCAAAGAGACATGTTGACCATAGCACTAGGGAGTATAGAGTGGCAGAGACCGGCGGCAGCAGTAATGGAGACTGCGACAGAGCATGGGATTTTTTTTTCTTTTTTTAGCAGGATAAAACATGTTTGCCAGATAACCTCTGTAAATTGTTCCAGGTAAAACCTGAATATGTGCAAAGTTTGTAAATTCCCCAATTTCCAGTGTTTTCACAGACCAGATACTTTCTCGATGTAGCTTTTAAGACTGGTCATACAGATTGTTCATTGGGTTAACATTAATAGAGTCCACCTTCTAGAACAGTGTCACAGTAAAGATTGAGAAATGGAAGATACAATGACGTAAAGCCTTAAAATGTATAACATTACCCTACCTGCTTTTGATTCCACCACTGGGACTGTGGGATTCTGCTGACAGTATAGAACCCACCTGCAGCATTTTGCTGTCCTCAGATTGGTGTTTGTCAGCACTGTCTGTACTTTTTGCCTTTTAAAGACTTACCGTAATTTTGCTCTTCATCCCAATGGTTTGCCGATGTGATATATCAAATAATTACCATACCTTTTGTGGTTGCATACTTATTACATAATAATTTAAAAAATAGCAAAAGGAAACTAGACTGAACTCTTCTGCCTTGCGTATTATTTTTCAGTATTTTCTATGTGTGATCTTATGATCCCTTTTGCTATATTCCTCTATGGAGTGCTGGTCAAGGGTGTGGGTTACTGATCCATCCCTATTCAGTTAACTAAGTTGCCTGGTAACTATATTCCCGGATATGTACCTAAATGTTTTTTTTTAGTGATACCAGTGCCTCCTTTCATGTTGACCATGGAAAATCCTATTCTGCCTTCTTTTTCCCATCTTATTAAGACGTCAGAAGAAAAAGGGAATAAACGCAACTTTCCTCAAAGTTTGCCATTAATATATAACATTGAAACAGTTATGCAAAATACAAAGTGCTGCAGGTCAATGATAAACAAACCAGCATTTGAAAAATATTATTCTATCACTGTAATAATCTTTATTGTAGTTGACATTAAAGGGGTACTCCTGTGGAAAACTAATTTCAATCAACTGATGCCACAAAAGTTAAACAGATTTGTAAATTACTTCTATTTGAAAATCTTAATCCTTCCAGTACTTATCAGCTGCTGTATGCTACGGAGGAAGCTATATTTTTTTTCTGGAGTTCTGTTCTGTCTGACCACAATGCTCTCTGCTGACACCTCTGTTCGTATGAGAAACTGTCTAGAGCAGGATAGGTTTTGTTATGGGGATTTGCTTGATTTGGACAGAAGTGTCGGCAAAGAGCACTGTGGTCAGACTGAAAATAATTTTGGAAAGAAATATAACTTCCTGTGGCGCATACAGCAGCTAAGTACTGGAAGGA
Organism: Hyla sarda; assembly: GCF_029499605.1. Lineage (NCBI taxonomy): Eukaryota > Metazoa > Chordata > Amphibia > Anura > Hylidae > Hyla > Hyla sarda. The sequence goes on along the minus strand of NC_079193.1, from coordinate 79,615,667 downwards.
TTAAGATTTTTAAATAGAAGTAATTTACAACTCTGTTTAACTTTTTGGCACTAGTTTATTTTTAAAAATTAGTTTTCCACCGGAGTACCCCTTTAAAATCAATTAATTCAGTTGTGTCATCTCAGTGCTGATGCTCCAGTGGCTCCAGTAAGGGCCCTACTACACAAGCCATTATGATCCGAACAGGCCAATATTGCCCTGTGTAATAGACTCAGTGATCAGCGGACAAACACTTGTTACATCTTTTAAGCTTGTAAAATTACACACCTGGTAATAACATGATAATTTTCTCCTAGTCTATACAGCAAAGCTGACAAGTGAGCTACAGAATAAAGGAAGCATCAACCTGCTGTGATTTCTCTAGTGTTCCGTGTAAAAAGCTAAAAATGTATTTAACCCCTTAAGGACCAAGGACATACCGGTACCTCCTGGGTCCTTTCCCTTTCTATAACGCAGGGCCACAGCGCGGGGCACTGATCGTGGTGCCGCATGCTATTAACCCTTTAGATGCGCGGCGTTCAAATTTGAACTTCGCGTCTAAAGTGAAAGTAAACCAGTGCCGGTTAGCTCAGGGAGCTGTTCGGCATCGCTGCAGTGGAATCGCTGTAGGACAGCAGGAGGGTCCCCTTACCTGCATCCTGTTGTCCGATCGCCGAATGACTGCTCAGTGCCTGAGATCAAGGCATGAGCAGTCAAGCGGCAGAATCATTGATCAATGGTTTCCTATGAGAAACCATTGATCAATGTAAAAGATCAGTGTGTGTAGTGTTATAGCCCCCTATGGGAGCTATAACATTGCAAAAAAAAAAAAAAAGTGGAAAAAAAATGAATAAAGATAATTTAACCCCTTCCCTAATGAAAGTTTGAATCACCCCCCCCCCTTTTCCCATAAAAAAAAGTGTAAATAAAAATAAACCTGTCGTATCGCCACGTGTGGAAATGTCCAAATTATAAAAATATATTGTTAATTAAACCACATGGTCAATGGCGTACGTGCAAAAAAATTCCAAAATGCAAAATAGTGTATTTTTGGTCACTTTTTATATCATGAAAAAATTAATTAAAAGCGATCAAAAAGTCCAATCAGTACAAAAATGGTACCGCTAAAAACTTCAGATCACGACGCAAAAAATGAGCCCTCATACCGGCCCTATACATGAAAAAAATAAAAAAGTAATAGGGGTCAGAATGACCATTTTAAACGTATGAATTTTCCTGCATGTAGTTATGATTTTTTCCAGAAGTACGACAAAATCAAATCTACATAAGTAGGGTATAATTTTAACCGTATGGACCTACAGAATAAAGAAAAGGTGTAATTTTTACCAAAAAATGTACTGCATAGAAACGGAAGCCCCCAAAAGTTACAAAATTGTTTTTTCTTCAATTTTGTCGCACAATGATTTTTTTTTTCCATATCGTCATAGATTTTTGTGAAAATGACTGACGTCATTACAAAGTAGAATTGGTGGCGCAAAAACTAAGCCATCATATGGATTTTTAGGTGAAAAATTGATAGTTATGATTTTTTTAAAGGTAAGAGAAAGGAGGAAAAAATGGAAAAAACCCTGGTCCTTAAGGGGTTAAAGATATTATGTAGATCATGACTAAAAAAAAAGCAGCTTAAAAAATAAATTTATATTAAGAACCTGATTTGAATTATGTTGATACATTGCCTTGAAGTGCAAGAATGTCCAGTACACCATTGTCATCATGTTTTCTAAAATATAAATGACCCTATTATCTACTAATAAATTGTCTGTTTTATTTCAGCAGTTTCAAAATGGTTTTAGTGGAGGAAATGTGAACAAAACGTATACAGCACCTATGGATGTGGCAAATAGCACACAGACTGCCACCCATCTACCGTCTCTTCATCACCATCATCTTCCCACCAACTCCAAAATTTATCCTGACTTGCCGTCAAGTGGATTTTTGTAAATGTGAGGAAAGCAGCCCCTGTGTCTCTGTTGGCCTCGTAAACAAAGACTTGATGCTGAAAATGCTTTAAAAGCCACCTTAAATCCTAAAGAGTTTATTTGGGCTATTTGCACTCGGTAGACCATCTACGGCTTATGTGTTGGACTGGGCTGGCCAGGCCACATCCGGATGTTGTAGAGAGCGCTTATTTTGGAGAAAAGGAAAAGCTTTGGTTTTCCCACCTTTTTAAAATAACTTATAATTTCTAGTGGAATTTTAAGGCGATGTATTTTTGCAATACAGTTCTGTAAGATATAACAACATAGGATAAATAACAAGATAAGGCGAGCATTTTATTTACCCCATCACTGCTATTCGTTTGACGTTGTTCCTCTGTAGAGCACTTATGCCCTTTGAATACTAATGGTATGTTTTACCATTTTATAGAAAGAGCTTTTTCTTACCTAATAATTTTATGCCTTTTTAAAAATGAAAAAAATGTCACTTAACGAAAGCACTCACTCTTAAAGTGGCAGTTCCATTCACTGTGTCTTGACCACTTTGCACTGTCTGATAGACTGGATAATTTAGAATGTGTCACTTTATTGCCAATATCTGTTTTTAGGTGATATTATTAACAGATAGTGAATTCCAAAGTAGTTGTGATGTGTTATTCCACCACTGGAATTTAATTTGGACAACCCCCTGGATATTTTCATTTGGAACCTTTAAGTCATCTAATTGTGTGATGTAGTTATGGATTAAATGCACCTTTTTGGCCATACTTGCGTAGAAACTCCCTTCATCATAGACCTTAATAGAAAGCTCATAAAGCACAATGCTGAGATCGATGTTCTAGTAGATACCTGAAATGAGAGTCCTTGTGTGTTAGCCGTCCATTTTGATCTGCCTCCGTTTGATACCCACAAAGAAGACCCTTATATTCCTAGTTTACTGGTATTGAGCACGTCCTTGATATGAAAGATATCCTCTATCTTGGTTTTCTATGCTGACATGTTTATAAATAAAGCTATGCAGTTGATACGTTTCTGCCCATGTTGACTTCTACAAAAAAAATCACCACATAGTCAAACATTTCCTATAGTATACAGGTGATGTGTAATGTGATATTCCCTAACATGAAACAGATTTTTATTTTTATTTTTGTAGTATATCCACTTAAATATACAAAGGCTATTGAATTATGCAATGCTTTTATAAACAAATAAAACTTCAAAGAATTCTTAATATGGGTTAAAGCAATTATCCATTTTAGTCCAAAGTAGAAAAAGTACAGTAGTACTGTTCACATTACCACCATGGCTCTCTTTCATATAGGAACCATGGCAGCCATGCCAGATGTTTTGTGATCCATTTCAGAATTGACCTCTTGAACAGACCTGTTGTCAAACTCCCAGAATGCTACTGCATAGAAACTATAAAATGAAAATGTGAACAGCAAAGGACAATATGTCAGATGTAAGGAAGAAGAAGCTTCACAGCAGACATCACTTGCCTCCAGTAAATCTAGCATATTCTTCTAACAAAGACTTAGGTAATACATGAAAGCTATAGGGGCCGGTTTCCCTTCCATTAGAGAACAATCACTTTATACAAGTTTGTACAGTGTAAATTTATCTTTAATAGTTTTTAATTTCAAATGTATTATAATTTAAAATTGTCATATAGTTATAGCTGTTTATTTCAGTGTCTAATAGCGCTCTATAGACAGCAAATTGTAGGATCCGAGTGCACTATAAGTTTTTGTATATATAACATCTATGCTGCTTCTCCCAAGCATAGAGCACAGTTTAGCTTTTTAGTGTCACCTAAACTATTTTCCATTTATCCTAATTAAAACGTCCTTATCTGCAGTTATATTACTTGTAGGCCCAAGTTAATTCAGTCAGTAGTTACCTATTGCCTTCACTGTATCCAGGTAGTATCCAAGATCCATGGCGATGTGATATATAATTTATTACTTTTTTTTTTAAAACAAAGGTAAAGGTGAATCTATAAGTTCTAGCCCCATTTACTCCAGGTTTTCCCAGACTTACATAGGTAGTTTAAAGGGGTAATCTACTGCTCAGCATTTGGAACAAACTGTTACAAACACTGGAGTCAGCTCCGGGAGCTTGTGACGTCATAGCCCCACCCCCTCATTAGGTCATGCCCCACCCCCTCAATGCAAGTCTATGGGAGGCCCCCCTCCCATAGACTTGCATTGAGGGGGCGGGACATGACATCATGAGGGGGCGGGGCTATGATGTCACAAGCTCCAGCGAAGTACCCCTTTAATATTAGAATTGTAACCTCTTTTCATTTATGTGAGGGAAGCACTACAGGCTGCCACTGTAATGAAAAAGTCTAACCAAACTTTATGAAGTGACCTAATCTAAGGACATGTACAGTAATTAATGTCCATATAATGATCCCTGTTAGGAAATTGGTAGTTTTTAATCTGATATATAAGGCAGAATGGAGAGCAGGTTAAAAAGAATGTGTCTCTCATTCTGAAGAACCCAGCACAGCTGCACATTAGATAGACAGCGCATTTTTTTGCACCATGTAGTGCTTAATTTCTCCTGTGGTGGCGCTGCAGGGAAATTGAACACTTGCAGCCATATTGCCCAGTTAATTACGGCTTGGCCTGCTATCAAGAGCTCCTAATAATAAGCATTGTTCATCCTTGGGAATCTTATAATCATGTTTTTCATATTTCTCCATTTAACCACACTTTTTATGAAACAGGTTTCCGATACTAATTTGCCATAGGGAGAGCAATGTTTTGTAATATATATGAGTCTCGTACTTATTTCTCCTTGTGAGGCTGGGAAGCCAACATTGCATTGATATAGTGAAAGTCTTTCCAAGCAGCAGGAAGAAAACCTGTGCCTTACCTTGTTGTTCTTATTTTATTTTATATAAATATATATATAAATATATACATCTATATATAACTCTATGCAATGTTTTTCATGTCAACCTGTCCAGTCACCAAGGATGGCATCTGCATTAGGGTTCGTTTGTATAGTAGAAAATGAAACAGTATTGAATTTTTTTTTCTTAGCGTGTAATAAATGAAAATAAAAGCTTTGTGTAATGTTTTTAGGTTTTTTTTGTTTTTTGTTTTTTTTTTATTAAAAGAAAAGATGGAAAAAAAAACAGCAGTCAATTTTATGCATTATTAAGATATGGAAAACCTCACTAACTTTGCACTTGATGGAGTCCATGCTTGCTTGGAATGAAGGATTCCTTTGTTGCATAATAGTATGCATTATCTTCCAAGCTTCAGTTATATTGTATTTGCAGCACCGTTAATTTTTGTCTATCGTGAGAGCGTCACTAAGGTGGAAGATGCTCTGCCCTCAGCCTGTTACACTAAAACGCCCATTTTCAAGACTATCAAAACATATTTAGAATACAAGTGCTGTTGTAACCGTTGTACTTATTGCTTGTTCCAATTTTACTATATGCAAACTACAGCAATTGCTAGCACAAGAAATGTCTTAAAACAAGTCATACTACAAATCAGAGTATTGAACAAAAATACAAAAAAAAAGTTTTACAGAAATCACCGTGAAGGCTGCTTTGAGTTGTAGCATAACCTGTGTACTCATTGTTACATGTTGTTATACCTGCTGAATTATATGCTTTTTATTTCTAAATAAGGTGTAAAGTGTAAACACAACTATATGTTCATATATCGTCTCCTTTTGTGATGTCAAGACTTGCCTAACACATTTTTTGTTCCAGTCTTGTCGAACACAAAAGTTTTAAAATCAAATTTTTAAAGGAATACTTCTTTGTATGTTTTTTTTTTTTTTTTTTTTTATCTCAAAAGATTCTTTAAAATGTAGACGCATCAATACTTGGTGCAACAATGTTTGAAATAATAATAAAAAAAATGTATATGTTAAAGTGATGACATTGTGTGTGCCGTGTAACTTATATGTAATGAACAAAAGCAGCTTTCTATGTAAGAATCTTATAATACTGAAAGTTTATTTGCCAATGTATGGCAGAAGAAAATCCTTCAGATACAGTTGTATTCTGTGTAATTCAAAATGAAGCAGAAAGCAATGAAAAAATGTCACATTTGTGTTTTTTTTTATATTGTTTAATAAAAAGACAATCGTATGGACTGGATTGGGTTGGCACAATGTCGGAGTTATTCTACACACTTCTAAAAGCTTATAATGGACATACCAAAGTGAGCACAAATGACCAAAGAGGTTTGGATTTATTTTAGAAGGGAAAGATCAAATAAGCCAAAACAGGATGAAAAATTTAATAAATTACTCTGATTGTAAATACTAGAAAGCCACACCAATACTTGGTAAAATAGCTGAAAGTGACAATTTTTTTCAAGAAAAAATTGAAATATTCTTGCACAAAATCTATTTAATAGTATGAAATGCATTTTCCCATACTTTTTTTTTTTTTTTCCACTAAAGTTTATACGAAACTCCAAAATCCATGCAGCGTTTTTAAATGCTGCTTCCAATTATGTAAGAAAGGGAATATACAATTATGTGCTGAACCTTCCATTGAAGTCAACAGGAGCCTGAGAACAAAAAGCTTTTAAAGGGAAAAAAACAAGTGAGTACACCCCTAAATAGAAATGTCCAGATGGGCCCAAAGTGTCACTATTTTGTGTGGCCACCATTATTTTCCAGCACTGCTTTAAGTCTCTTGGGCATGGAGTTCACCAGAGCTTCAAAGATTGCCACTTGATTCCTCTTCCACTCCTCTATGATGGCGCTGGTAGATGTTAGAGACCTTGCATTCCCCCACCTTCTGTTGGAGGATGCGCTACAGATTCTCAATAGGGTTTAGGTCTGAAAACATGATTGGCCAGTCCATCACATTTACCCTTAGCCTCTTTAGCAAGACAGTGCTCGTCTTGCTGTGTTTTTGGGGTTATCTCAATGGAGTACCACCCTGCAGCCCAGTCTCCAAAGGAAGAGGATTGTACTCTGCTTCAGTATGTCACAGTACATGTTGGCATTCATGGTACTCTTATGAACTGTAGCTTCCCAGTGCCAGCAGCACTAATGGAGGCCTTGACCATGGCACACCACCATGCTTGACTTGTACTCCTCACCTGGTTGCCACCACACAAGCTTGAAACCATCTGAACCAAATAATTTCTTTGTCTCATCAGACCACAGGACATGGTTTCAGTTATCCATGTGCTTAGTCTGCTTGTCTTTAGCAAACTGCGGACTTTCCTGTGCTTCATCGTTAGAAGAGGGATGACAGCCATGCAGACCGGTTGCTGCAGTGTGCGGCCTATGGTCTGAGTGCTGACACCCAACCCCTTTAACCTTTGTAGCAAATCTGGCATCACTCATATGTCTATTACCCAAAGACAACCTCTGTATATGACGACGAGCATGTGCACTGAACTTCCCAGGTTGACCATGGAGAGGCCTGTTCTCAGTGGAACCTGCCGGTGAAACAGCTGTATAGTTTAGTTTACTGTAATGCAGCTCAGTTTCAGGGTCTCTGTCCCCTTATATCCTAGGCCATACTTATGTAGAGCAACCATTTTTTTTCAGGTCCTCAGAGTTCTTTGCCATGAAGGGTCATGTTGAATGTCCAGGGATTAGTATTAGAGAGTGTGAGAGTGATAACACCAAATTTAAGACACCTGTTCCTCATTCACACCTGAGACATTGTAACACTAACAAGTCACATGACATCGGGAAGGGTAAATGGCTAATTTGGACATTTCCACTTTGGGGTATACGCACTTTTGTTTGGCTGTGTGTTGAGGGGACACAACATTAAACGCTATAATACAGGCTGTGCAGTCACTACTTTACATTGTAGTGTAATTTCTTCAGTGTTGTAACATACAATTTACAAAAATGTGAGGGCTATTCTCACTGTCAGATAAAAAAAAATCTTAATTTTTTTTGTCAATGTGAGATACTGAATATATAATTTTTTTTATTAGAATTTATATATAGGTTTTGTTTTTGATTTTTTTTTGATTGTTTCATGTTTTTTTTTTTTTTTTTTGGGGGGGGGGCGGAGGGGGATCCTGATTGTGATTAGTGACTTTATGCAAATTTGCCACGGAACTTTTGCACTAAGGCTAGGTTCATACTACACAGTTTCCGAGCCGGATTTTTTTTTTTTTTTTTTTTTTTTTAATTGCGCTCTAATTCCGTTACAGGGGAGTCCCATTGCTGGCAATGGGATTCCAATGCTAAGTGTGCACTGCAATGGTCTTTTCCATTCTTTAGGCGGAATCTGCTCCACAGACATTGCTGTCTATGGGGCGACAATGTCCATGTGGTTCTAGTGCCAAGTTATTTAGTCACTGCTGGTCACATTCGGAAGCTCTGGATGGAATTTTTCCATCTGGAGCTTCGGATGTGTGGACCTAGCCTAGCCCTTACATATAATTTTTCTGTTGAAATTTCTTCCTGTGTATAAATATTAAATATCGATTTTATAATATTACACATGTTTCATCACACCATCGAATCTACAATCTAAAGATGAAGTATAGTCTGTGCAAATGTTCATACTTAGAACGTATATAATATATAACAACATCTTTAAATACACATTCATTACTATACAGTGCATTAATCTCAATTGTTCTGCTATTGCTTGCCAAGAATGAAATTGTATAAATCCTCTAGATCCCTAAGCATTTGTTTTCCAACTTTTCGCCGACCTCCCATATCGTAAATGTCTGTCAGGCTATGCTAGCGTCTTGTACTGTTATTGCTTGGCTACATAACTCATTAGCCAAGTAAACATTATTATTAGAGAATGTTAATAGTTAAAGCTGGATTCACTTTGCATGTCTTTGCAGAAAATGGAGCGATCTGTGTTATCCCCTTAAAGACCCAGCAAAGTTTAAACTTTTTTTCCCCTCATCTCTTAACATCTGTACGCCCTTGTCCTGCTACCCTTCTATGATGCGGAATCAGAAGCTGACGGCTGGGACCCGTGGCTAATATCGGAGATCGTGTTGATGCCCGGCATTAACCCCTTAAATGCCGTTATCAAAGTTAATTGCAACATTTAAAATGTTTAAAAAAAACAGTCCCGGGAGCTGATCAGAACCACCGCGGTAAAATTGTGGTGCCCCGATCAGCTCAGAGGATGGCGGGAGGGTCCTTACCTGCCTCCTTACTGTCCGATCATTGCTAGGATGCCTCAGCCAGACTCTGCAGGCTGGAGCTATCGAGCACCGATAACACTGATCAATGGCTATGCCATAGCATTGACCTGTGAAAAGAGAAAAAAGAGGGGAGAGGACAGCGCCTCTTGTATTATCCAAGGCACCAAGATCCCAGGAGGGACTGGGAGAGCCGCTCACCAGATATATATTAAAACAGGCATATCACCCCTTGGGGGTACTTAGCATGGATACAGGAGCGAACTGCAAGGCCCAGGGTCCAACAGGAGAGGATAAGATCTTCTTCCATGTGGTCAGGAAAGAAGCAAGAAAAAACAGAACCTTGTCTAGGCGCTGTTCGCAAATCCCGAACAATCAAATGTGTAAGGAGAGATTGCCAGGAGGCACTATATTTATTAATATACTTCCAATGATGCATTTCAGAGGGTATTTCCTCCTTCCGCAGATTAGCATACAAGATGTGGCACCAGAGGTGCTTTATATACAGCAGTGGCCGCCCACTTAAGGTGGGCGGAACTGGTTGCACAATTCATAGTTTACACAATATAATATAAAAACAGAATGAAAGCATTATCAAAAATCACATTTGGTAGGAGGTGACATATACATATGGAATTTAACAATAAATTCTTACAGAATACCTATAGTTTAAATAACTTAGCTTCTGCAAACTGTAAGAATTTACAATTGAGATTAATGCATTTTATAGTAATGAATGTGTATCTAAAGATGTTATTATATACGTTCTAAGTATGAACATTTGCACCAGCTATACTTCATCTTTAGATTGTAGATTAGATGATGTGATGAAACATGAAGTTATGTAATATAAAATCTATATTTACACATCGTCCACCATGACAGCCCACATGAGAGATGGTCCCATAGGACCTAATAGGAACAGGAAACAGAAAAGGGTTAAAAGCCCTTCCCCAGTGTTTTCCTGTTCCTATTAGGTCCAGGGCAGAGCGGAGCCTCATGGGGCTCCTATTTTTTGGGTTAAACTTTTTTATTTTATTTTTGTTTTACATTTTTTTCCTGGGCTAGGGGACCGGGGCTATTGCTGCTTCCCTCCCCTATGAAAGCCCTGTGGTCGCGGGGGTCCTCTTTCCCCTGCCTCTGGGAGTATGGGTTACGACGCTCCTGAGGGGGTTAATGTACCTCGTCTGGTCCCGGGATCCCTGTGCTTCGCGCAGGCTTCCCACATCTCTGGGGCTGCATGTCGCTGGGGGTTACCGGAGCGGGCGTGCTGTAGCAGAGTTTCGGTGGCACTTCCTGGCTGGCTGCGTCCTTGTGCAGCAGCTTGCGTGGTCCCCCGGGAACCGGGCAAGAAACTTTGGTTCCAGGCAGTACGGAGATGCAGCAGAACAGAAGTGACGTCACAGGGCACTAAACTGCAGAGCATAAAGTTAGGGAACCAGCGTCTTCACTGTGTCTGTGCTGTGTTTCTATTCTAACCATGGACTCTCAGGCTTCCTCCAGAGCTGATTCTGCAGAGCAGCCTGTTCCTTTGGTCTCTGTAAGTAATATCTTTCCTGCTTATGGATATATGGCTGCAAAGATATGTTTCCTCTTTTACTTAGTGGGTCCCTTTTCTCTTTCAGGGAGACGAGGAACCCTCTCAGAAACCTAAAAAGAAATGTGTTATGTGCCTAGCTAAAATTCCAGAGAAAGGAAAATCCTTATGTAAAAAATGCATTTCAAAAGTGGTACAAGAGGAAAAGTTGGGATCTTCTGAGGATTTGAGGTCGCTTATACGCCAACAAATTCAGGCTTCTTTAGCGAATTTTAATCCTCTTCAAAATTCTCCTCTTTCTGAAACACCATCTGTGTTACGCCGAGCGCTCCGGGTCCCCGCTCCTCCCCGGAGCGCTCGCAACATCCTCGCAATTGCAGCGCCCCGGTCAGACCTGCTGACCGGGTGCGCTGCAATATCTCTCTCAGCCGGGATGCGATTCGCGATGCGGGAGGCGCCCGCTCGCGATGCGCATCCCGGCTCCCGTACCTGACCCGTTCCCCGTCGGTCTTGTCCCGGCGCGCGCGGCCCCGCTCCTTAGGGCGCGCGCGCGCCGGGTCTCTGCAATTTAAAGGGCCACTGCGCCACTGATTGGCGCAGCAGGCTTAATTAGTGTGTTCACCTGTGCACTCCCTACTTATACCTCACTTCCCCTGCACTCCCTCGCCGGATCTTGTTGCCATTGTGCCAGTGAAAGCGTTTCCTTGTGTGTTCCTAGCCTGTGTTCCAGACCTCCTGCCGTTGCCCCTGACTACGATCCTTGCTGCCTGCCCTGACCTTCTGCTACGTCCGACCTTGCTCTGGTCTACTCCCTTGTACCGCGCCTATCTTCAGCAGTCAGAGAGGTTGAGCCGTTGCTGGTGGATACGACCTGGTTGCTACCGCCGCTGCAAGACCATCCCGCTTTGCGGCGGGCTCTGGTGAATACCAGTAGCAACTTAGAACCGGTCCACCAACACGGTCCACGCCAATCCCTCTCTGGCACAGAGGATCCACCTCCAGCCAGCCGAATCGTGACAGTAGATCCGGCCATAGATCCCGCTGAAGTCCCACTGCCAGTTGTCGCCGACCTCACCACGGTGGTTACCCAGCAGTCGCAACAGATAGCGCAACAAGGCCACCAGCTGTCTCAACTGACCGTGATGCTACAGCAGCTACTACCACAACTCCAGCAACAATTTCCTCCGCCAGCTCCTGCACCTCCTCCGCAGCGAGTGGCCGCTTCCGGCCTACGATTATCCTTGCCGGATAAATTTGATGGGGACTCTAAGTTTTGCCGTGGCTTTCTTTCGCAATGTTCCCTGCACTTGGAGATGATGTCGGACCAGTTTCCTACTGAAAGGTCTAAGGTGGCTTTCGTAGTCAGCCTTCTGTCTGGGAAAGCTCTGTGATGGGCCACACCGCTCTGGGACCGCAATGACCCTGTCACTGCCTCTGTACACTCCTTCTTCACGGAGATTCGAAGTGTCTTTGAGGAACCTGCCCGAGCCTCTTCTGCTGAGACTGCCCTGCTGAACCTGGTCCAGGGTAATTCTTCTGTTGGCGAGTACGCCATCCAATTCCGTACTCTTGCCTCCGAATTATCCTGGAATAATGAGGCCCTCTGCGCGACCTTTAAAAAAGGCCTATCCAGCAACATTAAAGATGTGCTGGCCGCACGAGAAATTCCTGCTAACCTGCATGAACTTATTCATCTGGCCACCCGCATTGACATGCGTTTTTCCGAAAGGCGTCAGGAGCTCCGCCAGGATATGGACTTTGTTCGCACGAGGCGTTTTCTCTCCCCGGCTCCTCTCTCCTCTGGTCCTCTGCAATCCGTTCCTGTGCCTCCCGCCGTGGAGGCTATGCAAGTTGACCGGTCTCGCTTGACACCTCAAGAGAGGACACGACGCCGCATGGAGAATCTGTGCCTGTACTGTGCCGGTACCGAACACTTCTTGAAGGATTGTCCTATCCGTCCTCCCCGCCTGGAAAGACGTACGCTGACTCCGCACAAAGGTGAGACAGTTCTTGATGTCAACTCTGCTTCTCCACGCCTTACTGTGCCTGTGCGGATATCTTCCTCTACCTTCTCCTTCTCTGCTATGGCCTTCTTGGATTCCGGATCTGCAGGAAATTTTATTTTGGCCTCTCTCATCAACAGGTTCAACATCCCGGTGACCAGTCTCGCCAGACCCCTCTACATCAATTCTGTTAACAATGAAAGATTGGACTGTACCGTGCGTTACCGCACGGAACCTCTCCTAATGTGCATCGGACCTCATCACGAAAAAATTTAATTTTTGGTCCTCTCCAACTGCACTTCTGAAATTCTTCTTGGATTACCGTGGCTTCAACGCCATTCCCCAACCCTTGATTGGTCCACAGGAGAAATCAAGAACTGGGGTACTACTTGTCTCAAGGACTGTCTTAAACCGGTTCCCAGTACTCCTTGCCGTGACCCTGTGGTTCCCCCTGTATCCGGTCTTCCTAAGGCTTATATGGACTATGCTGACGTTTTTTGCAAAAAGCAAGCAGAGACTTTACCTCCTCACAGGCCTTATGACTGTCCTATTGACCTCCTCCCGGGTACTACTCCACCCCGGGGCAGAATCTATCCTCTGTCTGCTCCAGAGACTCTTGCCATGTCAGAGTACATCCAGGAAAATTTAAAAAAGGGGTTTATCCGCAAATCCTCCTCTCCTGCCGGAGCTGGATTTTTTTTTTGTGTCCAAAAAAGATGGCTCCCTACGTCCTTGCATTGATTACCGCGGACTTAATAAAATCACGGTAAAAAACCGCTACCCCTTACCTCTTATCTCGGAACTCTTTGATCGCCTACAAGGTGCCCACATCTTTACCAAACTGGACTTAAGAGGTGCTTATAATCTCATCCGCATCAGGGAGGGGGACGAATGGAAGACTGCATTTAACACCAGAGATGGACACTTTGAGTATCTGGTCATGCCCTTTGGCCTGTGCAACGCCTCTGCCATCTTCCAAGACTTTGTTAATGAAATTTTTCGTGATCTCTTATATTCCTGTGTTGTGGTTTATCTGGACGATATTCAGATTTTTTCTGCCAACTTAGAAGAACACCGCCAGCATGTCCGCATGGTTCTTCAGAGACTTCGAGACAATCAACTTTATGCCAAAATGGAGAAATGTCTCTTTGAATGTCAATCTCTTCCTTTCCTAGGATACTTGGTCTCTGGCCAGGGACTACAAATGGACCCAGATAAACTATCTGCTGTATTAGATTGGCCACGCCCCTCCGGACTCCGTGCTATCCAACGTTTTTTGGGGTTCGCCAATTATTACAGACAATTTATTCCACACTTTTCCACTATTGTGGCTCCTATCGTGGCTTTAACCAAGAAAAATGCCAATCCCAAGTCCTGGTCTCCCCAAGCGGAAGACGCATTTAAACATCTCAAGTCTGCCTTTTCTTCTGCTCCCGTGCTCTCCAGACCTGACCCATCTAAACCCTTCCTATTGGAGGTAGATGCCTCCTCAGTGGGAGCTGGAGCTGTCCTTCTACAAAAAAATTCTTCCGGGCATGCTGTTACTTGTGGTTTTTTTTCTAGGACCTTCTCTCCGGCGGAGAGAAACTACTCCATCGGGGATCGAGAACTACTGGCCATTAAATTGGCGCTTGAGGAATGGAGGCATCTGCTGGAGGGATCAAAATTTCCAGTTATCATATACACTGATCACAAGAATCTCTCCTATCTCCAGTCTGCCCAACGACTGAACCCTCGCCAGGCCAGGTGGTCGCTGTTCTTTGCCCGTTTTAACTTTGAAATTCATTTTCGCCCTGCTGACAAGAACATTAGGGCCGATGCCCTCTCTCGTTCTTCGGATGCCTCTGAAGTAGAGGTCTCTCCGCAACACATCATTCCTCCTGACTGTCTGATCTCCACTTCTCCAGCCTCCATCAGGCAAACTCCTCCAGGGAAGACCTTCGTTTCTCCACGCCAGCGTCTCGGGATTCTCAAATGGGGACACTCCTCCCACCTCGCAGGCCATGCGGACATCAAAAAATCCTTGCAACTCATCTCTCGTTTTTATTGGTGGCCAACCCTGGAGACGGATGTTGTTGATTTTGTGCGGGCCTGTACTGTCTGTGCCCGGGATAAGACTCCTCGCCAGAAGCCTGCTGGCCTCCTTCATCCTCTGCCTGTCCCTGAACAGCCTTGGTCACAGATTGGTATGGACTTTATTACAGACTTGCCCTCATCCCGTGGCAACACAGTTGTTTGGGTGGTCGTTGATCGATTTTCCAAGATGGCACATTTTATTCCTCTTCCTGGTCTTCCTTCAGCGCCTCAGTTGGCAAAGCAATTTTTTGTACACATTTTTCGCCTTCACGGTTTGCCCACGCATATCGTCTCGGATAGAGGCGTCCAATTCGTGTCTAAATTCTGGAGGGCCCTCTGTAAACAGCTCAAGATTAAATTAAACTTCTCTTCTTCTTATCATCCCCAATCCAATGGGCAAGTAGAAAGAATTAATCAGGTCCTGGGTGACTATTTACGGCATTTTGTTTCCTCCTGCCAGGATGACTGGGCAGATCTTCTACCATGGGCCGAATTCTCATACAACTTCAGAGTCTCCGAATCTTCTGCTAAGTCCCCATTTTTCGTGGTGTACGGCCGTCACCCTCTTCCCCACCTCCCTACTCCCTTGCCCTCTGGTTTGCCCGCTGTGGATGAAGTGACTCGAGATCTTTCCACCATATGGAAAGAGACCCAAAATTCTCTTTTACAGGCTTCATCCCGGATAAAAAGATTTGCCGATAAGAAAAGGAGAACTCCCCCCATTTTTGCTCCCGGAGACAAGGTATGGCTCTCCGCTAAATATGTCCGCTTTCGTGTCCCCAGTTACAAACTGGGACCACGCTATCTTGGTCCTTTCAAAGTCTTGTGCCAGATTAACCCTTTCTCTTACAAACTCCTTCTTCCTCCTTCTCTTCGTATTCCCAATGCCTTCCATGTCTCTCTCCTTAAACCACTCATCATTAACCGCTTCTCTCCCAAACTTGTTTCTCCCACTCCTGTTTCCGGTTCTTCTGACGTCTTCTCCGTGAAGGAGATTCTGGCCTCCAAGACGGTCAGAGGAAAAAAAATTTTTGGGTGGATTGGGAAGGCTGTGGCCCAGAAGAGAGATCCTGGGAACCTGAGGACAACATCCTAGACAAAAGTCTTATCCTCAGGTTCTCAGGCTCCAAGAAGAGGGGGAGACCCAAGGGGGGGGGTACTGTTACGCCGAGCGCTCCGGGTCCCCGCTCCTCCCCGGAGCGCTCGCAACATCCTCGCAATTGCAGCGCCCCGGTCAGACCTGCTGACCGGGTGCGCTACAATATCTCTCTCAGCCGGGATGCGATTCGCGATGCGGGAGGCGCCCGCTCGCGATGCGCATCCCGGCTCCCGTACCTGACCCGTTCCCCGTCGGTCTTGTCCCGGCGCGCGCGGCCCGCTCCTTAGGGCGCGCGCGCGCCGGGTCTCTGCAATTTAAAGGGCCACTGCGCCACTGATTGGCGCAGCAGGCTTAATTAGTGTTTTCACCTGTGCACTCCCTACTTATACCTCACTTCCCCTGCACTCCCTCGCCGGATCTTGTTGCCATTGTGCCAGTGAAAGCGTTTCCTTGTGTGTTCCTAGCCTGTGTTCCAGACCTCCTGCCGTTGCCCCTGACTACGATCCTTGCTGCCTGCCCTGACCTTCTGCTACGTCCGACCTTGCTCTTGTCTACTCCCTTGTACCGCGCCTATCTTCAGCAGTCAGAGAGGTTGAGCCGTTGCTGGTGGATACGACCTGGTTGCTACCGCCGCTGCAAGACCATCCCGCTTTGCGGCGGGCTCTGGTGAATACCAGTAGCAACTTAGAACCGGTCCACCAACACGGTCCACGCCAATCCCTCTCTGGCACAGAGGATCCACCTCCAGCCAGCCGAATCGTGACAATCTGGTTCTCATTTAATGGCTCCTTTGGATGTTAATATTTATGCAAAATTACAGTCTGCCTCCTCTCATGCAATTGGTACTGCCGCCTTTCTTCCACCTAGTAACTACCCCGTAGTTCCATCTCAATATGCTCCTCCTGCTAAAAGAGCAAAAATTATGGATATATCTGATTCAGATGAGGATGATCTTGTCTCCAGATCAGATATTGAAAGGGTGGAAGAGGGCGAAGTGTCTTCTGTTCCTCCTAAGGAAAATGTAAAATATTTTTTCTCAGCCGAAGATACTGATATTTTGGTCAAGGCAGTCAGAGGTGTTATGGGGTTAGAGGAGGTTGATAAACCTACGTCCATCCAGGATCAAATGTTTGGCGGGTTAAAACCGGCACAAAAAATGTGTTTTTCCTATCCATGAAAATCTGAAAAGTCTGATTCTGGATGAATGGCAGGACCCTGAAAGGAAATTACTAATTTCCAGGGAAATAAAAAATAGATTGCCTTTTGTGGGAAAAGACATCGAATTATGGAGTGACATTCCTAAAATAGACTGCCAATTATCAAAAGTGGTAAAGAAAACATCTCTTCCTTTTTAAGATTTATGCCAACTCAAAGACCCCATGGATCGAAAAATGGATTTGTCTATTACGAAAAACCTGGCAAGCATCTACCGCCATTTTGAACCCGAACATAGCAGCTACTAGTGTAGCTAGAGCTCTTTTTATCTGGCTTTCTCAGTTAGAAGAACACATTGAGAATAAAACGCCTAGAGAGGACATATTGGCTTCTGTACCCATGTTAAAAATGGCGGCAGGTTTTTTGGCAGATGCTTCGGCTGAATCTGTGAGAATGGCGGCTAAGTCCGCTGCCTTATCAAATTCATCCAGAAGAGCTTTATGGCTAAAATTTTGGAAAGGGGATCCCACTTCCAAGAATAAACTTTGTGCCATACCTTGTATAGGGAAATCTGTATTTGGGCCTTTTTTGGAAGATATTTTAGGAAAGGCCGTGGATGATAAAGTTTTTCCAGAAGAGAAAGCTAAAAAAAAACCTGCAAAAACTTTTTTTTTCGTCCCCCAAGGAAGGTCAAATTATAGAGGGAAAGGAAAAATGGGTAGGTGGAGCTACCCCAAAGGAGGGAAAGGTAAAGATTTCCTCCTCAATCCCTCTCAACCTGCCAAAAATCAATGACTGCTGGTTGATGGGAGGAAGACTCAAGCATTTTGTACCTCAGTGGCAATCTGTAACAACAAACCCTTTGATCCTAAACCTGTTGTCAGTAGGATAGAAGATAGTTTTCCTCCCTCCCACCTCAAAAATTTTTCGTCTAAAATCAACCTTCCCCTCTCCTACAAGAGAGAATGCTGGAGGGGGTATGAAATCTGCTGCATTTGGGAGCTATCACTCAAGTTCCGACATCGGAAAGGAGTCTGGGTCACTACTCTTCCCTCATTCTGATCCTGAAGCCCAATGGGTCGTTCAGAACGATAATAAATTTAAAATATCTGAACAAATGAATTTCCTACAAAAGATTCAAAATGGAATGAATAAAATCAGCGATTCCCATGATAGCTCCCAATGCAGTAATGATTACCTTAGAGCTCAAAGATGCATACTACCATGTACCTATTCACCCGGAGCATCAGAAGTATCTCCGGTTTGCGGTCAAGATAGGGGATCAAATCTTCCATTACCAATTTGTGTGTCTTCCTTTCGGAATCTTATCGGCTCCGAGATTATTCACATAGATAATGGTGGAAGTAGTAGCACATCTTCATCTACAAAATATAATTTTGATCCCTTATTTAGATGACCTGCTGATGACAGCCTCCTCCAAAACATCTTCTCCTATCTCAATTGGATCTGGTAATACAACATCTCCAGAACTTGGGGTGGATTGTCAATCTAGAAAAATCGGATCTTCTTCCATCCCACAGAAAGATCTTTTTAGGCATGCTGTTGGACTCAGTCAAAAAAGCTACTTTTCTACCTCCAGTAAAAATAGAGACTATCCAGTCAAAGATAAGAAAATTTCAAAAATCAAGACTGGTGTCTATAAGAGAAGCAATGTCAGTGTTGGGTTCTATGACCTCCACGATTCCTGCGGTCAAATGGGCTCAATTCCACTCAAGACAGCTTCAGGCTCAGACTCTTTCTGTATGGAACAGATCTCAACTGACGCTAGACAAAAAATTCACATTAACCCCCAGGGTAGTGAGGTCTCTAAATTGGTGGTTGGTAGCCACAAACCTAAAGGAAGGGGTCCCTTGGCTGTCAGATCCAGTCCTTGTGTCTACAGATGCAAGTGCCTGGGGATGGGGTGCTAGTACTTCCAAGGTCGCTGGCCTCCTCATCTAAACAAGTCGGAGGACCCTGGATCCAGGGGAATGGTCCCTATATCCTTCTGTGTTCCATCTACTGGTTCTCAAGTGGGGTCAACCCTCTATAGATCTGTTTGCCTCCCATCAGAACACCAAGACCATTCAGTTTTACTCTCTAAATCAGAGAGAAAGGCCACTTGCAGTAGACGCATTAGCTCAAAATTCCTCCTTTTCCTCTGATTGCAAGAACTCTAGCGAAAATCCGAGACAGCAATTTAAAAGTGATTTTTGTGGCCCCATACTGGCCAAAGAGGGGGTGGTTTTGTCTGTTGAAAAGTCTAGCGATAGAACCCCCCTTTCCTCTACCTCTAGTGGAAGACCTTCTGTCTCAGGGCCCAGTATTTCATCAGGGTCTACAGAACCTACATATTACGGCCTGGATTTTGAAGAGTCAAATTTGAGGAAACAAGGTCTGTCTCAAAAAGTCATTTTTACATTATTGAAGAGTAGGAAACCCTCTACTTCAAAAATATACCTAAAAATCTGGAAGAAATTTCTATCCTGGAGTAAACAAATTGATCCTGACCCATCTCATCCCAATTATCCACAAATTTTGGATTTCCTTCAAGAGGGATTTGAAAAAGGACTCTCGCTTAGTACATTAAAAGTCCAAGTGGCAGCGTTGGGGGCTTTCTTTGATCATCAGATTGCAGATCATCGTTGGATTAAAAGGTTTTTTAACCCCTTAAGGACGCAGGACGTAAATGTACGTCCTGGTGAGGTGGTACTTAACGCACCAGGACGTACATTTACGTCCTAAGCATAACCGCGGGCATCGGAGCGATGCCCGTGTCATGCGCGGCTGATCCCGGCTGCTGATCGCAGCCAGGGACCCGCCGGCAATGGCCGACGCCCGCGATCTCGCGGGCGTCCGCCATTAACCCCTCAGGTGCCGGGATCAATACAGATCCCGGCATCTGCGGGAGTTCGCGATTAAAATGAACGATCGGATCGCCCGCAGCGCTGCTGCGGGGATCCGATCATTCATAACGCCGCACGGAGGTCCCCTCACCTTCCTCCGTGCGGCTCCCGGCGTCTCCTGCTCTGGTCTGTGATCGAGCAGACCAGAGCAGGAGATGACCGATAATACTGATCTGTTCTATGTCCTATACATAGAACAGATCAGTATTAGCAATCATGGTATTGCTATGAATAGTCCCCTATGGGGACTATTCAAGTGTAAAAAAAAAATGTAAAAAAATGTAAAAGTAAAAGTAAAAAAAAAGTGAAAAATCCCCTCCCCCAATAAAAAAGTAAAACGTCCGTTTTTTCCTATTTTACCCCCAAAAAGCGTAAAAAACATTTTTTATAGACATATTTGGTATCGCCGCGTGCGTAAATGTCCGAACTATTAAAATAAAATGTTAATGATCCCGTACGGTGAACGGCGTGAACGAAAAAAAATTAAAAAAGTCCAAAATTCCTACTTTTTTAATACATTTTATTTAAAAAAAAATTATAAAAAATGTATTAAAAGTTTTTTATATACAAATGTGGTATCAAAAAAAAGTACAGATCATGGCGCAAAAAATGAGCCCCCATACCGCTGCTTATACGGAAAAATAAAAAAGTTATAGGTCATCAAAATAAAGGGATTATAAACGTACTAATTTGGTTAAAAAGTTTGTGATTTTTTTTAAGCGCAACAATAATATAAAAGTATATAATAATGGGTATCATTTTAATCGTATTGACCCTCAGAATAAAGAACACATGTTATTTTTACCATAAATTGTACGGCGTGAAAACGAAACCTTCCAAAATTAGCAAAATTGCGTTTTTCGTTTTAATTTCCCCACAAAAATAGTGTTTTTTGGTTGCGCCATACATTTTATGATATAATGAGTGATGTCATTACAAAGGACAACTGGTCGCGCAAAAAACAAGCCCTCATACTAGTCTGTGGATGAAAATATAAAAGAGTTATGATTTTTAGAAGGCGAGGAGGAAAAAATGAAAACGTAAAAATTAAATTGTCTGAGTCCTTAAGGCCAAAATGGGCTGAGTCCTTAAGGGGTTAAGGTAGTTTCTAGAATAAAACCTAAAATTCCAATCCGTACACCCTCTTGGAACCTTAACTTGGTGCTATCTGCTCTCACTTCTCACCCCTTTGAACCTCTAGATCAGTGTTCTATAAAATTTGTCACTCTAAAACTAGCTTTTCTCATGGCTATTACTTCTGCTAGAAGAGTTGGAGAAATTCAAGCCCTGTCAATCAATGAACCATACATGTCCATATCTGATGACAAAGTAACCCTCAGATTAGATCCTCCTTTTCTCCCTAAAGTGGTTACAGACGGTTTCAGGAAATTTTTCTTCCTTTTTGTAATAATCCAAGAAATCCACAGGAAGAGAAATTTCACATGTTAGAAGATGTCTTCTCTATTATTTGGATGTCACAAGTCTTTGGAGGAAAGACTCTAATCTTCTTTTGCAGTTCCAAGGTCCGAATAAGGGTAGGAAAGCTTCCAAAAGTACTATAGCCCAGTGGATCAAGAGTGCCATTGTTGAGGCGTATAGAGTTAGTGGGGAACAAGTCCCTAACTGTCTGAAAGCTCATTCTACTAGAGCAATGTCAACATCCTGGGCGGAAAGATCTGCTGCCTCAATAGATCAGATTTGTAGGGCAGCTACATAGTCAAATCCCCATACCTTTTTTAAACATTAAAGGCTCGACTTATCAGAGTCTCATGATTTGGACTTCGGTAGAAAGGTTCTGCTGGCCATTGTCCCTCCCTAATGATGTTTATTTGGTATTTCTCAAGTGGGCTGTCATGGTGGACGATATATAAAGATAGAATTATTTACTTACCGATAATTCGGTTTTCTTGAGTCCACCATGACAGCCCCATTATTTCCCTCCCTTTTTTTTTTTTTGGTGTTGGGGTTGTTTTCTTCTACTGGTATTACTTTTTCTGGTGTCCCTTTTTAATTTGTAAAACACTGGGGAAGGTGCCGGGGGGAGGGGCTTTTAACCCTTTTCTGTTTCCTGTTCCTATTAGGTCCTATGGGACCATCTCTCATGTGGGCTGTCATGGTGGACTCAAGAAAACCGAATTATCTGTAAGTAAATAATTCTATCTTTTATATTTATACACAGGAAGAAATTTCAACAGAAAAAGGATATGTAAGGGCTAGGCTAGGTCCACAAATCCGAAGCTCGGACGTAAAAATTCCATCCAGAGCTTCCGAATGCGACCAGCACTGACTAAATAGCTTGGCACTAGAACCACATGGACGTTGTCTCCCCTCCCCCCCCCCCCCCCAAAAAAAATAAATAAATAAATAAAAGGTGAACAAAAACAAATCAAAAACAAAACCTGTATATAAATTATAATAAAAATGATATATTCAGTATCTTACATTGACAAAAAAAAAAACAATCACACCTACAGAATAAAAATAAGGTGTCATTTTTACCGAAGCGTGCACTGCGTAGAAATGGATACACTCAAAAGTTACAAAATGGCATTTAGGTTTTTTTCTGGTTTTGCCGTAGATTTTGTGGTGAAATGGTTGATGGTAGAGATGAGCGATTTTACAGTAAGTTCGATTCGTCACAAACTTCTCGGCTCGGCAGTTGATGACTTATCCTGCATAAATTAGTTCAGCTTTCAGGTGCTCCCGTGGGCTGGAAAAGGTGGATACAGACCTAGGAGACTCTTTCCTAGGACTGTATCCACCTTTTCCAGCCCACCAGAGCACCTGAAAGCTGAACTAATTTATGCAGGATAAGTCATCAACTGCCGAGCCGAGAAGTTTGTGAAGAATCAAATTTACTGTAAATTTGCTCATCTCTAGTTGATGGTATAATAGTAAAATTGGTGGCGCAAAAAACAAGCCCTCATATGGCTTTGTAGGGGGGGGAAATTGTGATTTTTTTTTAGAAGGTGATGAGGAAAAAAACAAAAGTGCAAAAATGATAAAATGGTCTGGTCCTTAAAGGGGTACTCCGGTGGAAAACTTTTTTTTTTTTTTAATCAACTGGTGCCAGAAATTGAAACAGATTTGTAAATTACTTCTATAAAAAAAAAAAATATTAATCCTTCCAGTACTTATTACCTGCTGAATACAACAGAGGTGATATCATGACCACAGTGCTCTCTGCTGACATCTCTGTCCATTTTAGGAACTGTCCAGAGCAGCATATGTTTTCTATGGGGATTTTCTCCTACTCTGGACAGTTCTTAAAATGGACAGGGGTGTCAGCAGCACTGTGGTCATGATGTCAGCAGAGAGCTCTGTGTTCCAAAAAAAAAAGAATTTCATCTGTAGTACTGTTCAGTCCTATGATTTCCAGGCTGCACAAGCAGCTCAGCCATCCTGATGCCGGAGGGAGGTAAGGAAACCCCTGGCGGCCATCTGCACTGGGATCCCTGCTGTGCAGGGGGTCTGTTAAGCCAATCAGAACCTTCTTAATTCCTATAGATGCCATGATCGGCATTGATCACAGTATCTACAGCATCTACAGCAGCCTGATCACTGATGTCCGCCATTATGTCTGAATCCCCAGCTGCTGATAGCGAGTGCTGTTCCTGCGCTCGCTTCATACCTGCACCTTAAATGTACGGTGCTTTGTGCGGTTACTCGCTGCAGCACCGTACATTTATGGTGCATGTCATTAAAGGAAAACAGTCACCGGTTCCCCCACACCTGCGTCCAGAGCCCCACTCCTCCAAAGGTCCCCCTCTTCCAGTGGTGACTTGCGCTTTAGGGCGGGCCCGCCGGCTATATTTAAATATTCATAAGCACCATTCACGTGAGCGCTCAGTATGAGCATGAGTGCTCACGTGACCGGCGCATATGAATACTTAAATCCAACCGGCGGGCCCGCCTCAAAGCGCAAGTCAGCGCTGGAAGAGGGGGGCCTTTTGGAGGAGTGGGGCTCTGGACGCAGGTAGGTATAGCAGTCCGAGACCCTGCATCGGTCTCCTGTTTACCCGCACTATAAACTGGTGTATCGAGTTACAGTGCGGGGGAACTGATGACAGTTTTCCTTTAAGGGGTTAATTACTGTATGATTACATCAATGTTCTATTAGTTATGGGACATATTTATTTATTTTTTTTTACTTTTTCATCTGTTGAGCTGAATGAGAGCCCATTTTTCCTCCCCAAGGGGACTTCCATAAGCAATCATTTGATTGCTTATTTCATTCAATGGATTGCTGTTGCACTGAATTGACTTCTCTGCGATTAACTAGTACAGTAATTCGTATGGCAGGTGGTAAGAGCAGATCCAAAAGCCTAATGGTGCCATGACAACTGGACCTCTCCCTATGGTCTCTTTGTGTGGAGCCGATCCAACCTTTATATTTGCTGGGCATTACTGTTTAAATGGCTGTCAGTCTTGACAGCATCATCTAAATAGTTAGAATAGCTGGCATCGGAGAACGGTTTGTGAAAGAAGTTGGGAAGTGGCAGTTATGGGACCGGTTGGAATTTGTTTGCACATACGCCATTGAGTGTGCGTGTTTAATTAACTATATATTTTATAATTCGGACATTTCCGCACGTGGCAATATAACATATGTTTATTTTTATTTACACTGTTTTTTTTTTTTATTGGAAAAGGGGGGTGATTCAAACTTTTATTAGGGAAGGGGTTAAATGACCTTTATAAACTTTTTTTTTTTCACTTTTTTTTGCAGTGTTATAGCTCCCATAGGGGACTATAACACTGCACACACTGATCTTTTACATTGATCTTTATTATCCCATAGAATAACATAGATCAATAATTCTGCCGCTTGACTGCTCATGCCTGGATCTCAGGCACTGAGCAGTCATTCAGCAATCGAACCCCAGGAGGCAGGTAAGGGGACCCTCCTCGTGTCCTACAGGTGTTCAGGATGCCGCGGTTTCACCACAGCGATCCCGAACAGCCCCCTGAGCTAACCGGCAGCAGTTTAGTTTCACTTTGAACACCGCGTCTAAAGGGTTTAATAGCACGTGGCACCGCGATCAGCCACGGGTCCCGGCTGTTGCTAGGTGCGGGGCCTGACCCGCTATGATGGGCTTTTCAACTTCAAAATCGTTTTTTGGTAAACCTTTTTCTTTTTTTTTCTTTTTATTTGGGTGGGGGGGGGGGGGGGGAATAGGCCATTCCAGTTAGCCTATTGTTACCTGAAATGGCCTCTAACATACAGACATACACCAATCAACCAGAACATTAAATCACTGGAAAGTGACATAAATGACACTTATCTTGTGACAGTGGCCCCTGTCTAGGGGTGAAATATAATGGGAAATGAACAGTCTGTTCTTAAAGCAGAAAAAATAGGTAAGCATAAAGATTTGTGACAAAGGCCAAATTGTGTTAGACTGGGGATAAAGCATTTCCAAAAGGTCAGGTCATAGGGGAGAGTCATCCTAGTACACAGTGGTTAGTACCTATGAAAAGTGGCCCAAGGAAGAATAACTGCTGACAAGGTAATGGATTATATAGACTCATGCATGTTAGAAGTGAAGACTATCCCATCGATTCGGATCCTACAGAAGTGTACAATTTTCTGAAAAAGTTAAAGGGGTACTCTGGTGGAAAACATTTTTTTTTTAAATCAACTTGTGCGAGAAAGTTAAACAGATTTGTAAATGACTTCTATTAAAAAATATTCATCCTTCCAGTACTTATTAGCTGCTGTATGCTACAGAGGAAATTTTTTCTGTCCAGAGCAGCATAAGTTTGCAATGGGGTTTTTCTCCTGCTCTGAACAGTTTCTGACACTGGCATCAAGTGTCAGCAGAGAGCACTGTGGACAAGACAAAAAAAAAAGAAATTCAAAAAGAAAAGAATTTCCTCTGTAGCATACAGCTGCTAAATAGTACTGAAAGGGTAAAGATTTTTAAATAGAAGTCATTTACAAATCTGTTTAACTTTCTGGCACTAGTTGATTTAAAAAATAAAAAATGTTTTCCACCGGAGAACCCCTTTAATGCTTGATATAAAGGTGCCAGAACACACATTGAACAGGAAGCTTTTATTTACCTTGCAGGAATGGTGTGGCTCATCAGTCCGGCTCAGCTTGCAGGTACATAGCCCAATCTCTCTCTCTCTCCACTAGATAATTAATTATCAAATGGAAAGAAGATGTTTAAAATGACAGTAACCATTTAAGGTCAGTGTTTTTACCTAATGGCCTTGATCTTGTTCAGTGGGATAATGTACTCAAAAATTGTTCAAGGACATGACACAGTTTAAAGCGTTACTATGTTTTTGGCCGGCAGCAGGGTACCGGTAAAGCTACAAGCTCTACCCTGTTGCCCGAGACTAGTGCTGATACTCAAGTCTAAGGGATGGAACAGGCAGTCCGTCTGATGTGAGTATTGATGCTGTCCTCAGGCAAAGGAACATCTTATTTACAACCATCTCCTGCTACTGGCCTAAAAGTTATTAACTCTTTAAGTTGCTCCTATGCTTTATGTACAAATAATTTACTCACTTAGCATCTCAATTGACCACATCTCAACTTAATCGGGCATCCTTGCAACTTACAGGACATTTACCCCTTAAGGACCCGGCCATTTTACACCTTAGGACCCGGCCATTTTTTGAACATCTGACCACTGTCACTTTAAACATTAATAACTCTGGGATGCTTTTACCTTTCATTCTGATTCTGAGAATGTTTTCTCGTTACATATTCTACTTTATTTTGGTGGTAAATTTTTGGCGTTACTTGCATCCTTTTTTGGTGAAAAATCCCAAAATTTCATGAAAATCTTGAAAATTTAGCATTTTTCTAACTTTGAAGCTCTCTGCTTGTAAGGAAAATGGATATTCCCAATACATTTTATTTTTATTCACAAATACGATATGTCCACTTTATGTTGGCATCATAAAATGGACATATTTTTGCTTTTTAAAAATATTAGAGGGCTTCAAAGTAGAGCAGCAATTTTCAAAAATTTCATGAAAATTGCTAAATCTGACGGGACAGATATTACAGAACTACTACTCCCAGCATGCCTGGGCAGTCTAGGCATGCTGAGAGTTGTAGTTTGGCAACATCTGGAGTGCTACCGTTTGGACACCACTGTAACAGTGGTCTCCAAACTGTGACCCTCCAGATGTTGCAATACTACAACTCCCAGCATGCCCAGACAGCCTTTGGCTGTCAGGGCATGCTGGGAGTTGCAGTTTGGCCTTCCTAGTGGTTGCCACAGTAAAGATCACTTTACTTTCACTTTCAATTCACCCCCCCCCCCCCACCACCGTCGCTTCCCTACCTGAGCAAGGATCCAGCAGTCTCCAGCAACGATCAGCTGTTCCCAGGCATCTTCAGGTAAGGTACCCGGCCTCCATCTTCTTCCCACGATCCCCTCGACATCCAGGGGTGGCCAGAATGGGGGGTTGCCATGGCAACCCACTGTCCTGCTCTGCCATTGGTCAGAGTCAATTCTGACTAATGGCAGGGGATAGGAGGAGATCGCAGCATTGCGACTTCACTCCTACCCTGCAAGATGATCAGGGCTGTCACTGACAGCTCCGATCATCACAATTTTTCGGGTGATCGGGTCACCAGAGACCTGATCAGCCCGGAATACGAAAAAAATCGCATGTCTGAATTGACATGCGATTTTCTGCGATTGCCGACATGAGGGGGGGGGGAACCCCCCTCGGCATTTGCACGGCATGCCTGCTGAAGGATTTCAGCAGGCATGCCGTTCCGATCTCCGCCCGGTGAGCTGCAGAGACCGGAAAACGCCATGACGTACTCATACGTCATGGGTCCTTAAAGCCCAGGGTGCGGAGACGTACGCAAACGTCATGGGTCCTTAAGGGGTTAAAGGGGTACTCTATTGCTAGATATCTTATAGGATAAGATGTCTGATCTTACGCAATCTTCGCCCCCGCATTCTAAACATTTATCTTTAGAACGCATGCTCTTCTAGGCCTCGGGTGGTCTCCATTCAAATATTTGGGAGAGACAGAAATACAGCGTTCATGTATTTCTGTATCTCCCATAGAGCTAAATGGAGAGGGGCGTGTGTTGGCCACAGCTTCGGGCTTTAGCTGTCTGCATAATCCGTCACAAAGTGGAGCTTACACTGGGCATTTGGATTGCTGGGGTACTGTGCAGGAGATCACTGGGGGGTACCAGAGGCCAGACCCCCTGCAATCACTCTGTTATCCCCTATCCTGTTGATAGGGGATAAGATGCCTATGGGCAGAGTACCCCTTTAGGGTACATTCACACATACAGGATCCTGCGCAGATTTGATGCACAGGATTTGTACCTGCCAATTAGAAGCTGTGCACAGTCATTTAGTTTACATTGAAATCTGCAGCAGAAAATCCTGCACATCGAATTCTGCGCATCAAATCTGCGTGCATGTGAACGTACCCTCATGAATCTGCTTCTAATGTCTTGGTGCTAGTTACCAGCGGAAACCTTCAGAGATCTTGCGGAGTGCAGGCCTCCATAGGTCAGAGATGTTTTTACCTACACAATGGCCCTCATTTACTATTCTAAACCCGACCTCTTTTGTCAGGTTTTTTTGGCGCATCTTTGTCTGCGCCATGTCGCAGACATCGTCCGCCAGTCTGCGACACTATGCGACATTTTTTCCCGACGGACCCGATGTGGATTCTCCCAAACCCGAAAAAGGGGCGTAACCCGACATTTCTGAGCTTTCCCACGTATTTATTAAGGTTTCCAACCCGAATTTGTTGAATTGTTGTGGATTTTTTCCCGACAGCTCAGAGGAGTTGGAAACCAAAACCTACAAAACCCACGTGCAACAAACGGGATGCGACATAATAAATACCAGGGGGAAAAAAGCAGTCGGGTAAGAAAGCAACATAGACTTACAACCCGATTTTCTTAGTAAATGAGGGCCTATATCAGCAAAGTTTTATGCCATGGCTTATGGATGTCAAATGCAGTCAACTGCACCGAAGATTCTGGTTAGAGATACATTAATGTAAACGTCACCACTTTTATTTTTAATCTATTTAGTCGACAAATTTAATTCCATAATAAAGCAGTATGCAGTAAGCTCCTATTAGAGATGAGCGAACTTACAGTAAATTCGATTCGTCACGAACTTCTCGGCTCGGCAGTTGATGACTTTTCCTGCATAAATTAGTTCAGCTTTCAGGTGCTCTGGTGGGCTGGAAAAGGTGGATACAGTCCTAGGAGACTCTCTCCTAGGACTGTATCCACCTTTTCCAGCCCACCGGAGAACCTGAAAGCTGAACTAATTTATGCAGGATAAGTCATCAACTGCCGAGCCGAGAAGTTCGTGACGAATCGAATTTACTGTAAGTTCGCTCATCTCTAGCTCCTATGTTCCCTCAAGTGTTACTGGGTTTTGAAGTTCTAATCAATATATAAATGGATCTGCTAAGAATATAAAATCATTTCATGTTGCTTAGAAAAAGAAATTAAACCAAAGTATGACAGTGAGGAACATCGGGGGGTATTTATCAATTTTGCCTGTTGACAGTTTCTTTTTACCCTTTTTTTTCACTTTGGTTTTTGTGGACATGCACCAAATTTATAATTTGGTGCAAGTTGTTAGTAATTTTGGCTCAAATGTTGAAATCAGCTGTTCACAGCGCCTTTTACACAGAACTTACCGCCACAGAGGACGCGTATTTTACCCTGTAGAGCAGCCATTTCGGAGTCCCTCCTGCAGTATATCAACAAGAGACAGGAGTTATTTTCTTTTGTGGGGTTTATAGCCACCATGTGAAATGGATTTTATTTTACACTTGGGTATTTTTTTTTTTTTTTTGTTACTTTAGTGCAGTGGTCTTCAACCTGCGGACCTCCAGATGTTGCAAAACTACAATTCCCAGCATGCCCGGACAGCCGTTGGCTGTCCGGGCATGCTTGGAGTTGTAGTTTTGCAACATCTGGAGGTCCGCAGGTTGGAGACCACTGCTTTAGTGCTTACCTTTCCTGAAGCTGTGTGGCCATGTCCAATGCTTGCTCAACGGAGGGTGAAGGTTCCTCAGAGACAACTATGTCGCAGGATAGTATTGAGCAGCCCCGGAGGCGTCACTGCTTTCACACAAAAACATTTTTAATGTATTTTGACGCCTTTACATTTTCTGACATTGCTAAGTGTGTTTTCCATTTGCAAAATTTCTTGGCGGTGATTTGCGTAAAAAAAAAAAACCCTAAAGGCGCAAAATTGCACCAAAGATTGATTGGCGCAAATGATGAATTACTGACTAAAGTTAAAATCACACACAGGACCGTGTGATTTTGAGAAAGTTGTAAAAAGGACAGTGGAGAAAATGCGCCAAACTTTGGCGCAAAAAAGACAATGCGCCAAAGCATTGCGCCAAAGTTACGTTTAAAAAACACATAAATCTTTTGATAAATACCCCCCATCATGTATAAACTTATTTCTATGTAGTTTATGGCTGCTGCTGCCACGCTAATGTTCTGTGTCATCTATGTCATATATTTTAATATCAGTGTCCACACAATGGCCAAGATTTATCAAACTTTGTGAGGGAAAAACTGGAGTGATTTTCCCACAGCAACCAATCACAGCTCAGCTAACGAGCTCTGGTAAAGTGAAACCTGAGCTGTGATTGGTTTCTGTGGGAAAATCACTCCAGTTTTTCCCTCACAAAGTTTGAGAAATCTGGGCCAATATGTATTTGTCGTATACATATGGAACTTGTAGTGCTGCCACAGCTTGTGCATATCTGTGCTGAACTATTGGAATGTGAAAGGAATCTTTAGGGCCTATGGGGGGGAGATTTATCAAAACCTGCTCAGAGGAAAAGTTGCTGAGTTGCCCATAGCAACCAATCAGATTGCTCCTTTCACTTTTAACACGGCCTCTGCAAAATGAAAGAAGCAATCTGATTGGTTGCTATGGGCAACTGGGCAACTTTTCCTCTGCACATGTTTTGATAAATCTCCCCCTATATGCTTTGTAAACTTTCCATTCTGGTTTTATGTGGGTTGTAGAGCTTCTCAAATCTTATAAGGCGATAAAACTGAAGTTCGAGTTGATTTTCGTCTTTTCCAATATGATTCGCTAAAGCATGCGAGTGTACGGTCTACTGTAACACACTGTTTGTGAGAGACCTGACGTGTTTTTTTTTTTCATGAAATAAGTAGCAGTTGAAGGGAAGGGATCAGGATAGCTGGCTGTTCTCCAAAGCAAACACGGGAGAGCTGAAGACTACAGCGCTAAGCTGCTCTCCTTTTGTTACTAAAGCCAAACTCAGTGGGATGTTATGTAAGCATTGAATTGCTGGCATTTACACAGTGCCATGTTTTATGTTTTTTTCTGTACCAGGCACATTGCACTTGTGTGATGGGAAAATAAAACGTTGATATTTAAGGGTAAAAAAAAAGGTAAAACTTCCACTATTCATGCTAAACCCAAGAAGAAGGGAGATGAGGAATAAGTTAGGTCACTAACTGAGAAATGACCCTAAATAATGACATGAACACATTACTTTATTTTATAGTTATGTGGAGAGTTCAAGGAGTTAGTTTTTGCCCACTTGGCAGCAAGTCCTAGCCCAACACTGAGTTTAATGACCATAACTGAAAGCACCGTCCTTAGATCCACAGTCAATATAATTTTTTTTTTTGCAAAAACATTTATTTAATAAACTTCACACCTTCTGATATTTCCTCCTGTTCCTTTCCTCCACCCTGTTCATAGCTTGTTGTTGTTTTTCTAATTTTTTTTATTCTTTATTTTATTTTATACAGCATACAAACAATCAATTTCAAAAGAAAAAAAAAACCACCAGAAGCGAAGAGTTACATCTTAACTGAACCACAGTATTACTTCTTACTAACTTGCAAAAGAAACAGAAAAGAAAAAAAGAGAGAGTTGTTGTAACATTAAACAACTACATCGATGTGGTCTGAAATGGCAGGTATCCTCAACCGCAAGTGCAGTTGTGCACTTACGCTGGGGTGGAGGTCCTGCATTTGTGGACCACAATATAGGCACCCGTATCACTTGAGAAACCTTGGCGTTGGTGTGCGGGCTCAAGACAATGTCTTTCATATAAGGATATACTTGGCTAATGTCTCAATTTTACATCAGTTTTGAGGGTTAGTTAATGTCATTGTTTACATCTACCACAGTAGTGAACCTATATTGTGGTCCATAAATGCAGGACCTCCAACTGCACTTGGGGTTGAGGATCGCCTGCCATTTCAGACCACATTGATGTAGTTGTTTAATGTTTAAATTTCACGCATCCACACGTTTATCTGTTGTAGGATGCCATTGTGGTACTTGTGACTGTCTGAAGGCATCCTCCATTGTATGCATATTATGCTGGGGATCGCCCATAGCAACGGACCACAAGTGCAGGACCTCCACCCCAGCGTAGGTGCACAACTGCACCTGGGGTTGAGTACTTCTTGCCATTTCAGACCACGTCAATGTAAGCTATTTAGAGTTGTTGTAACCTAGACAAGAAGATGTCAAAAATGTGAGGAAAGGAGAGAAAAAAAAATCAGGAGAAGCAGGCAATTTTGCAAAAGTAACGTATTTGCAAATTAATATTGACGTGCCCTAACTACAGAAGTTGATGTGGAAATACCCCTTTAAAGGGGTACTCCGCCTCTATACATGTTATCCCCTATCCAAAGGATAGGAGAAAACATGCCTGATTGCAAAGGTTCCAGCCACAGGGACCGCCGCGCGATCTCTGGGCCAGTGCTGCGGCGTTACTGTCATGGAAGCCTAGGGCAGGGATTCATGTCTGTGGGATGGGGCGGGACGGCTGTGTTTGCCAGTCATCCGGAACTGCACGGAGTTCACACCGGAGGACTGGGGTGCCGAGGTAGAAATCGCAGGGGTCCCCAGCAGCCAGTCCCCGCTATCAGACATGCTATTTCCTATCCTTTGGATAGAGGATAACATGTCTACTATTTTGTAAACTGCTTTGCTTATACAAGGTACAAGACACTACAGGTTTTCTTACCATAATGGGTCATATTACACTTCTTGTCAGCATTCAGTTTGTCGCACTCTGGGATAATGTTTAAAAGTGTTCTTTAGGGTAGGGTAACACAGAACGGATCTGCAGAGTATTTTACGTTGCCAATCTGCCAATGACGAACCCTACAGTGTACCTGCAGCTGTGCTTGCCTGCTCCTAGTGGCAATCCACCGCTACGAGTAGACACACAGCGATCGCAGTGTACTCACAGTCATCATGATCGCTCCACCAGCTCCCGGAACTAGGCAGAGAGCAGCCGCTATGTGTGCGAGTAAACTGCACATGCATGTGACGACTTGCAGAACGCTGTGTGTTTGCTTGTAGCAGCAAATTGCCTCTACGAGCAGGCAATGCTGGAGGCACACTGTAGGATCCGTCATTGGCGGATCCACAGTATAAAATGCACTGCAAATCTTTTCTTTGTGACCCTACCATTACAGTGAGAATTTCTGCTTCACGGTGAGAATTACTGATTTAAAATGAGAATGGCTGGTTTACTGCAAGACATCAGTATGACTGCTACATTAGAAGACCTTATCAGAAGACCTCAGTATGACTGCTACATTAGAAGACCTTAGGATGGCTGCCTTATCAGAAGGCCCCAGTATGGCTGCTAGAATACCTCAGGATGCTGCCTTATCAGAAGACCTCAGGATGGCTGCTACACTAGAAGACCTCAGGATGGCTGCCTTATTAGAAGACCTTAGGGTAGCTACCAGAAGACTGCAGGATAGGTACTGCAGAGATGGCAAGAGCTAAGATGGCAGATAAATAGGTAGCTTCTATCAACTCTGCCTTCCCAGAGGGAATAATTGACGTCCGGTACATGTGTGTCTGCTATCCCCGCCCTCGCTCTGCAGCCAGCCACAGTGTGATATTCCTGAATGGGTGTACAATTTTAGCTAGTGTACGCCCACTGGGGAGATTTATCAAAACCTATGCAAAGGAAAAGTTGCCAATGGTAACCAATCAGATTACTTGTTTCATTTTGCAGAGTTCTTGTTAAAAATGAAAGAAGTGAGCTGATTGGTTGCTATGGGCAACGTTTCCTTTGCACAGGTTTTGATAAATCTTCCCCAGTAATGTCCCTGCCCTCCCTGTGCAGCCAGGATATGATCACTGTACTGAGTATAATGATCACGTGCTGGTCACAGAGCTTAGCGTGGCTGCCAGCAGCAAAGACTACAACTGAGTATAGTGATCGTGCCCCGGGCCACACAGTATAGTGCGGTGCAGCTGCCAATAGTGAATACTACAACTGAGGATAATGATCACATCCCGGGCCGCCAGGAAAGCCTCGGTGAGTTGCAAGCAGCATGCAGGCCTGATGTAGATAGTTCTTGTATACGCCTTCTGCTTACCTGTTTAGTTGATGTGATATGCATGAGTTTTGGGCCATGTTTAATTCTGATTGCAGAGCAAAACTGAAATGGTCATTCTGTATACATTTCCCATGGATCTTCTGGCTTTGCAAAGAGGAAGGGTAGGTTGTTCAATTCAACAAGGCCAACTTCTTCACATGTCTAAATTTCAGAGGTGATGCCATAAGGTGAAGGTGATTTGACCTATAATCACAGTCAAATGAAGATGTGATGTCTTAAGGCTGTGTTTACACATTACATTTTTACAGCACTTTCCTTGTTTCTGCTGCAATTTTCCAAAATCTTGGTAAAAAGGACACATTTTTACTGTGACGTGCACATGTGCGGTACAATGTTGGGAAGATCACAGCAAAACTGAAAATTTCAGAAAGAAAGGTAAGGTGGGAAAGAAAGAAACCAATTGCCAAGTCAGGTTAATATTTGCCTCTAAAATTTTATTTATGTGAAACTATAGCTTCCATTATGACCCAAACAATAGTAAGGATATGCTTGGCGCTTTACAACAAGCTAGAATGGTGGCAAAATAGATATTTAGATTCAGATTGCTATGGTAATGCCTTCAAGCTATACTTCAATTATGCTGACCTACAAATAGTGATACATGTTCTACCCCTGAATATAATACTGTAACATGAATATGGCCACTGTGCCTCCTTAAACAGAATTATTAGGGCCATTGTACTGCCTGAACTAAGAATACTCACTTGTCCCAGTTCTCACTCCACTATGCAGAACTGTTCTCTTGTAGCCAGGCCTGGGTACTGGAGGCATGATGAAGCAATTGCATCATCTGGCTTCTTACAGAAGGAAGTGCCAAATGACAGGGCTCCCTTGCACTTGCCTGCATTTGATTAGTCAAATACCATTGGGACAACTGGGTCATGTTCCTTCATCCCTTGGCAGATGTTATTTTAAAGTGGACCTGCCAGCAGGTTTTTATGGTATAAAGTAAGTGCATGGCTGTACAGTGCTTTTGACCCTGAATCAGTAAATACCAATCATTAGTTTACTGACCCCTCCAGCCCCGAGATATGTTAGTTTAAACAGAAATGCAAATAATAAAAATAAAGCAATCAAAAAGTCAGATTTATCGCAAAGATGTACCACTAAAAACTAAAAGTTTTCATGCTAAAAAGAACAAGCCCCCACACAATTCCATTCATAGAACAATAAAAAAAGGCTTAGAATGTGACAACACTTGTCTTTTCTATTGTGCCAAAGTGATAATGTTATTTTTACTACATGTCTACGACGTGTTTTTTCCACCTCCCCTTTGAAAAATCATAACGGTTTCAATTTTTCACCTACAGACCCATATGAAGTCTTATTTTTTTTTGCACCACCAATTTTACTTTGTAATGACATTAATCATTTCACCACCAAATCTATGGTGAAACAAAAAAAAATAATATTTGTGTGGCAAAATTGGGGGAAAAAAAGGCAATTTTGTAACTTTTGGGGGCTTCCAATTCTGCACAGTGCACTTTTCAGTAAAAGTTACAACATAGAATGGTCCGTTTGGGAGTCTTTAACGGATAAAATCTAGACGGGGGACAACAGCCGTGTGAACCTAGCCTTATCTGTATTCTCTAGGTCCATATGATTAAAATGATACGCACCCTATATAGGTTTTATTTTGTTTCACTTCTTTAAAAAAAATTATTACTATTTGTGTACTATCTACATGTTTTAAAATGTCCTCTTCTGACCCCTATAACTTTTTTATTTTTCCATAAAATTTGCTGTAGTAGGGCTCATTTCTTGCGCCGTGATCTGAGGTTTTTATTGGTACCATTTTTGTTTTAATGGGACTTTTTATACTTTTTTAAAGGTATATGAAGTAACCAAAAATACTCAATTTTGGACTTTTGAATTTTTTTTATGTGTACGCCATTGACCATGAGGGTTAATTGACATATTTTTATAGTTCAGATATTTACGCACGCTGTGATACCACATATGTTTATTTTTACTATGGTGACATATTTTTTATTTGGAATTTCGAAAAAGGGGGGTGATTTAAACTTTTAGTATGGAAGGGGTTAATTCACATTTATTAACAACTTTTTTAAACTTTTTTTTAGCCCCCATAGGAGACTGTTATATGCAATCATTAGATTGCATACACTGTTCAACGCTGTACCATAGCATGGCATTGATCAGTGTTATCTGTGCTCTATTGCTCCAGCCTGCATGGAAGGCTTAAAGCAACAGAACATCGATTGGACGGCAAGGAGGAATGTAAGGACCTTCCTCCCATACTCTCAGCTGATCGGGACATCGCGATTTCCGCGCGATGATCCCAATCAGCTCCGCTAAGCTGCCGGGAGTCTATTTTCGGCATTTTAGACGCTGCGATAAACTTTGATAGCTGCGTCTAAAGGGTTAATGTCGGGCACCAGCCTGATCGCCGGTGTTCGCCATTAGCCGTGGGTCCTGGCTGCTGATAGCAGCTGGGACAGAACAGCTTTGAAGAGAGTTCAGCTCCTGAGCCTGCTTCATAGACCAGCCACACAACAGCAGCGTCTGTGTACATTGCTCGTCGTTAAGGGGTTAAAACACAAAAAGAACAATGACCGTAATGGCTACCCATCCAAAAAAGACTGAATAAAAGTTAATAAGTTATATGAACCCTAAAATGGTGCCATTAGAAAGTACAACTTGTCCCAAAAAAAGAAGCTTGCTATATAAAAATAAATACCATATTTTTCGCCATATAAGATGCTCCGGCATATAAGATGCACCCAATTTTAAAGGAGGAAAATTTAGAAAAAAAGATTCTGAACCAAATACAATGTAAAGTATAGGACAGTGATCTTCAACGTGCGGACATCCAGATGTTGCAAAACTACAACTCCCAGCATGCCCGGACAGCCGTTGGCTGTCTGAGCATTCCAGGAGTTGTAGTTTTGCAACATCTGGAGGTCCGCAGGTTTAAGACCACTGGATAGGAGGTAATACTCACGCGTCCTCGCCGCTCCGGACCCGTCACCGCTTGTCACCGCTGCCCTGGATGTCGCCCTCCATCGCTGTTACCGCGTCCCCAGGGTGTCCCCATCACTCCGGAACGTCTCTGCTGCCCGGTATCCTCGCTTTCCGTCGCCGTCATGACATCGCTACACACATCGCTACGCATGTCCTATGCTCCTATTGGATGACGGGACAGCGTGTGCGACGACGTGATGGCGATGAAGGAGAGCGCCGGCCATGTAGGGGATCCCAGCACGGAGCAGACACCGAGGAGACGGGTAAGGGCCCTCCCGATGTCCTGTAAGCTGTTTGCGATGCCACGATTTCACCGCGGCGGTCCCGAACAGCCCGACTGAGCAGCCGGGTTAGTGTCACTTTCGCTTCAGACGCGGCACTCAGCTTTGTTCGCCACATCTGAAGGGTTAATACAGGCCATCACCGCGACCGTTGATGGCCGCAGGGACCGCCGCGATAGGACAGGGTTTTAATGTGTATTTTCCCTATAAGACGCACCAACTTTCCCCCCCCAGTTTTGGGGAAGAAAAAGTGCATCTTATACGGCAAAAAATACGGTAGAAAGAGCTCTTGGAATGAAAAAATAAAAGAAACAAAGAAAATTGCTCATTTGTTAATGTCTAAAATAGTCTGGTCACCAGGGGGTTAAACTTAGGTTAGACTAATTTCTTTACACAATTAGCTTTGCACATCATTTGCATTAATGGCTATTCCCTGTACTTCAAAGTATTGCACCATAATCTCTTTCTGCTGAGAGTAGCAGGGAATGTAACCCCCTGTGAACACACATTTTTTATACGACATTCCAACATGATGTAGTTGTATGAGGCCGTCATTTCCTTAGGTAATATTTTCAGGTACAGGTAAGTTGTTTCATGAAGACTTAGGGGTAAATTTATCAAAACCTGTGTAGAGGAAAAGTTGACCAGTTGCCCACAGCAATCAATCATATCACTTCTTACATTTTTCAGAGGCTTTTTAATAACTGAAAGAAGCAATCTGATTGGCCAACTGGTCACCTTTTTCTCTACACAGGTTTTGAATAACTTTCCAGCCTTTTCAGGTCATGGGCGGGATAATACAGATACCATAATGGGTGTGAATTTTACATTGAGAGGTATGTAAGCCCTTGAATGATTAATCCCACCCCTATGTCCTGATATTTACTCCCATTATTAAAATTAAGTTCACGCCCATCTGACCGATTCCCTGAATTGTCGGACAAACTATAAATCCTCATATCTCCGGAATAGAAGGGCGTATCAAGAAACTGTAAGAAGGTGAGTGCTATTTAATAATAATGTAATCTTACTTTTGGGAGGGGTTGAGCTTAGATCCCCTTTTAACCTGTTCAGGACATAGGGCATACAGGTATGTCCTTGTACTTAAGGATAAAGGGCATACCTGTTCAGCCTTGAATCCTTAAGTGGGTTTGAAGAGAGCGCAGGAGCTGTACTCGCTTAAGAGCAGTGAGTGTCAGCTACTATCAGTGGCTGGCAGTGGCAGTGGTGATCCCAACGCTGCCAGGCATTTAATCCTAAATACAATATAATTCTATAAAAAAAGGTGTATTGCATTAATTGTGCTTATGGCACCACATTAATAGAGATCCTTTCACAATGTATTTAGCAGAATACATGATTCGGGTGCTTAAATGACAACATTAATAATACAGCAAAGTGAATCGACGAGAAAGTGCAGTCATTTAACCCTTTAGATACCATCAACAATGCCGATCATGGCATCTAAAGAGAAAGTAAAGTTTGCTGGTAGCTCATTTCATAGGCTCTTTTCCTGCCGCTGATCGCCGATCAAATGATGTAGCCTGGGCTAAGCCAGGCTATATCAGTGGATCACCAATCATATATCATTAGATTGCATACAGTGAATGCAATCTAATGATTGTATACATAAAAGTCCCCTATGGCAACTTAAAAGTGTAAAATAAAAAATGTAAAAACGTTTGAAAAATTATACAAAAACAAACAAATCACTCTTATTTTTCCATTTTACAAAAAATAAATAAAACATACACACACTTTTAAAACTTAAATTTAAGTCAAAAATCCTACCTGCGTGTTATACACCAATTAATGGGCTGGCCACTGATTTGAAAGTAACTGCAGCACCGGCAGTTAAAGATCAGAAGCCTGGCCGTGGCCACTTTAAAACAGTGACCAGCGGCAGCTGCTGTGGGCCAACACTTCTCCCCTACTTTTTATATTTTACATTTTCCTTACCTGACCACATTCCTCTGCGCGGTTTCAGGGGCGTCACTCGTCTTTCCCTGCAGCCGCCACTGCTGAACTTTAACAATCGGCGGCTGCAGGGAATGACGGGTGAGGTCCCTGACACTGCGCAGAGGAGCCGGCAGACGACGTCACTCTTCATTCTTTACCGGCCTGACCTAAGCCTGCCGGAGCGCGGCCAGGTAAGGAAAATAAAAAATATAAAAAGCAGGCGAGAGGGGAGGAATGATGAGCAGGGGGGGATGATGAGGTAGGGGGAATCACAGGGGAAAGGAGGCACAAAGGGAAAATAATGAGGGGTCAGAGAAGGGAGACGGGGGGGGGGTAAATGTGGCACAGGGGCTGATAAAGGTGGAGGAATGATGTGGCACTGGGGGTGAGTACAAAACTGAGGAGCTAGGGAAATCAAAGTTGGGGGGATGATGGGGCATTTAGTTCAGAGGTAAAAAACTACAAGGTGTGCTGAATGTTGTAATACATTTATTGTAAAGATAATGTATGGGTGGACTGATATGTCTGTAGTATTATTATCAGTACTAAATTACTACTATTTTATTTTTTACGGTAATGTTTTGGCATCTATCTATATAAATAAAACACAACGTGTGTGTATGTATGTATGTATGTGCCACAAAAACTTCCAAACGGCATGAAACATGAAACTTGGCACACATGTTACTTATATGTCAACAACAAACATAGGATAGGTAATTTAACCCTTACTCACCCCCATTTGCCAGGGGCGGGGTTTTTGTTTAAAGTCCCATACAAGTCAATGGGAAATATATGTTACTGCATAACTTCCAAACGGCTGGAGATATTTCGATAATACTTGGTCACATGTTAGTTACATGTCCACTTAAAATATAGGATAGTTAATTTAACCTTTAACTATCCCCATTTGTGAGGGTCGGGGTTTATGTTTAAAGTCCCATGCAAATCAATGGGAAATGTGTGTTCCCACATAACTTCTGTACGGCTGGAGATATTTCAATACCTGGTACACATATTACAGGTCGGGAAAGGAGGATGGGATGGTCGGGATAGGAGGTTGAGTTAGGAGGTTGAGATAGGAGGACGGGATGATCGGGATAGGAGGACTGGATAGGAGGTCGGGATATGGGGTTGGGATATGACAACAATATATGGGGATGGGATATGAAGTCAAAAGCTTCCTCCTTTGTTGATTTTCCTCTCCAACAAGGATTAGGAAGGAGAAATCGGGCAACGCTGGGTATTCAGCTAGTATATGAATACATTAGCCTTGAGGCATACCCGATCTTGCAGGCACACCTGTCCACCATAAAGGGGCATAATATATTACTGTGCAGGAATGTTAATATTAATGGGGTCCATTACAGAAAATAACTATAGTACAAATGTCAAAATATTGTTATAGCAGCCAATCAGATTTGAGCTTTTATTCTAAATAGTGAAGGACAGAAAACGGAAGCTGTGATCTGATTGGACAACTAGTCTTTTTCTCGGCACTGTTTTCATGAATGAGGCCCAATGTTTATAGACATAGCTCTTAATTCAATCCAGATTATATGGTATTTTCAGTGCAAATATTGTCCATCACATTAAAATACTATTCTCTGATGTGTAAGCAGCTTAATATGAACAGAACTTGACTGAAAATAAACATAAATCATCACAGTTTTTTTTCCTTTTCCTTTGATGATGATATATATCTCCGGATACAGATTT
This sequence comes from Hyla sarda, assembly GCF_029499605.1. NCBI lineage: Eukaryota > Metazoa > Chordata > Amphibia > Anura > Hylidae > Hyla > Hyla sarda. The sequence continues at coordinate 79,574,473 of NC_079193.1, read as the reverse complement.
TACAGTTTTTGCCTCAAGGCCAAAAATTAGAAACTATTCTTGGAAATTCTCAAGACGAGACATGCCACACCTGAAACACTGTAAGAGCTGTAATTTCTTCCAGAATGCCTAAGTATAGACCTGAAAAACCTTTTCTGTACCCCAGGAAAGAGAACGGTCAGCTCATGTTTACAAAATAAGCACTGCACTTGATTTTACACATAGTAGACACTTTTGTGCCTGCAAAACCTAAATCTGCTAAGAAGACTTCACAACACAACAGAAATTCTGATGTTTTTGGATGGTATTATTTTTTATACTCGCAAATGTGTCTTTCAGTAATAGAGGTAATATAAATTGCTTAAAAATGTTGAGGAATACAGAGTACCAGGACCTGACTATTAGAAGGACAGAAGGGGAACATGTTTCTGGTGTCCACCGCTTACCCCAGGCCAATTCTTCTGATCCATTTTCTAAGCATATAACCCAAGGCATATCAATCTGCGATCAATCTGCAATGGATGATGGATTTCTGACATCGATTCTCTTGCAATTCATGTTGAGTTTTTCTGCATAAAAAATTCATTGGACTAAGTAGTCTCTGTATTCCAATAAACTTCATTGTAAATCACTACATGCATGTGTGGCCACCTTGTCTACATTTGGTTGCACTATAACTTTTTGTGACTCTGGGTCCTTTGGGTACATTGAGGTGACCCACCAAATATTTTTGTCCAGGGGGCCCCCACTAACCTTAATTTAGTCCAACAGGCTACAGCAGAAATTTCTTTAGAAATCTGATCTCAACTCTGCTTCACATATTAAAGAAAAATATTCTTTTTTTTTTACTCTTTCTTAAATACAACTCCCCACAACTCAAACCAACAAGATCCAAAATCTTGTCATGTTTGATTAATATGGTGTAAATCTCCAAAGAGAGTTTTTAGGTCCTATTTCAGTTTTGCAGCTAAAACAAGACAAGGTGATCCAGATGCAGATGCAATGCTCTGTCTTTAGTGTTACTCAAAGTGCAGTATTCTTGCTTACTGGTAAAATGCATGGAGCCTATTAGGGCATTCTATGATTATGCCCTCCCCGGAGATTACGTTAGATTGCCATGGAGATCATTGATGGTTCCTTACAGTCTCCATAGATCTATTACAGTTTTGCTGTGGAAATGCTGCAAAATTTACATTTACATTAGCAAAATTTGAAACACGCAAAAAAAAAAAAAATGGCATAATCCGCACTAAAATCAGATGTGTGGTCATACTCTAAAGGGGTAAATATAGAAGAAACTTTATCATTGCACACACATCTCATCAATAAGGTTAAATAGGTTAAGAAGGCAAACCTTCCATGAAATGAGTTAAAGGGGTACTCCAGCAGAAACCTTTTATTTTTATATCAACTGGTGCCAGAAAGTTAACTTACTTCTTTTGTAAATTACTTCTATTAAAAAATCTTAATCCTTCCAGTACTTATTAGCTGCTGAATACTACAGAGAAAATTATTTTCTTTTTGAAACACAGAGCTCTCTGCTGACATCACGAGCACAGTGCTCTCTGCTGACATCTCTGTTCATTTTAGGAACTGTCCAGAGCAGCATATGTTTGTTATGGGGATTTTCTCCTACTCTGGACAGTTCTTAAAATGGACAGAGATGTCAGCAGAGAGCACTGTGCTCGTGATTCAGCAGACAGCTCTGTGTTCCAAAAAGAAAAGAATTTCCTCTGTCGTATTCAGCAGCTAATAAGTACTGGAAGGATTAAATCATTTTAATATAAGTAATTTACAAATTTGTTTAACTTTCTGACACCAGTTGATTTAAAAAAATAAAATAAAAAATAAATAAAAAGGTTTTCCACCGGAGTACCCCTTTAAGCCTATCGCCTCAGGTGGAGCTCCTACAGGCAATACAACCTCCAGCCATTGCAGTCCTATATCCCTGCACACAGATCTGTGGCCAGGGATGATTGCACCTTGCGGATGAATTGTATTGTATAATCACGTCTAAGCAGCTGTATGCGCCAGAGAAAGTTGTGTAGTTCTTTCCAGTAAGACCACAGTGCTCTCTGCTGCCACCTCTGTCCATGTCAGGAACTGTCCAGAGTGGGAGCAAATCCCCATAGCAAACCTCTCCTGCTCTGGAAAGTTCCTGACATGGACAGAGATGTCAGCAGAGAGCATTGTGGTCAGACTGGAAATGACTATTCAACTTCCTCTGTAGTAAACAGCAGCTGATAAGTACTGGAAGGATTAAGATTTTTTTAATAGGACTAATTTAAAAATCTGTATAACTTTCTGTCACCAGTTTATTTTAAAAAAAATTTCCCCCACAGGAATACCCCTTTAAGACTGTGGTACCCCTAATATGTACAGCGAATAGAGTTTAAGCAGTTGCCTTTATTTTCAAAGGCAGCATGTCTAAAGCTCCCTGTGACCTACAAGGGAGAGTGAAGAACGGAGTCGATGATTCCTTGACAGTAGCGCTTGCCCAGGAATACTTGGTAAATAGTTTGTATTCCTGGAGAAGGTGCTGTTCAGGAGGCCTGGGTACAAACCACCCATGTTATAATCCGTCACTGGGCATAGCCCTCCTAGACCTTGGTGAAACATGTCGGGGCACTTTCCTCATTCCACCTCAGGGAGCAGAAAGGTTAGATGCACCCCTAAATTGGTTATCTGTGGAACATTCTGTAAAATAAAGACCCTATGGGCAAGTATTTGGATCACATGTTAGCTTTAAAACAGATTGTCTTATGCTGGACATTTGGGGCCCATTTTCTTGTCAAGGACCGGACTCACCACATGCATTGGTTGATCAGTCTGTCCCTGTAGCCTAGTCCTAATAATACACAATATTTAGAGATCTACAAAAAAGAGAACACAGCCTAGAAAAAGAACTAACATTATTGTGTCTTCATAACAATAGGACCCAGCTTATAGAAACCCAATGACACTAATACATAAGAACGCAGCCCATAAATCATAACAAGCACTATTGTGACAGGATAGTGGTTAGGATTAAACACTTTTGTGACAATCACAATGAAATACAGTTTGAAAAAAATCGCATTATTGTGACTCACACATAACTCATCATATTAATAAAGACAAATGCTATTTGACATAACTACAATGTAGAATAGACTAGAAATAAATACAAACAATATTGTGACATCATGAATATAGGATATGATCTGGGGTTAGAGACAGATAAAACTGAAGCCATCTTAATAGAAAACATGTTACATAATCTGTTGTGTTTAAAATGAAATAAAACTTATTTTATAAGACTTCTCTTCTTTAAAACTTTGTATTGTACTATTGTACAGTTAAATCTTGTGAATATTTATTAATAAAATAATATATTTTAGGCATTACCACCCCCCTTGTCAATAGGGGTAAGTCCTTACACAGTGTCACATATTCAGTACTTGTGTATTGTGTATTGACTATGGCCCAGATTTATCAAACTGTGTGAGAGAAAAAATAGAGGGATTTTCCCAGAGCAGCCAATCACAGCTCAGCTTTCACTTTACCAGAGCTCGTTAGCTGAGCTGTGATTGGTTGATGTGGGAAAATCGCCCTATTTTTTCTCTCACACAGATTGATAAATCTCGGCCTATGTGTATGGAAACACTCCTAATAAACACGGTAATGTAACACCCAGTCATCATAAATTAAATCTGCAATATTTAAAGGGGTACTCCGCCCCTGGCATCTTATCCCCTATCCAAAGGATAGGGGATAAGATGTTAGATCGCCGCGGTCCCGCTGCTGGTGACCCCCGGGGATCGCCGCTGCGGCACCCCGCCATCATTACTGCACAGAGCGAGTTCGCTCTGTGCGTAATGACGGGCAATACAGGGGCCGGAACAGCGTGATGTCATGGCTCCGCCCCTCATGACATCACAGCCCGTCCCCTTAATGCAAGTCTATGGCAGGGGGCGTGATGACCGCCACGCCCCCTTCCCATAGACTTGTATTGACAGGGGCGGGCCGTGACATCACAAGGGGCGGAGCCGTGACGTAACGATGCTCCGGCCCCTGTATTGCCCGTCATTACGTGCAGAGCGATCTCGCTCTGCGCAGTAATGATAGCGGGTGCCGCAGCAGTGATCCCGGGGGTCCCCAGCAGCGAGACCCCGGCGATCTGACATCTTATCCCCTATCCTTTGGATAGGGCATAAGATGTCTAGGGGCGGAGTACCCCTTTAAAGGTGGACATGTAGTTGCAAATGACCCCATATTTTCTGATGGAACATATCATAACTTCTTAGTTCCCTTTGATGCAGACTCTTGAGGGACTCTCAAAACTGGCTGCATAAGATGACACCAAAAGGTAACCATAGTTGTCACCATATGTCAAAAGGTAATTTTCTAAGTCACATTGTATTTAATCAGGGCCAGCCAAAAATTGTGATTAGAGACTAGTGTTGAGCGGCATAGGCCATATTCGAATTCGCGATATTTCACGAATATATGGACGAATATTCATCATATATTCACTAAATTCGCATATTCGTAATATTCGCGATTTATTTTTCGCATATAAAAATTCGCGAAAATTCGCATATAAAAAATAACATATGCGAAAATTCGCCATAGTATTCATATGATCCGGATGCCCAGTGCCTATGCAGCCTAGCAATAAATGCAAACATCCCTGATAACACATGAGTGACATCATCACAAGGTTGAGGATATTCACTATTTTTGGCAAGGCCACAATTTAATACAATTGAAAAATAAATACAAACACTGTTACGATCACCGTACTTGGAAATAGCATATACAACACAACTCATACATGACAACACATTCTATTGTGAAATCTTCAGGCAGAGCATTGTGACATAATCACAATAGAAAACAGCTTATAAATGAAGAGACAGTGTACTGTGACAACATCAAATTAAACCACAATGAAACATGGTGACAGAATTAGGACAATCACTATTTTGACATCACCACAATAGAATGCTGTATAAGAATAAAGACAAACACTACTGTAACATTATCAGCAGAGAAGGCTTTCCTTGTTCTTTATGCCAATCAGAAGAAATGGTTCTAAGGTCCCACCCTTCAACTATACAGTGTGCACAACCACATATAACTGCATAAAAACTGTAGTTATAACAAACATTATTCAAGACTAATGGGTTATTTTAACATTTGCCCAATACAAATACAGTACAGCCTAGTAGCAATGGTTTGGAGTCATTCAGATCCAAAAAGGGTTATTGCAAAATGGATATTTGGGGCACATTATTGTATCACAGCCTGGGTCCACAGGGGATCCTCTAGTTGGCATGTCCAATCTTATGGGGGTGGGGATCATAACAAACAAGACGGTGACATCAACAAAGCATCTCATCAAAATAGAACATACTTTAGGATGCAAAAAAACCCAAAAAACTTGAACTCACCTTTTGTTGCTCCGATATCGTTCTCCTGTCCTTCGGCCCTAGTCTTCTTCCGAATTATGGGCCCTGACACATCAGACTGCACTGAGCTTATTGCGGTCACAGAGATGTCCCATCTTGGCCAAAGATACGCTGAGCAGCAGTGTCATGTAAAAGGCCCAGGCCCTTCCTTCCTTCCCGGCTGCTCAGTCAGCCTGATCGAGATCACCGCAGGATTACCTTACAGGATGACAGGAGGGTCCTTACCTGCTTCCTCACCATCCTATCTCCTCTGTGATGCTCCAGCCTGGCTCACCAGGCTGGAGCAATCGAGCACAGATAATACTGATTAAAGGGGTTATCCATGAAAAAACTTTTTTTTATATATCAACTGGCTCCAGAAAGTTAAACAGATTTGTAAATTGCTTCTATTAAAAATCTTAATCCTTTCAGTACTTATGAGCTTCTGAAGTTAAGGTTGTTATTTTCTGTCTAAGTGTTCTCTGATGACACGTGTCTCGGGAAACGCCCAGTTTAGAAGCAAATCCCCATAGCAAACCTCTTCTAAACTGGGCGTTTCCTGAGACACATGTCATTAGAGAACACTTGGACAGAAAAAAACAACCTTAACTTCAGAAGCTCATAAGTACTGGAAGGATTAATATTTTTTAAGAGAAGTAATTTACAAATCTGTTTAACTTTGTGGAGCCAGTTGATATATATAAAAAAAAGTTATTTCCTGGAATACCCCTTTAATGCTATGGCATTGAACAGGGTATGCAATTAAAAGATTGCATGTTATAGTCTCCTATGGGGACTAAAAAATGGTTTAAAAAAAAGTTAAAAAAAAGTTATTAAATGGGAATTAACCCCTTCCATATTAAAAGTTTAAATCACCCGCTTTTCCCAAATTCCATATAAAAAATATGTAAACATAATAAAAATAAACATTTGTGGTATCGCCGCTTGCGTAAATGTCCGAACTATAAAAATATTACATTAATTGAACCACACGGTCAATGGCGTATACATTAAAAAAATCCAAAGTCAAAATTGCATATTTTTGGTCATTTTGTATACCCTAAAATTTTTTATAAAAAGCGATTAGAGATGAGCGAACTTACAGTAAATTCGATTCGTCACGAACTTCTCGGCTCGGCAGTTGATGGCTTATCCTGCATAAATTAGTTCAGCTTTCAGGTGCACCCGTGGGCTGGAAAAGGTGGATACAGTCCTGGGAGACTCTTTCCTAGGAATGTATCCACCTTTTCCAGCCCACCAGAGCATCGGAAAGCTGAACTAATTTATGCAGGATAAGTCATCAACTGCTGAGCCGAGAAGTTCGTGATGAATCGAATTTACTGTAAGTTCGCTCATCTCTAAAAGCGATAAATCAAAAAATAATGGTACTGATAAAAACTACAGACCACAGTGCAAAAAATTTGCCCTCATATAGCCCCGTATGTGGAAAAATAAAAAGTTATAGGGGTCAGAAGATGATAATTTGAAACATGCTAATATTGGTGCATGTAGTTATAATTTAAATTTAGTTATAAATAAAATAAAACCTACATAAATGGGGTATCCTTGTAACAGTATGGACCTACAGGATAAAGATCAGGTGTCATTTTTACCAAAAAGTGTACTGTGTAGAAATGGAAGCCGCTAAAAATGACAAAATGGTGTGTTTTTTTCAATTTTGTCCCACAAATAATATATATATTTTTTTGTTTCACCATAGATTTTGTGGTGAAATGACTCATGTCATTACAAAATAAAATTGGTAGCACATAAAACAAGCCCTCATATAGGTCTGTAGGTGGAAAACTGAAAGCATTATTATTTTTAGAAGGTGAGGAGGAAAAAACGAAAGCGCAAAAATGGAAAAACCCTGAGTCCTGAAAGGGTAAAAAAAAAAAAAAAAGCCCTTAGATAACTATGACAGAAAAGTAAAAAAAGAAAAACAAAAGAAAAACAAAAAAACACCAAAATAGGCTTTGTCCTTAAAGGGTTAAAGCATGGCCAAAAGTCCACTTTTAGATATCTTCTCAGTAACAATGCAATCAATGCAGTTCCATATCTGTGCTAAAATAAAAAACATGTGTTTTTTTCCTCAAGAGGCGATTTAATATCCAAGATTTAGAGGAATTTATTCTGTGTTTATGGATTAATAATCTTAAATGTCAGATCTGGTTCTTGGCATTAAAAGGGTTTATATCAGTTCAGCTTCTTGCTGGTTTAAATTATTCCAACTTTATTATCTAATATGACTATGGTTTGGCTGTCCATACATGAAAGATATATATATATTTTTTTTATGAAATATGAAATTCGCCGTTTTTCTTCCTGCTGAAATTATGTTACATAACAGGGATGTGCGGGAAGCATTTTTCCAATAAACCTATACATTTATTCCAGCCTTATCTTCAAATAGAATGCCATGGAAATCCAGCATACAGAAACAATGACCAAGACATCTTACTTTCATGCATATTTTTACACTGACTATAATGACCAGGATCATCTAGGAGAATACACCAGTTTTCATGTGAGTATTTAAAAAAAAAAAAAATTCTAACAGAGAAATTCATCGAAACCAACATAGAAACAAACACCGGCATCAAAAGCCAATACAGTGATCCCTCAACTTACAATGGCCTCAACATACAATAGTTTCAACATACAATGGTCTTTTCTGGACCATTGTAAGTTGAAACCAGACTCAACATACAATGACAATCTGGACAAAGACAGTCCAGATCTGTGAAACTTGTCAATGGCCGAGAGAACTGACCAATCAGAATGGGCAATTTACTGGTAAAACACCTGTATTACTGAAGCGAATGCACTGACTGATGTCTGGTAGCGCCTCCTACAGTACAGAGAGGTATTACATGTTCTGTACTACTCTTTACCTGTATTACTGAAGTGTATGAACTGACTGAAGTCTGTTAGTGCCCCCTACAGTACAGAGAGGTATTGCATGTTCTGTACTACTCTTTACCTGTATTACTGAAGTGTATGCACTGACTGATGTCTGGTAGTGCCCCCTACAGTACAGAGAGGTATTACATGTTCTGTACTCTTTACCTGTATTACTGAAGTGTATGAACTGACTGAAGTCTGTTAGTGCCCCATACAGTACAGGGAGGTATTACATGTTCTGTACTCTTTACCTGTATTACTGAAGTATATGCACTGACTGATGTCTGGTAGCGCCCCCCACAGTACAGAGAGGTATTACATGTTCTGTACTCTTTACCTGTACCAGGGTTACCTGCTCCTTTGGACACCAGGTGAGGGAGACTCCATGTTACTTTTTTAGGACATTGTGTACTGTACAGGACCCCGAAGAAGCTCCTGTCCTCTACATAGATCAGTGTTTCCCAAGTAGGGTGCCCCCAGCTGTTGCAAAACTACAACTCCCAGCATGCCCGGACAGCCTTTGACTGACAGACAGTGATTACAGCTTCCAGCAGATCTTTCTTACTTTTGTATGTAAGGATTTGCTTTATCTATATAAGTTATCTACTTATTTTTCTTTAATTCTCACTTTTTCCTATTTTTGGGTGACATTTTGGGGCTTTAGAACCAATTACCAGGTTTCCATAGTTCTGGTCTCAGTTCTGGTCTCAACATACAATGGTTTCAACATACAATGGTCGTCCCAGAACTAATTAATATTGTAACTTGAGGGACCACTTTATTTGTTGTGTGTAATAGGGCCTTTAGTTGGGGATATATTCCTTTGTCTGTATCTCAATCTCCTCTTGTCTTAAGAAATTAAAGGAGTACTCCGGCAAAAAGGTTGCAAAACTTCAACTCCCAGCATCCCGGACAGCCATTGGCTGATGCGCCGCTGTGATGGAGAGCCGGGGTTCCATACAGGAGATCACTGGGGGCCACAGCGCTCGTCCCCCTGAAATCTGCAGATAGGGGATATGTTTTTTCCCACTAGACTTCTCCTTTAAAGGGGTATTCTAGGAAAAAACTTTTTTATATATATCAACTGGTTCCAGAAACTTAAACAGATTTGTAAATTACTTCTATTAAAAAATCTTAATCCTTTCAGTACTTATGAGCTTCTGAAGTTAAGGTTGTTCTTTTCTGTCTAAGTAATCTCTGATGACACGTGTCTCGGGAAACGCCCAGTTTAGAAGCAAATTCCCATAGAAAACCTCTTCTAAACTGGGCGTTTCCCGAGACACATGTCATCAGAGATTACTTAGACAGAAAAGAACAACCTAAACTTCAGAAGCTCATAAGTACTGAAAGGATTAAGATTTTTTAATAGAAGTAATTTACAAATCTGTATAACTTTCTGGAGCCAGTTGATATATATATATATAAGTTTTTTCCTGGATAACCCCTTTAAGCTTTTCCTACTGAGGCCTAACCCAGCAGACCAAGGTAATGCCTGGGCTTCACCTTCTGTGTTGTAAATCCTTGAAAAATCAAAAAATATACTTTAAATTGTCTTCAAGTCTGTGTAACAAAATAAGTACAAAATCAATGATGCTACACCAATTTTTTTTTAGCCAAGGAAAGACGTGTAGCTGAAATCTGCCTCCCCAGCTGTGCATCACCAACAACTAGGGACGCCTCACTGGTGCCTCACAGTTTAAGAAGAACTGATCCAGCCCGAGACAATCACAAACCAACAGAAAAGGTCCTTGAAGATTTTACTTACAAAATGATGGAAGATGGCAGCGTAGTTAACACTGTACTGTCCTGCCATAGTGGAATAGAGGTGGCAGCTGTGACTATAACAAAACTATCTGAAAGTAAAAGTAAGAGTGTTCCATGGTGAATTAAAAGAGAAATAAAACAATATAAAGGGAAGGCATGAAAGCCGCTCACCCTAAAATGTTGTGTAACAACATACACAACAATCGTAGACACATATAAGAAAGCGAGAAATCCGCTGCCGTCCGGCTGTAGTAATAAAGAGGATTGATAAGGCTTAAAGCAGAATGGCGGCTAAATGAGGTGCAGGATATACTCAAGGAGAGACCAAGTAAAATCCAAAAGGTAGTTTATTCCCAGGATGCAACGCGTTTCACTGCAGTTCTGTAGCTTCATCAGGCATGGCAAGAAGCAGGTAAGTTGCTTCTTTTTAGGGATAACAATTCTCAATATAGAGACAGGGCAAGGAGCAATACAATTCATTACATATGTCAAACAATGCATTCAAAAATGCATTAAAAAGTTGTACAATATTCAGTATTCAATATATAAAAATATGTAAAAAAAAATGGGCTCTATAAAATGACATTTACCGTATTTTTCGCCCTATAGTACGCACCAGCGTATAAGACGCACCCAATTTATAGGTGCCAAATCTAAGAAAATAAAGATTCTGAACTCAACAGTGGTCTTCAACCTGCGGACCTCCAGATGTTGCAAAACTACAACTCCCAGCATGCCCAGACAGCCGTTGGCTGTCCGGGCATGCTGGGAGTTGTAGTTTTGCAACTTCTGGAGGTCCGCAGATTGAAGACCACTGGTATAAGAGGTAGTACTCACGTGTCCCCGCCGTTCCGGACCCGTCACCGCTGCCCTGGATGTCGCTCCATCGCTGTCGCTGCGTCCCCGTGGTGTCCCCGACGCTCCGGTCTTCTTCTTCCCTGGGATCCACGCTTTCCGTCGCCGTCATCACGTCGCCTTCATCACGTCGCCGTCATCACGCCGCTACGCACGCCGCTCCTATTGGATGACGGCGTGCGCGACGACGTGATGCCGTCGAAGGATCCCGGCACGGAGAAGACATAGTGGAGGCAGGTAAGGTCCCTCCTGGTGACCTGTAAGCTGTTCGGGACGCAGCAATTTCACCGCGGTGGCGGATCCCAGCACGGGAGCAGGGGATCCTGGCACAGAGCAGTGATTCGCCGATCGGACACCGAGGAGTCAAGTAAGGTCCCTCCCGATGTCCTGTAAGCTGTTTGGGATGCCACGATTTCACCGCGGTGGTCCCGAACAGCCCGACTGAGCAGCCGGGTTAGCGTTATTTTCGCTTCAGACGCAGCGGTCAGCTTTAATCGCCGCGTCTGAAGGGTTAATACAGGGCATCACCGCGATCGGTGATGTCCTGTATTAGCGGCGGGTCCCGGCCATTGATGGCCGCAGGTATTCGCCGTATAAGACGCACCCTCTTCCCCCCCCCCAGTTTTGGGGAAGAAAAAGTGCGTCTTATACGGCGATAAATACGGTATGTAAAAAAAAATAATTGCTGAATAAAATAAATAAATAAATCTAAATAAAAAAATGCACCCGGTGCAGAAAAGTAGCCAGAGGCCCAAAGCACCCACGTAATGTGGGCTGGGACAGAGGACACAATGCCGCATCAGGTGTCACAATAGTTAACGGGCATTCTCAATGGTCTCATTAAGACCATGCAGTACTAAAGTTAACATCTTGAATATCCAAAATGACTCCCGATTAATAAGACGTTGGAAACTATTCAGGATGTCATCTGGTATTGTTTCAAGGATAATTAAACATAGGGAAGATATATCATTTTTATGAATTGCCGTGAAATGTCGGGAAACACTATGTAATGTAAAGCTGTTTTTAATGTTGGACCTTTGCTTGTACATCTGAGAGCACACAGTCTGAATAGAGCGTCCTGTATATTGAAAATGACAGCTGCAGGATAACAAATATACTGCATATTGTGTATCACAATTTAGAAATTGAGTTATGGGAATTTTTTTTTGATTCAAATTTATCAGTGTGACTTCCAATCATGCTGCAGCATAAACAGCGATTTTTCTTAGGCTGGGTTCACACCACGTTTCGTTAAATACGGTTCCCGTATGCTGCTGGGAGGGGGGGGGGGGCTTAATCGCGGCGCCCGCACTCAGCTGTATTCGGGAACCGTATTTAATGCATGTCTATGAGCCGACCGGAGTGAACCCCAGTCTCCGGTCGGCTTCATTTTCGGCCATATGCGGTTTCCCGACCGTAGGCAAAAACGCAGTCGACCACGAGGCCGACCGGAGGCTGCGGTTCACTCCGGTCGGCTCATAGACATGCATTAAATACGGTTCCCGAATACGGCTGAGTGCGGGCGCCGCAATTAAGCCCCGCCCCCCCTCCTCCCAGCCGTATACAGGAACCGTAGTTAACAAAAGGTGGTGTGAACCCAGCCTTACAAGGGGAACAACCTTTTATTATTGGGGCAGAGGGTGAAATGATAAAACTAGTCTCCTTTAATCTATTAGAGGCTAAACTGAGAGGGTTAATTGTTCTTCCTATAAAGAAGCAACTCACCTGCTTCTTGCCTGATGAAGCTGCGGAACTGCAGTGAAACGCGTTGCATCCTGGGAATAAACTACCTTTTGGATTTCCCTCGGTCTCTTCTTGAGTACAGTGGTCCCTCAACATACGATGGTAATCCGTTCCAAATGGACCATCGTTTGTTGAAACCATCGTATGTTGAGGGATCCGTGCAATGTAAAGTAAAGGACAGTGGTCTACAACCTGCGGACCTCCAGATGTTGCAAAACTACAACACCCAGCATGCCCGGACAGCCGTTGGCTGTTAGAGAAAGTTGTACTCACCTGTCCCCGCCGCTCCGGACCCTCACCACTCGTCACCGCTGCCCGGGATGTCGCCGCGTCCCCGTGGTGTCCCCGACGCTCCGGCAAGGCCTTTTCTTTACCGCCATCCGCACTGTCCGTCGCCGCCATCACGTCGCTACGCACGCCGCTCCTATTGGATGACGGGATGGCGTACGCAGTGATGTGATGACGTCGATGGAGAGCGCCGACGATGCAGAGGATCCGGAAGAGGACGTGCCGGAGCCCCGAGGACAGGTGAGTGACCATCACCGGAGCTCACGGGGCACCGTAAACGGCTATCCGGTGGCAGCTGAAGCAGTCTGCGCTGTCTGATAGCCGTTTATGTGATGGCCCCGACATACAAAAGCATCGTATGTTGATGCTGCCTTCAACATACGATGGCCTCTGAGAGGCCATTACATGTTGAAATTATCGTATGTCGGGGCCATCGTATGTCGAGGGGGTCACTGTATATCCTGCGCCTCGTGGAGCCGGCATTCTGCTTGAAGCCTTATGGATCCTCGTTATAACAAAACTAGGCACTGAAAGACAAAGAGAAGCAAAGGGGTGAAAAGGGGTGAAAGACAAAGGGGTGAAGCCTAAGTTAATACATAACCAGTGGCCAAGTGTTGGATTGGTTGTAGTGTTTGAGAACACAATGACCAAGTCTCGAATTAACCCCTTAAGGACGCAGGACGTAAATGTACGTCCTGGTGAGGTGGTACTTAACGCACCAGGACGTACATTTACGTCCTGTGCATAACCGCGGGCATCGGAGCGATGCCCGTGTCATGCGCGGCTGATCCCGGCTGCTGATCGCAGCCAGGGACCCGCCGGCAATGGCCGACGCTCGCAATCTCGCGGGCGTCCGCCATTAACCCCTCAGGTGCCGGTATCAATACAGATCCCGGCATCTGCGGCAGTGCACGATTTAAATGAACGATCGGATCGCCCGCAGCGCTGCTGCGGGGATCCGATCATTCAGAACGCCGCACGGAGGTCCCCTCACCTTCCTGCTTCCGGCTCCCAGCGTCTTCTGCTCTGGTCTGAGATCGAGCAGACCAGAGCAGAAGATCGCCGATAACACTGATCTGTTCTATGTCCTATACATAGAACAGATCAGTATTAGCAATCATGGTATTGCTATGAATAGTCCCCTATGGGGACTATTCAAGTGTAAAAAAAATTTAAAAAAATTAAAAATAAAAGTTAAAAAAAGTTAAAAATCCCCTCCCCCAATAAAAAAGTAAAACGTCCGTTTTTTCCTATTTTACCCCCAAAAAGCGTAAAAAATAAATTTTATAGACATATTTGGTATTGCCGCGTGCGTAAATGTCCGAACTATTAAAATAAAATGTTAATGATCCTGTACGGTGAACGGCGTGAACGAAAAAAAGAAAAAGTCCAAAATTGCTACTTTTTTAATACATTTTATAAAAAAATTTTTTATAAAAAATGTATTAAAAGTTTTTTATATGCAAATGTGGTATAAAAAAAGTAAAGATCATGGCGCAAAAAATGAGCCCTCATACCGCCGCTTATACAGAAAAATAAAAAAGTTATAGGTCATCAAAATAAAGGGATTATAAACGTGCTAATTTGGTTTAAAAGTTTGTGATTTTTTTTAAGCACAACAATAATAGAAAAGTATGTAATAATGGTTATCATTTTAATCGTATTGACCCTCAGAATAAATAACACACGTTATTTTTACCGTAAATTGTACGGCGTGAAAACGAAACATTCCAAAATTAGCAAAATTGCGTTTTTCTTTTTAATTTCCCCACAAAAATAGTGTTTTTTGGTTGCGCCATACATTTTATGATATAATGAGTGATGTAATTACAAAGGACAACTGGTCGCGCAAAAAACAAGCCCTCATACTAGTCTGGCGATGAAAATATAAAAGAGTTATGATTTTTAGAAGGCGAGGAGGAAAAAATGAAAACGTAAAAATTAAATTGTCTGAGTCCTTAAGGCCAAAATGGGCTGAGTCCTTAAGGGGTTAAAGGGGCACTCCGGTGGAAAACTTTTTATTTATTTTTTTTTAAATCAACTAGTGCCAGAAAGTTAAACAGATTTGTAAATTACTTCTATTAAAAAAATCTTAATCCTTCCAGTACTTATTAGCAGCTGAATACTACAGAGGAAATTATTTTCTTTTTGGAACACAGAGCTCTCTGCTGACATCACAAGCACAGTGCTCTCTGCTGACATCTCTGTTCAGAGTAGGAGAAAATTCCCATAGCAAACATATGCTCCTCTGGTCAGTTCCTAAAATGGACAGAGATGTCAGCAGAGAGCACTGTGCTTGTGATGTCAGCAGAGAGCACTGCGTTCCAAAAAGAAAATAATTTCCTCTGTAATATTCAGCAGCTAACAAGTACTGGAAGGATTAAGACTTTTTAATAGAAGTAATTTACAAATCTGTTTAACTTTCTGGAGCCAGTTGATTTAAAAAAAAAAAAAAAAGTTTTCCACCGGAGTACCCCTTTAAGTCAGGGGTCTGGATCAGACATCAGGCAGCAGAGACAACACATTTAGTGACATTCAGGAATAACATTTTCTAATTCAGATAAAATATACAGCATTCTACACCCACGCCTAAATTATAAATGACCGGTGACACTATCACTGCCATAATGGATTGCAATTTTAGCACCTTTACTTCTTTCACCTATAAAATTGTTGCACTTCCTTTAAAAAACTTCACCCAATCCTGATGGCCGCCATAACCATCAGGTCTCTGGTTTCTGATAGCAGGTGGGGACGTCCTGTGCATGAAGCAAATGCAGCTCCTGTGTACACTTCAAATACCTAAATGTACATCCTGGGGCATTAAGTACCAGGGCACCAGGACGTACATTTATGCCCTATGTTGGTAAGGGGTTAAACTAGAGCCTCACTCAACTATTCCCAGGGTTTGCAGATGCCTGCATTCGGAATTGTGATGCATCAACAGTCGCTGCACTCAGTTAAGTCATATAATCCTAAAATCAAAACGTGTTTCCCCCTCTAGTGATAGTTTAAGATTTCCCAGGGGGTAAGAACAATAATTAATAGAATATACAACACAATACTTGACTCATTAATGACCTGTGTCAGCCCTGGTGTGATGTGCGTATGGTGCGCTCAATCTACATTACCAAGCTGCAAAGCCTTGTGACCTATATTGTATACGCAGATATAGTAGCAAATATTTTGCTTGCAAAAAAGTGAGCACTGATATGTCTAGCTTAACCCTTTAAAGGAGTACTCCCCTGGAATTTTTTTTTTTAAATCAACTGGTGCCAGAAAGTTAAACAGATTTGTAAAATAACTTCTATTTAAAAATCTTAACCCTTCCAGTACTTATCAGATGCTGTATGTTCCAGAGGAAGTTCTTTTCTTTTAGAATTTCCTTTCTGTCTGACCACAGTGCTCTCTGCTGACACCTCTGTCCATTTCCAGTGCTCCTACTCTGGACAGTTCCTGACATGGACAGAGGTGTCAGCAGAGAGCACTGTGGTCAGACAGAAAGGAAATTCAAAAAGAAAGGAACTTCCTCTGGAATATACAGCAGCTGATAAGTACTGAAAGGGTTAAGATTTTTAAATTGAAGTAGTTTACAAATCTGTTTAACTTTCTGGCACCAGTTAATTTATAAAAAAAAAATAATGTTTTCCAGTAAAGTACCCCTTTAAGTACTCAGCCCTTTTTTTTTCCAAATATGACCTCTGTCAATGTATGCATTAATAGCTCTGGGATGCTTTTACTAATTAAATTGATTCCGAGATTGTTCTTTTTCGTTACATATTCTACTTTAAGTTAGTGGTACTTTTTCGTCGTTACTTGCATCATTTCTTGGTGAAAAATTAAAAAATGTCATGAAAATTTAGCATTTTTTATACCTTTGAAACTCTCTGCTTGTAAGGAAAATGGTCATGCCAAATAAGTTATATACTGATTCACATATACAATATGTCTACTTTATGTTGGCATATTAAGTTGACATGTTTTTACTTTTTGAAGACATTAGAGGGCTTCAAACCAGTTAAGTTTGAAGTTGATTTGAGGGGCCTTTCTGTGAGAAATCCCCCATAAATGACATCACTATAGAAATTGCACCCCTCAAAGTATTCAAAATTACATTCAGAAAGCTTGTTAACCCTTTAGATGTTTTACAAGAATAGCAGCACAGTGGAGGAGAAACATCAAAATCTCCATTTTTTACACTAACATGTTCTTGTAGCTCTATTTTTTCATTTTTACAAGGGGTAAAAGGAGAGAAATCACCCCAAAATTTGTAACCCAATTTCTCTCGAGTATGAAAATGCCTCATATGTGGATGTAAAGTGCTCTGCGGGCTCACAACATGGCTCAAGAGGGAAAGAGCAACTGTGGGATTTTGGAGAGCAACTTTTGCTGTCATGGTTTTTGGGGGACATGTTGCATTTAGGAAGCCCTCATTGTGCCAGAACTGCAAACAAAATGATCCACATGGCACACTAATTGGGAAACTATACCCCTCAAAGAACGTAACAAGGGGTAAAGTGAGCCTTATCAGGTGTTTAGCAACTTTTTGTTAAAGTTTTACCCTACATTTTTCATTTTCTCATGGGGTATTATGGGAAAAAGGCCCCAAAATTTTTATCCCAATTCCTCCCGAGTAAGGAAATACCCTATATGTGGATGTAAAGTGCTCTGTTGGTGTACTATAGGTCTCAGAACAGAAGGAGCGCCATTGGAAAGGGAATGTCGCATTTAGGAAGCCCCCATGGTGCCAGAGCAGCAAAAACAAAACCTACATGGCACACTATTTGTGAAACTACACCCCTCAAGGAACATAACATGGGCTATAGTGAACCTTAAAGGGGTACTCCGGTGAAAACCTTTTTTCTTTTAAATCAACTGGTGGCAGAAAGTTAAACATATTTGTAAATTACTTCTATTAAAAAATCTTAATCCTTCCTGTACTTATTAGCTGCTGAATACTACAGAGGAAATTCTTTTCTTTTTGGAATGCTCTTTGATGACATCACGAGCACAGTTCTCTCTGCTGACAATATTATAATAATAATGACGCTTTATTTATTGTTGTCCTTAGTGAGATTTGAACCCAAGTCCCCAGCACTGCAAAGCAGCAGTGCTAACCACTGTGCCACCATGCTGCCCTTAGCAAACGTTTGCTATGCACGGTTGCTAAAATGGACAGAGATGTCAGCAGAGAGCACTGTGCTTGTGATGTCATCAGTGTTCCAAAAAGAAAGGAATTTCCTCTGTAGCATTCAGCAGCTAATAAGTACTGGAAGGATTAAGATTTTTTAATAGAAGTCATTTACAAATATGTTTAACTTTCTGCCACCAGTTGATTTAAAAGAAAAAAGGTTTTTCAACGGAGTACCCCTTTAACACCCTTCAGGTGATTGACAAACTTTTGTTAAAGTGGGACATGAAAAATTAGATTTTTTTCTGGTTTTACCCCAAATTTTTCATTTTCACAAGGGGTAATAGGAAAAAATGTCCCCTAAAATTTGTAACCCCATTTCTCTCGAGTAAGGAAATACCTCATATATGGATGTAAAGTACTCTGTGGGTGCACTAGAGGGTTTAGAAGGGTAGGAGCGACATTGGGCTTTTGGAGAGAGAATCTGGTTGGAATGGAAGTCGAGGGCCATGTGCATTTACAAAGCCCCCATGCTGCCAGAACAGTGGACCCCCCCCCACATGTGACCCCATTTCGGAAACTACACCCCTCATGGAATGTAACAAGGGGTGCAGTGAGCATTTACACCCCACAGATCTTTGGAAGAGTGGGGTGTGCAAATGAAAAATAAAATTTTTCATTTTCATGGACCACTGTTCAAAAAATCTGTCAGACACCTGTGGGGAGTAAATGCTTACTGCACCCCTTGTTACATTCCATGAAGGGTGTAGTTTCCAAAGTGGGGTCACATGTGGGGGGGGGGTCCACTGTTCTGGCAGTATGGGGGCTTTGTTAACACACATGGCTATCAATCCAAGCCAAATTCTCTCTCAAAAAGCCCAATGGCGCTCCTTCTCTTCTGAGCCCTGTAGTGCGCCCGCAGAGCACTTTACATCAACATATGGGGTATTTCCTTACTCGGAAGAAATGGAGTTACACATTTTAGGGGGCTTTTTTTCCTATTACCTCTTGTGAAAATGAAAAATTTGGGGTAACACCAACATTTTTGTGAAAAAAAATCTAATTTTTTATTTTCACGTCCAATTTTACCAAACATTTGTCAAACACCCGTGGGGTGTAAATGCTCACTATACCCCTTGTTACATTCCTTGAGGGGTGTTGTTTCCAAAATAGGGTCACATGTGGGTGTTTTTTTGCATTTATGTCAGAACTGCTGTATCAGACACCCCTGTGCAAATCACCAAGTAAGGCCTCAAATGTGCATAGTGCGCTATCACTCTTGAACCCTGTTGTGCACCCGCAGAGCACTTTATGTCCACATAAGGGGTATTTCCGAACTCAGGAGAAATTGTTTTACAAATTTTGGGGGTCTTTTTTTTTCCTTTTACCTCTTGTGAAAATGAAAAGAATGGGACAACACCAACATGTTAGTGTAAAAAATTTAATTTTTTTTACACTAGCATGCTGGTGTAGACCCCAACTTTTTAATTTCATAAGGGGTAAAAAGAGAAAAAGCCCCCCAAAATTTGTAATGCAATTTCTCCCGAGTAAGGAAATACTCCATTTGTGGCACTAAATTGTTGCCTTGAAATACAACAGGGCTACAAAGTGAGAGATTCGCATTTGAGGCCTAGATCCGGGATTTGCATAGGGACGGACCCAGATGCAAGCATCACATTTGCCTCCGCCACCACAAATACCCAACAGCAGTGTTTCCCAAACAGGGTGCCTCCAGCTGTTGCCAAACTCCCAGCATGCCTGAGCAGTCAGTGGCTGTCCGGCAATGCTGAGAGTTGTTGTTTTGCAACAGCTGGAGGCTCCATTTTGGAAACACTGCTGGATGAGACGTTTTACATTTTTATGGGGGGGGGGGACTTAGTAAGGGTGTGTGTATATATAGTGTTTTACTTTTTATTTTGTGTAGTGTAATGTAGTGTAGTGTTTTTAGGGTACATTCACACTAGTGGGGGGTTCATAGCGAGTTTCCCTCTGGGAGTTCGAGCTACGGTGGAAAATTTACCGCAGCTCAAACTTGCAGGGGAAAACTTACTTTAGAACCCCCGCCTGTGTGGCTGTACCCTGTACAAACCTCTTCAGCTGTTGCAAAACTAAAACTCTCAGCATGGACTGACAGACCATGCATGCTGGGAGTTGTAGTTATCAACAGCTGGAGGCACACTGGTGAGGAGTTAGGTAACAGACAAACTCAGTGCTTCCCCACCATTGTGTCCCCAGCTGTTGCAAAACTACAACTCCCAGCATGCACGATCTGTCAGTGCCTGCTGGGAGTTGTACAGGGTGGGCCATTTATATGGATACACCTTAATAAAATGGGAATGGTTGGTGATATTAACTTCCTGTTTGTGGCACATTAGTATATGTGAGGGGGGAAACTTTTCAAGATGGGTGGTGACCATGGCGACCATTTTGAATCCAACTTTAGTTTTTTCAATAGGAAGAGGGTCATGTGACACATCAAACTTATTGGGAATTTCACAAGAAAAACAATGATGTGCTTGGTTTTAACGTAACTTTATTCTTTCATGAGTTATTTACAAGTTTCTGACCACTTATAAAATGTGCTCAATGTGCTGCCCATTGTGTTGGATTGTCAATGCAACCCTCTTTTCCCACTCTTCACACACTGATAGCAACACCGCAGGAGAAATGCTAGCACAGGTTTCCAGTATCTGTAGTTTCAGGTGCTGCAGAATGGGCAAAACAAAAATTGGAACAGGACCCTCAGTTTACGCAAAAGATTTTGTTCAGTGATGAGGCAAACTTTTATGTGAATGGTGAAGTTAACAAACAAAACCACCGCTATTGGTCTGACACTAACCCACATTGGATGGATCCCTCCAAGACTGTTGGAACACAAAAATTGATGGTATGGTGTGGTATATGGGGTACAAAGATAGTGGGGCCATTCTTCATCAATGGAAACCTCAAGGCCACTGGATATGCGAAATTGCTACATGATGATGTGTTTCCCTCTTTATGCACTGAAGCTGGCACGTTCCCTGAGTTTTTCCAGCAAGATGGTGCACCACCACATCATAGGTGTCATCCTAGATGAACAGTTTCCTGGAAAGTGGGTTGGTCGTCGTGGGCCAGTTGAATGGCCCCCAAGGTCTCCCGATCTGACCCCCTTAGACTTTTATCTTTGGTGTCATCTGAAGGCAATTGTCTATGCTGTGAAGATATGAGATGTGCAGCACCTGAAACTACGGATACTGGAAGCCTGTGCTAGCATTTCTTCTGCGGTGTTGCTATCACACATGGAACGTGCAGGTCCACACCTGCCAGGTATCTTTTTAATCACTAGATATGTATATCAATCAGTCTAAGCATCATATCCACAACACCCCTGAGAAAGTCGCTTGAGACGGAACGCCTGGGGTCTGTGGCCCCGTCCTTGCTTCTGCCATTTGTGTCACCTGGCTCCCACCTGGTTTGCTATGTTCATAGACTGTACCTTTATATTACACCTTGTTTAACATGCATTCTGACTGGTTTGCACTAGATGTTGCACATGCATGATTATTGCAATTATTATTGTGCATACCGTTACAGAATCAGATACCATTATTTCTATCTTTGTACATGATGATTTTTTTTATATATTGTGTTACATACATGTAGCATAGCGCCTGGAGCCGTGTAAAATCTCATCATTTACTGCAGGACGGGGTCTTTATCGGAAGTGGGGGTTCATGGCCCTGTCCTGAGGTTGTGTTGTGGCTCTTGGTGAGCTTTTTATATGTTTGTAAATGTATGTGATCTATGTCATTGTTATTTATTAAAAATCATGGGAATTAATTGTCAACATAGTGGTGTGCGCTCTGCATTCAGTGGTTGCTTTTCTTGAATATAACTGTAAATTTTTTGCACTGTGAGTTACCCCCCTATCCTTGTGCATGGTCAATTACTTTCACTTGAGACACCGCAAACTTTGATCGAGGCATAAAAAGCGTTAATGCCGGACTTCGGCCCGATTGGCAGTGCCTGGCATTAACCGTGGGTTTTTGCTGCTGAAAGCAGTCGGGACCCATGGGGTTTGAAGCGTTTTCCACTCGTGAGAAAGCTTTAAACACCGGTAACGGAACTCAGGAAACATTTTTTTCTCCACCAAAGTACCCCTTTAACCCCTTCAAGACCAAGACCATTTTGGCCTTAAGGACCGGAGCGTTTTTTGCACATCTGACCACTGTCACTTTAAACATTAATAACTCTGGGATGCTTTTAGTTATCATTCTGATTCCGAGATTGTTTTTTTGTGACATATTCTACTTTAACATAGTGGTAAATTTTTGTCAATACTTGCATCCTTTCTTGGTGAAAAATCCGTAAATTTGATGAAAAATTTTAAAATTTTGCATTTTTCTAACTTGGATGGATATTACGAACGAAAATGGATATTACGAATACATTTTTTTTTGGTTCACATATACAATATGTCTACTTTATGTTTGCATCATAAAATTGATGAGTTTTTACTTTTGGAAGACACCAGAGGGCTTCAAAGTTCAGCAGCAATTTTCCAATTTTTCACAAAATTTTCAAACTCGATATTTTTCAGGGACCAGTTCAGGTTTGAAGTGGATTTGAAGGGTCTTCATATTAGAAATACCCCATAAATGACCCCATTATAAAAACTACACCCCCCAAAGTATTCAAAATGACATTCAGTCAGTGTTTTAACCCTTTAGGTGTTTCACACGAATAGCAGCTAAGTGAAGGAGAAAATTCACAATCTTCATTTTTTACACTCACATGTTCTTGTAGACCCAATTTTTGAATTTTTACAATGGGTAAAAGGAGAAAATGTTTACTTTATTTGTAGCCCAATTTCTCTCGAGTAAGCACATACCTCATATGTCTATGTAAAGTTTTCGGCGGGTGCAGTAGAGGGCTCAGAATGGAAGGAGCAACAAGGGGATTTTGGAGAGTACGTTTTTCTGAAATGGTTTTTGGGGGGCATGTTGCATTTAGGAAGCCCTTATGGTGCCAGAACAGCAAAAAAAACAAAAAACACATGGCATACCATTTTGGAAACTAGACCCCTCGGGGAATGTAACATGGGATAAAGTGAGCCTTTATACCCCACAGGTGTTTCACGACTTTTGCAAATGTAAAAAAAAAATTATAATTTTTACCTAAAATGCTTGTTTCCCCAAAAATTTTACATTTTTAAAAAGGGTAATAGCAGAAAATACCCCTAAAAATTTGAAGCCCAATTTCTCCCGATTCAGAAAACATGCCATATGGGGGTGAAAAGTGCTCTGCTGGCGCACTAAAGGTCTTGGAAGAGAAGGAGTCACATTTGGCTTTTTGAAAGCAAATTTTGCTCTGGGGGCATGCCGCATTTAGGAAGCCCCTATGGTGCCAGGACAGCAAAAAAAAGCCCACATGGCATACCATTTTGGAAACTAGACCCCTCGGGGAACGTAACAAGGGGTTAAGTGAACCTTTATACCCCACAGGTGTTTCCCGACTTTTGCATATGTAAAAAAAAAAAAATTTCCCAAAAATTTAACATTTTTAAAAAGGGTAAAAGCAGAAAATAGCCCCCAAAATTTGTAACACAATTTCTCCCGAGTACGGCGATACCCCATATGTGACCCTAAACTGCTGCCTTGAAATACGACAGGGCTCCAAAGTGAGAGCGCCATTCACATTTGAGGCCTAAATTAGGGACTTTCATGGGGGTGCACATAGGGGAATTCTACGCCAGTGATTCCCAAACAGGGTGCCTCCAGCTGTTGCAAAACTCCCAGCATGCCTGGACAGTCAACAGCTGTCCGACAATACTGGGAGTTACATAGTTACATAGTTACATAGTTAGTACGGTCGAAAAAAGACATATGTCCATCAAGTTCAACCAGGGAATTAAGGGGTAGGGGTGTGGCGCGATATTGGGGAAGGGATGAGATTTTATATTTCTTCATAAGCATTAATCTTATTTTGTTCCAGGAATGTATCTAATCCTGTTTTAAAGCTGTTAATTGTTCCTGCTGTGACCAGTTCCTGAGGTAGACGGTTCCATAAATTCACAGTCCTCACGGTAAAGAAGGCGTGTCGCCCCTTGAGACTAAACTTTTTTTTCTCCAGACGGAGGGAGTGCCCCCTCGTCCTTTGGGGGGGTTTAACCTGGAACAGTTTTTCTCCATATTTTTTGTATGGGCCATTAATATACTTATATACGTTTATCATATCCCCCCTTAAACGTCTCTTCTCAAGACTAAACAATTGTAACTCCTTTAATCGCTCCTCATAGCTAAGATGTTCCATGCCCCATATTAGTTTAGTCGCGCGTCTCTGCACCCTTTCCAACTCCGCAGTGTCCCTTTTATGGACAGGTGACCAAAACTGAACAGCATATTCCAGGTGAGGCCGTACCAATGCTTTATAAAGGGGGAGTATTATGTTGATGTTTTGCAACAGCTGGGGGCTCCGTTTTGGAAACAGTGGTGTACCAGACGCTTTAATTTTTATTGGGGAGGGGGGCTGTGTAGGGGTATGTGTATATGTAGTGTTTTTTACTTTTTATTTTATTTTTTGGTAGTGTAGTGTAGTGTTTTTAGGGTACAGTCGCACAGGCGGGGGTTCACAGTAGTTTCTTGCTGGCAGTTTGAGCTGCGGCAGTACAACTTCCAGCATGTACGGTGCATGGTGTACATTGACTGCTGAGAGTTGGAGTTTGCAACAGCTGGAGGCACACCGGTCGTGAAACACTGAGTTAGGTAAAAAAAAAAAAACTCTAAGTTTCACAACCAGTGTGCCTTCAGCTGTTGCAAAACTACAACTCTCAGCAGTCACCGACAGCCAACGGGCATGCTGGGAGTTGTAGTTATGCAACCAGCAGATGCACCACTACAACTCCCAACATGCACTTTAGCTGTTTGTGCAAGCTGGGAGTTGTAGTTATACACCAGCTGAAAGTACACTTTTCCATAGAAAAAATTTGCCTCCAGCTGTTGCAAAACCATAAGTCCCAGCATGCCCATAAGAGAATGCTGGGAGTTGTGGCGGTCTGCCTCCTGCTGTTGCATAACTACAGCTCCCAGCATGCCCTTTTTGCATGCAGGGAGATGTTTCTAAGCAACAGCAGGGGGCTGTCACTCACCTCCAACGATCCACGCAGCGCAGGTCAGTCCCTCGCCGCAGCCGCTGCTCCTGGGGCCCCGATCCCAACATTGATGCCGGGGCTCGGGGTCCCCAGCACCCGGGGTGCAAGTCCCGCACCCGCTCACGTCCTCCGGAAGAAGGGCGGAGCGGGTTGCGGGAGTGACACCCGCAGCAGGCTCCCTGATTGGTCGAAGAATCAGGGCGATCGTGAGGTGGCACCAGTGCCACCTCACCCCTGCAGGCTCTGGCTGTTCGGGGCCGTCAGAGACGGCCCCGATCAGCCAGTATTTCCGGGTAACCGGGTCACTGGAGACCCGATTGACCCGGAATCGCCGCAGATCGCTGGACTGAATTGTCCAGCGATCTGCGGCCATCGCCGACATGGGGGGGGGGGGGGGCATAATGACACCCCTCGGCGATATGCCGGGATGCCTGCTGAACGATTTCAGCAGGCATCCGGCTCCAGTCCCCAACCGGCTAGCGGTGGGGACCGGAATTCCCACGGGCGTATGGATACGCCCTCAGTCCTTAAGGACTCAGAATGCAGGGTGTATCCATACGCCCTATGTCCTGAAGAGGTTAAGTAGCCATTTCACAAAGACAGAAAACAATTCTGTAGTGTTTATTTTTTTCTGACAGGTAACCATCTCTGATTTTATCTTAAACATTAACTGTGATTTAGAAAGAGATTTGACATGTTACGCTGACATGTCAAAAGTTTAAGTTGTGGTCTCACTGCTGAGACCCCCTTTAATCTCTAGATATAGGAACTTATTATGACACCCGGCTCCTGCAATGAGACAGACACATGCTGCTGCATGCTTCGCCCGCCTATATCTAGTGATAAGTAGCAGTCTCAGCACTGAAACCCTGACAGATCCCAACTTTTGTCATATCTTGGTGTTATGTCTAAAGTTATTACAAATGACAGTAACGATTTAAGTCCTCCTTCTAGTATCTGGTTAGTACCTGTTGTTAATATATTACCCTAAGAGCCCCTTATGCCCTGGTGGGCTTATTATGCAGTAACAACAGATATAGAATTTATTTAAGCCAAAACCATATCTGCTAATTTGTGAAATCCCAGTAGATAGGCTAAAACTATGCCAACATTTACATGTTCATATAATAGTAACTTAGTAGGAATAGAGTTAAATGAGGTCAACCTATTATTTTGCAAAGGTTTTAATCAGGTACGTACCAACCTTTCACTACCCTGGATCAATTCCCCATCTCCAGCCATCTGCTAAACATAACTTAGAATATTATTTTTGTCAAGAAAGCCATCTGGGCCTTTTTTAAGATCTTTCAATGAGTTCCTTAATCTTGCTACTCACATTGGACCATTTATAAAGTAGAGATATTTACAGGCCTCAATATGAAAAGATCATTGACAGATCATTGCCTTTGATATAACACTGTATAGCCATATCATCATTCGCCTTTTCTACAGCTTCCTTGTACTGGTAACTATAGCTTATTATAGTTAGTTTTCATTAACTTACATCAAACGTTGTCTGTAGTCCACTAAATCACAATCTCACTGCTATATGATCGCCTTTAATTCACACATTCCTTAATGCAATCCCTAATGAAGAAATAAGATAATGCTTGAAAATTTCAGAATAGAGAAGAGCTCTTGGAATAGGAACAGCCATCATACTGTACATTAGAGATGAGCGAATTTTTTAAAGCTTCGATTCGGCCGATTTGCTGAATTTTCAACCCAAAAATAGTTTCGGGCTGGATTTATTTGCGGTGAATTGCTATTAAAAACTATTATTTCTGGCCTATAGAGAGCCTCAATAGGGGTGTAGAACACTTTGCCTTGCTGTAACACGCATAGGGTGTGTGTTGGGTTAGTGAAATAATAATGTTATTCAGTATGACTGTCATGGCGGCAGCATATAGTGGCTGAATGACACAGCCTGGAGGTGGCGGAAGCATGAGGAGACCATATAGTGGCTCAATGACACAGGGTGGAGGTGGCGGCAGCATGAGGAGACCATATAGTGGCTCAATGACACAGAGTGGAGGTGCACACCTTTCCTTTTGTTTGATTTCCAAAAAAATTTGGATACATATATTTTATCATAAGAAAAGTTAAGTTTGAGGTAATGCATATACTCAATACATACTTGTGGTCTGATGCGGAGGAATGTCGGTAACTGGGGAGCAGCACCTTAAATATGTTTTGCACTATCCATATTTGTGAAGTGTTGGTGTAGCACCATGGTCAATCTACTCTGATGCATCAGGCATTGTTGGGTGGAAATCCTGGCTGATCAATGCCTGATTCATCTTCACAAAGGTCAGTCTCTCCACATTTTTTTTTGGACAGGCGAGTTCTCCTTGGGGTTACTATGGCCCCCGCTGCACTAAACACCCGCTCTGATGGCACACTACTGGCTGGATAGGACAGCTTTTTTAGGGCAAACTCTGCTAGTTGCGGCCACAAATCAAGTTTGGCTGCCCAGAAGTCCAGCTGATTTTCAAGGTGTGTTGGCATGGTCATGTCAAGGTATGCCACCACCTGCTGGTTCAGGTCCTGCTCCATGTCTACCTGCTGCTGATGAGTTGCTTCACTATGTGGGTGAAGAAAGCTACTCATCAGTGACTGTAGACTCAGGCTGCTACTGATGGAGCTGGTTCTTCTCCTGTCACCCCACCCCTCCCCAGCACCATGGTATTGGAAGGTGAGCGCAGAGAGCCCCCCGAGTCAGACCTGCGAAAGGATGGACGATGACACAGAAAGGCATCGGCCAACTGACTACATAGGATGTCTCTGTAGTAGGTCAGTTTGTCCTCCCTCTCAGTGGGTGTAAAAAAGGCCCCCCTTTTGTGTTGGTAGCGAGGGTCCAATAAGGTGGAGAGCCAGAAGTCATCCCGCTGCCGAATGGTGACAATTCGACAGTCACTACGCAAGCAAGTGAGCATGCATCATGCCATTTGTTCAAGAGACTCGGAGGGATGCCTCCATCTCCACTGCATACTACCACGGTGTGTCTCGGTTCTCTGCCTCGCCTTCCTCATAACCCTCTAGCTCCTCTGGCTGCTCCTGCTCCTCCTTTCCTGTCAGATGACTAGAAAAACCGCCCATCTCACAAAACCTAAACTGCTCCACTGTGCACCTCTCCCTCCTCCTCCAGTTCAGCCCCCACAGGACTCATGTGGCCGTGAGATGTAGGCGCCACGCCTCCAGTGCCCTGACCAGCCATTGTTTCCAGCACGTGTTGTAGTAGATGAAGCAGTGGAATGAAGTTAATCATCCCATAATCCTGGCAACTGACTAATAATGTGGCTTCCTCAAAGGGCCTGAGCAAACGACAGGTGTCATGTATGAGCTGCCACTGGTTGACATTAAAATTACACACGGGAGTTCCCCTATCCGTTTGGATCATCAAGAAATCGATGATGGCTTTTCTCTGTTTGTATAGTTGGTCAGACATACGGAGGGTGGATTTCCAACGTATGGAAACGTCGCAAATCAGACTATGTTGGGGGATGTCGTTCTGACGCTGCAGCTCAAGGAGAGTATGCTTTGCACTGTACGAGTGGCTGACGTGCATTCAAAGTTTCCTTCCCATTGTTGTGATGTCTTGCAGGTGGGGGGAACACTTCAGGAACCGCTTGACAACCAGAATGAACACATGTGCCCTGCAGGGCGCATGTCTCAGGCTTCCTTGTCGCAGCGCAGACAAGATGTTCTTCCCGTTGTCGGTCACCATGGTTCCCGTTTCCAATTTTCGTGGAGTAAGCCATGATTCGATTTCATGATGAAGGACTCCATTCACCAAAGCAAACCATGTAAAGAACAGCGTGACACCGCCGTGCCCTGCACACATGGTATGCTGGAGGGGCACTGAGAGTTGTCTTTGCAGTGGA
Source organism: Hyla sarda (assembly GCF_029499605.1). Classification (NCBI taxonomy): domain Eukaryota; kingdom Metazoa; phylum Chordata; class Amphibia; order Anura; family Hylidae; genus Hyla; species Hyla sarda. The sequence goes on along the minus strand of NC_079193.1, from coordinate 79,545,361 downwards.
GGCTGATGACATGGGGGAGGATGAGGAGGCGGAGTCGCACACTGTCACAGGAACAACGGCCTGAGAGTGTGGAGGCGGAAGTGGTGATACCTGTCCAAGTTGCTGTTGTGGCTGTGCAGGAACTACATTCACCCAGTGGGCCGTAAAGGACATATAATGTCCCTGACTGTAGTTTCAGCTCCACACGTTGGCGCTGCCATGCACTTTGGTACACACCGACAGGCTCAAGGACTGGCCCACAAAATTGTGCTGGGCTGGTACTGCCTTCTTCGCAAAGAAATTATGGCTTGGGACTCTCCACCTCGGCTCGGCACAAGCCATCAGTTCTCTGAATGGTGCAGAGTCCACCACTTGAAAATGGACAGGAGCACATTCAACTTCTGCGCCGTTGGATGAATAGGCGCATACTGTTGTCTATTGGACATGGCTTCGCCGATGGATTGCTGCCAGATTAAGGCTGCCTGGAAAACGAAGCACTTCATTATGATGGCCCCTCCGACAGTCCCCCTTCCCTGCCACTGAGACTTGTGGGCCTGTCAAGTAAGGAACAGACTGAGACCAAAAATAGGCCTGGGCATATTAGACTATGTCCTTTTTTTTTTTTTTTTTTTTGGTGGATGTCCCAGGAGTCAGGCCCCCGTTAAAATACAATGGGCTGCATGGTTTAAAATCACTTCAGTTCAAGCCACTCTTTCCAGCTGTTGCAAAGCTACACATCCATTATGTCTGGAGAGCTTCAGGCATTATAGGAGTTGTAGTCAGGAGAATACACAAACATAAAATGACTCACATGAGATGTCTTCTCTGTTGTCTTTCCTTTTCTTTTCTTCTTCATCTGGTCCAGATGCCAGGTCTTCTTCCAGCTCCATCTTCCTCTGTAAAGTTCAATGCCTGGACATCATTGGTTCCTCACTTTGCCAGCCGCTTCTCATCCTCTGTATAGAGACAACAATCATTATAACCCTTCAAGAGACTGTGCTTCCTAAATATAATGCTGCCAAATCCTGTGTACCCTGTATATTATACTGCCAAACACAGGGCCGTTTGAAGGAATTTGGGGGCCCTAAGCAAAATGGGCATGGAGGCCCCCCCTTGATGTTCACGCATGTCACGCTCTAGGGCCGGCGTCAGAACGTAGTAATGCCGGCCCTTGAATTCTGGGAGCGCGACGTGAGCGAACGTCGATTCGAGGCCCCCACATTAGGTGCAGCAGAGTTCCCCCCCACATTAGGTGCAGCATAGTTCCCCCCACATTAGGTAGGCAGTGTTCCCCCCACATTAGGTGCAGCATAGTTCCCCCCCACATTAGGTTGGCAGTGTTCCCCCCCACATTAGGTAGGCAGTGTTCCCCCCACATTAGGTAGGCAGTGTTCCCCCACATTAGGCTGGCAGTGTTCCCCCACATTAGGCTGGCAGTGTTCCCCCAAATTAGGTAGGCAGTGTTCCCCCACATTAGGTAGGCAGGGTTCCCCCACATTAGGCTGGCAGTGTTCCTCACAGACATACAGCCTCCAGTCATATACAGTGTATGGCTGGAGGCTGTATGCCTGTGTACTGCCCCACTTCAGTGCTCCGACCACCGCTCCTCCGGTCCGGCCATAGCATTAGTTCCTGGGACCAGAGAAGCGGTGGTCGGAAACACCGAAGAGGACATACAGCTGATCACTTACCAAGCTGGCCAGCGCACCTCTTCCTCCTCCTCGATGCTTCGGTCTTCTGCCCCTCCGTTGCTATGGGTGCATGCACGGGACATCAGTGAAGTCCCGGCGTGCACCATCTCTGGCGGCCCTTGCGCTTTTAAACTTAACGCGGGGCCGCAGAGAGTTAACGGGGGCATCCCTGTGTCCCGGAAACATCTTTCAGGACACAGGGATGTCCTTAATAGTGATGGGGGGGGGGGGGGGAATTGCCCCGTCACAACAGGATGGGCAAGCACCGGCTCTGCTCGGGGCCCCAAGCAATTGCTTGGTTTGCCTGTCCTGAACATCATGCCCTTTGCCTGGCCAAACATCATGCCCTCTAAAAATATTACCACACACTGTCTTCCATTGTGTGCACAGAGCAGCAGCATCCCATTGAAAACAAGCAAAATTCTGCTTGCGGAAGTTCGTAGTGTGGACGAGCACTAATTCCCCCAGACCCCTCTGCCCCCCCAAACCCCTAAGTCCTCCTCCAGACTCCTGCTCCTAGAGACCCCTAAGGCTAGGTTTCCCCCTTTTTTTTTACCTGCTACTGCTTTTTCCTATGTTATGGTAATTTTTTTTTTGCATTTTTTCCTTGTGCTTGTGCCTTCTCTGGAAACTTAGCCTTAGTCCTCCCCTGGTCCTTAAGTCTGCCAACCAAATGTGGGGGAACTATACTGCCAACCTAATGTGGGGGAACTATACTGCCAACCTAATGTGGGGGAACTATACAGCCAACCTAATGTGGGGGAACTGGGGGTGGGGTTGGTGAAGAAAAGTGTAGTGGAGAAGGACCAGGAGGACATGGGGGGCTGATGTGAGGTTGTTTGGGGGATGAGGTAAGGTGTGGGTTTGGTAAAGGGGGCAGAGGAGTGTGAAGGGGACTGAGGGGGGGAGGGGGTGAAAAGTGAAATAGTGGAGAAGGACCAGGAGTGTTGAAGGGGGGGGGGGGGCTGGGCGGGGGGGCCTTCAACACTCCTGGTCCTTCTCCACAATTTCACTTTTCTGCACCCCCTACCCCCCCCCTCAGTCCCCTTCACACTTCTCTGCCCCCTTTACCAAACTCACACCTTACCTCATCCCCCAAACAACCTCACATCAGCCCCCCATGCCCTCCTGGTCCTTCTCCACTACACTTTTCTTCACCAACCCCACCCCCAGTTCCCCAACATTAGGTTGGCAGTATAGTTCCCCCACATTAGGTTGGCAGTATAGTTCCCCCACATTAGGTTGGCAGTATAGTTCCCCCACATTTGGTTGGCAGTATAGTTGCCCCCGCATTAGGTTGTAGTTCCCCATATTAGGTGCAGTATAGTTCCCCCACATTAGGTTGGCAGTATAGTTCCCCCACATTAGGTTGGCAGTAGAGTTCCCCAGTTCCCCCACATTAGGTTGTAGTTTCCCACATTAGATGCAGTATAAGTCCCCGCACATTAGGTTGGCAGTACAGTTCCCGGAACATTAGGTTGGCAGTACAGTTCCCCGCACATTAGGTTGGCAGTACAATTCCCTCCACATTAGGTTGGCAGTACAGTTTCCCAACATTAGGTTTGCAGTACAGTTCCCCCACATTAGGTTGGCAGTACAGTTCCCTCACATTAGGTTGGCAGTACAGTTCCCCCACATTAGGTTGGCAGTACAGTTCCCCCACATTAGGTTGGCAGTACAGTTCCCCCACATTAGGTTGGCAGTATAGTTTCCCCACACTAGGTTGGCAGTACAGTTCCCCCATATTAGGTTGGCAGTACAGTTCCCCCACATTAGGTTGGCAGTACAGTTCCCCCACATTAGGTGCAGTATAGTTCCCCCACAGACATACAGCCTTCAGCCATATACAGTGTATAGCTGAAGGCTATATGTCTGTGTACTGCCCCACTTCAGTGTTCCGACCACCGTTCCTCCGATCCGGGGTCACGATATAGTATAATTCCCCACATTAGGTTGTCAGTATAGTTCCCCCGCATTAGGTTGTAGTTCCCCACATTAGGTGCAGTATAAGTCCCCGCATATTTGGTTGGCAGTACAGTTCCCCGCACATTAGGTTGGCAGTACAGTTCCCCGCACATTAGGTTGGCAGTACAATTCCCTGCACATTACGTTGGCAGTACAGTTCCCTCACATTAAGTTTGCAGTACAGTTCCCCCACATTAGGTTGGCAGTACAGGTCCCTCACATTAGGTTGGCAGTACAGTTCCCCAACATTAGGCTGGCAGTACAGTTCCCCCACATTAGGTTGGCAGTACAGTTCCCCACATTAGGTTGGCAGTACATTTCCCCCACATTAGGTTGGCAGTACAGTTCCCCCCCCCCCATTAGGTTGGCAGTACAGTTTCCCCAGATTAGGTTGGCAGTACAGTTCCCCCACATTAGGTTGGCAGTACAGTTCCCCCACATTAGGCAGTATAGTTCCCCCACAGACATACAGCCTTCAGCCATATACAGTGTATGGCTGGAGGCTATATGTCTGTGTACTGCCCCACTTCAGTGTTCCGATCACCGTTCCTCCGATCCGGGATCACGATCTACTGTTATGGCCTATGGGCCATAGTTGTAGGTCCCAGTCCCTGCATGTGATACATTCTTGTGTCCTGAAAAGATTTTTTGGGACACAGGGATGTCCCGAATGTGATGGGGGCCTCCTGCGGGCACGGGGCCCGCGTCAATGATGATCCGGCCCTGAGCGGAGTGACTGACTCGAAGTAGGAGGAGCAGGAGCATTTGGAGTGACAGAAGGAGGGTATGACACCCAGCTCCCTTTGGCTGAGGTAGTGGAGCTTTGGCTGGCTGAAACAGGGAGTGGCGTGCCACTGGAAGATGCAGAAGCCTGGACCACCACATCGGAGCCATTGTTCTCCCAGGCCGCTTTATGGTGACACTGCATATGTTGACGCAGGGCCGTGGTGCCAACATTGGGACCCTGGCCACGCTTCACCTTCTGCCGATACATCTTGCATGTGGCCAGGTTAACATCCTCCGGATGCTTGATGAAAAACTGCCAGACCGCCGAGTAGCTGATTTTCCCATCAACAGTCCGCACGGATTGACTGCTTCTGCCGCCGACTCCAGGAACCCCTGTTCCCCAACTCCCTGGAAGGTAGGCTGCCGTGAAGCAGGTGGTCTACCCTGGGTACGTTTGGCTCCAGACTTTCCACTTCTGCTACCATGCTTACTGCCAACCATGCTACTACCTTGCTAGTTCAGCTGCTGCTGCCTCACGGGTAAACCTGCAACCCTCTTCTCCTGATAATGATGAAGCCCCTTCTGCACATGGCTGCCAAGTGCGATCAGCTTCATCATCATTGAGTTGTGTCTGTAAGTCACTGATGTCCTCCTCAGGTTCCTCAACAGTGTCTGCTTCAGGAGCCTGAACGCTCGGAACACCACCTCCCATGCCACTCTCCTCATCACAACTTGCTGCCTAGTGGAGGAAGCGGCAGATGTCTCCTCCACTTTTTGTCTAGGCAGTAGCTGCTGAATGTCCTCTAGTAGATCGTCCTCACTAAATTGTGGAGCTGAACCCACAGCATAAGATACTTCTGTGGGGGAGGGAACAGCAAAGGACAGAGGGAATAGGAGGACAGGGACTGCTCCCGGGCCATGAGAACTAAGGGTTGTGTCTGAGGAATCCACTGACTGTTGACTGGGGGGTGTCATATGTCACTTGTGATGAAGTAGATGATCATGTTAACCAATCGATGACGGCAGATGGGTTGCTAGTCGAAACACGACCTCTAGCTGATACCGGTGTCACGATTCGGCTGGCAGGAGGTGGATCCTCTGTGCCAGAGAGGGATTGGCGTGGACCGTGCTAGTGGACCGGTTCTAAGCTGCTACTGGTTTTCACCAGAGCCCGCCGCAAAGCGGGATGGTCTTGCAGCGGCGGTAGCAACCAGGTCGTATCCACTAGCAACGGCTCAACCTCTCTGACTGCTGAAGATAGGCGCGGTACAAGGGAGAAGACAAGAGCAAGGTCGGACGTAGCAGAAGGTCGGGGCAGGCAGCAAGGATCGTAGTCAGGGGCAACGGCAGGAGGTCTGGAACACAGGCTAGGAATACACTGGGAAACGCTTTCACTGGCACGATGGCAACAAGATCCGGCGAGGAAGGGAAGGGGAAGTGAGGTTAAATAGGGAAGTGCACAGGTGAATGAACTGATTAAGCCAACTGCGCCAATCAGCGGCGCAGTGGCCCTTTAATTCGTAGAGACCCGGCGCGCGCGCGCCCTAAGGAGCGGGGCCACGCGCGCCGGGACAGGACCGACGGAGAGCGAGTCAGGTACGGGAGCCGGGGTGCGCATCGCGAGCGGGCGCCACCCGCATCGCGAATCGCATCCCGGCTGGGAGAGGTATCGCAGCGCACCCGGTCAGCAGGTCTGACCGGGGCGCTGCGATTGCGAGGATGTTGCGAGTGCTCCGGGGAGGAGCGGGGACCCGGAGCGCTCGGCGTAACAACCGGGAGCTCAGGCCTCTCGCTGCGAGTCCTGCTGCCACTTGCCTCTAGTCTGCTGCGACCTCTGCCTGATGAATTTAGGCCTCTGCCACTCCTCTGTGCATGTCCTGGCACTTCTCTGCCTGACATACTAAGTGCGTATATGAGGGGAGTACAATACGTTCCACAACGCTTAAAACAGTATTTGTCTACAACACCAGCAGGTGTATACTTTTCCCTGGCCTTTCACAGTATCTAGGCCCTTAAGACTTTAACAGGAACAATATAGTACACCACTTAGATGTACGTATGTGGTATGCACTTATGAGGGGAGGACAATGCGCTCCACTATGCTTATAACAGTATTTGTCTACAACTCCAGCAGGTGTTTATTTTTGCCTGGACTTTCTCAGTGTCTAGGCCCTTAAGACTTTAACAGGAACAAAATAGAACTTAGATGTACGCATGTGGTAGGCACTTATGAGGGGAGGACAATGCGCTCCACAACGCTTAAAACAGTATTTGTCTACAACACCAGCAGGTGTGTACTTTTGCCTGGCCTTTCACAGTTTCTAGGCCCTTAAGACTTTAACAGGAACACAATAGTACACCACTTAGATGTACGTATGTGGTATGCACTTGTGAGAGGAGGACAATGCACTTCACTATGCTTAAAACCGTATTTGTCTTCAACACCAGCAGGTGTGTACTGTTGCCTGGCCGTTCTCAGTATCTAGGCCCTTAAGACTTTAACAGGAACAAAATAGTACACCACTTAGATGTACATATGGGGTATGCACTTATGAGGAGAGGACAATGCGCTCCACTACGCTTAAAACAGTATTTGTCTACAACACCAGCAGAACACACCAGTGCTGCAGCACACAGTTGCTGTGTAGTACACCCAAAATTGCACTCTCTCTCAATCTCACTACCTTTCCTATCAGTGCTTCTAGGCTGGATTTGGGCTTGAGGTGAATCGCTGCTGTAAAAAAGCTTTTCTGTGCAACACACTGCTCTCTGTCCCTCTCTGCAATAGAACGCTGATGTGACTGGGAGGTGAGTCGCTGCTGTAAAAATGCTTTTCTGTGCAACACACACTGCTCTCTGCCCCCTCTCTCTCTGCAACAGAACTTTGATGTGACTGGGAGGTGAATCACTGCTTTAAAAATGCTTTTCTGTGCAACACACACTGCTGTCTGTCCTTCTCTCTCTCTCTGTAATAAAAGGCTGAAGGGACTGGCCATAAGATTGCTGCCGATTATATAGGGCTGTGACATCACAGGGGTGGCTGGCTGCTGGCATGCTGCATGCTGCATGTGATTCAGGGTCATCCCACCTACCCTTTTTTCCGCCTTCCCAGGATTCCTTGCCCCTTGTCCTCACATGTGGATGCGCCATTTTAGATGCACTGGAGCCTGGACCGCACTAAATGGAGTTTAATGAAGCGATGATCGAATTCGTGATCGAATTCGCTCATCCCTACTGTACATTATTATTACGCTATGCACTCCGACCTCACATGCTGGCCGTGAGCGTGTGGTCCCCTTACCTTCTGCTGCCGACGGGGCTGGGACTCGCATTGCGGGACACACCCGCATGCGAGCCCCAGTCTGTTACTCTCCGGGTGTTTCCCCTGCCTCTGCTTCTGCCTCTCTGCGTGTGTCCCCGTCCCTTAGGGCGTGCGCGCGCCGAAGCTTTAAGATTTAAAGGGCCAGCACGCTCATCAGTGTAACCACCTGTGTTTTGTTGATAAATTCCTCCACCCTCCTCAGTTCACTGCCGGATCTTTGTTGCCTTGTGCCCTAGAGAAAGACTTCCTTTGTATTGCCTTGCCGTGTTCCAGATCTCCTGCTCTTGTGACCTTGACCTTGCTTCTCTGCCGCCTGCCTACTGAACTTCTGCTACATCCCGACTATGCTACTGTGCCGCCTACCCTGACCTACAGCTATCCTGACTACGAGTTGTCTCATCCCTTCTGTGCTTCGCATCTACTCAGCCGCCTGTGTGGTTGAGCCGTTGCCGGGGGTAGCGACCTGGGTGTCGCCTGCAGCTGCAAGCCCATTCTGCTTTGCGGCGGGCTCTGGTGAAGACCAGCGGCACCTTAGACTCCGCTCCCTGGCACGGTCCGAGTCATCTGCCACACAGGTCCAGCGGATCCACATACACCGGAGATCCTGTCTTCAGAAATGTGAGTGTTACAATTATCAATGACGTCAACTTATGGGGAACAAATTAATTCAGCAAATACTACAAAAGATCAAAAGTAGTGAACATGGTAATATAAATAAGAATAAAGAGCATCCCTTAGGCAACACTTAGTGATAGATTGGATCTTCAGTTACTTCTATTTCCCATGAAAACCTATGCTCTGATGCCTTTGGAATTATCAATCTGTAAAGAAATTAAAAAGCCTTCTGACCTAAACAAGCTGTGGGCAAGACATGTGTTGTCTACTATAATTTGTCTTTACCACCCATGTGGATGTCAACTAAAAACATGACACAAAGAAAAAAAATTCAAACAAAATTATTTAAAAAACTCACTAAAAAAAACACTCCGTTTCATCGAAAATTTGTGGCAAATACGACCAATTATTTGGTGTCTGGCAGGCAAGTAAATTTGCTTCTCTGCTTTTAGAACGTTATTATTACCTGCAGCTTAATAGATGTTTTATTCTATGAACAGAAAAGTGTCATAGTCTGCTTGCATCATGCTGTTTTTTTTTAAAGGAGTTGGCCGAGAGAAAAAAAAGAAACATACTCTTTACACCTATATTTTGTACTCTGTTCTTCATTCCTGCCTCTTTGTTTAGTTTTCGAAATTTCGCGCTTCCCCTGCTTTTCTGAGGACATTTTCAGGGAATTAAATAGGCAATAACTGGCCTCAGCAATAATTGTTACAAGACCACTAAGGCCAGTGACAGGCTTCACAATGTGTAAAGTCACTAGCAAGAGAGCACATCATCAAGGTAAGTAAGCACAGGCATCGATGGGGACTGCAGCAGCATTGCTAGAATCAGCAGAGAGGTGAGTAGAGTGTATTTTGTTTCCTTTTGTCTTGAGTAGTAGCGTTCCCAGCTTCTTCAAATTATAGCTAGACCCTATCAATAACACTGTCTGCCCTAAACCAACATCGGCTTTTTTAATAGTAAAAGTTGATTCATAATTGGCCTAATTTTCCCCACAAGGTTTCTCCATATAGGGTAGAGATATTTACCTGATCTGTGATCCAGATAATTGTGGATGTTTTTTTTTAGAACAGCATAATTTATGCACATATATGAGCCTCCTATTGCTGTCACAAAATACTAATTGAAGTGCAGTTCTAATGACTCAAGAGATCGATTATGCTTTATGACTCATGGTGGGGAAGGGGTTTGCAGCTATAAAACAGGGACATATTTTAATGACTAAAATGGGCCTCCATAATAATGCTGGGGACAGAAATACTGTGTATATATTCCCCCATCAAGTCCTTTCTAAAATTCCTGGGCTAGTTTACTGAAACTGTGCTTATTTACAATGCATTTCTTCAGTAAAAGGGAGTCCAGTTTTGCTTGGGTACAAGGCCAATGTGAGGGTGGCAAATTGGGAAACTGCCCAGACCTGGTGAGCTGGATACCCAGTTGAAATCTGTAGCAGAGCAGAAAGCCATAGACTACCTACCCTGCCTTTATCTAACCCAGTGCTTCTTAAACGCAGTGCTTCTTTATAAACCCTTATTTGGTCCCTATTGTAGCTGTATCTATGGGGTGTACACTCTTGATTTAGACAGTATTAAGCCATCATTGACTAGACTGACTAAGAAACATTAGGAGTGCCCTTAAAGGGGTACTCCACTCCCCAGCGTTCGGAACATTTAGTTCCGAACGCTGGGTGTGGGCTTTGGGGGTTGCCACCCCCCCCTCATGATGTCAAACCCCGCCCCCTCAATGCAAGTCTATGGGAGGGGGCATGACCGCCATCACACCCCTCCCATGGACTTGCATTGAGGGGGCGGGGCATGACATCACTAGAGGTGAGGCGTGACATCACAAAGGGGGCATTATCATGCCTACTGGTAGGTGGTGTAGCTTTGTGCCTAAAAAAGTGCACAAAATAATGACTGTTGACAAAAGTCGCAAATGATAAATACGTGACCACTGCACGGTCAAAAAAAAAAGTTCTACGGGTAGGCAAAAAGAGGAGAACTGTCTATATCAAAAGGCGCATAAAAGCCTCAAAATATGCTGCTTGCGTCTGAACTGCGCCAAAACATAGTCGAAAAAAATGCTCTAAAAGCAATGATAAGTGTGCAGCTGGGCCACCAGACCTGAGTAAGATTTTCACATCTCACATCTTTACGGTGACCAATAACATTTCTTCAGCTAATTTAGAAATCTTCAGCTATTTTTAGCAAAGCTCAAGTTCATCAAAAATGCATTTACAGCTGTGTCAACACGGCAAATGTCTGACATTAAATCCAGATGTTTAACTTGCCTTACATATTGCTCCATTGGTGAAGGATTAAATCTTTAGGGAGAGACATATATCCTACTTTGTTCAGAATTTAACTACATCATAAGTTAAGTTATATATGTATTTACTTTAATAATGACAAATGAATAATTTGCTTGCGTTTACATTTTGTCAGCAATGCGTCATAACCGTATTACAAGAAACAGACATACTGTTTTTAATGTCTATAGACAAGTAATGAACATACAGCTCGGTGCATTTCCTTCTATATTTCTTTATGTCAATAGTGTTTCCTATTTCCTATTATTTTTGTCTTCAAAGGATGCCACATGCCTTAAATTAAAACTTTGATGTCATATCTTCATGTCACTAAATCATCAACATGCTAGTCATATTCTGTGTCACACATGTTCAGTTTTATTATAAACCACAAAACATCTCTGGATTCTTAAAGTGAAGTTGTGGTCATTGCATAGTTGCAAATAGAGATGAGCGAACAAGTCTGGGGAACCCGGTCTCGCTCAGAACTTTGGAGTGACAGCAGCTCGCCAAGCTTTCGAACATTGCTAGACTCGGCTTGCACAAGCCTGCCTACGGTGGTAGCAGGAAGTACTAGGAACACTGTGATGACACCAGGGTAGCCCAGCATACCTTTCAGGAAGATCACATGACCTCAGGTTATCCAATAATTTCTTGCATCTATGTAACATACAGCTCCCAGGCCAATCAAAAGACAGCATAGGGGTGGGTTTAAAAGGCCGATAAAGCCCTATGCACCGCATCACTACATTGCACCCACCATCTTGGAGAGAGAAAGCTTAGAGAATGGACAGAGGAACTACTGATCCCAGAAAGCCTTCAGTAATCCAATAGAATTTGAAAGCAAGCTGAGCAAAGCATTAAGCAATGGGCTGACCTCAAACAGGGACCGCAGATAGGGACTGCAGATAGGCTCATAAAAGCTATCGCATTACAATACCTAGCAAGCTCAGCACGGCAGTGGGCTGCCCTGTATTTTGGCTTAAATACGCATTTAAAATATTGTGAATGTGGAATCTAAGGCCTAGTTAGGTGTATTTCATGGGTTAGATCAAACATAGTATTTCTACCTGGGTTGTACATAAATATGCATTTTAAAAGTGTTGACAGTAAATATATACGCCCAGATTTATTAATTTATTTATTACATTTTCCCACATTTATTTGGGTGGTGGGTTTGACTAGCTGGCATCTTATTTATCAAGAAGGTGCAGCAGGATGATGAATTTTGCGGAGCTCTGCTGTGGTGGGAAAAGCTCTACCACATACACTTTTTCTAGACACTTGTGAGGGAGGGAAGAAGACACTTTCCCGGGTCCTGAATTTGGAAGGTTAGGTGTTTTTATTTAATTTCACAGAGCTGCCGGGACATTTTTACTTGCATTTTAGACGCTGCAATCAAATTTGATTGCGGTGTCCAAGGGGTTAAAGCCGGGCATCACCGTGATCGGTGAGGTCTGGCATTAGAGATGGGTCCTGGTGGTTACCTGCCACCAGGACCCATCTCTAATGCCAGACCTCACCGATCACGGCCACCCAGTCATGACCCGCACTAGGCTCCTGAGTGCGTGTCATAGAAGGGGAGTGAGACACTGTCGTTCACAAGAGGTTAAAGATTGAACTGTGGAAGGTAGAAGTGATTCTCACACCTACTGGTAGGTGGTGTAGCTTTGCGCCTAAAAAAGCGCACAAAATAGCGACTTTTGACAAAAGTCACAAATTATAAAAAAGTTCTACGGGTAGGCAAAAAGAGTAAAACTGTCCATATCAAAAGACGCATAAAAGTCTCAAAACATGCTGCTAGCGTCTGAACTGCACCTAAACATAGACAAAAAAATGCTCTAAAAGCAATGATAAACCTCCCCCATAATATTTCTACCTGTGTTTAACATAACACATATAGTAGTTCTACCTGTAGGGAGCATTGTTTTTTTTTCTGTCTTTAACAGAAAGGTACCAACAATTTTGTCCACGTCTGTTTGTCCTTCCACTAAGACAATTTTGCAGTTGGTTTGAGAAACGTGATGTCAATCTGATTGGGCATCTGTGCCGTGTGCTAGATAAACAGTGCCCCACCTTACAACTTATAGGACTAAATGAAGCACTCCATTTTTTTGTATTCTTTTCCATGTCAGGCACACTTACCATCACATATGTACTGCACCATTTTTTTTATTCCAGCACTTCATGAAAAAGCTCAGCTGTCAACAGTCCATTAGTAAATTAAAGTTGTCTTTATCTGCCATTCTAACAATAGATGCACAGTTGGTCAATAAATGGTCCAAATACTTTCTCTCCTTCTTTTATACAAATATTTTAGTGGGACATTTATTATTGTCTTTAGAGCTTGTTTTGCCTAACGTGGTGCTTGAAATGTCCTACGTGCACCTAAGCACTTTTATTTGTGACTTTTTACCATAAGCAAAAACTGCAGTTTTTACTTTGCAGTGGTAATGAATTTATCAAGTGTGAATGTCACACAAAAAGTCGCACACCCCTCCAAAACACAGCAAATCTACAACAGTCCAGACCTGGCTTACAAAACTGCCTTTAGAGAGCACTTTTCAAATGTCGCACATTTTTGGAATTGCAAATGTTTGTTCAAAAAGTCTCAGAGTAGTGGAGGAATCATACAAAATGGTGTTCTGAAGTGAAATATTGTTTTTAGCTTACGCACGCCAAATTTATCAACTCCTCCTTTCACCCAATAGTATGATAAATATGTTGCACATAAGCAAAACCAAGGCAAAATAAATTACTTTAAAAAAACTTTCCAAAGACAAGAATGATAAATTTCCCCCTAAGTCTTTTTTAACAGCCAGAATAAGGTTCTCACTATAGGAAGTTGAAGGATTTCGCATATACACAGTGTCATCTCAGGCTACATAGGCTAAATCAATCAAAAATAAATAAATACTGTAGTATGGACCCTCTTGAAGCAATAGCCAGATTGAAGCACATATGCCTTATATTTCTATTTTACAGCTCAGTTAAGCCATTTTTATCAGTTCATCTAAAGTAATTTGTTTTTATCTCAAAATGTGCCCAGCTAAATGTATTGCAGGTGTCCGCAGTGAAAACATGAAGCAGTTGTGTGCACACATGGGCACTGGTAGATAAAGTTACATATATAGTTACATGGACTTGAATTATTAAGAATAACCTATAACCCTAGTGTGTTAGGGCAAATGCCAACCCCCTGAATTAGCGCCCCATGTTCAGGAATCTTATACCATAGCTTATAAAATTATATTTTTTAAAGAAAGGTATTCAGGCTCTTCTTGAACATCTGAATCAAGCATCACAAAGTCATGTGGCAGAGCTTTCCATAGTCTCACTGCTCTTACAGTAAAGAATCCCTGTCTGTGATAATAAAGATACCTTTCCTCATAGAGAATGTCATGGTTACCAACCTAGGTATAAAAAGATAAGAACTGATGAAATATGTCAAGGTTAGATTTAATGGAGACAAACCAAAGTCATGCTTGATGCTTGGAATATGTAATACCTAGTAGTGGCATACCAAGGGGGGGCAGCCTGCCCCGGGTGCCATTCACAAGGGGGGTGCAAGGGATGGACTGACCAGCCGGTCCGATAGAACGTCGTCCGAGGGCCCGCCGCCACCGCCACTACTGAGGATCCGGGACACTGGTCCCAGATCCCCAGCAGACAGCGCTGCCTTCTCCGGTATGTGTGAAACACGCACATGCAGGAGAAGGCGTCCCCTCTGTCTGAGCCGCATCTGCAGCTTACACAGAGGAGACGTGACCTCCGACCCCACGCAGCACGCAGTACAGGCGTCGATGATGTCACTCATCGGTGCCTGTACTGTGGTGGGGAGAAGACACGGGCCCCTGCTGCTGAGGAGATCGCTGTGTTGGACATCAGGTGAGGATATTTTTTTTTTAACTCTGCATATACCTATAGGAAAGAGGGTGTGTGTGTAACTCTGCATACACCTATGGGAAAGAGGGGGGGGGTGTAACTCTGCATATACCTATGGGAAAGAGGGTGTGTGTGTAACTCTGCATTCACCTATGGGAAAGAGGGGGGGGGGTGTAACTCTGCATATACCTATGGGAAAGAGGGGGAGCTGTAACTCTGCATATGCCTATGGGAAAGAGGGGGGGGGGTGTAACTCTGCATATACCTATGGGAAAGGGGTTTGTAACTCTGCATAAACCTATGGGAAAGAGGGAGGGTGTAACTCTGTATATACCTATGGGAAAGGGGGGGGGGGGTTAACGCTGCATATACCTATGGGAAAGAGTCCAAAAAGAGCCAAACAAATGGTCCGCCCCGGGTGCCAAATGCTCTAGGTACGCCCCTGATACCTAGTGTTTGTCTGACGCTAACCCTGCCTACTGCAACTCTGCCTCAAATGTCCCTAGATGACTCTATTTCAAACTCAAGGCCATAAACATGAATAAAAAAATGGAAAATACAGAAAAATTATTTTACTGATGCAAAAAAAGTTCATCAGGTAATATAAAGAAAAGCAACAAAAGATATATCAGGTTCCAGGTGGCATGGATACACATCACCATGAAGCTGCTTAGATACATGACACCATAGATATGCAGATCTGATACAGATGACCCATCCTGATGTTAGGGCATCAATAATTTTTCCAGAAAAACCCCTTTAACAGCTGTAGTTTATACTGTACCTGGGCTGATTAATTTCATGCTGTCAAATTCAACTGGCACAAACAGTTTCAAGCTATAGAATATGGGGGGGGGGGATTTATCAAAACATGTAAAGAGGTAATGTAGTGCAGTTGTCATGTGTCTAATGATGTCATGTGCCTTGTGATGTCATTGTAGCCACCATTACTGGTAAATAACTGCAATCAAAGTAAATTGATCAATAGCTGCAATATACCCTGCCCAAATGTAGTAACCGACTGATCTGTCGCTGTTCAATACATGTATAAACCATTATAAAGTACAGGTACAAAGACTCTGGTTCGAAGACATTAGCATTTAGCTACAGCACTACAAGAACAACAGCCACCTCCTTCTGTAAAAAGAAGTCTATTGAATAGGAACATTTGGATATAAATGTGGCACATGTCCTTCCCTAATGGCAGGGAAGGACCCAACTGGATGACCCAACATGAAGGAATAAATGCATTCAGGCAGGATTGATGTTAAAGAGGTACTCCGCCCCTTGACATCTTATCCTCTATCCAAAGCATAGGGGATAAGATGTCTGATCGCGGGGGTACTGCTGCTTGGGACCCCCGCAATCTCGGTTGCGGGACCCCAGACATCCAGTACAGGGAGCAAACTTTGCTTTGTGCCAGATGACTGGCAATACGGGGGCAGAGGCTCGTGACATCACGGCCATGCCTCCTCAATGTAAGTCTATGAGAGGGGGCGAGACAGAACGAGTCTATGGCGCTGCACCCGACGTTTTAAACGAACGCTCAGTGCAGCAGGGAGATTGAGGGGGTCCCCAGCGGCTGGACCCCTACGGTCAGTCATCTTATCCGCTATCCTTCGGATTGGGGATAAGATGTCTAGACTAGGGGTGGAGTACCCCTTTAAGCTGGGTTCACATTGTGTATTTTTGCTGCTTTTTTAATGTATGTACTGTGTTAGTTGGTGAAATGTCTCTCAATGAGTTCACCAATCATAACAAAAACAGAACAGGAATACTGCATACTGTATGAACACTGCCCTAGATGATGTTCAGCATTAATGTCAAGCACTTAACAGAGAGAAAAAAGGGTACAGTTACTCCATTCCAGAGGTCACTGAGCTGACCTTGACCTAGCATTCAGATATGACCTTCCTGGATTTACACTGTGCTGACAGGAGGGGTGGGAAAAAGCAGATTGGCAGCAGTCACCCGTGTCACTCCTCACGTCTGGCTTCAGTAATAATCAACATTTTCTAAAGCGGATTTAAGGGGAATCCCTTTAAGATATTCTCAGGCTTCAATAAATATTAACCCATTGTTTCTTACCCAGACATTTTTTCGTTGTCCAGTAATCTCCCAAACGATTCCCAGCCTGGATTCCCCATTAGTTATTTTTTTTTTCTAAACATGTTTATACTTCATGTAATTTGTTTGTAAATAAATAATACATTTGAAGATTAACATTTGTTGAGTAACTTATAATAAGGGGATTTATCTGTCATTT
This sequence comes from Hyla sarda, assembly GCF_029499605.1. Classification (NCBI taxonomy): domain Eukaryota; kingdom Metazoa; phylum Chordata; class Amphibia; order Anura; family Hylidae; genus Hyla; species Hyla sarda. The sequence goes on along the minus strand of NC_079193.1, from coordinate 79,528,601 downwards.
ATCAAATGATTTATGAAGAGAGTAGCAGCCAGATTCACTGATAATCTCTAGTATGAAAAGGAAATAAATCATCCCTGCCAGGAACATCTCCGACTCCGTGTCTCATTATTTCTGTCCATTTTCAGTTATAATAAAAAACTGTATAAGAAAAACATATGACTTTAGAATAAACCCATGGACCTTTTTACTTGGTTTCCATTACAGTAGGGCCCAGTTATAGTAACATGAACCAGATGCTCACCTAAGTACATACGTTTTTATTTACTGTCCTAATTTCTGAATATTTGAAATATTATCCTATGATATATATCAGAATGCGATTTAATCTGCTGGATGTGTTCTAGAGCTGGCCATTCACTTCATTGTGTGAGGAGCAATCCAGGACACTTGAACTAGAATAGTGTGACATACAGTTACCTAAGGCATGTATTATTATCATTATTTATTTATTTTTAGCTTTTCCATTGCACACAGGATATGAAACATAACAGTATATGAGAAAGACAATAGAGTGATTTATCAATAGTCTTATATACAATCTAAGCTTTATATTTAGCGCAACTTACCGTATTTTTCATCTTATAAGACGCTCCGGCATATAAGACGCACCTAATTTTATAGGATAAAAAAATCTAGAAAATAAACTGAACCAAATACAATGTAAATTATAGGACAGTGATCTTCAACCTGCAGACCTTCAGATGTTGCAAAACTACAACTCCCAGCATGACGCACCTAATTTTATAGGATAAAAAAATCTAGAAAATAAACTGAACCAAATACAATGTAAATTATAGGACAGTGATCTTCAACCTGCAGACCTTCAGATGTTGCAAAACTACAACTCCCAGCATGCCCGGACAGCCGTTGGCTGTCCGGGCATGCTGGGAGTTGTAGTTTTGCAACATCTGAAAGTCCGCTGGTTGAAGACCACTGGTATAGGAAGTAATACTCACGTGTCCCCGCCGCTCCGGACCGTCACCGCTCATCACCACTGCCCTGGATGTCGCCCTCCATCGCTGTCACTGCGTCCCCGGTATCATCGCTCTCCGTCGCTGCCATGACGTCGCTACGCACGCCACTACGCACGCCGCTAAGCACGCCGCTCCTATTGGATGACGTGACGGCATGCGCGACGACGTGATGACGACGAAGGAGAGCGCCGGCCATGCAGGGGATCCCGGCACGGAGCAAGAAACACGGAGGAGGCAGGTAAGGTCCCTCCCGGTGTCCTGTAAGCTGTTCGGGACGCCGCGATTTCAACGCGGCGGTCCCGAACAGCCCAACTGAACAGCAGGGTTAGTGTTATTTTCGCTTCAGACACGGCGGTCAGCTTTGATCGCCGCATCTGAAGGGTTAATACAGGGCATCACCTCGATCGGTGATGTCCTGTATTAGCCGCAGGTCCCGGCCGTTGATGGCCACAGGGACCGCCGCGATAGGTGTGTATTCACCTTATTAGACGCGCTAACTTTTCTCCCCCAGTTTTGGAGAAGAAAAAGTGCGTCTTATATGGCAAAATACGGTACATCTTCATTGATTTACTGTCTATATACATAAAAAATACATGAGGAAAAATGGCCGTTGTCTTAAAACAATTTAAGCATTTCATTTTTTGTTTAAGCTATGTTCTTTTTAAAATCAGTTTTTTTTTTATAGTGAATGTAATGAGGATAACAACGTGATCATATATTCTTTTCAGCTAAGCAATAGAGCAGTGTTTCCAATTAGTGTGCCTACAGTTGGTGCAGAACTACAACTTCCAGCAGCCGATGGCTTTCTGGGCATGCTAGGAGTTATAGTTTTGCAACATCTGGAAGCACACTGGTTTAAAAACACTGCAAAAGGGTGTCCAAATGAAAAGCCATATGCATTGTCTTCTTTGAAAAAAACATGAATTATTGCATTTCTGTACTTCCTATCACATCTTGTACATCCTAATACATTTTATTGTAATACATGTAAAACAAGTAGTTCAGCAAAAACATATTTTTGCCATCACTGCACTGTCTATCACATTCAGGACTTCTGGCCAGCTAGATCCTACACCATCTCTGGAAGGACATTGTAATGATATTCACCTCTATATTCTTCTAAATAAGCTAAGAGACCATACATATTCAGTAATGGTCTGCCATCTCCACCATTATAACAGTGTAACAAGAATTGTGTAATCATATCATCATTAAAGGGGTACTCCGGTGGAAAAATTTTTTTTTTTAAATCAATTGGTGCCAGAAAGTTAAACAGATTTTTTTAATTACTTCTATTAAAAAATCTTAATCCTTCCAGTGCTTATTAGCTGCTGAATACTAGAGAGGAAATTCTTTTCTTTTTGGAAAACAGAGCTCTCTGCTGACATCACGAGCACAGTGCTCTCTGCTGAAATCTCTTTCCATTTTAGGAACTGTCCAGAGCAGCACATGTTTGCTATGGGGATTTTCTCCTACTCTGGACAGTTCTTAAAATGGACAGAGATGTCAGCAGAGAGCACTGTGCTCGTGATGTCAGCAGAGAGCTCTGTTTTCCAAAAAGAAAATAATTTCTTCTGTAGTATTCCGTTCCTAATAAGTACTGGAAGGATTATGATTTTTTTAATAGAAGTAATTTACAAATCTGTTTAACTTTCTGGCACCAGTTGATTTAAAAAAAAATAAAAATAAAGTTTTCCCCCGGAGTACCCCTTTAACTACAATTAACCCCTTAAGGACCAAGCCCATTTCCACCTTAAGGATGAGAGCATTTTTTGCACATCTGACCACTGTCACTTTAAACAAAACAGCAATCGCCAATGGCAAACGATCATACCCTATAAACTAAGTTAAATACACAGCGAAACAGCGTATATGGATCAGTATATCAAAAAAGCTTCATTGAACATGAATACAGACAGACATTTAAAATCACATAAAAATTACAAACATGATATATATGACCCTTGTAATGGGCATCTTCCGGAAGAAGTCTGGTGACGAAACGTCGGGTGCAGGAGGTCCAACTACTGTCTCCACTAGGCAAGTTATTATAACACATTATTATTTTTAGTGTTAGGCAGCGGCCTTTGTCCCTATTGGCACTTTATAACAATAGAAGGCAATCTATTAAAGGTGCTTACTGCTTATTGCACCTTAGTGTCTAATGTTTACAATACATTGGTTTAATACATGGCCAGAATTTGCTGCTGTACACTATCTTGACCTCCTTTTTCTTTTTCCCCACTGTCACTTTAAGCCTTAATAACTCTGGGATGCTTTTACTTTTCATTCTGATTCTGAGAACATTTTTTCGTGACATATTCTACTTTATGTTAGTGGCAAATTTTTGTCGATACTGGTATCATTTCTGAGTGAAAAATTCCAAAATTTGATGAAAAAATAGAAAATTTTGCATTTTTCTGACTTTAAATCTCGCTGCTTGTATGGAAAATAGACATACCAAATAAATGATATATTGATTCACATATACAATATGTCTACTTTATGTTTGCATCATAAAGTTGACATGTTTTTTCTTTTGGAAGACATCAGAGGGCTTCAAAGTTCAGCAGCAATTTTCCAATTTTTCACAAAATTTTCAAAATCGGAATTTTTCAGGGACCAGTTCAGTTTTGAAGTGGATTTGAAGGGCATTCATATTAGAAATACCCCACAAAAGACCCCATTATAAAAACTGCACCCCTCAAAGTATTCAAAATTATATTCAGTAAGTGTGTTAACCTTTTAGGTGTTTCAAAGGAATATATTATATAATATATAATTGGGTATATAATGGCTCACCTGTGCTCACACTGACGTCACCGAGGAAGAGCGTTCGCGCTTGAAACATGTCTGACTAGTGTGCTTTTATCGCTTGCTCCTCACATAATAAAGCTGCTTTCACTGTAGTGCTGGACTCCTTCTTCATTTCCAGTTTCAAAGGAATAGCAGCAAAGTGAAGGAGAAAATTCTAAATCTTCATTTTTTACACTCACATGTTCTTGTAGACCCAGTTTTTTTTATTTTTACAAGGGGTAATAGGAGAAAAAGCCCCCCAAAATTTGGAACCCAATTTCTCTCGAGTAAGGAAATACCTCATATGTGTATGTCAAGTGTTCGGCGGGCGCAGTAGAGGGTTCAGAAGGTAAGGAGCAATAATGGGATTTTGGAGAGTGAATTTTGCTGAAATGGTTTTTTGGGGGGCATGTCACAGTTAGGAAGCCCCTATTGAGCCAGAACAGCAAAAAAAAAAAAAAAAAAAAAAAACACATGGCATGCAATTTTGGAAACTACACCCCTCAAGGCACGTAACAAGGGGTCCAGTGAGCCTTAACACCCCACAGGTATTTGACGACTTTTTGTTAAAGTCAGATGTGTAAATGAAAAAAAATATTAGTTTTCACTAAAATGCTGGTAATACCCCAAAGTTTATATGTTTACAAGGGGTAATAGGAGAACATGCCCCCCAAAATCTGTAACCCCATTTCATCTGGATATGGAAATACCCCATGTGTGGACGTCAAGTGTTCTGCTGGCGAACTACAATGCTCAGAAGAGGAGGAGCGCCATTGAGCTTTTGGAGAAAGAATTTGTTTGGAATGGAGGTCGGGGGGGGGGGGGGGGGCATGTGCATTTACAAAGCCAAAACAGTGGATCCCCCACATATGACCCCATTTTGGGAACTACACCCCTCACATAATTTAATAAGGGGTGCAGTGAGCATTTACACCCCACTGGCATTTGACAGGTCTTTGGAACAGTGGGCTGTGCAAATGAAAAATAAATTTTTTCATTTTCACGGACCACTGTTCCAAAAATCTGTCAGACACCTGTGGGCGTAAATGCTCACTGCACCCCTTATTAAATTCTGTGAGGGGTGTAGTTTCCAAAATGTTCTGGCACCATGGGGGCTTTGTAAACACACGTGGCCTTCAATTCCGGACAAATCTTCTCTCCAAAAGCCCAATGGCGCTCCTTTTCTTCTGAGCATTGTAGTTCACTCGCAGAGCACTTTACATCCACATATGGGGTATGTTCTTACTCAGAAGAAACGGGGTTACAAATTTTGGGGGGCTTTTTTCCTATTTTCCCTTGTGAATTTTTTTTTTTCATTTTCCTATCCAACTTTAACGATAATTCATCAAACACCTGTGGAGTGTTAAGGCTCACTATACCCCTTGTTACATTCTGTGTGGGGTGTAGTATCCAAAATGGGGTCACACGTGGGTATTTATTTTTTTGCGTTTATGTCAGAACCGCTGGAAAATCAGCCACCCCTGTGCAAATCACCAATTTAGGCCTCAAATGTACACTCCTGAGCACTCCTGTACACTCCTTGTGCGTCCGCAGAGCATTTTACGCCCACACATGGGGTATTTCTGTACTCAGGAGAAATTGTGTTACAAATTTTGGGGGTCTTTTTTCCTTTTACCGCTTGTGAAAATAAAAAGTATGAGGCAACACCAGCATGTTAGTGTAATTTTTTTTAGTTTTTTACATTAACAGGCTGGTGTAGACCCTAACTTTTTCTTTTCATAAGGGGTAAAAGGAGAAAAGCCCCCCAAAATTTGTAACGCAATTTCTCCTGAGTACGGAAATACCCCATATGTGGCCCTAAACTGTTACCTTGAAATACGACAGGGCTCCGAAGTGAGAGAGCACGATGCGCAATTGAGGGCTAAATTAGGGAATGCATAGGGGTGGTCATAGGGGTATTCTACGCCAGTGATTCCCAAACAGGGTGCCTCCAGCTGATGCTAAACTCCCAGCATGCCTGAACAGTCAGTGGCTGACCAGAAATGCTGGGAGTTGTTGTATTGCAACAGCTCGAGGCTCCGTGCACTGGTGGGGGTTTACGGTGAGTTTCCCACTAGGAGTTTGCGCTGCGGCAGATAATTTGCCGCAGCTCCAACTTGAAGCGGGAAACTTACTGTAAACCCGCCCGTGTGAATGTACCCTGTACAGCTGTTGCTAAATTACAACTCCCAGCATGTACTGACAGATCGTGCATGCTGGGAGTTGCACTTTTGCAACAGCTGGAGGCACACTGGTTGGAAAACTTTCAGTTAGGTTCTGTTTTCTAACTCAGTATTTTCCAACCAGTGTGCCTCCAGCTGTTGCAAAACTACAACTCCCAGCATGTACTGATTGCCAAAGGGCATGCTGGGAGATGTAGTTATGCAACAGCTGGAGGTAAGCAACTACAACTCCCAGCATGCCAAGACAGCTGTTTGCTGTTTGGGCATGCTGGGATTTGCAGTTTTGCAACATCTGGAGTGCTACAGTTTAGAGGCCACTGTACAGTGATCTCCAAACTGTAGCCCTCCAGCTGTTGCAAAGCTACAAATCCCAGCATGCCCAAAAAGCAAACAGCTGTCTGGGCATGCTGGGAGTTATAGTTTTGCAACATCTGGAGGGCTACAGTTTAGAGACCACTGTATAGCCCTCCAGATGTTGCTAGGCAACTACTTACCGGCTTCCGTAGGATCCATGGAGCCTGCCGCACGTCATCGCCGCTGCCGAGGATCGCCACCGATGGCATTGGCATGGGATGCCTGCTGATAGATAATTCCCACAGGCATACATGTACCCCCCTGGTCCTTAAGTACCAGGGAGCAAGGGTGTACCTGTGTGCCCTTCGTCCCCAAGAGGTTAAAGGGGTACTCCGGTGCTTACACATCTTATCCCCTATCCAAAGGATAAGGTATAAGATGCCTGATCGCGGGAGTCCCGCAGCTGGGGACACCCGCGATCAGGCATCTTATCCCCTATCCTTTGGATAGGAGATAAGATGTGCAAGCACCGGAGTACTTACCGTAGGCTTGAATTGAGGGGCGGAGCGTGACATCACACGGGGGCGGAGGCGTGACGTCACACGCCGCCGGCCCTGCGGTCGCCGGTAATGAGACCCGGAGCGAACACGCTCCGGGGACTGATTACAAACGGGTGCCCCGTGCATGATCCCGGGGGTCCTCAGCTGCGGGACTCCCGCGATCAGGCATCTTATCCCCTATCCTTTGGATAGGGGATAAGATGTGTAAGCACCGAAGAACCCCTTTAAGTGTGTCTATAGCTCCACCCGAACATAGAACTTGTGTGGAACAGTCAACGCAGTTTCATCATACAGGAGGTTCTAGGGGCTAAGAGAACAGAAGTACATATCATTTCCAGGGGGTCACCAGGAGATCATGGAAAGAATGGATTCCTGGAATTTTCAGATAGAAAGAAATAACTATATATAAAACTATACTAGCTACATAATTTATAAAAATACATAATTACAGGAGTGCTTCTTAAATTAAAGTGGTATTCTGGTATTGTTTTTCAAATTAACTGGTGATAGAACGTTATGCAGATTTGCAAATTATTTCTTTTACAAAAATTTCAAGCCTTCCAGTACTTATCAGCTGCTGTACAGACACAGTGATCTATACCGCCACCTCTGTTCCTGTCAGGAACTGTCCAAAGCAGGAGCAAATCCCCTCAGTAAACCTTTCCTACTCTGACCATTCCTGACATGGACAGAGGTGGCAGCCGAGAGCACAGTGTCTGACTGGAAAGACTACATGAATTCCTCTGGAGCATACAGCAGCTGATAAGTACTGGAAGGCTTGATATTTTTAAATAAAGTTATTTGCAAATCTGTATAACTTACTTCCACCAGTTGATTTGAATGTTTTCCCACTGGAGTATCCCTTTAACAATGTTATATTATTTAATGATCAGTAACATAATAATAGCAGTATATTTTAATAATGTTTATTTTGACATTATTATTATAAATATATTTTATTTGACGCCACTTCTATTTTTTTTATGAATGTGTAGATACAGTTTAGGACATGTCATACCAGTACTCATGTTACTCAACTCCACTTATTTTGATGATGATTGGAACCCTGTAGTCAACTCTCCCTAAACATTATTTTATACTAATATTATTGAAATAAAATATTGAGTGAAAACATATGTTTTTTCACTTTAGTTTTACGGCCTTTGCCCATCTCATATAATAATATGTTTCAAATAACTAGTGATATTATGAGTAAATCCAGATGAGCGTTGAGTGTTCTGGGTGAATATGTAAAGTTATCCTTTGCAGAAGTAGTAAACGGCATTAGGTTGTTGATATGTTTGATTTATTGTATGATAACTTGCTTGTCATTAGTGCTTTAAAACAGTTTATAATGCTAATATACTCCACTGTTTAGCTATACATAACCAGCTACTGTGGTATAAAAATAGAAATAGTTAGTTTACAACTCCTCCAATAAAAACTATATTATCCTCTGACAACTCAACTTGAAAAATGAATAAATGTAAAAATTACTGAGATGTTAAGGGAAGACAAATCTACATTAAAGAAAAGTATTTTAGGATACAAGGGAGGATATTCAAACACTTGTGTAATAAGTGCTGTTTTTTAGTGCCACTAAAAGTTTCCCCAACAGTGTGCCTCCAGCTGTTGCAAAACTACAACTCCCAGCATGCAGTGATACAGCCTGGGGCTCAGCAGCTGCCCCAAATGAAAACTACAACTCCCAACATGTTGGACTATATAGTAGTATGTAGTATGGGTCAGTGTTTCCCACAATTGTGCCTCCAGCTGTTGCAAAACTACAACTTCCAGCATGCATGGTCTGTAAGTGCATGCTGGGAGTTGCAGTTGTAACAGCTGGTGGTACGCACCCCCCCCTAAAAAATAAATAAATAAATAAATAGGCCCCCCCCAAAAAAAAAAAAACATAGTACTTTTACATGGGCGGGGGTTTACAGGGAGTTTCCCGCTACAAGTTTGAGCTGCAGCAAATTTTCTGCCACAGCTTAAACTCAGCGGGAAACTCGCTGGAAACCCAATTGTGTGTATGTACCCTAAAAGCACTACACTACATTACACCTACACAAAATAAAGAGTAAAAGACTACATAACACACCTATGGGGGCTTCCTAAATGTGACATTCTCCCCTTTCAGCAAAATTCTCTCTCCAAAATCCCAAAGTTGCTCCTTCCCTCCTGAGCCATGTTGTGCACCCACAGAGCACTTTCCGTCCACATATGTTGTATTTCCATACTCGGGATAAATTGGGTTACAAATTTTGGTGGTATTTTTTTCCTTTTACTCCTTATAAAAATAAGAAGAAAAGGGGCTACAAGAACATGTTAGTGTAAAAATTGAGATTTTGAGTTTTCTCCTCCACTTTGCTGCTATTCCTGTGAAACACCTAAAGTGTAAACAAACTTTCTGAATGTCATTTTGCATACTTTGTTGGGTGCAGTTTTAATAATTGGGTCCATTATCGAAGATTTCTAACACAAAGCCCCTCAAATTAACTTCAAAACTGAACTAGTCCCTGAAAAATAAAGATTTTTAAATTTTTGTAAAAATTTGGAAAATTGATGCTAAACTGTGAAGCCCTCTAATGTCTTCAAATATGTTAAAACATGTCAACTTTATGACGCCAACATAAAGTAGACATATTGTATATGTGAATCAATATATAATGTATTTGGCATGTCCATTTTACTTACATGCAGAGCATTTTAAAGTTAGAAAAATGCACAATTTGTATTAACTTTTGGAGTTTTTCACAAATAAATTATGCAAGTAATGACCAAAATTTACCACTAACATAAAGTTGAATATGTCACAAAATAAACTATCTTGGAATCAGAATGATTAGTAAAAGCAGCTAAGAGTAATTGATGCATAAACTTACACAGGTCAGATTTGCAAAAAATGGCTCAACGAAGTGCATTATGGGCACAAAATGGCTAAGATCCCTTAGCTTCTTGTCGTGTTGTCTCTCCCCTGCTATATGGCTTTTTCTAATTTTTTTATACCTGCCTGAGGGTACGTTCGCATAAGCGGATTTACAGCGTATTTTACGCTGCGGATCTGTTGGTGAAGGCCCGCTCTATGCTGTCTTTACAAGTGCCTGCTCGTCGCGGCAATACGCCGCGACGAGCAGACACACTGCAGCGATGTGCGCGGTGTACTCGCACATCGCGGCCACTCTCCCTGCTCTGAGCTAGGCAGAGAGCTCCCGCTATGTGCGAGTATACTGCGTATTGCCGCTACGAGCAGGCACATGTAAAGACAGCATAGAGCGGGCCTTCACCACCGTATCCATAGCGAAATAAGCTGCGAAAATCCGCTCATGTGAACGTACCCTTATGGAATAAAGATTTCTTGGATATACAGTGGGGCAAAAAAGTATTTGGCCAGCCACCAATTGTGCAGTTCTCTCACTTAAAAAGATGAGAGGCCTGTAATTTTCATCATAGGTATCACCATATAATCACTATAATCATATAATCACTTTGTCTGATTTTTAAAGAATTTATTTGCAAATTATGGGGGAAAATAAGTATTTGGTCAATAACAAAAGTTAATTTCAATACTTTGTTATATACCCTTTGTTGGCAATGACAGAGGTCATAGTTTTCTGTAAGTCTTCACAAGGTTTTCACACACTGTTGCTGGTATTTCCTCCATGCAGATCTCCTCTAGAGCAGTGATGTTTTGGGGCTGTCGCTGAACAACGCAGACTTTCAACTCCCTCCAAAGGTTTTCTATAGGGTTGAGATATGGAGACTGGCTAGGCCACTCCAGGACCTTGAAATGCTTCTTTAGAAGCCACTCCTTCGTTGCCCGGGCAGTGTGTTTGGGATCATTGTCATGCTGAAAGACCCAGCCACGTTTCATCTTCAATGCCCTTGCTAATGGAAAGAGGTTTTCACTCAAAATCTCACGATACATGGCCCCATTCATTCTTTCCTTTACATGGATCAGTCGTCCTGGTCCCTTTGCTGTAAAACAGCCTCAAAGCATGATGTTTGCACTCCCATGCTTCACAGTAGGTATGGTGTTCTTTGGATGCAACTCAGCATTCCTTCTCCTCCAAACATGACGAGTTGAGTTTTTACCAAAAAGTTCTACTTTGGTTTCATCTGACCATAGATATGACATTCTCCCAATACTCTTCTGGATCATCCAAATGCTCTCTAGCAAACTTCAGACGGGCCCGGATATGTACTGGCTTAAGCAGGGTGGTGGTGTAGTGTGTTACTGATGGTAGCCTTTGTTACTTTGGTCCCGCTCTCTGCAGATCATTCCATAGGCCCCCCTGTGAGGTTCTGGGATTTTTGCTCACCGTTCTTGTGATAATTTTGACACCACGGGTGAGATCTTGCGTGGAGCCCCAGATCGAGGGAGATTATCAGTGGTCTTGTATGTCTTCCATTTTCTAATAATTGCTCCCACAGTTGATTTCTTCACACCAAGCTGCATGTCTATTGCAGATTCAGTCATCCCAGCCTGGTGCAGGTCTACAATTTTATTTCTGGTGTCCTTCGACAGCTCTTTGGTCTTGGCCATAGTGTAGTTTGGAGTGTGACTGTTTGAGGTTGTGGACAGGTGTCTTTTATACTGATAAGTTCAAACAGGTGCCATTAATACAGGTAATGAGTGGAGGACAGAGGAGACTCTTAACCTCTTAAGGACGCAGGGCATATGGATACGCCCTGCATTCCAAGTCCTTAAGGACGCAGGGCGTATCCATACGCCCGTGGGAATTCCGGTCCCCACCGCTAGCCGGTTGGGGACCGGAGCCGGATGCCTGCTGAAATCATTCAGCAGGCATCCCGGCATATCGCCCAGGGGGGTCATTATGCCCCCCCATGTTGGCGATGGCCGCAGATCGCTGGACAATTCAGTCCAGCGATCTGCGGCGATTTCGGGTCAATCGGGTCTCCAGTGACCCGGTGACCCGGAATTACTGGCTGATCGGGGCCGTCTCTGACGGCCCCGAACAGCCAGAGCCGGCAGGGGTGAGTTGGCACTGGTGCCACCTCACGATCGCCCTGATTCGTCGGCCGGTTTACCGGCCGACCAATCAGGGCGCCTGCTGCGGGTGTCACTCCCGCACCCGCTCCGCCCCTCTTCTGGAGGACGTGAGCGGGTGCGGTAAGAAGACCCTGGGTGCTGGGGACCCCGATCCCCGGCGTCCCTGTTGGGATCGGGGCCCCAGGAGCAACGGCCGCGGCGAGGGACTGTCCTGCGACAGAGCAGCAGCAGGAGGTGAGTGACAGCCTCCTGCTGTTGCTTAGCAACAGCTCCCAGCATGCAAAAAGGGCATGCTGGGAGCTGTAGTTATGCAACAGCATGAGGCAGACCACCACAACTCCCAGCATTCCCTTATGGGCATGCTGGGACTTATGGTTTTGCAACAGCTGGAGGCACATTTTTTTCTATGGAAAAGTGTACCTTCAGCTGTTGTATAACTACAACTCCCAGCTTGCACAAACAGCTAAAGTGCATGCTGGGAGTTGTAGTGGTGCATCTGCTGGTTGCATAACTACAACTCTCAGCATGTAGGGTGCATGGTGTAAGGTGACTGCTGGGAGTTGTAGTTTGCAACAGCTGGAGGCACACTGGTTGTGAAACTCAGAGTTTTTTTTTTTACCTAACTCAGTGTTTCACGACCGGTGTGCCTCCAGCTGTTGCAAACTACAACTCCCATCAGTCACCTTACACCATGCACCGTACATGCTGGGAGTTGTAGTTTTGCAACAGCTGGAGGCACACTGGTTTTGAAACACTGAGTAAGGTCACAAACTCAGTGATACATAACCAGTGTGCCTACAGCTGTTGCAAAACTAAAACTCTCAGCATGTACAGTCTGTCAGCGCATGCTGGGAGTTGTAGTTTTGCAACAGCTGGATGTCCCCCCCCCCAATGTGAATGTACAAAATTTCCTTCAAAAAAGCCATATGTGACTCCTTCTCTTCTGAGACCTGTAGTGCGCCAGCAGAGCACTTTTCACCCCCATATGGGGTGTTTTCTGAATCGGGAGAAATTGGGCTTAAAATTTTGGGGGGTATTTACTGCTTTAACCCTTTGTAAAAATGTAAATTTTAGGTAAATTTTTTTTTTTTTTTTACATATGCAAAAGTTGTGAAACCCCTGTGGGGTATTAAGGTTCACTTTACCCCTTGTTACGTTCCCCGAGTGGTATAGTTTCCAAAATGGTATGCCATGTGTTTTGTTTTTTTTGCTGTCCTAGCACCATAATTTATGGGGTATTTCTAATATGAAGACCCTTCAAATCCACTTCAAACCTAAACTGGTCCATGAAAAAAAGTGAGTTTCAAAATTTTGTGAAAAATTGGAAAATTGCTGCTGAACTTTGAAGCCCTCTGGTGTCTTCCAAAAGTAAAAACTCATCAATTTTATGATGCAAACATAAAGTAGACATATTGTATATGTGAATAAAAAAAATATATATTTGGAATATCCATTTTCCTTACAAGCAGAGAGCTTCAAAGTTAGAAAAATGCAAAATTTTCAAATTTTTCATCAAATTTTGGGATTTTTCACCAAGAAAGGATGCAAGTTACCACAAAATTTTAGCATTATGTTAAAGTAGATTATGTCACGAAAAAACAATCTCGGAATCAGAATGATAGGTAAAAGCATTCCAGAGTTATTAATGTTTAAAGTGACAGTGGTCAGATGTGCAAAAAATGGCCGAGTTCTTAAGGTGAAAAAGGGCTCAGTCCTTAAGGGGTTAAAGAAGAAGTTACAGGTCTGTGAGACCCAGAAATCTTGCTTGTTTGTAGGTGACCAAATACTTATTTTCCACCATAATTTGGAAATAAATTCTTAAAAAATCAGACAATGTGATTTTATGGATTTTTTTTCTCCTTCTGTCACTCATAGCTGGGGTATACCTATGATGAAAATTACAGGCCTCTCTCATCTTTATAAGTGGGAGAACTTGCACAATTGGTGGCTGACTAAATACTTTTTTGCCCCACTGTAACTACAGCTATAACTACTGAGTTGCAATGCTCATTTCTTCTTTCCATTGAAAGTGTGACTTTTATATTATTACCAATCAATAATTACTATACACAATTTGGTCGGGTGATCATTGTTATTATTTTATCATCAATTAGAATAAACACTATGGAGGAGATTTATCAAATATGAAGTCTCCTGAAGTATATTGAAGTCTCTCATTCAGGAACTCCATCCAATATCCGAAGCAACAAGTAAGAGCAACTACAAAGAAGATAACCTATCACTGTAGATATTTATAAGGTTCCCATTTCCATTTGACTCATACTGTATATGTTCATTTGCTAATTAAATACAGAGCGAAGGTTGATTCATGTCCCTATTATACAGCGGGCACAATGAAAAAGACTCTAGACAAGGCAGTAAATGTGGTAGAATGTAATGTTTTTAAGAAAAGATCTGTTTTCCATTTTGTAGTGGACCACTGTAAAATGACATGTGCTTTGGTTCACTGTTGTTGTTTTTCTCCTGTTCTGTTATATTAAGCCATAGTTGGACCTCGTGAGTCACTAAGGGTTTATATTAGCTCATCTGAGGTTCTGAGTCAAAATAGCTTCCTTTTCCTAAACACAAACATACAACCTGCAAGTCATTGATTCTTTATACTGAAACTGTATATAGAATTCTATATAGCTGTAGGTAGTATACAAAGGAATCAATATTGCAGTTACGGTATTTTTCGCCCTATAGGACGCACCGGCGTATAAGACGCACCCAATTTATAGGTGCAAAATCTAAAAAAAATAAAGATTCTGAACCCAACAGTGGTCTTCAACCTGCGGACCTCCAGATGTTGCAAAACTACAAATCCCAGCATGTCCGGACAGCCGTTGGCTGTCCGGGCATGCTGGGAGTTGTAGTTTTGCAGCATCTTGAGGTCCGCAGGTTGAAGACCACTTGATAGGAGGTAATACTCACGTGTCCCCGCCGCTCCGGACCCGTCACCGCTGCCCTGGATGTCGCTCCATCGCTGTCGCCACGTCCCTGTGGTGTCCCCGATGCTCCAGATGTCTTCTTCCCCGGGATCCACGCTCTCCGTCACCATCATCACTTCGCCGTCATCACGTCGCTACGCACGCCGCTCCTATTGGATGACGGGACGGCGTGCGCGACGACGTGATGATGTCGAAGGAGAGCGCCGGCCAAGCAGGGGATACCGGCACGGAGCAGACACCGAAGAGGCAGGTAAGGTCCTGTAAGCTGTTCGGGACCGGCACGATGTCACTTTCCCTTCAGACGCGGCGGTCAGCTTTGATCGCCGCATCTGAAGGGTTAATACAGGGCATCACCGCGATCGGTGATGTCCTGTATTAGCCGCGGGTCCCGGCCGTTGATGGCCGCAGGGACCGCCGCGATAGGGGTGTATTCGCCGTATAAGACGCACCAACTTTTCCCCCCCAGTTTTGGGGAAGAAAAAGTGCGTCTTATACGGCGAAAAATACGGGTAGTTACTGGAACCATGATCTTAATAGGACTAGTTGAGATATTGGTCTCCACCTGTCCTGTTACACAAACAAACATATAAGGACAAGGTATCTGAAGAGATCTACAACCATGAGGATATACACTGATCAGCCATAACACCTGTGTAATATTGCATAGGTCCTCCTCATGCCACCAAAACAACTATGACCATTCAAAGGAAGTCCTGTAAGTTGTGAAGTGGACCTACATAAATTGGACCCTCACAAATGGGGGTAAGTTGGGTTAAATTATCTATCCTATATTTTAATATACATATAAATATCATGTGACCAAGCATTATTGAAATATCTCCAGCCGTTTTGAAGTTATGCAGTAACATATATTTCCCATAGACTTGAATGGGACTTTAAAGGCGTACTCCGGTGAAAAACTATTTTTTTTTTAATAAACTGGTGCAAGAAAGTTAAACAGATTTGTAAATTACTTCTATTTAAAAATCATAATCCTTCCAGTATTTATCAGCTGCTGTATACTACAGTGAAAGTTCTTTTCTTTTTGTATTTCTTTTCTGTCTTACCACAGTGCTCTCTGCTGACATATCTGTCCATGTCAGGAACTGTCCAGAGCAGGATAGGACTATGACAGAGGTGACAGCAGAGAGCACTGTGGTCAGACAGAAAATAAATTAAAAAAGAAAAGAACTTCCTGTGGAGCATACGGCAGGGGATAAGGACTGGAAGAATTAAGATTTTTAAATAGAAGTAATTTACAAATCTGTTTAACTTTCTGGCAGTGGTTGATTTAAAAAAAAAAAATTCTGCTGGATTACTCCTTTAAACAAAAACCCTTACCTTTGGAAGTGGGGGTGGATAAGGGTTAATTTATCTATCCTATATTTTTAGTTGACATATTAGTAACATGTGTACCAAGTTTCATGTTAACATCTTTAGCCGATTGGAAGTGATGCTGGAATATATACACATACATACATACACATTATTAAGTTATATATATATATATATATATATATATATATATATATATACTAGCTGAGTACCCGGCGCTGCCCGGTTTTTCCTTCCTCATCCTTGTTGGGGAGGAAAATTAACAAAGGAGGAAGCTTTTGACTTCAAATCCCATCCCCATATATTGTTGTCATATCCCAACCCCATATTCCGTCCTCATATCCTGTCCTCATACCCCGACCTCCTATCCCGACCTCCTATCCCGTCCTCCTATCCCGTCCTCCTATCCTGTCCTCCTATCTCGACCTCCTATCTCGACCTCCTATGCCGTCCTTCTATCCCGTCCTCCTATCTCCATTTCCTATCCTGTCCTCCTATCCCGTCCTCCTATTTCGACCTCCTATCCCGTCCTCCTATCTCAACCCCCTATCCCGTCCTCCTATCCCCACTTCCTATGCAGACCTCCTATCCTGACCTCCCATCTCAACCTCCTATCCCGTTCTCCTATCTCGACCTCCTATCCCGGCCTCCACCTCCTATCTCCACCTCATATCCCATCCTCCTATCCGTCCTCAAATCCCGCCCTCATATCCCGTCCTCCTATCCCGTCTTCATATCCCGTCCTCATATCCCGTCCTCATATCCCGACCTCCTATCCCCCCCATCCTGTCCTCCTATCTTGACCTCCTATCTCGACCTCCTATCTCGACCTCCTATCCCGACCTCCTATCCCGTGCTCCTATCTCGACCTCCTATCCCGTCCTCCTATCCCGTCCTCCTATCTCGCCTCCTATCCCGTCCTCCTATCCCGTCCTCCTATCTCAACCTCCTATCCCGTTCTCCTATCTCAACCCCCTATCCCGTCCTCCTATCTCCACCTCCTATGCCGACCTCCTATCCCGACCTCCTATCTCAACCTCCTATCCTGTCCTCCTATCTTGACCTCCTATCCCGTCATTCTATCCCATCCTCCTATCCTGTCCTCCTATCCCGTCCTCCTATCTCGACCTCCTATCCCGTCCTCCTATCTCCACCTCCTATGCCGACCTCCTATCCCGACCTCTTATCTCAACCTCCTATCCTGTCCTCATATCTCGACCTCCTATCCCAGCCTCCTATCCCGACCTCCTATCTCCACCTCCTATCTTCACCTCCTATCCCGTACTCATATCCCGTCCTCATATCCAGACCTCCTATCCCGATCATCCCGTCCTCCTATCTTGACCTCCTATCTCGACCTCCTATCTCGACCTCCCATCCCGTCCTCATATCCCGACCTGTAATATGTGTACCAGGTATTGAAATATCTCCAGCCGTACAGAAGTTATGTGAGAACATACATTTCCCATTGATTTACATGGGACTTTAAACAAAAAACCCGACCCTCACAAATGTGGGTAGTTAAGGGTTAAATTAACTATCCTATATTTTAAGTGGACATATAAGTAACATGTAACCAAGTATCGAAATATCTCCAGCCGCTTGGAAGTTATGCAGTAACATATATTTTCCATAGACTTGTATGGGACTTTAAACATAATCCCCGCCCCTGGCAAATGGGGGTGAGTAAGGGTTAAATCACCTATCCTATGTTTGTTGTTGACATATAAGTAACATGTGTGCCAAGTTTCATTTTAATATCTTTAGCCGTTTGGAAGTTTTTGTGGAACATACATACACACATACGTTGAGTTTTATATATATATATATATATATAGATATACATATGATTAGAGATGAGTGAACTTTTGAAAAATTCGATTCGGCCAATTCGCCGAATTTTCCCAAAAATTAGTTTCGGGTCAAATTTATTCGTGGCGAATCTACATTAAAAATGGCTATAGAACACCTCAGAGAGCCTCAATAGGTGTGTAGAACACTGCTTTTTTCTAACACGCATATGGAGTGTGCTGGGGTAGTGAAATAATACTGTTATTCAGTATGACATGCAGATTACAGGCATCACTATTAGAATCACTACTGCAGAGCAGTACAATGACAGAGCCTGAAGGTGGCATCAGTATGAGGAGACCATATAGTGCAGGGGTTGGCAACCCCTGGCACGCTTGTCACTCATGGCATGCATGGTGCATTTGAGTGGCACACGAGCGAGTGCCGACCTGCAGGTAGTCCCGGGACAGTCACTTTAAGCTGCTGCTAAAAGATCCGGCCTGGGACGGAAGATGTATACCTTCCCCTCCCTCTCCCTGCCCGGTTATTGCTGTGCTGCACTAGCAACAACTTAAGAGACAGAGAAAGTTTTCTCTCTTTTCCTCCCCTGTCGCCTTTCAGCTGCCGTGCTTTGCTGTCTGTCGGCAGCATGGAGGAGGAGGGGGATCGCTCTGAGCTCTGTACCGGCCACAGTGAGGTGTCTGAAGGAGGTCAGAGGTCACTGCTACAGACCAGTAAGTCGTCTGTATGTTTCTGTGGAATACGCTCAGCTCATGGCTCTGACAGCTGCTTTCCTGCCCCAGAGACAGGCTCTGGTGTCTGTCAGTCTAGAGATCCCCATAACTATGTTATCTACAGATTCCCCCATAACAATGTTCATTCACAGCTCCCCCATAAGTGTGTCATTCACAGCTCCCCCATAAGTGTGTCATTCACAGCTCCTCCATAAGTGTGTCATTCACAGCTCCCCCATAATTGTGTCATTCACAGCTCCTCCATAAGTGTGTCATTCACAGCTCCCCCATAATTGTGTCATTCATAGCTCCCCCATAAGTGTGTCATTCACAGCTCCCCCATAAGGGTAACAGCTCCCCCATAAGTGTGTCATTCACAGCTTCACCATAAGTGTGTCATTAACAACTCACCATAACAGTGTTCATTCACAGCTCTCCATAACAGTGTTCATTCACATTACCCCATAAGTGTGTCATTCACAGCTCCCCCATAAGAGTGTCAATCATAGCTCCCCATAAGTGTGTCATTCACAGCCCCCCATAACAGTGTTCATTCAAAGCTCCCCCATAAGTGTGTCATTCACAGCTCCTCCATAAGTGTGTCATTTACAGATCCCCCATAAGTGTGTCATTCACAGCTCCTCCATAAGTGTGTCATTCACAGCTCCCCCATAATTGTGTCATTCATAGCTCCCCCATAAGTGTGTCATTCACAGCTCCCCCATAAGGGTGTCATTAACAGCTCCCCCATAAGTGTGTCATTCACAGCTTCACCATAAGTGTGTCATTAACAACTCACCATAACAGTGTTCATTCACAGCTCTCCATAACAGTGTTCATTCACATTACCCCATAAGTGTGTCATTCACAGCTCCCCCATAAGAGTGTCAATCATAGCTCCCCATAAGTGTGTCATTCGCAGCTCCCCATAACAGTGTTCATTCAAAGCTCCCCCATAAGTGTGTCATTCACAGCTCCTCCATAAGTGTGTCATTTACAGATCCCCCATAAGTGTGTCATTCACAGATCCCCCATAAGTGTGTCATTCATAGATCCCCCATAAGTGTGGTGTCATTCACAGATCCCCATAAGCGTGTCATTCACTGCTCCCCCATAAGTGTGTCATTCACAGCTCCCCCATAACAGTGTTCATTCACAGCTCCCCATAACAGTGTTCATTCGCAGATCTCCCATAAGTGTGTCATTCACAGCTCCCCCATAAGTGTGTCAATCACAGCTCCCCCATAAGTGTGTAATTGACAGCTCCCCATAAGTGTGTCATTCACAGCGCCCCATAACAGTGTTCATTTAAAGCTCCCCTATAAGTGTGTCATTCACAGATCCCCATAAGTGTGTCATTCACAGATCCCCCATAAGTGTGTCATTCACAGCTCCCCTATAAGTGTGTCAATCATGGCTCCCCCATAACAGTGTTCATTCACAGCTCCCCCATTAGTGTGTCATTCACAGAACCCCTGTAAATGTTTCATTCACAGCTCCCCCATAAGTGTGTCATTCACAGCTCCCCCATAAGTGTGTCATTAACAACTCACCATAACAGTGTTCATTCACAGCTCTCCATAATAGTGTTCATTCACATTACCCCATAAGTGTGTCATTCACAGCTCCCCCATAAGAGTGTCAATCATAGCTCCCCATAAGTGTGTCATTCACAGCTCCCCATAAGTGTGTCATTCACAGCTCCCCATAACAGTGTTCATTCAAAGCTCCCCCATAAGTGTGTCATTCACAGCTCCTCCATAAGTGTGTCATTTACAGATCCCCCATAAGTGTGTCATTCACAGATCCCCCATAAGTGTGTTATTCACAGATCCCCCATAAGTGGGGTGTCATTCACAGCTCCCCCATAAGCGTGTCATTCACAGCTCCCTCATAAGTGTGTCATTCACAGCTTCCCATTACAGTGTTCATTCACAGCTCCCCATAACAGTGTTCATTCACAGATCTCCCATAAGTGTGTCATTCACAACTCCCCATAAGTGTGTCATTCACAGCTCCCCCATAAGTGTGTAATTGACAGCTCCCCATAAGTGTGTCATTCACAGCTCCCCATAACAGTGTTCATTTAAAGCTCCCCCATAAGTGTGTCATTCATAGATCCCCAATAAGTGTGTCATTCACAGATCCCCATAAGTGTGTCATTCACAGCTCCCCCATAAGTGTGTCATTCACGACTCCCCCATAGCATTGTTCATTCACAGCTCCCCCATAAGTGTGTCATTCACAGAACCCCCGTAAATGTTTCATTCACTGATCCCCCTATAAGTGTGTTATCTAAGGAACCCCCATAACAGTGTGTGATTTGCATATCCCACAAAGGTGTATCATCTTAAGATCCCCCATAAGTGTGTCATCCACAGATCCCCCTATAACAGTGCATCATCTACAGATCTTAACAATTACAGATTATGCAAGGTAGTGATTCTGGGGTCTGATTCTGGGGTTTATATTATGCAGGGCGGTGATACTGGTGTCTGATTCTGGGGTCTGTATTATGCTGGGTGGTGATACTGGGGTCTGATTCTGGGGTCTGTATTATGGTGGGGTCTGATTCTTGGGTGTGTATTATGTAGGGCAGTGATACTGGGGTCTGATTCTGGTTTTTTTTTATGGTGGGGTCTGATTCTGGGGTCTGAATTAAAATGCTTATCCATGCTAAACACATACTTTTGGCTGTTTTGGGCAATCTCCTCTCTGTGTATTGTCCTCACTGTAAGTTCCTTACAGCAGGGACAATATATTGGAAACATTCAGAAAAAAAACACCCTGTGACAAGCCACATCCCCACAAACCCCACCCACAGTAAGCCACATCCATAATATAGCCACACCCATATTTCGGGCACACCAAGTGACTTACATTTTTTTGGGGGCACAGCACTACCAAAAGGTTGCCTATCCCTGATATAGTGGCTGAATGACACAGCGTGGAGGTGTTGGCAGCATGAGGAGACCATATAGTGGCTGAATGACACAGCATGGAGGTGTTGGCAGCATGTGGAGACCATATAGTGGCTGAATGACACAGCATGGAGATGTTGGCAGCCAGAGGAGACCAAATAGTGGCTGAATGACACAGCTTGGATGAGGATGAAGCATGAGGAGACCATATAGTGGCTAAATGACACAGCATGGAGGTGTTGGCAGCATGAGGAGACCATATAGTGGCTGAATGACACAGCGTGGAGGTGTTGGCAGCATGAGGAGACCATATAGTTGCTGAATGACACAGCCTGGAGCTGGCAACACCATGAGTAGACACTAAGATTAAAAGATGAATTTTGAAATTTTAATTGAATATTTATGGTAGCTAGTGCTACCAGAATTTCTTTTTAGGGCCAGGCCATGCAGCATCAGTAAACCATATATTGGCTGAATGACACAGCCTGGAGGTGGCTAAATCATGAGGAGACCATATAGTGGCTGAATGGCACAGCCTAGAGGTAACTGAAGCATGAGCATACCAAATAGTGGCTGAATGGCACAAACTGGAGGTGGCTGAAGCATGAGGAGACCATATAGTGTCTGAATGGCACAGCCTGGAGGTGGCTGAAGCATGAGGAGAGACCATATATTTTCTGAATGACTGCCTAGAGTTTGTGGCAGCATGAGGAGACCATATAGTGTCTGAATGGCACAGCCTGGAGTTGGCAGAAGCATAAGGAGACCATTGAAATTTAAGATTTTGAAAATGAAATTAAAAATTTTGAAATTGAAATTTAAGATTTTGAAATTGAAATTTTAGCTTACACTCCCAAGTTTTAGTGTCCCGGGCCCTTGCGTGTGGGTATAAAGGACCAAATCTAACAAGGAGTCACATGGTGGCACAATGACACAGCCTGGAGGTGACATCAGTATGAGAAGACCATATAGTGGCTGAATGACTGCCTGGAGTTTGTGGCAGCATGGGGAGAATATATAGTGACTGAATGGCACAGTCTGGAGTTTGTGGCAGCATGAGGATACCATATAGTGGCTGAATGAGAGAGCCTGGAGGTGGCAGCAGCATCAGGAGTCCTGAAAATGACCCTTATGCAGAGGAATTTCTGAAACTGGGGACCAGCACCTCAATTATGTTTTTCAGTATCCATGGCAGCACAATGAGAGAGCCTGGAGGTGGTAGCATTAGCATGAGAAGTCCATAGAGCAGCACAATTAGAGAGCCTGGAGGTGGAAGCATCAGCATGAAGAGACCATAGAGCAGCACAATTAGAGAGCCTGGAGGTGGCAACATCAACATGAGGAGACCATATGGTGGCACAATGACAGTGCCTGGATGTGGTAGCATCAGCATGAGAAGACCATATGGTGGCACAATGACAGAGCGTGGAGGCGGTAGCATCAGCATGAGCAGACAATAGAGCAGCACAGTGTGAGAGCCTGGAGGTGGCAGCATCAGCATGAGTAGACCATAGAGCAGCACAATTAGAGAGTTTGGAGGTGGCAGCATCAGCATGAGGAGACCATATGGTGGCACAATGACAGAGCCTGGAGGTGGTAGCATTAGCATGAGGAGTCCATAGAGCAGCACAATGACAGAACCTGGAGGTGGTAGCATTAGCATGAGGAGACCATAGAGCAGCACAATGACAGAGCCTTGAGGTGGCAGCAGAGGCATGAGGGCCATGCCAACTGAGGGTTGAGTCTGAGGAACCCACCGACTGTTGACTGGGGGTGTCGGATGTCACTTGGGATGAAGTGGATGACCGAGTGAACCAATCAATCACGGCTGCTGGGTTGCTGGTCGAGACACGACTGCTAGCTGACACTGGGAGCTCAGACCTCTTGCTGCAACTCCGGCTGCCACACGCCCCTACTCTGCTGGGACCTCTGCCTGCGCCTGATGAATTTAGGCCTCTGCCACTCCACTGTGCACGTCCTGGCACTGCTCTGCCTGACATACTTATTGCGTATATGGAAGGAGTACAATATGCTTCACTACGCTTAAAACAGTATTTGTCTAGAACAGCAGCAGGTATGTACTATTGGCTATCCTTTCACAGTATATAGGCCCTTGACAGATTAACAGATACAAAATAGTACACTACATAGATGTAGGTATGTAGTATGCACTTATGAGGGCAGAAAAATGTGCTACAGTACACTTAAAAAACATATTTTAGTAAAACACCAGCCAGTGATTACTTTTGCCTGGACTTTCACAGTATCTAGGCCTTTGACAGATTAACAGGTCAGGTACAAAATAGTACACTACTTAGATGTACATATGTAATATGCTCTAATGAGGGCAGAAACATGCGCTACAGTACGCTTAAAAACGTATTTCAGTAAAACACCAACCGGTGATTACTTTTCCCTGGACTTTCACAGTATCTAGGCAATTGACAGATTAACAGGTACAAAATAGTACACTACTTAGATGTAGGTATGTGGTATGCACTTATGAGGGCAGAAAAATGTGCTACTGTTCGCTTCAAAAATTATTTGAGTAAAACACCAGCTGGTGACTACTTTTGGCTGTCCTTTCACAGTATGTAGGCCCTTGACAGATTAACAGGCACAAAATAGTACACTACTTAGATGTAGGTGGGTGGTATGCAATTATGAGGGCAGAAAAATGCGCTACAGTTTTCAAAAAAATAATATTGCCCACAGCACCAGTAGTACATAACAATGCTGGAGCATGTCAGGCCCAAGGCCTGATTATGGAAACATACATGTGTTTTATAGGACATGGGTGAGGGGTCATTCAGACGGTGTATCCTTTGTTTTCTGTGTATTGCATTTTATTGGGGGGTCTGGCTGTTTGTTTGTATCTCCTTTGAAGTCATGCACTCTGGTCTCATCATATAATCAAAGAGATAAGGGGCCAGGAAGAGAGAAGACCCCCTGGTGGGATCAGAGGGGAGGGGGGAATGGAGTCTCCCTCCAAAAAGGCAGATATATAATATTTAACAATGCTAGACTCAGGTTGTTCAATGCTGTGCAACAAGCTGACAAGACCATCCTAAGAACAGCTGGAACTCACTCTCATGGACTGTTATGTCATCATGCTGTAAGAACTTCATCTTTTGTTTTCTGAACTTGCCTTGCTAAACTCTTTCATATTTTTGTAACTGTATGTCATTTGTTTATTTATATATATATATATATATATATATATATATATATATATATATATATAGCACTGTGATACCTTTTATCAGATAAAATTTTTAATTAATCAGCTCATGTTTTGATCTCTAAATATCTCTGAAGATCTCTGAAGGCAGCTCTGGTGAAAAACGTTTATCTAAGGGTTAATTTGGTGACTTGCTGGAACTAGTAGTGGATACCCAGAGGTCTGGCGGCTTTAACCCTTGCACCATCACACTCTCTCTAGCGTCTTAGCTGGACCGATAGGGTGTGATCGTGACAGAGCACACAGTCACTCTGTACTAAACCCAAAATTGCAAAAAGGCTCTCTCTCAAATACTATTAGGAATAGACTGCTGGGTAAGAATTATACCGTCTACAGACTAGTATAACCAGCAGACCAGTTGTTGTGGAACAAAGACACAGATTTTCCCTAAAAAATTATTTCTCCCTCCTCTGAAAACCTTTCTGCAGCTGAGGCAACACACAGCTCTCTTCCCCTCTCTGTAATACAATGCTGTTCACAGTGACTGAGGGGTTAATCGCTGGTTAATCGCTGCAGTAAGAATTAATTTCTGTGCAAAAATGCTGTGCTCTGTGTCCTACAGAAGGCTGAGGTGACTAAGAGGTTAAACGCTGCTGAAAAAAGCTTTTCCGTGTAACACACACACAGCGAGGTCAGTCCTATCTGTATGCAGCGTAATGAATGAAGTGATGAGCCGCAAAATGACTGATGAATATATAGTACTGTGACATCACAGGTGTTACTGGCTGCTGATTGGTTGCATCTTGCATGTGATTCAGGGTCAACCCGCCTACCTGCTTTTTTGTCTTGCCTTCCCAGCATTCCTTGCCCTATGTGCTGACTTGTGGATCGGCCATTTTAGATGCCCTGGAGCCTGGCGGCACTAAATGGAGTTTAATGAAGCGATTGGCACGATGGAATCGCGGTGATATTCGCATTTGTTTTACCTGAAATTCGTAATGAATTCAGGTTTATCAGCTTTGATTCGCTCATCTCTACATATGATGTTAAAACACATCAAGTGATAGGCGGGATTATAAAGTCAGGGGGTGTGAATGTTGTACATTGAAGGGTGTGTATATCTAATACACACCACTTGGCTGCATAATCCCCATATCATCTGATATTCACTCCCTTTATTAAAATGGTCCAACTCTTAACCTCCATATCTCAGCAGGAACAGGATAGTATATCAAGAAATGTCAAAAGATGTCTGATCAGGGCACCCAAAGATATTTAATTATAATAGTACAATAAAATATATATATATTTTTTTTTTTATCGGGGGGGGGGGGGGGGCTCTTTCACTACCAAACTAAAAAATCTTCTTGCTATCGTCTTATAGCCTTCTCCAGCTTTGTGAACCTCAACTATTTTCAGTTTCAGATTTCTAGACAACTGCTAAGAAGAACCCATGGTGCTGATTGTTGGGGCAAGGTCAGATGAGTCTGGGCATTTAAAACCTTTGAAATTGACATCGCCTGGTCTTCCCAGATGATGATTGAGAACAATCCATGACACTGGCAGGTCTCAGCTTTGCAAAGGGGGCAGTGCATGCTATAAATTCTGCAGGGTGCCCAAACATTTGTTGACATATTATAAGAATGTCTATTCTGTAATTTGGTGCCTTTTGGAGAATTTTCCATCTTTCCTTGGCTTCTTTATGCACATTAATACAAATTTTTACCTGGGGTGCCCAAACTTTTGATCCCCACTGTATACATTATTTAATTAAACTTTTAATCATAAATCAGTTCTCCCTTTTGGAAAGAAATATTTTTTTGATAATATTACCCATATTACCGTATAGATTCTGCATGGCACTACTGGAGATGGTATAAATAATAATATTACATTGTTTTCTTCTGCATTCCAAAACCTACTTTTCCATCTTGTGAGATGATACAAAAAATTGAATACCCCAACAACAATCTATTGTCTTGTTTTACTCTCTCGGGGAGACAAGCACACTGCTCTCTTGTATTTTATTTCTCTGTTTATAAGCTTTGTTTGCATTTGTTGCTTCTTATTCCTGTCATTTATTTAGTTCAATAGACCTGTTACTGCCAAGTTTTATGGAAAAATCTTAACTCCAAGAAAGATCATGTCGCTTCACCACTGGGAGCCAGATGTCACAGTGCTGGCTCCACACTAGCCCAAGGTCTTAAAAGCACAGCTACATATTGTATGAAGTGAGAAATGAGTCACAGGCACTTAACTAGAAAGGCTTCAGTGGTGGCAAACTAAATGGACTCTTTTAAGTTTCCTTCACAATATCAAATACCGCTTGGCATGGCACAGGCAATAAGCGCTGACGCTAGACTTTGTTTTTCTTTTTTAAAGTGCCATGAAAAGATGTTCCAAAACCAGAGCATGCCTAAACATAGAGTCACAGCAAATTTTTTCATTCTCTTAATGTTAATAACAAAACATTGGAATTGGCAAAAAGTTGTAACTTTGTATCCAGACTTGTTGCTGTCTACTAAGCTTGATTTTCTTCAGGGTCTGGGTGGTATATAGAAGGCAAACAATACTTTTCTGAATGAAGATGCGCCGAAAAAATGTAGACATTAATTTAACGAATCATTTATTTTTCGGATGGTATTCACATATATGAAGTTGTACTCCTCTAGCATTTCCTTTTCAGAATGTGTAATGTCTGTTTTTGTGTTTTTGCAATCTATATCCTAGTGTGATGCATTGAACCCTGCTTTATTACAAGAATGCGGCTCAACTAAATATTAGGAACTTGCAATATATTAGTTGTTTGATTTTGATGCAATTACTTTGTTTTATGTTCTGGCAAATGACAACGTAGAAACTACAAACATAACAGCTGAAGTAATGACAGGGGTTATCTGCTTTTTACAATTTGCATAAGGCCTGCTGCAGAGGCTCCAAACTATCAGCTGTGGGGGAACCAGACAGCAAAGGTTTAATTACTCTGCAGATCAAAAATTCGGAATTATGTTTAGGCCCAGGCTGGGACCAAAGATAGGCCTGGTGGGGGTCTGACCACAGGTTAAATGGCTTTCCAGCTGTTGCAAAGCTACAACTCCCATCAATGCCTGGAGAGCCATAGGCATGATGGGAGTTGTAGTTTTGCAACAGCTGGAAAGCCACAGATTGGGGTACAGTTTCACCCACCATCACCGCAGAACTTGCTAGTGACTACAACAGGTGAATACACAATGACTCTCGGGTGATGTCTTCTCTGTTTTTTTTTGTTTGTTTTTTCTTCTTCATCTAATCCAGGCACAAGGACATCTATCAAATACATCTTCCTCTGCAGAGTCTGACGCCTGGACATCACCGACTCCTCACTTTGTTAGCAGATTCTCATCCTCTATATGAAGACAATAATCATTATAACCCTGCCACACCGTGCCCTCTGAATATAACCCTGCCCTACACTGTACCCTCTAAATATAATACTAGCACACACTGTGACCCCTGAATATAACCCTGTAACACATTGTAGCTCCTGAATATAATACTGCTACACACAGTCCACACCTCTACAGACTCATCTTCCTCCCCAGACCCCTCTGTTCTCCTCCTTCAGACTCCTCTGTGCCCTTAAGATTCATAGGTCCTCCCCCAGACCCCTCTGTCCCCCAAACTCCTCTGTCCTCCTCCTTCCTCCTCTTCTCTGCCCCTCTGTCCCCAATTTCAGACCCTTCTGTCCTCCTATATACCCCTCTGTCCCCTCCTCAAGACCATTCTGTTCTCCTTCTCCAGACCCCTCTGTATCCTCCTCCAGACCTCTTTGTCTCTCCTCTTACAGACCCCATTGTCCCCCCAGATTATGCTGTCCCTAACCCCTTAGTCTTCCTCCAGACATCTTAGTCCTCCCAGACCCCTAAGTCCTCCTCCAGACCCATCTGTCCTCCTTCAGACCCCTCAGTCTACCATCTTCCCCTAGATAATCCCAGACCCCTCAGTCCTCCTCCAGATCCCTCAGACCCCTATGTCCTTCTCCAGATGCCTATGTCTTCCAAGACCTTTCTATCTTCTTCCAGACCCAAATTTCCCCCTGTATACCCCTCTGTCCTCCTCTTGACATCTATGTCTCTCCCAGACCCCTCTATCCCCCCTAGACTTCTCTGTCCCCTTTTTTTCTGACACCTTATAGAAACACAGTGTTGTGGCAACAGAGACAGAGAATCTCTCCTTCTGCTCGGAACAGCTGGGCAAGCAGAGCATATCATATGTGTCTGCGTGTGGCGCATCTGCTACCAGCAGTTACTGCTGCTCTTAAAGTGGCTGTGTCCCTGGCTGAATTTACTTTGTGAGGCTCCCTCCTGAGGTAAGCTGCGTGAACTCCAAATGTTTTTAAAAATAATCAAATAATAATAATTAAATCTATTGACATCAATCACAAATGTCTCAGATGCGAACAAGAAGTGCTCTCTTCCTGTTTTTTGTCCTTGTTTGGGATCTCCTGGGTCTTTGTGTGGGAACTCCATAAATTAGCATAGGCAAGAAAGCACCTCTCGCTTATAAAGACCCAGCAGATCTAAGCCATCTATTAGATCATAATGCCTTAACACATATTTCAAAGTGAAAAAATAACCATATAGTACACTATGATGCAACCCAGGAAAATGTTCTTCTACTAGAAGCCCCTACAACTATCCTATTCCCTATTCCTACTGTAAAGTGACAGTTCTTACTTTTCCTTGGTAAATACTGACATATTGACACATCTTGAAATATATATTTGCACTAAGTATTTTGAAACAAAGTTGTCCAGTTTTGTAGCAAAATGTTGCAGAATGACCTTGCTACCGCTATAAATAGTAGACCTTATAAGTCTCACTATAGAAAGAGGGCCCTGTACCTAGACATTAGTGATACTTTTTACTAATCAAAGTGTTCACAAATCTTTTTAAAAATATTCCGGCTCCTTTACTGTAAAGCTTTCATGACAGCGATCCATCTGGTTTTCATTTAATCTTCCAAAGCAAAGAACAATCAAATTTAATTTGTACCAGACACAAATCCTAGTTACTAAAACTTACATAAAACATACCATTCCAAACCGATTCCCAATTCTGCCCTTGTTAAACTCTGCCAAGTTTGTCTGTTTTTTTTTTTGTTTTTTTTGGGGAACTATATTTTCATATAATATCCAGCTCCCTTTATCTCAGTGTTTGGTTGTAAACAACACTAAAAATAACCAAGTGTGTATAAATACTAAGATATCAATCACTTGACCACAATAACAATAGAAAACAAATTACATTGTACACCATTTCCCTTTCTTGACAGGATAATTCATTGTTGTATGATTTTGCACTTCTACTGGTTATGTACACATATGGAGTTATATGGATGGTTAACTTTACATACATTTTGTTTTTATTCAGTTATCTTAGAAATGCAAATGAGGCAGGAAATATTGAATAGAATGGGGCAAAAGGGACAGCTGTCTAGAGTGCAGGGGATGACTGTCAGTTATCTGGAATAGTGATGTCACCAAACAAGTGTGGGGATGTCATTGAATGGGAGTTAAGCAGCTGATTGGCTAGCTGAGAATCAAAAGCAGTCTGTGGTGCAGAAAGTAATTTATCCATGTGACATTATCAGATGAGGATAAAATACTGCCCAGCAGTCATTTGTCTTATGAAAGGGAGTCCTGTGGGGCCCCATGACGACTTGACTGAAACTTGTATATACACCTTAAGGGTAGGGTCGCATATAGCACATCCACAGCATATTTCACTCTCTAGAGGCACCGACAGCTGTCACAAATGCGAGCTCCCTGCTCTGGTTGGGTAGCTCTGTGTGTCCTCTCATAGCGGCAGATTTCACAATGTAGACACAGTACAGTGAGATATCCCTTAGCAGATGCCTCCCTATAGGGGACACCTCCCAATAGCGGACAGTTTTTAATTCCCCAGCAGAGTCCCATAAGACTTAATGTATTTGCACCCTCTGAATAGCGGACATTCCTTATAGCGGATGCGGACACACCCAATAGGGGACAAAAAAACTCCCTTTAGGGGACTAAACACTCCCAATAGGGGACAACCAGGCTTATGATAGGCTGAACACACTGTCATGTAAGGAGCTCCGGCCAGTTCCTTACATGACTGTGTGCTCAGCCTATCACCTGCCAAGACGGGACATTGCTGCAGCCGGTGATATGCTGACCGCAGTGTGATGTTTTGAGCCTAAGAAGCATGGAGCTGAGCAGCAGCGGCGGAACGGGATGGGACGCCGATACTGGAGCAATGGGGGAACGTAGGAAGGTGAGTCAAAGTTTTTTTTTTTTGCAGCCCGGGCACAGGGGAACATAAAAGTTTTCCACTGCATATCTCTTTTTAAGGACACTGGGAGATTCTACTGTAATGTTGCTTTTTATTGTGTTTTATAGATAATTAGTACAGTACAGTATTCCGTCATTTAGGAAAAATTTGGAGCCTTTTTCACAAAAAGGGACATCTCTCAATAGTGGGCACTTTTTTTTATTCCCCGTGAGTGTCCGCTATTGGGAAATTCTACTGTACATGCTTGAAGCAGATGCACAGCTGGAAATCTGCAAAATCCTACAAGTGGACACACAGAGCTACCCAGCTGCAGCAGGGAACTCGTTCTTGTGACTGCCATCAGCGCATCCACAGAGTGAAATACGCTGCAGATACACTATGTGTGACCCTACCCTAATGGAGACATTGGTGACACTATATGGTCAGAGGCAGACTTGTCTGAACGTTAATATCAATAGAGAATTAAAGGAGTACTCTGAGATGCAACTTAGTGTTTTTACCTGCCCAGAATGTCTGCATAAAAAAGCAAACAAAAACAAACAAACAAGGTAATAAGCCTGTGCCAGAGCAGTCTGGCTGCAGCTTACCCTTCCCCTCCGCGCAGAGAACACATGAACGTTCAGTAGTGCTGCATGTTCATGTGTATTGGAAGGTCAGGAAACATAACTGTTATTGAGACTATTGCTCTTTTTAAATCCATCCCTAGCTTTTATGTATTAATTGTAAATAATATTATGAACATGTGAACAGTCCTTTAAATTATTTCCTACAGAAATATTTAATCATTCTTAGAAAACTTTTGAATTAACTTTATGCATCATCAACATTTACTACCACAGCCAGTTCCCTTCTCACTTATAGTGGGGATACAAAGCAGGGGATTCCCTTTAGAGTTCTATATGTCCTTAAGGGCCTAAGGAAGTACTTTATGAGAGATTCCTTTTTAAAGGTGTTGTCTGGTGAATGAAACAAACTGTTAACAGTGTCAAAAACTATTTAAAAAATCAACATACTTATATAATATTAATAGTCATAGAGTCTTCCATGTCAACTGTGGTTCCCTTGCAAGCTATGACATCACGTCACAGGCTAAGAATGCAGTCTGCTATATCCCTTCTCCTCCCTCTCCTACTGTCACCATTGCAGGACCATTGATGAGGTATGGTATTACTGCTCATTAGATTTATCGCTCATTAAATAAGGCAGCAGGGAGCCATAGTTTTAGTAACAGTAGTTACTGTCAAAATGGGCTCCCTGTTGAATTACTTAGTGAGTCATAAATCTAATGAGCAGTAATACCAGCTCCCTTCTTCCTTCACATCACTGGTCTTGTCCTATACTGACAGTAGGAGAGGGTGGACGGAGCAGACTACTTTCAGAGCCTGTGACATGATGTCACAGGTTACAAGAGAAAGAGCACAGTTGATATGGAAGATCTTTGCACTGTGGCTAAGAAGATTATATTAATAAATTGCTTCATTATACTTTTTGACACTATACACGTTTTTTTTTTTTTTTTTTGCTCCATAACCTTAAGATCTTGATGTTATAAAGTGTGCCTTCTAGAAATACATGAAGATATGCCAATTAGTAATTCTGTAAATTGACCAATGTATTGTGAAATGTGCACTAACGCTAACTCTGTAACATCCTTAGGAACATGAATTTCGGAAAAATTTCCTAATACAGAGACAATTGCAAAAAAAAAAACAACTGTGTTTTTTCAAGGAAAAGTAGTTCTAAAAAAAGTGTTTTCTGTATCAATGCTCTGATTTTCTCCTCTCATGAAAAACTAGAGCAAGAATCTGATTGGTTGCTGCTAGCTATGGGCAGCTTCAT
Organism: Hyla sarda; assembly: GCF_029499605.1. Taxonomy (NCBI): domain Eukaryota; kingdom Metazoa; phylum Chordata; class Amphibia; order Anura; family Hylidae; genus Hyla; species Hyla sarda. The sequence goes on along the minus strand of NC_079193.1, from coordinate 79,495,714 downwards.
GAGAATCTTAATTTGTTTGTAGTATGTTTAAAAAAAAATATTGCCTTTTACTTTACGTATTTTAGAGTCCTTACTGTGGCCATAACACTCATCAGACCCTAGACTGTACTGACGCAAATGATAAATGTGTTTCATCTGTGTTTGAGTCAATAGAATTACAGGAGTGTGTGTGTTGCAACTATGACTCGGACTTTGACTTGCAGTCATATTATGGCTGGAAAAAACCTACCTAAAGGGCATCAGGCCAGACATTGCAAACTTAGTCCTGTCTCTGCATACTGGAATCTGGGATGATTTTTTATTCTAGATAAATCTTGTGCACCTGTCTCCATATTATGACCATACCTATTGTTACGCCGAGCGCTCCGGGTCCCCGCTCCTCCCCGGAGCGCTCGCAACATCCTCGCAATCGCAGCGCCCCGGTCAGACCTGCTGACCGGGTGCGCTGCGATACCTCTTCCAGCCGGGATGCGATTCGCGATGCGGGTGGCGCCCGCTCGCGATGCGCACCCCGGCTCCCGTACCTGACTCGCTCTCCGTCGGTCCTGTCCCGGCGCACGTGGCCCCGCTCCTTAGGGCGCGCGCGCGCCGGGTCTCTACGATTTAAAGGGCCACTGCGCCGCTGATTGGCGCAGTTGGTTTAATTAGTGTATTCACCTGTGCACTTCCCTATATAACCTCACTTCCCCTTCCCTTCCTTGCCGGATCTTGTTGCCATCGTGCCAGTGAAAGCGTTTCCCAGTGTGTTCCTAGCCTGTGTTCCAGACCTCCTGCCGTTGCCCCTGACTACGATCCTTGCTGCCTGCCCCGACCTTCTGCTACGTCCGACCTTGCTCTTGTCTACTTCCTTGTACCGCGCCTATCTTCAGCAGTCAGAGAGGTTGAGCCGTTGCTAGTGGATACGACCTGGTTGCTACCGCCGCTGCAAGACCATCCCGCTTTGCGGCGGGCTCTGGTGAAAACCAGTAGCAGCTTAGAACCGGTCCACTAGCACGGTCCACGCCAATCCCTCTCTGGCACAGAGGATCCACCTCCTGCCAGCCGAATCGTGACAGTAGATCCGGCCATGGATCCCGCTGAAGTTCCACTGCCAGTTGTCGCCGACCTCACCACGGTGGTCGTCCAGCTGTCTCAACTGACCGTGATGCTACAGCAGCTACTACCACAGCTCCAGCAATCATCTCCTCCGCCAGCTCCTGCACCTCCTCCGCAGCGAGTGGCCGCTTCCGGCCTACGACTATCCTTGCCGGATAAATTTGATGGGGACTCTAAGTTTTGCCGTGGCTTTCTTTCACAATGTTCCCTGCACTTGGAGATGATGTCGGACCAGTTTCCTACTGAAAGGTCTAAGGTGGCTTTCGTAGTCAGCCTTCTGTCCGGGAAAGCTCTGTCATGGGCCACACCGCTCTGGGACCGCAATGACCCCATCACTGCCTCTGTACACTCCTTCTTCACGGAGATTCGAAGTGTCTTTGAGGAACCTGCCCGAGCCTCTTCTGCTGAGACTGCCCTGCTGAACCTGGTCCAGGGTAATTCTTCCGTTGGCGAGTACGCCATCCAATTCCGTACTCTTGCTTCCGAATTATCTTGGAATAATGAGGCCCTCTGCGCGACCTTTAAAAAAGGCCTATCCAGCAACATTAAAGATGTTCTGGCCGCACGAGAAATTCCTGCTAACCTGCATGAACTCATTCATCTTGCCACTCGCATTGACATGCGTTTTTCCGAAAGGCGTCAGGAGCTCCGCCAGGATATGGACTTTGTTCGCACGAGGCGTTTTTTCTCCCCGGCTCCTCTCTCCTCTGGTCCTCTGCAATCCGTTCCTGTGCCTCCCGCCGTGGAGGCTATGCAAGTTGACCGGTCTCGCTTGACACCTCAAGAGAGGACACGACGCCGCATGGAGAATCTTTGCCTGTACTGTGCCGGTACCGAACACTTCCTGAAGGATTGTCCTATCCGTCCTCCCCGCCTGGAAAGACGTACGCTGACTCCGCACAAAGGTGAGACAGTTCTTGATGTCAACTCTGCTTCTCCACGCCTTACTGTGCCTGTGCGGATATCTGCCTCTACCTTCTCCTTCTCTACTAAGGCCTTCTTGGATTCCGGATCTGCAGGAAATTTTATTTTGGCCTCTCTCATCAACAGGTTCAACATCCCAGTGACCAGTCTCGCCAGACCCCTCTACATCAATTGTGTTAACAATGAAAGATTGGACTGTGCCGTGCGTTACCGCACGGAACCCCTCCTAATGTGCATCGGACCTCATCACGAAAAAATTGAGTTTTTGGTCCTCTCCAATTGCACTTCCGAAATTCTCCTTGGACTACCGTGGCTTCAACGCCATTCCCCAACCCTTGATTGGTCCACAGGAGAGATCAAGAGCTGGGGTACTTCTTGTTTCAAGGACTGTCTTAAACCGGTTCCCAGTACTCCCTGCCGTGACCCTGTGGTTCCCCCTGTAACCGGTCTCCCTAAGGCTTATATGGACTATGCTGACGTATTTTGCAAAAAGCAAGCTGAGACTTTACCCCCTCACAGGCCTTTTGACTGTCCTATTGACCTCCTCCCGGGCACTACTCCACCCCGGGGCAGAATTTATCCTCTGTCCGCCCCAGAGACTCTTGCTATGTCTGAATACATCCAGGAAAATTTAAAAAAGGGGTTTATCCGCAAATCCTCCTCTCCTGCCGGAGCTGGATTTTTCTTTGTGTCCAAAAAAGATGGCTCCCTACGTCCTTGCATTGATTACCGCGGACTTAATAAAATCACGGTAAAGAACCGCTACCCCCTACCTCTTATCTCTGAACTCTTTGATCGCCTTCAAGGTGCCCACATCTTTACCAAACTGGACTTAAGAGGTGCATATAATCTCATCCGCATCAGGGAGGGGGACGAATGGAAAACTGCATTTAACACCAGAGATGGACACTTTGAGTATCTGGTCATGCCCTTTGGCCTGTGCAACGCCCCTGCCGTCTTCCAAGACTTTGTTAATGAAATTTTTCGTGATCTCTTATATTCCTGTGTTGTTGTGTATCTGGACGATATTCTGATTTTTTCTGCCAACTTAGAAGAACATCGCCAGCATGTCCGCATGGTTCTTCAGAGACTTCGAGACAATCAACTTTATGCCAAAATGGAGAAATGTCTGTTTGAATGTCAATCTCTTCCTTTCCTAGGATACTTGGTCTCTGGCCAGGGACTACAAATGGACCCAGATAAACTCTCTGCCGTCTTAGATTGGCCACGCCCCTCCGGACTCCGTGCTATCCAACGTTTTTTGGGGTTCGCCAATTATTACAGACAATTTATTCCACATTTTTCCACTATTGTGGCTCCTATCGTGGCTTTAACCAAGAAGAATGCCAATCCTAAGTCCTGGTCTCCTCAAGCGGAAGACGCATTTAAACGGCTCAAGTCTGTCTTTTCTTCTGCTCCCGTGCTCTCCAGACCTGACCCATCTAAACCCTTCCTATTGGAGGTTGATGCCTCCTCAGTGGGAGCTGGAGCGGTCCTTCTACAAAAAAATTCTTCCGGGCATGCTGTTACTTGTGGTTTTTTTTCTAGGACCTTCTCTCCGGCGGAGAGGAACTACTCCATCGGGGATCGAGAACTACTGGCCATTAAATTGGCACTTGAGGAATGGAGGCATCTGCTGGAGGGATCAAAATTTCCAGTTATCATTTACACCGATCACAAGAATCTCTCCTATCTCCAGTCTGCCCAATGGCTAAATCCTCGCCAGGCCAGGTGGTCTTTGTTCTTTGCTCGTTTTAACTTTGAAATTCATTTTCGCCCTGCCGACAAGAACATTAGGGCCGATGCTCTCTCTCGTTCCTCGGATGCCTCGGAAGTAGAGGTCTCTCCGCAACACATCATTCCTCCGGACTGTCTGATCTCCACTTCTCCAGCCTCCATCAGGCAAACTCCTCCAGGGAAGACCTTCGTTTCTCCACGCCAACGTCTCGGGATTCTCAAATGGGGTCACTCCTCCCACCTCGCTGGCCATGCGGGCATCAAAAAGTCCTTGCAACTCATCTCTCGTTTCTATTGGTGGCCGACTCTGGAGACGGATGTTGTTGATTTTGTACGGGCCTGTACTGTCTGTGCCCGGGATAAGACTCCTCGCCAGAAGCCTGCTGGTCTCCTTCATCCTCTGCCTGTCCCCGAACAGCCTTGGTCTCTGATTGGTATGGACTTTATTACAGACTTACCCCCATCCTGTGGCAACACTGTTGTTTGGGTGGTCGTTGATCGATTTTCCAAGATGGCACATTTTATTCCTCTTCCTTGTCTTCCTTCAGCGCCTCAGTTGGCAAAACAATTTTTTGTACACATTTTTCGTCTTCACGGTTTGCCCACGCAGATTGTCTCGGATAGAGGTGTCCAATTCGTGTCAAAATTCTGGAGGGCTCTCTGTAAACAACTCAAGATTAAATTAAACTTCTCTTCTGCTTATCATCCTCAATCCAATGGGCAAGTAGAAAGAATTAACCAGGTCCTGGGTGACTATTTACGGCATTTTGTTTCCTCCCGCCAGGATGACTGGGCAGATCTTCTACCTTGGGCCGAATTCTCGTACAACTTTAGAGTCTCTGAATCTTCTGCTAAATCCCCATTTTTCGTGGTGTACGGCCGTCACCCTCTTCCCCCCCTCCCTATTCCCTTGTCCTCTGGTTTGCCCGCTGTAGATGAAGTGACTCGTGATCTTTCCACCATATGGAAAGAGACCCAAAATTCTCTTTTACAGGCTTCATCTCGCATGAAAAAGTTTGCCGATAAGAAAAGAAGAGCTCCCCCCATCTTTGCTCCCGGAGACAAGGTATGGCTCTCCGCTAAATATGTCCGCTTTCGTGTCCCCAGTTACAAACTGGGACCACGCTATCTTGGTCCTTTCAAAGTCTTGTGCCAGATTAATCCTGTCTCTTACAAACTCCTTCTTCCTCCTTCTCTTCGTATTCCCAATGCCTTCCATGTCTCTCTCCTTAAACCACTCATCATCAACCGTTTCTCTCCCAAACTTGTTTCTCCCACTCCTGTTTCCGGTTCTTCGGACATCTTCTCCGTAAAGGAGATACTGGCCTCCAAGACGGTCAGAGGAAAAATACTTTTTTTGGTAGATTGGGAGGGCTGTGGTCCTGAAGAGAGATCCTGGGAACCTGAGGACAACATCCTAGACAAAAGTCTGGTCCTCAGGTTCTCAGGCTCCAAGAAGAGGGGGAGACCCAAGGGGGGGGGGGGTACTGTTACGCCGAGCGCTCCGGGTCCCCGCTCCTCCCCGGAGCGCTCGCAACATCCTCGCAATCGCAGCGCCCCGGTCAGACCTGCTGACCAGGTGCGCTGCGATACCTCTCCCAGCCGGGATGCGATTCGCGATGCGGGTGGCGCCCGCTCGCGATGCGCACCCCGGCTCCCGTACCTGACTCGCTCTCCGTCGGTCCTGTCCCGGCGCGCGCGGCCCCGCTCCTTAGGGCGCGCGCGCGCCGGGTCTCTACGATTTAAAGGGCCACTGCGCCGCTGATTGGCGCAGTTGGCTTAATTAGTTCATTCACCTGTGCACTTCCCTATTTAACCTCACTTCCCCTTCCCTTCCTTGCCGGATCTTGTTGCCATCGTGCCAATGAAAGCGTTTCCCAGTGTGTTCCTAGCCTGTGTTCCAGACCTCCTGCCGTTGCCCCTGACTACGATCCTTGCTGCCTGCCCCGACCTTCTGCTACGTCCGACCTTGCTCTTGTCTACTCCCTTGTACCGCGCCTATCTTCAGCAGTCAGAGAGGTGAGCCGTTGCTAGTGGATACGACCTGGTTGCTACCGCCGCTGCAAGACCATCCCGCTTTGCGGCGGGCTCTGGTGAAAACCAGTAGCAGCTTAGAACCGGTCCACTAGCACGGTCCACGCCAATCCCTCTCTGGCACAGAGGATCCACCTCCTGCCAGCCGAATCGTGACAGTGACAGAGTGCAATTTAGGGTTTAATCCCTGGATTTTTTTTTTGTGGTGCTGCACTGTTGGGTCCTGCTGCTGTTCAGAAATAAGTCATATTAGTGTGGACTTTAGTGCCTTTTTACCATTTTTCACCTGTAAGGCTGGGTTCACACTACGTTTTGTCCCATACGGGAGCGCATACGGCAGGGGGGAGCTAAAAGCTCGCGCTCCCGTATGTGACCGTATGCGCTCCCGTATGTCATTCATTTCAATGAGCCGACCGGAGTGAAACGTTTGGTCCGGTCGGCTCATTTTTGCGCCGTATGCGCTTTTACAACCGGACCTAAAACTGTGGTCAACCACGGTTTTAGGTCCGGTTGTAAAAGCGCATACGGCGCAAAAATGAGCCGACCGGACCGAACGTTTCACTCCGGTCGGCTCATTGAAATGAATGACATACGGGAGCGCATACGGTCACATATGGGAGTGCGAGCTTTTAGCTCCCCCCTGCCGTACGCGCTCCCGTATGGGACAAAACGTAGTGTGAACCCAGCCTTACTCTGTCTCTGTGCTAAATTCAGTGTTATACCACACGTTATACACCTGCCGTTGTATTAAATTTTTTTTTTTTTCCTGAGTACAAATACGCTTAACAGTGGCCTTATCATTGCAAAGGGCCTAAATACAAGCAAATAGCGTACCATATACCTCCTTTTTTTCTGTCTCTGTGCTAAAGTCAGTGTTATACCACACGTTATACACCTGCCGGTGTATTAAAGAATTTTTTTTTTCCTGAGTACAAATACGCTTAACAGTGGCCTTATCATTGCAAATGGCCTACATACAAGCAAATAGCATACCATATACTACCTTTTTTTCTGTCTCTGTGCTAAATTAAGTGTAATACCACATGTTATACACCTGCCGGTGTATTAAAGAAAAAAAAGTTTTTCCTGAGTACAAAAACGCTTAACAGTGGCCTTATCATTGCAAAGGGCCTACACACAAGCAAATAGCGTACCATATACTACCTTTTTTTCTGTCTCTGTGCTAAATTCAGTGTTATACCACACGTTATACACCTGCCGGTGTATTAAAGAAAAAAAAGTTTTTCCTGCGTACAAATACGCTTAACAGTGCAAAGGGCATACATACAACCAAGTAGTGTACTATTTAGTACCTGTATTTCTGTCTCTGTGCTAACTTCAGTGCTATTCCACACATTAGTATACACCGGCTGGTGTATACAACAAAAAAAATAGTTTTTTTCTGCGTATAAATACGCTTAACAGTGCGCTCATCATTGCAAAGGGCATACATAGAACCAAGTAGTGTACTATTTACTACCTGTTATTCTGTCTCTGTGCTAAATTCAGTGCTATTCCACACATTAGTATACACCTGCTGGTGCATTTAAAAAAAAAAAGTGTTTTTTTTGCGTAGAAATACGCATACCAGTGCGCTCATCATTGCAAAGGGCATACATACAACAAAGGAGTGTACTATTTAGTAACTGTTATTCTGTCTAGGGCCTATATACTTTGAAAGGACAGCCGTAAGTAATCGCCTGCTGCTGTTCTATACCCTCATAAACACACTAAGTATGTCAGGCAGGGAAGTGCCAGGACATGCACAGAGAAGGGGCAGAGGCCTACATACGTCTGGCAGAGTTGGCAGCAGACTGGGAGCGAGTGGCAGCAGGAGTCGCAGCAATAGGCCTGAGCTCCCGTTAACACCCAGCGGTCGTGTCGTCGACCCATCTCTCCTCGTCAATTGGTTTGCACACTCATCCCCATCATCACAAGCGACATCTGACAAGCCCAGTCAAGAGTCGGTGGGTTCCTATGACACAACCCTCAGTTGGAATGACCCAGGAGCAGTCCCCGTAATCCCATTGCCTTTGTCCTATGCTGTTCCCTCTCCCAAAGAAGTATCTCATGCTTTGGGTTCAGCTCCACTATTTAGTGAGGACGATGTAATAGAGGACAGTCAGCAGCTAATGGGCAGCCAAGAATGTGAGGAGACATGCGTCGCTTGCTCCGCAATGCGGCCAAGTAGTGATGCGGAGAGTGACGTGGGAGGCGGTGTTTCAATTGTTTAGGGTCCTGAGGCAGACACTGTTGTGGAGCATGAGGAGGACATCAGTGACGTGCACACATCTTTTGTTGATGATGAAGCCGATCGCAATTGGGAGCCGGGTGCAGAAGCCGGGGCTTCATCATCATCAGGAGAAGAGATTTGCTCTTTGTCTATGAGGCAGCAAGGCGGTAGCACGGTTGGTAATCAGCGTGGTGGTGGCAGTAGTGGAAATTCAGGAGCCAAACGTGCCAGGGGGAGACCACCTGCTTCGCGGCAAGCTACCATTCAGGGAGGTAGTGGAGACGACGCCAATAGCAGTGAAATAGTGCGGACTGCAGGTGGGAAAATCAGCTACTCTGCGGTGTGGTTGTTCTTCATAAAGAACACCACGGCCCTGCGTCAACACATGATTCGCCACCATAAAGCGGCCTGGGATAACCGTGGCTCCGATGTAGTGGTCCAGCCTGCCGCATCACCCAGTGGCCATCCGCTCCCTCCATCATCCAGCCAAGGCTCCACCACCTCAGCCGAAGGGAGCATTGTGTCAAACCCTCATACTTGCGTTCCTGCTTCTTCCGCTCGTAGTCAGCCATTCCGCCAACAATCGATCTGCGAAGCCATGTCCAAGAGACAACAGTATGCGCCCACTCATCCAACGGCGCAGAAGTTGAATGTGCTCCTGTCCAAGTTGCTGGTGTTGCAGTCCCTCCCTTTCCAACTAGTGGACTCTGCAGCTTTCAGGGAATTGAAGGCTTGTGCCGAGCCGAGGTGGAGAGTCCCAAGCCGTCATTTGTTTGAGAAGAAGGCAGTACCAGCCCTGCATAAGTTTGTACAAGAGAAGGTGGGCCAGTCCTTGAGCCTGTCGGTGTGTTCAAAAGTTCACGGCAGCGCCGATGTGTGGAGCTGTAACTACTGGCAGGGACAATACATGTCTTTTACGGCCCACTGGGTAAATGTTGTTCCTGCATAGCAACAACAGCAACTTGGACAGGTCACACCGCTTCCTCCTCCACGCTCTGGTTCCCAGGCAGTTGGTCCTTTTACAGTGTGCGACGCCGCCTCCTCGTCCTCCACCGTGTCCTCGGCCTCCACTGCACGTCCAAATCTCGGTGGCCTTTCATCGTACCCTGTGTGTAGGGCACAGCGGTGTCAAGCCGTCCTTCACATGGTTTGCCTTGGCGAACGGAGTCACACAGGGGAGGAACTGCTAAAGTTCATTAGGGAAGAAATCCAAAAATGGCATACTCCACGAAATCTGGAAATGGGAACCATGGTGACCGACAATGGGAAGAACATTGTGGCCGCGCTGCGACAAGGAAATGTGAACCATTCGCCCTGCATGGCACATGTGTTGAATCTGGTTGTCAAGAAGTTCATCAAGTCTTCACCCCATTTGCAAGACGTCCTGACAATGGCAAGGAAACTGTGCAGGCACTTCAGCCACTCGTACACCGCCAAGCACACTTTGCATGAGCTGCAGCGTCAGAACGGTATCCCACAACATAGTCTCATTTGTGACGTTGCCACACGTTGGAATTCCACCCTCCATATGTTGGACATGCAAGGCCTCTGGCCTTGGGCCTTACATTTTTGTATGTTTAGCAGTAGCTAAATACATGCTTAATACAAATTTCAACAATGATCGTAAAATTCTCGGCGCTCTGCCAGGGCCTTCTCCTACCCTGCCTGGGCCGATCCGAAAACCTCACTAACCAACTCACTAACTAATCCAATCGCTTATAGCAACGGGCGGTGTGTACAAAGGGCAGGGACTTAATCAACGCCAACTTATGACCCTCACTTACTGGTAATTCCTCGTTTTAAGGTTAAATAATTGCAATGCCAGATCCGTATCACAATAATCCCATTGCCTTTGTCCTATGCTGTTCCCTCTCCCAAAGAAGTATCTCATGCTTTGGGTTCAGCTCCACTATTTAGTGAGGACGATGTAATAGAGGACAGTCAGCAGCTAATGGGCAGCCAAGAATGTGAGGAGACATGCGTCGCTTGCTCCGCAATGCGGCCAAGTAGTGATGCGTAGTGTTGAGCGGCATAGGCCATATTCGAATTCGCGAATATATGGACAAATATTCGTCATATATTCGCGAATATTCGAATGTTCGTTATATTCTCGTTTTATTTTCGCATATGCGAAAATTAACATAAGTGAATATTGGCATATACAAAATTAACACGCACGAAAATTCGTATATGCGAAAATTAGCATATGCACATTTTCGCATATGCGAATGTTTGCACGCCAGTCTCACACAGTAGTATTACAGCCTTCTTTACACCACACAAGCTGGAAGCAGAGAGGGGTGATCACTGTGATGTGTACTGTGAAGAAAAAAAAAAAAAAAACGAATATTCGTAATTACAAATATATAGCGCTATATTCGCGAAATTCGCGAATTCGCGAATATGCGATATTCGCGAATAATATTCGAATTGCGAATATTCGCGAGCAACACTAGTGATGCGGAGAGTGACGTGGGAGGCGGTGTTTCAATTGTTTAGGGTCCTGAGGCAGACACTGTTGTGGAACATGAGGAGGACATCAGTGACGTGCACACATCTTTTGTTGATGATGAAGCCGATCGCAATTGGGAGCCGGGTGCAGAAGCCGGGGCTTCATCATCATCAGGAGAAGAGATTTGCTCTTTGTCTATGAGGCAGCAAGGCGGTAGCACGGTTGATAATCAGCGTGGTGGTGGCAGTAGTGGAAATTCAGGAGCCAAACGTGCCAGGGGGAGACCACCTGCTTCGCGGCAAGCTACCATTCAGGGAGGTAGTGGAGACGGCGCCAATAGCAGTGAAATAGTGCGGACTGCAGGTGGGAAAATCAGCTACTCTGCGGTGTGGTTGTTCTTCATAAAGAACACCACGGCCCTGCGTCAACACATGATTCGCCACCATAAAGCGGCCTGGGATAACCGTGGCTCCGATGTAGTGGTCCAGCCTGCCGCATCACCCAGTGGCCATCCGCTCCCTCCATCATCCAGCCAAGGCTCCACCACCTCAGCCGAAGGGAGCATTGTGTCAAACCCTCATACTTGCGCTCCTGCTTCTTCCGCTCGTAGTGAGCCATTCCGCCAACAATCGATCGGCGAAGCCATGTCCAAGAGACAACAGTATGCGCCCACTCATCCAACGGCGCAGAAGTTGAATGTGCTCCTGTCCAAGTTGCTGGTGTTGCAGTCCCTCCCTTTCCAACTGGTGGACTCTGCAGCTTTCAGGGAATTGAAGGCTTGTGCCGAGCCGAGGTGGAGAGTCCCAAGCCGTCATTTGTTTGAGAAGAAGGCAGTACCAGCCCTGCATAAGTTTGTACAAGAGAAGGTGGGCCAGTCCTTGAGCCTGTCGGTGTGTTCAAAAGTTCACGGCAGCGCCGATGTGTGGAGCTGTAACTACTGGCAGGGACAATACATGTCTTTTACAGCCCACTGGGTAAATGTTGTTCCTGCACAGCAACAACAGCAACTTGGACAGGTCACACCGCTTCCTCCTCCACGCTCTGGCTCCCAGGCAGTTGGTCCTTTTACAGTGTGCGACGCCGCCTCCTCGTCCTCCACCGTGTCCTCGGCCTCCACTGCACGTCCAAATCTCGGTGGCCTTTCATCGTACCCTGTGTGTAGGGCACAGCGGTGTCAAGCCGTCCTTCACATGGTTTGCCTTGGCGAACGGAGTCACACAGGGGAGGAACTGCTAAAGTTCATTAGGGAAGAAATCCAAAAATGGCATACTCCACGAAATCTGAAAATGGGAACCATGGTGACCGACAATGGGAAGAACATTGTGGCCGCGCTGCGACAAGGAAGTGTGAACCATTCGCCCTGCATGGCACATGTGTTGAATCTGGTTGTCAAGAAGTTCATCAAGTCTTCACCCCATTTGCAAGACGTCCTCACAATGGCAAGGACACTGTGCAGGCACTTCAGCCACTCGTACACCGCCAAGCACACTTTGCATGAGCTGCAGCGTCAGAACGGTATCCCACAACATAGTCTCATTTGTGACATTGCCACACGTTGGAATTCCACCCTCCATATGTTGGACAGACTATACGAACAAAGAAAAGCCATCACAGATTTTTTGATGATACAAGCAGATAGGAGTACTCCCCTGTGTAACTTCAATGTGAACGAGTGGCAGCTCATACGTGACACCTGCCGTTTGCTGAGGCCCTTTGAGGAAGCCACATTTTTTGTTAGTCGCTCAAATTACGCCATGAACGACGTAATTCCACTCCTACATTTACTCCAAAAAATGATTGAAAACATGGCTGGTCACGGCAATGGAGATGTTGTGCCTACATCAAAAGGCTACATGAGTCCTGTTGGGGATGAACTGGAGGAGGATGATGAGGGGCAGAGCGGAGCACAGTTTACGGTGGATGAGATGGCCGGTGTTTCTGGTCATTGGACAGGAGAGGAGGAGCAGGAGCAGCCAGAGGAGCTGGAGGGTTATTACGAGGGAGGTGAGACAGAGGACCCAAACACACCATGGCAGTATGCAGTGGAGATGGAGGCAGGTAGTCCCGGCGAGTCACTATCACAAATGGCACGATGCATGCTGAGTTGCTTGCGTAGTGACCCCCGAATTGTCAAAATTCGTCAGCGCGATGACTTCTGGATCTCCACCTTATTAGACCCTCGCTACTGGCCCAGAATGGGGGCCTTTTTTACACCCACTGAGAGGGAGGACAAACTGACCTACTTCAGGGAGCTTCTACGTAGTCAGTTGGACGATGCCTATCGGCCACATGGTCCATCCACTCGCAGGTCTGACTCGGGGGGCCCTCTGCGCTCACCTTCCACTGCCACGGCTGCTGGGGAGGGGAGGGGTGGCAGGAGCAGTACCGGCTCAATCAGCAGCAGCCTGAGTCTATAGTCGCTGATGAGTAGCATCCTTCAGCCGCATAGTGAAGCTATTCATCAGCAGCAGGTGGACATGGAGCAGGACCTGAACCACCAGGTGGTGGCTTACCTCGACATGACCCTGCCAACAGTCGTTGAAGATCCGCTGGACTTCTGGGCAGCCAAACTCGATTTATGGCCGCAATTAGCAGAGTTTTCCCTGGAAAAGCGGTCCAGCCCGGCCAGTAGTGTGCCATAAGAGCGGGTGTTTAGTGCGGCCGGGGCCATAGTCACCCCAAGGCGAACTCGTCTGTCCACTTAAAATGGGGACAGACTGATGTTTGTCAAGATGAATCAGGGATGGATCAGCAAGGATTTCCAGCCACCAATGACAGATGGGTCTGAGTAGATTGACCATGCTCCTACAACAACATTTTCTCTATTGTGGTTGGTTATGAAACCCTCTGGGGCAGACCTGGGCATTGTACGGCCCGCTTGCCACATACGGCCCTTTGATTGGCTCTGACCGGCCCGCGCTGATTGGGGGACAACTATGCTGCCTAATCTGGGGGACAACTATGCACCTAATCTGGGGGACATCTATGCTGCCTAATCTGGGGGACATCTATGCTGCCTAATCTGGAGGACAACTATGCCCCTTATCTGGGGGACAACTATGCTCCTAATCTGGGGGACAACTATGCTCCTAATCTGGTGGACATCTATGATGCCTAATCTGGGGGACAAGTATGCTCCTAATCTGGGGGACATCTATGCTGCCTACTCTTGGTTACAAGTATGCTCCTAATCTGGGGGACATCTATGCTGCCTAATCTGGGTGACATCTATGCTGCCTAATCTGGGGGAAAACTATGCTGCCTAATCTGGGTGACATCTATGCTGCCTAATCTGGGGGATAACTATGCTCCTAATCTGGGGGACATCTATGCTGCCTACTCTGGGGGACAAGTATGCTCCTAATCTGGGGGACATCTATGCTGCCTAATCTGGGGGACAACTATGCTCCTAATCTGGGGGACAACTAAGATCCTAATCTGGTGGACATCTATGCTGCCTAATCTGGGGGACATCTATGCTGCCTAATCTGGGTGACATCTAAACTGCTTAATCTGGGGGACATCTTTGCTGCCTATTCTGGGGGACAAGTATGCTCCTAATCTGGGGGACATCTATGCTGCCTAATCTGGGTGACATCTATGCTGCCTAATCTGGGGGACAACTATTCTCCTAATCTGGGGGACATCTATGCTGCCTAATCTGGGGGACAAGTATGCTCCTAATCTGAGGGACATCTATGCTGCCTACTCTGGGGGACAAGTATGCTCCTAATCTGGGGGACATCTATGCTGCCTAAACTGGGTGACAACTATGCTCCTAATCTGGGGGACAACTAAGCTCCTAATCTGGTGGACATCTATGATGCCTTGTCTGGGGGACATCTATGCTGCCTAATCTGGGGGACATCTATGCTGCCTAATCTGGGGGACATCTATGCTGCCTACTTTGGGGGACAAGTATGCTCCTAATCTGGGGGACATCTATGCTGCCTAACCTGGGGGACAACTATGCTCCTAATCTGGGGGACATCTATGCTGCTTTATCTGGGGGACAAGTATGCTCCTAATCTGGGGGACATCTATGCTGCCTACTCTGGGGGACAAGTATGCTCCTAATCTGGGGGACATCTATGCTGCCTAATCTGGGTTACATCTATGCTGCCTAATCTGTGGGACAAGTATGCTCTTAATCTGGGGGACATCTATGCTGCCTAATCTGGGGGACAACTATGCTCCTAATCTGGGGGACATCTATGCTGCCTAATCCGGGGGATATCTATGCTGCCTAATCTGGGGGACAACTATGCTCCTAATCTGGGGGACATCTATGCTGCCTAATCTGGGGGACAAGTATGCTCCTAATCTGAGGGACATCTATGCTGCCTACTCTGAGGGACAAGTATGATCCTAAACTGGGGGATATCTATGCTGCCTAAACTGGGGGACAACTATGCTCCTAATCTGGGGGACAACTAAGCTCCTAATCTGGTGGACATCTATGATGCCTAATCTGGGGGACATCTATGCTGCCTAATATGGGGGACATCTATGCTGCCTACTTTGGGGGACAAGTATGCTCCTAATCTGGGGGACATCTATGCTGCCTAATCTGGGGGACATCTATGCTGCCTAATCTGGGGGACAACTATGCTCCTAATCTGGGAGACATCTATGCTGCCTTATCTGGGGGACAAGTATGCTCCTAATCTGGGGGACATCTATGCTGCCTACTCTGGGGGACAAGTATGCTCCTAATCTGGGGGACATCTATGCTGCCTAATCTGGGTGACATCTATGCTGCCTAATCTGGGGGACAAGTATGCTCTTAATCTGGGGGACATCTATGCTGCCTAATCTGGGGGACAACTAAGCTCCTAATCTGGGGGACAACTAAGCTCCTAATCTGGTGGACATCTATGCTGCCTAATCTGGGGGACATCTATGCTGCCTAATCTGGGGGACAACTATGCTCCTAATCTGGGGGACATCTATGCTGCCTAATCTGGGGGACAAGTATGCTCCTAATCTGGGGGACATCTATGCTGCCTACTCTGGGGGACAAGTATGCTCCTAATCTGGGGGACATCTATGCTGCCTAATCTGGGTGACATCTATGCTGCCTAATCTGGTGGACAAGTCTGCTCCTAACCTGGGGGACATCTATGCTGCCTAATCTGGGGGACAACTATGCTCCTAATATGGGGAAAACTGATGCTTCTGGCCTTGGGCCTATCATTTTTTGAAGTTTAGCAGTAGCTAAATACATGCTTAATGCAAAATTCAACATTGATCTTTAAATGTAAGGGGTTATGAAACCATCTTGGGTACTGCGAATGTCTGCTCCAGACTCATTCTGTGTCTTTCACAAACAACTTGCCTCCCTGGTGCCTCAGGCCTTGGGCCTATTATTTATTGAAGTTTAGCAGTAGCTAAATACATGCTTAATGCAAATGTAAACATTGATCTTTAAATGTAAGTGGTTATGAAAACCTCTTGGGTACTGCAAATGCATGCTCCAGACTCATTCTGTGTCTTTCAGGAACTACTTGCCTCCCTGGTGCCTCTGGCCTTGGGCCTTAAATTTTTGTATGTTTAGCAGTAGCTAAATACATGCTTAATACAAATTTCAACAATGATCGTTAAATTCTCGGCGCTCTGCCAGGGCCTTCTCCTACCCCGCCTGGGCCGATCCGAGGACCTCACTAACCAACCCACTAACTAATCCAATCGCTTATAGCGACGGGCGGTGTGTAAAAAGGGCAGGGACTTAATCAACGCCAACTTATGACCCTCACTTACTGGTAATTCCTCGTTTTAAGGTTAAATAATTGCAATGCCAGATCCCTATCACAAACTGGTTTCAGCGTGCAACACGCACCTGTCCTTGAAAGATAGAGACACGCTAATCCGTTCAGTGAAGCGCTAGTGCGGCCCAGGACATCTGAGGCCATAACCCCCCCTTTTATTGCTCGATCTCGCAATTGATCGGGCAAGGTAAGGGGTTATTAAAGCCTCTTGGGTACTGCTGAGGCCTACTCCTGACTGCTCCTGGTGCAATGTATGGGGTAATTAAACACTCTTGGGTAGTGTTATTGTTAAATTTACTGATAATTTTATCAGTAATAAAATAGAATTTTGCAGAATGCTAACTGTTACGCTTGTTGCTTGTGATTTTTTAATGAAAATAAAAAAAAAACGGACAGGGATTAACTCTGCTTCATCATTTTGGGCGAAAAAAGTCCTTTGGTGATCTGATCTTTTGGAGACAGATGCGCTTACACACATATTGAATTAGATTTAGTAAAAAAATTTTAAACATTGTGTGGTTTATTATTTTTGAGAAGAATGTCTTTGGGTGGTCCACCGTCCTGCATTATAGAGTCTTGTGAACTGTTGGATATGCGCTTGTTCTTACACAAAGGTATTTCTTTAAGAAATTTCTAAAATGTTGTTGTTTTTTGGAGGGGATTGTGAAGCCCGGGTGTGTACTGGTGCATCAGCCAACTCCAGGCTGTGTCCTTCAGGCAATATATGGGTTCCTGATGCCACAGAAGTGGGGCCTGGGTCTGGAAATTTCTAATTTTTGGATAGCGGGTGCTACCTATGAGAAGTCTTTGACAAAAATTTCATATATTGTGTTGTTTTTTTGGGGGGGATTGTGAAGCCCGGTTGTGTACTGGTACATCAGCCAACTCCTGGCTGTGTCATGCAGGCAATATATGGGTTACTGATACCGCAAGGGTGGGGCCTGGTTCTGGAAATTTCAAATTTTTGGATAGCGGGTGCTACCAATGAGAAATCTTTGACAAACATTTCTCATTGTGTTGTTTTTTTGGGGGGGATTGTGAAGCCCTGGTGTGTAGTGTACTAGTTCATCAGCCAACTCCACGCTGTGCCATTCAGCCACTAAATGGTCTCCTCTTGCTGCCAACATGTCCACGCTATGTCATTCAGTCACTATATGGTCTCCTGACACTGACTTCACCACCAGGCTCTGTCATTGTGCTGCTGTGCGGCAGTGATTCTAAGAGCGATGCCGGTAATCTGCATGCTATTCTGAATAACAATATTATTTTACTACCCCAGCAACTCCATATGCGTTTTAGGACACAGCAAAGTGTTCTATACCCCTATAGAGGCTGTACGTAGGCTAGAAATAGCCTTTTTTTAATATCGATTCGCCGCGAATAAATTCGGATCGAAACAAACTTTTTGGGAAAATTCGGCGAATCGGCCGAATCGAATTTTCGAAAAGTTCGCTCATCTCCAGATGAGATGTCTATGGGCGGAGTACCCCTTTAAGGGTACAGTAACACATTTAACATACAACTGAATGACAACAATAAAATAATGTGAAAAATATATTCATTTCTCCAAAACATAATCAATGTAATCAAAAGGCTTCCAGTGGGCCCAATACCTGTGCTGTAAAGCTGCCCAAAGCAGTCCGAAGCCACAGGACAGCTATTGGTGCTGGGACACAACATTCTGGCACAGCCTCAGGAGGCAAAAAGCTTCATTCACCAATGTGATTGGGTAGGGACTCTCTGGCTCAGTTCATTACATAAACCTTCTCTGTCTCTGCATCAGCTTTAAGGAAGTCCACAGGATTGGTCAGGGTGTGGTAGCAGGCAGATACGTTGGTTACCGTAGGTGGATGCTGGGAGCACTAGCTTCGGGGAAAAGGGACATTGAACCTGGAACCTGGCAGGTGCCTTTTGGCCCGGATGGGAAGGGTAAGGTTTGTTGTGGGGCCTTTCTCTTTCGGTGAAGGGCTTGAGATAGACCGAATGCTTTGTGCACTTTTTTTTTTTAATCTAACACATTTGCACTTTGGATGATTGAGAGCATGATCCGGCATATAAGACGCACCCAATTTTAAATGAGAAAAATCTAGAATACAATGTAAAGTATAGGTCACAGTGATCTTCAACCAGCGGACCTCCAGATGTTGCAAAACTACAACTCCCAGCATGCCCGGGCAGCCGTTGGCTGTCCGGGCATGCCAGGAGTTGTAGTTTTACAAAATCTGGTGGTCCACTGGTTGAAGACCACTAGTATAGGAGGTAATACTCACGTGTCCCCGCCGCTCCGGACCCATCCCCGCTCATCACTGCTGCCCTGGATGTCGCCCTCCATCGCTGTCGCCGCATCCCCGGGGTGTCCCCGTCGCTCCGGAACGTCTCTGCTGCCCGGTATCCTCGCTCTCCGTCGCCGCCATCACGTTGCTATGCACGCTCCAATGCTCCTATTGGATGACGGGGCGACGTGCCTGACGACGTGATGACGACGAAGGAGAGCGCCAGCCATGCAGGGGATCCCGGCACGGAGCAGACACCGAGGAGGCAGGTAAGGTCCCTCGCGGTGCAGCCGGGTTAGTGTCATTTTCGCTTCAGACACGGTGGTCAGCTTGATCGCCGCGTCTGAAGGGTTAATACAGGGCATCACCGCGATCGGTGATGTCCTGTATTAGCCGCGGGTCCCGGCCATTGATGGCCGCAGGGACCGCCGCGATAGGTGTGTATTCGCCGTATAAGACGCACCAACTTCCCCCCCCCCCCCCCCCCAGTTTTGGGGAAGAAAAAATGCGTCTTATACGGCGAAAAATACGGTATATATATATATATATATATATATATATATATATATATGTATATATATATATATATATATATATTATAATAATATTATAAATTGATATTATAAATTGTATTATAATGATATTCATAGTGTGAAGAACAGTTTCCATTATTGCTGAGACAACCAGCTAATTTTTTCACAGGTTTAGAGTGCTCTATAAATAGTGCCCTATGAAAATCAGAATGAGGAAAATAAAACTTCCTTAAATTGCAAAATGCTATTTCACCGTGGTGTGATAATGAGGAAGTGGCTGTAAGATGCCAGTAGAAAGCTACAAATATATAAATTCAGCAACTTGTGCGTCTATGATTTGTGTAACATGTCTAATACATTGCTTTCTTTACCATCTGTACAAGGAGTCTGCACTTCAGAGCAAGAAAAACAGATTTTTCTTCCAAGGCTTTGCATAAAAGGTTCTGTGCAATCAGATAAAGACATTGGATGCTTGTTCTGAAATATTTTTCTATTTCTGCCCTTCATAAGTCATTTTCCCATTGAGATCAAAGAAACGAGTGGATTAGACATAATGACATGCAATTTATTGGAGGCGGACTGCGGCTATCCTCTGCCATGTTCCATTCATTAGTGAGTCCTATTTGAACATTACTTGGAGTAATAATATCTTGGCTATTCTCTGATCATCTTAGAATGCATTCATTTTGTAACTCACAAAACTCTTCAATTTGTGTTTTGTTCTACTCGGCAAATTGGAATTTAAGTATTAAATAAAATATTCATTTTGGCATATCCATCGTACATACTGTGATGTCTTCATCCACCATAAACCTGAAATCCAGCTCAGACAGACTTAGGACTTTACTTATTGTTTGAATTAACTTCACATGTAGGGTTAGTTTTATAGTAAGGGGGGCCCTGGACAATAAAAAAAGTTGTCCTCCACACTCACCATTTTTTAACTGTTTCTCTTATAGTTTAAACTCCCCTGTGGACTACGGAAGAGACCCCAGCCCAGTCCCCAAGGCCCACCAACAATTCAGGATTAGAATGTTTCCCTGTTCTATTCAATGGTGCAACTAGATAAAACCTACATGTTGGTAGACCTCAAGGACTGGGTTGGACTGGTTTAACCCCTTAAGGACATAACGTTTTTCCGTTTTTACACTTTCGTTTTTCCGTCCTTACCTTTTAAAAATCATAACCCTTTCAATGTTGCACCTAAAAATCCATAATGTGGCTTATTTTTTGCGCCACCTATAACTATTTTATTGTCCCATGTACAGGGCAGTATGAGGGCTCATTTTTTGTGCTGTGATCTGAAGTTTATTGGTACCATTTTCGTTTTGATCTGACTTTTTGATCGCTTTTTATTAATTTTTTTATGTTATAAAAAGTGACCAATAATACGCTATTTTGGAATTTTTTTGCGCCTACGCCATTGACTGTGCAGTTCAATTAACGATATATTTTTATAGTTCGGACATTTACGCAAGCGCCGTAACCACATATGTTTATTTTTATTTTTATTTACACAGTTTTTTTTATGGGAAAAGGGGGGGTGATTCAAACTTTTATTAGGGAAGGGGTTAAATGATCTTTATAAACTTTTTTTGTTCACATTTTTTTTGCAGTGTTATAGCTCCCATAGGGGGCTATAACACTACACTCACTGATCTTTTACACTGATCCCTGCAAAGCCATAGCTTTGCATTGATCAGTGTTATCGGCGGTTGATTGCTCAAGCCTTGATTTCAGGCTTTCAGCAATCAATCGCTGTTCGGACGTGCAGGAGGCAGGTAAGGCACCCTCCTGCTGCATCCTAGCTGATCGGGACAACGCCATTTTATCAGCCCGCGATGTTCCGATCAGCCCGACTGAGTTGCCGAGATACTTTTACTTTCACTTTTACACGCGGCGATCAACTTTGATCGCCGCGTCTAAAGAGTTAATGCAGGAACGGCGATGTCCGGCATTAGCCATGGGTCCTGGCTGCTGATAGCCACCGGGACCGTGCGGGTATGATGCGAGCTCGCTTCATAACCCTCCCGTGCCACAGCGACGTATAAACCCGGCTTTATGTGGCAAGGGGTTAAAGGAAAACGGTCACCCGTTCACCCACACTAAACTCGATACACTGGGTTTTAGGGTGGGTAAACAGGAGACTGATGCGGAGTTTCTGACTCATATATATACCTGCAGTCTGGCGCCCGGTCCTCTGAAAATCAGCTTCCATCTGTGCTGAATTGCGCCGGCTGGATTTGAATATTCATCGGTGCTGGCCACGTGAGTGCTTGTGCCTACTGAATGCTCATGTGACCAGTGTCCATAAATATTCAAATCCATCCGGCAGACCCACCTCCAGCGCGCAATTCAGCACTGGAACAAGCCGAACTTCAGAGGGACTGGGCGCCAGACTGCAGGTATGTATATAAGTTAGAAAACCTGCATCAGTCTCCTGTTCACCCACACTTTAACCCGGTGTATCGGGTTTAGTGTGGGTGAACGGGTGACCATTTTCCTTTAAGGTAGTGAAGGGGCTCACTTAATATTCCCTGCTAGCTTTTGCCCGTGTCTCTCAAACTATGAGGAAGGCCTCATCATTAAGGTGCCCTCTAATTGTAGGCACAGTACGCTATTACAGCGACCATGACAGCAGCAGGGTGGACAGTAGCAGCGATGTCCCGCCTCGGCCAGTGATAGGCTGATAACACCTTTATGTAAGGAGCCCAGGCAGCAGGGAGAAGGCGGAGCCCAGACTCCTTACATGACAGTGCGCTCAGCCTATCACTGGCCGAGGCGGGACATTGCTGCGGCCGGTGATATGCTGAGCGCAGTATGAGTCACCGAGCCCAGGAACCAGGAAGAAGACCAACGCTGGAGGACTGGAACGCTGGTATCGGCACAATAGGGGAATGTAGGAAGGTGAGTTAAAATTTGTTTTTTTAGTTTTTGCAGCCCGGGCACAGGGGAAATAAAAAATGTTTTGTCACAGTTCTCCTTTAAAGATACTTTAGCTAATAATCTGTGGTTTAGCAACATTTGTGCACTAACTTTGATGCTATATAAAGTTTAGGAGCAATCTTTTAAATTTTGCATGGCCTTCCATCACAGATGGTGAGGCACAAGCTTGGTCTGTCGATTTGGGCCCCCCAGTAGCCTAAGTTTTAGAATCCATGGTCTAGGCCAATAAATTACAACTTTTTTTTACCATCCCATAGAACTGACAGAGAGATAGAACTCTACAGATAGATAGATAGATAGATAGATAGAAAGATGATTGATAGATGGAAGATAGGAAGATAGATAGATTACTGATGAGATGACTTAAAGAGTACCTTTCAAGAAAAAAACTTTTAATATGTTTCAGAGTACTGTATTATAAATAGGGATGAGTGAATCGAATCTGACAAATCCCAATTCGTTAGGAATTTATGGAAAAATAAGATTTGCAATGAATACGAATATCGCCGCAATTCGATTGCGCGAATCGCTTCATTAAAATCCATTTAGTGCGGTCCAGGTTCCAGAGCATCTAAAATGGCGGATCTACATGTGAGGGACTCCGGGGAAGACAGGAACAAGGGTCGGCAGGATGACTGAATCACCTGCAGCATGCAATCTATCAGCAGTCAGCCAGCCCTGTGATGTCACATCCCTATATAATCGGCAGCCATCTTACGGCCATTCACTTCAGCCTTTTATTGCAGAGAGAGAGAGAGGGGGGGACAGACAGCAGTGTGTGTTGCACAGAAAAGCATTTTTACAGCAGCGATTCACCTCCCAGTCACATCAATGTTCTATTGCAGAGAGAGGGACAGAGAGCAGTGTGTTGCACAGAAAAGTTTTTTTTTACAGCAGCTATTCACCTCAAGCCCAAATCCCGCCTAGAAGCACTAATAGGGAAGGGAGTGAGATTGAGAGAGAGAGAGAGAGAGAGAGAGAGAGAGAGTGCAATTTTGGGTGTAGTACACAGTGACTGTGTGCTGCAGCACTGGTGTTTACAACAACTGAAAAACTATCAGTAGCAAGCCAGTTAGGGTGAGCAGAGCCCTAAAGGCATATTGCCCTCTATTAAGTGTAACCTGTGCGTACATCTAAGTGGTGTACTATTTTGTTCCTGTTAAAGTCTTAAGGGCCTAGATACTGTGAAAGGCCAGCCAAAAGTACACACCTGCTGGTGCTGTAAACAAATACTGTTTTAAGCATACTGGAGCGCATTGTCCTCCCCTCATAAGGGCATATCACATAGGCACATCTAAGTGGTGTACCATATTGTTCCTGTTAAAGTCTTAAGAGCCTAGATACTGTGAAAGGCCAGGCAAAAGTACACACCTGCTGGTGTTGTAGACCAATAATGTTTTAAGCATACTGGAGCGCATTGTCCTGTCCTCTTAAGTGCATACCACATAGGTACATCTAAGTGGTGTACCATTTTGTTCTTGTTAAAGTCTTAGGGCCTAAATACTGTGAAAGGCCAGTCAAAAGTACATACCTGCTGGTGTTGTAGACAAATACTGTTTTAACCCCTTAAGGAATGAGGGGTTTTCGTTTTTTGCACTTTCGTTTTTTTCCTCCTCACCTTTTAAAAATCATAACCCTTTCAATTTTGCACTTAAAAATCCATATGATGGCTTATTTTTTGCGCCACCAATTCTACTTTACAGTGACATCAGTCATTTTACCCAAAAATCTACAGCGAAACAGAAAAATAAATCATTTTGCGACGAAATTGAAGAAAAAACGCCATTTTGTAATTTTTGGGGGCTTCCGTTTCTGTTCAGTAAATTTTTCAGTAAAAATGACACCTGATCTTTATTCTGTAGGTCCATAAGATTAAAATGATACCCTACTTATATCGGTTTGATTTTGTTGTACTTCAGGAAAAAATCATAACTACATGCACGGAAATTTATACATTTAGAATTGTCATCTTCTGACCCCTATAACTTTTTTCTTTTTCTGCGTATGCGGTACAATTTTTGTTTTGATCAGACTTTTTGATCGCTTTTTATTCATTTTTTCAAGATATAAAAAGCGACCAAAAATACGTTATTTTGGACTTTGGAATTTTTTGCGCGTACGCCATTGACCGTACGGTATAATTAATGATATATTTTTATAGTTTGGACATTTACGCACGCGGCGATACCACATATGTTTATTTTTATTTTTATTTACACAGTTTTTTAATGGGAAAAGGGGGGTGATTTGAACTTTTATTAGGGAAGGAGTTAAATGACCTTTGTTAACTTTTTTCTTTACTTTTTTTTGCAGTGCTATAGCTCCCATAGGGAGCTATAGCACTGCACACATTGATCTCCTATGCTGATCCCTGCAGAGCCATAGCTCTGCACGGATCAGAGAGATAGGGGCTCGATTGCTCAAGCCTGTAGTTCAGGCTTGGAGCAATCAAACCCCGATCGGACGGCACGGACACAGGTAAGGAGTCCTCAGCCTGAGTCCCAGCTGATCGGAACATCATGATTTTATCGCGATGTCCCAATCAGCCCGACTGAGCTGCCGGGAAGCATTTACTTTCACACGCGGCGTTCAATTTTGATCGCCGCGTCTGAAGGGTTAACAGCGCGCAGCACAACGATCGATGCCGCACACTGTTAGCCTAGGGTCCCGGCTATGATTAGCAGCTGGGACCGACTCGGTGTGATGCGGGATCACAGCGTGACCCCGTTTTTAACACCGGGAGTGGTGTACGTCCTAAGTCCTTAAGGGGTTAAGCATACTGGAGCACATTGCCCTCCCCTCATAAGTGCATACCACATGCATATATCTAAGTGGTTTACCATTTTGTTCCTGTTAAAGTCTTAAGGGCCTAGATACTGTGAAAAGCCAGGGAAAACTACACACCTGCTGGTGTTGTAGACAAATACTGTTTTAAGTGTAGTGTAGTGTTTTGTACTCCCCTCATTTACGCACTAAGTATGTCAGCCAGAGAAGTGCCAGGACATGCGCAGAGGAATGGCAGAGACCTTGCTTCATCAGGCAGAGGTCGCAGCAGACTAGGGGCGAGTGGCAGCAGAAGTCGCAGCAGGAGTCGCAGCAAGAGGCCTGAGCTCCCGGTATCAGCTAGCGGTCATGTGTCGACCAGCAACCCATCTGCCATCAGCGATTGGTTAACACGGTCATCCACTTCATCACAGGTGACATCTGACACCCCCCAGTCAACAGTCGGTGGGTTCCTCAGACACAACCCTCAGTTGGCATGGCCTGGGAGCAGTTGCTGTCCTCTCATTGCCTTTGTTCTATGCTGTTCCCTCCCCCACAGAAGAATCTTATGTTGTGGGTTCAGCTCCACTATTTAGTGAGGACGATATACAAGAGGACAGTCAGCAGCTACTGCCCAGCCAAGAAGTGGAGGAGACATCCGCCGCTTCCTCCGCTAGGCGGGCAAGTAGTGATGAGGAGAGTGGCGTGGGAGGTGGTGTTGCGAGCATTCAGGATCCTGAAGCAGACACTGTTGAGGAACCTGAGTAGGACATCAGTGATGTGCAGACACAACTCGATGATGATTAAGCAGATCGCAATTGGGAGTTGGGTGCAGAAGGGGCTTCATCATCATAAGGAGAAGAGGGTTGCAGGTTGCGGCAGCAGCTGAGCCAGCAAGGTGGTAGCATGGTTAGCAGTCAGCATGGTGGCAGAAGTGGAAAGTCAGGAGCCAAACATGCCTGGAGTAGACCACCTGCTTCACGGCAGCCTACTTTCCCGGGAGGTAGTGGAACAGGGGTTCCTGGAGGCAGCGGCAGAAGCAGTCAATCAGTGTGGACTGTTGGGAAAATCAGCTACTCGGCGGTGTGGCAGTTTTTTATCAAGCATCCGGAGGATCTGAACCTGGCCAAATGCAAAATGTGTCGGCAGAAGGTGAAGTGTGGCTAATTTCCCAATGTTGGCAACACGGCCCTGTATCAACATATGCAGCATCACCATAAAGCGGCTTGGAAAAACTGTGGTTCTGATGTGGTGGTCCAGCCTGTTGCATCATCCAGTAGGACGCCTCTCCCTGTTTCAGCCCATCACCTTAAGGCTCCACCACCTCAGTTGAAGGGAGCTGTGTATCATACCCATCTTCTGTCACTCCAGATGCTCCAGCTCCTCCAACTTCGAGTCAGTCATTCTGCATATGATCCATCAGTGAAGCCAAGTCCAAGAGGCAACAGTATGCGCCCACTCATCCAACAGTGCAGAAGCTGAATGTGCTCCTGTCCAAGTTGCTGGTGCTGCAGTCCCTCACTTTTCAAGTGGTGGACTCTGCACCTTTCAGAGAACTGATGGCTTGTGCCGAGCCGAGGTGGAGAGTCCCAAGCCGTCATTTCTTTGCAAAGAAGGCAGTACCAGCCCTGCGCAATTTTGTGGAACAGAATGTGGGCCAGTCCTTGAGCCTGTCGGTGTGTGCCAAAGTGCACGACAGCGCCGACATGTGGAGCTGTAACTACGGTCAGGGACAAAACATGCACAGCCACAACAGCAACTTGGACAAGTCACGCTGCTTCCGCCTCCACGCTCTCAGGCTGTTGGTCCTTTGAGTATGTGCGATTCGCCCTCCTCATCCTCC
Source organism: Hyla sarda (assembly GCF_029499605.1). Taxonomy (NCBI): domain Eukaryota; kingdom Metazoa; phylum Chordata; class Amphibia; order Anura; family Hylidae; genus Hyla; species Hyla sarda. The sequence goes on along the minus strand of NC_079193.1, from coordinate 79,469,113 downwards.
ACCATGTCCTCAGTTTCCATTGCATGGACAAGTCTCAATGCCCTTCCAGCATACCATGTGTGCAGAGCACGGCAGTGTCACGCTGTTCTTCACATGGTTTGCCTTGGTGAACGGAGTCACACAGGGGAGGAACTGCTAAAAGTCATTCATCAAGAAATTGAATCATGGTTTACTCCACGAAAACTGGAAATGGGAGCCATGGTGACCGGCAACGGGAAGAACATCTTGTCTGCACTGCGACAAGGAAGCTTGATACATGCGCCCTGCATGGCACACGTGTTCAATCTGGTTGTCAAGCGGTTCCTGAAGTGTTCGCTCCTGTAAGACATACTAACAATGGGAAGGTTTCCTGCATGCACTTCAGCCACTCGTACACCGCAAAGCACACCCTCCTTGAGCTGCAGCGTCAGAACGGTATCCCCCAACATTGTCTGATTTTCAACGTTTCCACACGTTGGAATTCCACCCTCCATATGTTGGACCAACTATACGAACAGAGAAAAGCCATCACCGATTTTTTGATGATCCAAGCGAATAGGGAGACTCCCCTGTGTAACTTCAATGTCAACCTGTGGCAGCTCAGGCCCTTTGAGGAAGCCACAATATTAGTCATTCGCCAGGATTGCGGGATGAACAACGTCATTCCACTGCTTCATCTATAACAACATGTGTTGGAAATAATGGCGACGTGGCGCCTACATCTCAAAGCCACATGTGCCCTGTGGGGGCTGAACTGGAGGAGGAGGGGGAGGGATACAGTGGAACACAGTTTAGGTATCGCAAGAAGGGCGGTTTTTCTAGTCATCTGACAGGAGAGGAGGAGCAAGAGCAGCTAGAGGGTTTTGAGGTAGGCGAGAGAGAGGACCCAGACACACCGAGGCAGTATGCAGTGGAGATGGAGGCAGGGAATCCTTTCAAATCACTTGCACAAGTGGCACGATGCATGCTCACTTGCTTGCGTAGTGACCGCCGAATTGTCACCATTTGGCAGCGAGATGACTTCTGGCTTATTGGACCCTCGCTACCGGCACAAAACGGGGGCCTTTTTTTTACACCCACTGAGAGGGAGGACAAACTGACCTACTACAGAGACATCCTATGTAGTCAGTTGGCTGATGCAGGTCTGACTCGGGGGGCCCTCTGCGCTCACCTTTCACTGCCATGGTTCCTGGGGATAGATGGGGTGGCAGGAGCAGTACCAGCTCCATCAGCTACAGCCTGAGTCTACAGTCGCTGATGAATAGCTTTCTTCACCTGCATAGTGAAGCAACTCATCAGCAGCAGGTAGACCTGGAGCAGGACCTGAACCAGCAGGTGGTGGCATACCTTGACATGACCATGCCAACACATCTTGAAGATCAGCTGGACTTCTGGGCAGCCAAACTTGATTTGTGGCCACAACTAGCAGTTTGCCCTGGAAAAGCTGTCAGGTTTTTAGTGCGGCGAGGGCCATAGTAACCCCAAGGAGAACTTGTCTGTCCACGAAAAATGTGGAGAGATTGACCTCTGTGAAGCTGAATCAGGTATGGATCAGCCAGGATTTACACGCACCAAGTAGATTAGATTGACCATGGGGCCAAACCAACACTTCCCAAATATGCATAGGACAAAACATATTTAAGGCGCTGCTCCCCAGTTACAGAAATTCCTCCGCATCAGACCACAAGTAAGCATTGAGGATATCCATTATATAAAACTTAACTTTTATTAATATTCTTAGGATAAAATATGTGTACCCAAATTTTTTTTAAATCAAACCAAAGGAAAGGTGTGCAAAAAACACCATGTGCCACCTACTCCACCAAGTATTGATGTGATGCAAAGACCTCTAAAAGGTGGAAGGGAACAATGTATGGTCCATTGTAACCGGTGGGGGGTAAAAACATCCCCTGTAAGGCCCTACTCTCACATTATTAATTCCCTTCTTGGCAAGTGTTTCTCACCCTTAAAACCCTTAACCGGCGGCCCACACAGCAACCTATCCCTATTTCCCCCTACAAACACTGCCATTTCCAGGGTTTTGAGATGGAAATAGAGAGAGTTTCCTGTGTGGGGACACCCTTTTTAGGGTAAATAATACTTGCCAAGAATGGAATTAATAGGGAGAGAGTAGGGCCTTACAGGTGAAGTTTTTACCCCCACCTGCTACTATAGACAATATGTTGTTCCCTTCCACCTTTTCAAGGAAAGTGTTACTCGTCTTAAAAAGGGAGGTCCCACACAGGAACCAATCCCTATTTCCACCTAAAAACCCTGGGAAATGGCAGTGTTTGCAGGTGGAAATAGGGAGAGGTTCCTGTGTGGGGCCGTCCTTTGTAGGGCGAGTAACACTTGCCAAGAAGGGAATTAATAGGGTAGGAAGGGAAAGTTTTTTACCCCCACCGGTTACAATGGACCATACGTTGTTCCCTTCCACCTTTTAGAGGTCTTTGCATCACATCAATACTTGGTGGTGTAGGTGGCACATGTTTTTTTTTGCACACCTTTCCTTTTGTTTGATAAAAAAATAATAATTTGGGTCTCTATGTTTTATCCTAAGAATATTATTAAAAGTTACGTTTTTCTAATGCATATCCTCAATAATTACTTGTGCACACTAACACTTTTACAAAAGTTTACTTTACTTCCTGCCTGCCTCAGCTACTATTCTGATCCTGCCACCTTCATCACTGGATACTGGTATTGCCAAGCACCGCACAACTCTGTCACCGGGTCACCTTCATGACTCCTGATGCTGCTGCTGACACCTCCAGGGTTTTTCATTCAGCCAACATATGTTCTCCTCGTGCTGATGCCAGCTCCAGGCTGTCTCATTCTGCCACCATATGTTCTCCTCATGCTGATGCCAGCTCCAAGCTGTCTCATACTGCCACCATATGTTCTCCTGTTGCTGCTACCAACTCAAGGCTGTGTCATTCAGCCACTATATGTTCTTCTCATGCTGCCGCCAACTCCAGGCTGTGTCATTGAGCCACTATATGGTCTCCTCATGCTGTGGCCACCTCCTCACTGTGTCATTCAGCCACTATATGGTCTCCTCATGCTGCCGCCACCTCCATGCTGTGTCATTCAGTCACTATATGGTCTCCTCATGCTGCCGCCACCTCCACGCTGTGTCATTCAGCCACTATATGTTCTCCTCATGCTGCCGCCACCTCCATGCTAGGTCACTCAGCCACTATATGGACTCCTCATGCTGCCGCCACCTCCATGCTGTTCCATTCAGGCACTATGTGGCCTCCTCATGCTGCCACTCACACCAGGCTGTGTCATTCAGCTACTATATGGTCTCCTCATGCTGCCACCACCTCCATTCTGTGTCATTCAGCCACTTTATGGTCTCCTCATGCTGCCGCCATCTCCACGCTGTGTCATTCAGCCACTATATGGTTTCCTCATACTGCCTCCATATCCACACTATGTCATTCAGCCACTATATGGTCTCCTCATGCTGCTGCCAACTCCAGGCTGTGTCATTCAGCCACTATATGGTCTGCTCATGCTGCCACCAACTCCAGGCTGTGTCATTCAGCCACTATATGGTCTGCTCATGTTGCCGCCACCTCTACGCTGTGTCATTCAGGCACTATATGGTCTTCTCATACTGATGCAACCTCCAGGCTCTGTCACTGTGCAGCTCTGTGACAGTGATTCTAATAGTGATGCCTCTGATCAGCAAGTCCTACTGAATAACAGTATTATTTCACTAACCCAGCACACACTTTATGCATGTTACAGCAAGGCAAAGTGTTCTACATTCCTATTGAGGCTCTCTGTAGGCCAGAAATAGCCATTTTTAATAGTGATTCACCGCAAATAAATGCGGACCGAAACAATTTTTTGGGGAAAATTCGGTGAAAAGACCGAATATAATTTTTCAAAAATTTGCTCATCTCTAATTATGAAGAACTTTGCTCATCTCTAATTATAATAACCAAAAAAGAGGGGCGCAAAATACTGACCTATGGTCCAACCTTGTCTCTGGCATACAGAGAAAAACAAATAATACCCAAGAAAATTGCACAGAGACACAAAGTAGTGAAAAAATATATATAATCTTTATTAGTGGTGACTGGTTTAAAAACAGAATTAAAAGGAACGACAGTGGACAGACTACTGAGGCGTCTGGATGAGGGGAAGAGACAAAACTGGGCTACAGAACATCAATAAAAAATGGGAGATAATAAAGTGACCCCCATCCGGGTGTATATACATGTAAAGGGTATAGGCTGTACAAAAATATACTAGCAATTACATACCAACATATGTAAACATATACACTCAGAATGGCTGTATAGATGTAAATCCAGTATTGCACAATGCCCAGAGAAAAAAGTTTTTATGACCGCACCATGGAGTAAGACAATGAGTAAAGTATACAATTATGAGAGTGATAAGCGGGTAAAAGAATAGAGAGTCCCAGGAACCGGGATAAGACATACACAAATGTTCAACAATCACCGGAATCCTGGAAAATCTGACTCAAGTATAAATCACCCATCTCACATCACAAGAGCATACAGCGGACATCTTACCCTAAGCCAGAACGCCACCCCTACAACGTTGTTTCGCAACAAGCTTCCTCAGGGAGTCTTTTTTCTCTGGGCATTGTGCAATACTGGATTTACATCTATACAGCCATTCTGAGTGTATATGTTTACATATGTTGGTATGTAATTGCTAGTATATTTTTGTACAGCCTATATCCTTTACATGTATATACACCCGGATGGGGGTCACTTTATTATCTCCCATTTTTTATTGATGTTCTGTAGCCCAGTTTTGTCTCTTCCCCTCATCCAGACGCCTCAGTAGTCTGTCCACTGTCGTTCCTTTTAATTCTGTTTTTAAACCAGTCACCACTAATAAAGATTATATATATATTTTTTCACTACTTTGTGTCTCTGTGCAATTTTCTTGGGTATCATCTCTAATTATGAACAACTAAATATATGTTATAATTTTTTTTATATTTACATGTTTATTTTCAGCTTGCAAAACCTACCACTAGGGATCTCCCTACATGTCCTGGACGCTTGTCTTTTATTGATTTCAGACTCATGCTGGCCTGGCATAAGTCTGAAATCTCAGAATGCGGCCGGGACATGTGACCAGCACAGCACTGCTCCCTGCCAGTCAATCAGACAGGCAGGAGCAAGTGCTGTGCTCATACCAGCTCTGGAAGGGAGATCTGTCTACAGCTGTTAGTGCCTACAGCTGTCAGCCTTGCACTCCGCTGACAGTCCCTGCGGCATTGATCCCTGCTCTCCGCTAACAGCTGTGGGTACTGTGAGCGGACAGAGGGGTTGTGCGGCTGGAGGCAACGAGGATAACAGCCGTCAATTGCCACAGTGAGCGCCAGTGGAGAGCAGGGGTGACATCCTATGCACACTGAGTGGAGAGTGGGGCTATGTGAGTGAGGCGGCAGGGGGAGTGAGAGCAAGGCAGCAGGGGTGGCAGAGGCTCTATGAGTTAGCGAAGCATCTGACTGTAAAATAACAAGTCTGCCAGCTCCTCCTCGGGGAAGTGAGGGCGGAAGCAGTCCCCCCAGCAGGCTTCAGTGATGTAGCGCCTGCTGGGCATGGCCACATACTCCTGCCAGCAGCTCACACTATGTGAGCAAGAAGAAAGTATGATACAGAGCTATTTAGAGCTCTTACAAAGTGTGTGTGTGTGTGTGTGGGGGGGGGGGGGGGGTGTTAGGTGTAGTTAGGGAACATAGCCTGAGTTAGTTTAGAAAAGTTTATTTAGTGACAGGTACTCACAGGCTATTTCTGGCCTACAGAGAGCCTCAATAGCATGGGGACATGCATGTTTCCAAGGCTACTTTATTTCTACAGAAATAATGCTGAAAATATTTATGGAAGTTTTTTCTCTAATAAGAAAACCTTGATGATGATGGCTATGGGATGGTGCAATTCTTGCCCTTTGTATAGCATACCAACTTTCAGATTAGCCATTGTTATGTTTTTATGGGTGGGCTCTCCTCTGGTGTTGTTAATGGGAATGTTCTCCTGGCTTTAATTGGGGGACACACTGACCAGTGGGGCAGTACACATACTCACATGCTGTGGGAAAATCATAACTAATAGGCTGGGTTCATACTGGGAATCCCAGCCAGAGATTCCGAGTGTGGCCAGCGTCCGCTAAAAACCGGGGCAGCAATGTCTGTAGCGTGGATCCCGCCAGAACATTGAGCAAGTTCAATATATTGGTGGGATTTTTTGATCAGAATTTTCTGTCAGAAATTCTTCCCAGTACAGTTCCACAGTAGGCCTGAGCTTCCAGGCCTACCAAATATAAATATACAAAATAAATATATAAAAAAAATATGTTTTGTCATGTTTTGAATGCTAATTGAAACAAAAAGAATTCTTACAACCCCTGACAAAAATTACAGAATCACCACACTTAGAGCTGAATATCTATCTAAACATTCAGGAAACTTACCTCAAGCAAATGTAAGGAAATCATTTTAATTAGTGGCATATGTTTTTCCAGCTCAAGTAGAAGAAAAAATAATAATTGAATCACTTACTGTCAAAGAAAAAATCTAAGACTCCTCAACAACAACAAACAATTTTTTTTCTGTTTCTCATCCTGAATGCCTGAATTTTTTTGTAGTATTAACTTTATTAATGAAAGAAATATTTTACATCAAGTTGGTTCCAACTTTCTGGGAGAGCATTACACATATTAGGATGGACCCTGATCAGGAACCCTTTTCTTAACATTTCCACCATTTTTAATTGGATTGAGAACAGTACCGTTTGCTGGTCACTTCATTGAGTTGATATTTCTTTTCTACCAGCGTTACTACTCTTTGCTTTGTAACATGATGCATTAGAAGCCTGAAAAATTACTTACTGATCACAAAACCTATTTTCTACAGATACAATATAAATAGAAACGTATCTAAAAGTTCTACATACACTTGTGCATTGACTCTTAGGCTAGGTTCAAACTATGAAATTTCCGGCTTACTATAATGCATAGTGTAGTGAATGGTTTTCCGTTCACAAATTCACACTTCAGAATTTGTGAAGCGGAAAATCCGGATGAAAAATCTGCTAGAAAATTTCCGCCTTCAGGTCGGAAATCCTAGCGGAACACATAGCAGTCTATAGAAGACTGCAGTGTCCGCGCGGTCCTAGCGCCGACTAATTCAATCGGCGCAGGCGGAACTCGGAATCTCCGGGCGGAAATTTTCTGCCGGGAGATTCCGTAGTCTGAACCTAGCCTTAAGGTAATGATAGCGATATCCTCTGTTCCTTTAACTCACATGTAACCCCTTATCATAAATAAGTGGGGAAATGTAATTGCGGTCTTTCTTGGCCTACTCATACGTTTTCCTTGCATAACTTTCCCCTTATATTTATATTTGCAACACATTTTACACAGGACTGACTAGGAACCACCAACATCTTTTTATACACTCTGTGTTGGATTTTCATCTTGAAGGAGTTTAATAATCCTCTAAATTGTTTCAATTGACAGCTCTATAATTGGAGTCAAATTTTCTTTCAATTAAAAATATCTACAATAAAAAGCTGGGAGAACATTCTCTACATATGGTGATTCCATAATGTAAAGTAGGGCATTGTATGCTATACTGTACCATTTGGCTTCAATGTTTATTTAAAGGGGTACTCCGCCCCTGGCATCTTATCCCCTATCCAAAGGATAGGGGATAAGATGTTAGATCGCCGCAGTCCCGCTGCTGGGGACCCCGCCATCATTACTGCACAGAGCGAGTTCGCTCTGTGCTTAATAACGGGCGATACAGGGGCCGGAGCAGCGTGACGTCATGGCTCCGACCCTCATGTCGGCCCGTCCCCTTAATGCAAGTCTATAGCAGGGGGCGTGACGACCGCCATGCCCCCTTCCCATAGACTTGTATTGACCGGGGCGGACCGTGACGTAACGATGCTCCGGCCCCTGTATTGCCCGTCATTACGTGCAGATCGATCTGGCTCTGCGCAGTAATGATAGTGGGCTGCTGCAGCAGCGGGACCCCGGTGATCTGACATCTTATGGGATAAGATGTCTAGGGGCGGAGTACCCCTTTAATGCTTAGCTGCTTGATGTGTATGGAACTGCAATGTGAGTGACAGTATGAAATAATGGTCCTGTTATGCCACATGAGCAAATGTGTGTATGTATACTTATTTATGCAAATCAATCTACAGCCCACCTCCGCCCAGAGAGTTGCATAAAAGATTAATATTGCTCCCCTGAAACAGACAGATTACAAACAGAGCATACATTAAGCAGTTATTTTTATTATAGTTTTTTTTTTTACTAAGTTTAATGTACCAGAAATTAGTAAACACCCTTAGAGTATTACTGTTTCTAATGTACCCTACATATATTTTTTACCTCCTTTTGTAAATTATAATATTAAAATGTTACTAGGTACTTGATTCATGCTCTATAGTTTTATATATACTATAAAAAAATGAATAAACACATAATAATAGCATCATGCATAAGCAGTAAAACAGATCAACATTTAAAAGCTTGCCATGATGCTTATTAGGGATGAGCGAATCGAATCTGACGAACCCGAATTCCTTATGAATTTCAGGATAAATTTGATTAATAACAAATGCGAATATCGCTGTGATTCGATTGCGCAAATTGCTTCATTAAACTCAATTTAGTGTGGTCCAGGCTCGAGGGTCATCTAAAATGGCGGATCCACATGTGGGGGCATGGGGCAAGGAATCCTGGGAAGGCGGGAACAAGGGTCGGCGGGATGACCCTGAATCACATGCAGCATGCATACATCAATACTTGGTGGTATAGGTGGAACATTTTGCACACCTTTCCTTTTGTTTGATTAAAAAAAACTTTTGGGTGCATATATTTTATCCTAAGAATATTATTAAACGTTAAGTTTTATGTAATGCATATCCTCAATACTTCTGCACACTAACACTTTTACAAAATAGACAGTTTTCTTCTGCCTACCTGCCTCGGCTACTGTTCTGATCCTGCCACACATCTGATGCCAAGTTTTCCTTTTTTCAACCACCTTTGTCACCGGGTACTGGTATTGCCACCCACCGCATCACTATGTCACTGGGTCACTTTCAGGATTCCTGATGCTGCTGATGCCACCTCCAGACTGTCTCATTCTGCCACCATATGTTCTTCTCATGCTGCTGCCAGCTCAAGGCTGTCTCATTCTGCCACCATATGTTCTCCTCATGCTGCTGCCACCTCCAGGCTGTCTCATTCTGCCACCATATGTTCTTCTCATGCTGCTGCCAGCTCCAGGCTGTCTAATTCTGCCACCATATGTTCTCCTCATGCTGCTGCCAGCTCCAGGCTGTCTCATTCTGCCACCATATGTTCTCCTCATGCTGCTGCTAGCTCCAGGCTGTCTTATACTGTCACCATATGTTATCCTCATGCTGATGCAAGCTCCAGGCTGTCTCATACTGCCACCATATTTTCTCCTCATGCTGCTGCCAACTCCATGCTGGGTCATTCAGCCACTATATGGCCTCCTCATGCTGACAACTCCAGGCTGTGTCATATTGTCACTATATGGTCTCCTCATTCTGTGGCCAACTCCAGGTTGTGTCATTCAGCTACTGTATGGTCTCCTCATGCAGCCGCCAACTCCAGGCTGTTTCATTCAGCCACTATATGGTCTCCTCATGCTGCTGCCAACTCCAGGCTGTGTCAGTCAGCCACTATATGGTCTCCTCATGCTGCCGCCAACTCCAGGCTGTGTCATTCAGCCACTCTATGGTCTGCTCATGTTGCCGCCACCTCCACGCTGTGTCATTCAGGCACTATATGGTCTTCTCATACTGATGCCACCTGTAGGCTAATACCGACTCCTCTAATGTGCATGTGATACTGAATAACTATATCATTTCACTAACCCAGCACACACCCTATGCGTGTTACAGCAAGGGAAAGTGCTCTACACACCTTTTGCGGCTCTCTGTAGGCCAGAAATAGCCATTTTTAATACAGATTCACTGTGAATAAATTCGGACTGAACCAAATTTTTCAGAAAAATTCGGTGAATCGGCCGAATAAAATTTTTCAAAAATTAGCTCATCTCTACTGTTTATTAAAACTAATACAAAAATGTTATGAAAAATTTGAAAATTTTGCATTTTTTAACTTTAAACTCTCTGCTTATAAGGAAAATGGACATCCCAAATAAATGATATATTGAATTACATGTACAATATGTCTACTTTATGTTTGCATCATAAAGTTGACATGTTTTTACTTTTGGAAGACATCAGAGGGCTTCAAAGTGCAGCAGTAATTTTCCAATTTTTCACAAAATTTTCAAAATCGGAATTTTTCAGGGACCAGTTCAGTTTTGAAGTGGATTTGAAGGGCCTTCATATTAGAAATACCCCTAAATGACCATATTATAAAAACTGCACCCCTCAATTCAAAATTACATTCAATAAGCGTATTAACCCTTTAGGTGTTTCACAGGAATAGCAGCAAAGGGAAGGAGAAAATTCAAAAGCTTTGTTTTTTACACTCGCATGTTCTTGTAGACCCAGTTTTTGAATTTTTACAAGGAGTAAAAGGAGAGAAATCCCCCTAAAATATGTAACCCATTTTCTCTAAAGTAATTAAATACCTCATATGGGGATGACAAGTGCTCTGCGTGTGCACTACAAGGCTCGCCCAGAAGGGAAGGAGCGACAATAAGATTTTGGAGAGTGAGTTTTTCTGAAATGGTTTTTGGGGGGCATGTCACATTTAGAAAGCCCATATGGTGCCAGAACAGCAAAAAACAAATAAAAAAAAAAATCCACATGGCATACTATTTTGGAAAACTACATCCCTCAAGGAATGTAACAAGGAGTAGAGTGAACCTTAACACCCCAGAGGTGTTTGACGACTTTTCGTTAAAGTCGAATGTGTAAATGAATTTTTTTCCCACTAAAATGATGGTTTTCTCATCAAATAAACTTTTGATATATTTTAGATTAATGAATGTTGAATAACTTTCCAATAGCATGTTAATGAAAAATATGCTTCTTTCTATTGTATTTTTCCCGATCAGTCATGTCAGCAAGCATTTCTGACTCATGCTGGAGTCCTAAACACTCAGAGCTGCCAGCCTGCTTTGTTCACAGCCAAAGAGGCTGTGAACAAAGCAGGCTGGCAGCTCTGAATGTTCTCCTTTGTGAACAAAGCTGACTGGCAGCTCGTAGTGTTTAGGACTCCAGCATGAGTCTGAAATGCTTGATGCCAGGAATGGTAGGGAGACCCCTAGTGGTCATTTCTTAAAAGTGGAAAGTTAAATAGAAAGAAGCATATTTTTTAATAACATCCAATTGTAAAGTTATTCTGCATATATTAATCTATAATAGGCAAACAAGGTGAAAGCCAGCTCACCCCGCCCCAGACAGTAGAGCGCGGATCCAGGCGCTGGACGGCACCAGCCAATAGGAAAATGAAAGAGATCGGATCCAGCTCAATGCAGGTAAAATCGGGTTTAATCCATAGGACAAGGAAGGAACAAGTAACGCGTTTCAAGCGCTATAAGCGCTCTTAGTCATACAACAAATGCATGTTACAAGTCGGCTTAAATGGGCAGTGAGGTAATTATGGCCGGTCACAGGTCATGTGACCGGCAGGAATTAACCCCTTACAGGTAGATAGGGGCAGTATAAAGACATAAGAAGTATACTTCAAGTATCAAAAAGGTGGATAAATACAAATATAATAGTAACTACATAAAAGAATAATGTCTGAAAATAATAAATGACCGATGTGTGGAGAAATGAGAAAAAATGAATGAATAAACGGGCATGAGTTACTGAATTTCATATTGAGAAGATATATGCCAATCATGCACATCGGCTGTAAAGAAGCCACATACGAGTTGACATCTAAAAAATGTATCACCAGATGGGTCCTATGTAAAAATTGACATAAGTATACGAGTGAATCAGTATATATTAATGGACATCTGGGGAACATGTGAAGATGTCAAGGAATGAATAAGCGATGACATAAATAAAGTTATATTTAATAATGAAGAATGACATCCTGCCGTTTATTCATACCAAGAGGAACTCGTGTAGACAATTTGAGAATCCAAAAGACTTCTCGATTAAGAAGCTTTTGTTTCAAATCACCTCCTCTCTTGGATGGGTTGACACGTTCAATTGCGGTACATTGTAAAGAGGAAAAACTGCCATGATGTACTTCAGCACAATGTCTGGACACTGCAGAGGTGTTTCTGGAGTTAAAATGGGGGATGTCAGATAAATTTTTTCTCAACCGAACTTTTAGTGGATTTGTGGTACAGCCGACGTACTGTAAACGGCAGGTCATGCACGACACCAGGTACACCACATATGTGGTATTACAATTAATGTATTGTTTGATTGTATAGGTAACGTTAGTGACAAACGAGGTAAAAGATCTGGTGACGTGCATCACCGAGCAACAGGTGCAACGGTTGTGCCCACATCTAAATGAACCAGGGTAGGATAGCCAAGTGGGTGGAGTAGGCCTAGAGGTAAAGAAGAGACTCGGAGAGACTCTTTGGCCGATCGTGGGAGCCTTTTTGGGAACACATCTATATCCGGTTTCTTTAATACATGCATACTGGGGATCAGTCAAAATCATAGGCATGTATGTATGTATGATCTTACAAATAGTAGAAAAATCAGTGCTGTAAGAAGTGGTGAAAGTCACCGGAGTTGGATTGTCGTGTTTCATTTTAGGTTTACGGGAACTGTTAAGTAGTTCCTGTCTGTTTCGATTAAAGGCAATTTTGGTGGCTCTTTTAAGTGACCAATCAGGGTAACCACGAGCTTTCAAACGTGTCTGGATAGACTCCGCCTCAGTGAAAAAATCCTTGTCTGTGGAGCAATTTCTGCGTGCCCGAATCATCTCACCCACCGGCAGGTTTTTTCGGATCCCAACACATATCGTGTTCTTAGATCAGATCCTACTAGCACCTTCAAACAACGGTTAGTGGAACTTGTGGATCTTGGGAAGGAGAAGGGTTTCTTTACTTCCCGTGAAGCAGATTTTCTCATTGTTGATTACCCAATAATCCCCATTTTTCATTCTCTTCCCAAGATCCACAAGCTCTGTTTCCTCCCACCTTGCAGGCCTATTGTTGCCGGCATCGGCTCTTTAAACGAAAACCTTTGTACCTGGATAGACTCGCTCCTCCAACCACTCATCCCTCAGATTCCGGCATACATACAGGACACTAAGCATCTACTACTCAATTTGAATCATATACCTTGGCATTCATCCTTTTCCTGGGTCTCAGCGGATGTTACATCCCTGTACTCAGTCATTCCACATCACCTTGCACTTACTGCACTTCAATGGTTTCTTTCTACTTACTCCACTTACACTCCTGATCTTCGCGAATTTCTGGGTTCATGTGTTTCCTTTCTTCTCGAACACAACTTTTTTATGTTTGATGGGTGTTTCTTTCTCCAAATCACTGGTGCTTCTATGGGGGCCAAATTCTCCCCCTCTATTGCTAATATCTACATGTGTTGGTGGGAATCTATCTATCTTTTTTCTCCCTCTAACCCTTTCGCTAATCATCTCATCTGGTACAGTCGCTACATAGACGACCTCATATTTATATGGGGTCCCGGTGTGGCGACCGTGCCAGACTTCTCTTCCTACCTTAACACCAACACTCTTAATCTACAGTTCACTGTTTCAGAACACACTCACACCATTTCTTTTCTTGATGTCAATCTGAGGGGTGACAGCGCCACTGGCCAAATACAGTCTTCTACATTTCGTAAAAGTACAGCTGTCAATTCCATTCTGTGTGCCCACTCATGTCACCCACCCCACCTCATAAAAAACCTGCCGGTGGGTGAGATGATTCGGGCACGCAGAAATTGCTCCACAGACAAGGATTTTTTCACTGAGGCGGAGTCTATCCAGACACGTTTGAAAGCTCGTGGTTACCCTGATTGGTCACTTAAAAGAGCCACCAAAATTGCCTTTAATCGAAACAGACAGGAACTACTTAACAGTTCCCGTAAACCTAAAATGAAACACGACAATCCAACTCCGGTGACTTTCACCACTTCTTACAGCACTGATTTTTCTACTATTTGTAAGATCATACATACATACATGCCTATGATTTTGACTGATCCCCAGTATGCATGTATTAAAGAAACCGGATATAGATGTGTTCCCAAAAAGGCTCCCACGATCGGCCAAAGAGTCTCTCCGAGTCTCTTCTTTACCTCTAGGCCTGCTCCACCCACTTAGCTATCCTACCCTGGTTCATTTAGATGTGGGCACAACCGTTGCACCTGTTGCTCGGTGATGCACGTCACCAGATCTTTTACCTCGTTTGTCACTAACGTTACCTATACAATCAAACAATACATTAATTGTAATACCACATATGTGGTGTACCTGGTGTCGTGCATGACCTGCCGTTTACAGTACGTCGGCTGTACCACAAATCCACTAAAAGTTCGGTTGAGAAAACATTTATCTGACATCCCCCATTTTAACTCCAGAAACACCTCTGCAGTGTCCAGACATTGTGCTGAAGTACATCATGGCAGTTTTTCCTCTTTACAATGTACCGCAATTGAACGTGTCAACCCATCCAAGAGAGGAGGTGATTTGAAACAAAAGCTTCTTAATCGAGAAGTCTTTTGGATTCTCAAATTGTCTACACGAGTTCCTCTTGGTATGAATAAACGGCAGGATGTCATTCTTCATTATTAAATATAACTTTATTTATGTCATCGCTTATTCATTCCTTGACATCTTCATATGTTCCCCAGATGTCCATTAATATATACTGATTCACTCGTATACTTATGTCAATTTTTACATAGGACCCATCTGGTGATAAATTTTTTAGATGTCAACTCGTATGTGGCTTCTTTACAGCCGATGTGTATGATTGGCATATATCTTCTCAATATGAAATTCAGTAACTCATGCCCGTTTATTCATTCATTTTTTTCTCATTTCTCCACACATCGGTCATTTATTATTTTCAGACATTATTCTTTTATGTAGTTACTATTATATTTGTATTTATCCACCTTTTTGATACTTGAAGTATACTTCTTATGTCTTTATACTGCCCCTATCTACCTGTAAGGGGTTAATTCCTGCCGGTCACATGACCTGTGACCGGCCGTAATTACCTCACTGCCCATTTAAGCCGACTTGTAACATGCATTTGTTGTATGACTAAGAGCGCTTATAGTGCTTGAAACGCGTTACTTGTTCCTTCCTTGTCCTATGGATTAAACCCGATTTTACCTGCATTGAGCTGGATCCGATCTCTTTCATTAATCTATAATATATCAAAAGTTTTTTTGATGAGAGGTACCCTTCAAGGGGTAATAGGAGAAAATGCCCCCCCCAAAAAAAAATTATCTCTTCTGAGTATGGAAATACCCCATGTGTGGACGTCAAGTGCACTGCGGGCGCACTACAATGATCAGAAGAGAAGGAGTCACATTTGAGTTTTGGAAAGCAAATTTTGCTGAAATAGTTTTTGGGAGGCATGTCGCATTTTGGAAGCCCCTATGGTGCCAGAACAGCAAAATAAATTCCCACATGGCACACCATTTGGGAAACAACACCCCTCAAGGAACTTAACAAGGGGTATAATGAGCCTTTATACCCCACAGGTGTTTGAAAAATTTCTGCTAAAGTTGGATGTGAAAATAAAAATTTTTTTTTTTTCACTAAAATGCTGGGGTTACCCCAAATTTTTCATTTTCACAAGGGGTAATAGGAGAAAAAGCCTCCCAACATTTTAACCCCATTTCTTCTGAGTATGGAAATACCCCATATGTGGATGTAAAGTGCTCTGTGGGCAAACTACAATGCTTAGAAGAGAGGGAGCGCCATTGGGCTTTTGGAGAGAGAATTTGTTTGGAATGGAAGTCGTGGGGCCATGTGCATTTACAAAACCCCCATGGTGCAAGAACAGTGGACCCTCCACATGTGACCCCATTTTGGAAACTACACCCCTCACGGAATGTAACAAGGGGTGCAGTGAGCATTTACACCCCACTGATGTTTGACAGATCTTTGGAACATTGGGCTGGAAATTTTTAATTTTCATAGACCTCTGTTCAAAAAATCGGTCAAACACCAGTGGGTGTAATTTGTTACATTCCATAAGGGGTGTAGTTTCCAAAATGGGGTCACATGTGGGGGGTCCACTGTTCTGGCACCATGGGTTTTTTTTGTAAACGCACATGGCCTTCAATTCCAGACACATTCTCTCTTCAAAAGCCCAATGGAGCGCCTTCTCTTCTGAGCATTGTAGTGCGTCGCAGAGCACTTTACGTCCACAAATGGGGTATTTGTATACTCAAAAGAAAGGGTATTACAAATTTTGGGGTCTTTTTTCCTATTACCTCGTGTGAAAATGAAAAATTTGCCATAAAATCAGCATTTTTGTGAAAAAAAAAAAAATTTCATTTTCACGTCCAACTTTAATGAAAATTCTTTAAACACCTGTGGGGTGTTAAGGCTCTACTCTAAGGCTATACCCCTTGTTACATTCCATGAGGGGTGTAGTTTCCAAATTGGGGTCACATGTGGGTGTTTTTCTTTTTTTGCGTTTATGTTAGAACCACTGTAACGATCAGCCACCCCTGTGCAAATCACCTCAAATGTACATGGTGCTTTCACTCCTGAGCCTTGTTGTGCGCCCGCAGAGCATCTTACATCCACATATGGGGTATTTCCATACTCAGGAGAAATTGTGTTACAAATTTTGGGGGTCTTTTTTTCCTTTTATCTCTTGTGAAAATGAAAAATATGGGGCAACACCAAGGTTGCCAGTGGAGTTCCCCTTTTAAGCAGAGGTCCCCAACCAGGGTGCCTCCAGCATTTGCAAGACACACGGACTGAACTTATAGCCCTT
This sequence comes from Hyla sarda, assembly GCF_029499605.1. Lineage (NCBI taxonomy): Eukaryota > Metazoa > Chordata > Amphibia > Anura > Hylidae > Hyla > Hyla sarda. The sequence continues at coordinate 79,452,201 of NC_079193.1, read as the reverse complement.
TTAATACTGTAGTTAGTTCCTTGAAAGAACTTAATTTTTACACTAGAGTACCCCTTTTAACCAGCGGTTCCCTCCCAACCAGGGTGCCTCCAGCTGTTCCAAGACACACGAACTGATATTTGAGCCCTAAAAAGGGCTTTTTTGGGTGCTGTCCTTAAAGCAGATGTTAGACTAGTGTTTTAGGAGTAAAGTGGACCCTGAATACACCACCTAGCAGCAACCTAGCTATCGCTTTCCCTATTACAGCAGGAGCAGCTTCTCTGTCCCTCCACATTCTAAGCCTGCAGCATGCCGAATGAAGGTAAAATGGCGTCCGTGCAGGAGGTAGGAGGGTCTGGAAGGTAGGGACTGCTGCTGATTGGCTGTAATGTGTATGCTGACTCACAGGGTCAAAGTTTACCGCAATGTTAAAGTATAGGGGGCGAATCGAACTTCACATATGTTCGCCCAGCGATGCGAACGCGAACATGCTAAGTTCTCTGGGAACTGTTCGCCGGCGAACCATTCGCGACATCTCTACTCCCAAGTGAGAGAGCGCCATGCGGATTTGAGGCCTAAATTAGGGATTTGCTTAGGGACGGACCCGGATGAAAGAATTAGACTTGCCTCCGATACTAAAATTACCCTATGGCAGTGTTTCCCAAACAGGGTGCCACCAGCTGTTGCAAAACTCCCAGCATGCCTGGACAGTCAATGGCTATCTGGCAATACTGGGAGTTGTTTTTTTTTCAACAGCTGGAGGCTCCATTTTGGAAACAGTGCCTCACCAGATGTTCTTAATTTTTTTTGAGGGGGGGGGGCAACTGTGTAGGGGTATATGTATATGTAGTGTCTTACCCTTTATTTTGTGTTAGTGTAGTGTAGTGTTTTTAGGGTACATTCACATGAGCGGGGGTTTACAGTGAGTTTCCCGCTGGGAGTTTGAGCTGCAGCTGAGAATTTGCTGCATCTCAAACTGCAGCGAGAAATTCGGTATAAACCCCCGCCCGTGTGAATGTACTCTTTGCAACCTCCAGCTGTTGCAAAACTAAAACTCCCAGCAGGCTCTTTGGCTGTCCGTGCATGCTGGGGGTTGTAATCATGCAATAGCTGGAGGCACACTGGTTGCAAAACACTGAGAGTTTTTAAGTCAGTTACTTAAGTCAATGTTTCGCAATTAGTGTGCATCCAGCTGTTGCAAAACTACAACTCCCAGCATGTACGGTCTGTCAGTGCATGCTGGGAGTTGTAGTTTGCAACAGTTGAAGGTACGCTAGTTGCGAAACACTAAACTAGGTAACAAACTCAGTGTTTTGCAACTAGTGTGCCTTCAGCTGTCTCAAAAGCTACAACCCTCAACATGCAAGGATAGCCGAAGGGCATGCTGGGACTTGTAGATATGCAACAGCTGGAGGCATACTCCCAGCATGCCCTTTGGTTGCCCATGCATGCTGGTGGTTGTAGTTATGCAACAGTTGAAGGTACACTGGTTGCCAAACACTGAGAATTTGTTACTTAACTTAGTGTTTCTCAACCAGTGTGCCTCCAGCTGTTGCAAAACTACAACTCCCAGCATGTTCGGTCTATCAGTGCATGCTGGGAGTTGTAGTTTGCAACAGCTGGAAGCACACTGGTTGCGAAACGCTGAGTTAGGTAACAAACTCTGTGTTTCGCAACCAGTGTGCCTTCAGATGTTGCAAAACTACAACTCTCAGCATGCACTAACAGCCGAAGGGCATGCTGGGACTTGCAGTTATGCAACAGCTGGAGGTACACTACTGAACTCCTAGCATGCCCTTTGGCAGTTTGTGCATGCTGGGGGTTGTAGTTGTGCAATTGCTGGAAGCACACTTTTTTTTTATTAAAAAAAATGTGCCTCCAGCTATTACATAACTACAACCCCCAGCATGCACAAACTACCAAAGGGCATGCTGGGAGTTGTAGTTGTGCCTTCTGCTGTTGCATAACAACAACTCCCAGCATGCCCTTTTGTGCCAGCCTTACCTCCTGCTGCTGCACATGCCGGATCCTGCCTGCCGCTTTCTCCACTCAAGGGGCCCCTATCCCACTGCAATGTCGGGGATCAGGGGCCCCCACTTCAGGTACATACTCCTGGCACCCGCTCTCACCCTCTGGAGTAGGGTGCCGTTAGGAACACCCTCACAACAGGGGTCCTGACTCGTCGGCCGGTAATCAGGACCCCTGTTGTGTGTGCAACCTCACTTCTGCTGCTAAAGGGTGATAGGTGCTGTGTCGGACGGCACCTATCATCCTTTTTTTCCTGGTCACTGGGTCACCGGGCACCCTATTGACCCGGAATTGCTGCGAATCGCTGATGTCAGGACCCCCCAGGGGTGTGCATGGGGTGCCTGCTGAATGATTTTAGCAGGCATCCCGGTCCGGGACCAAAATTCCTGTATGCCGTGGGTCCTTAACGGGTTAAAGGGGTTATCAGGAATAGAAAAACAGAGCTAATTCTTCCAAAAACACTCCCCATCTGTCTCCAGGTTTTCTTTTATAAATCAACTGACTCCAGAAAGTTAAACAGATTTGTAAATTACTTCTATTAAAAAATCTTAATTTTAATAAAAATTGGGTCTACAAGAACATGCGAGTGTAAAAAATGAAGATTGTGAATTTTCTCCTTCACTTTGCTGCTATTCCTGTTAAACACCTAAAGGGTTAAAACGCTGACTGAATGTCATTTTGAATACTTTGGGGGTGTAGTTTTTATAATGGGGTAATTTGTGGGGTATTTCTAATATGAAGACCCTTCAAATCCACTTCAAACCTGAACTGGTCCCTGAAAAAAAGCGAGTTTCAAAATTTTGTGAAAAATTGGAAAATTGCTGCTGAACTTTGAAGCCCTCTGGTGTCTTCCAAAAGTAAAAACGCGTCAATTTTATGATGCAAACATAAAGTAGACATATTGGAAATGTGAATAAAAAAAAAAAAATTGGAATATCCATTTTCCTTACAAGCAGAGAGCTTCAAAGTTAGAAAAATGCTAAACTAATTTTGGGATTTTTCACCAAGACTGAATGCAAGTTAACACAAAATTTTACCACTAAGTTAAAGTAGAATATGTCACGAAAAAACAATCTCGGAATCAGAATGATAAGTAAAAGCATTCCAGAGTTATTAATGTTTAAAGTGACAGTGGTCAGAATTGCAAAAAACGTCCGAGTCCTTAAGGTGAAAAAGGGCGAAGTCCTTAAGGGGTTAACCTCCTGCTCGGTAATCCCGATCGTGACTCGGGGTTAATTTTCCCTGCCAGGATCGGTAACCCCGAGTCACGCTCGGGGTAGAAATGCAGAGTTCCCGGTCGGGCTGCCCGATATATATCGCAAAAGCAATGCGGTATAGCGATGCGGCCCCCGGTAAAACATGCAATTATCTGCTCTGGTCGGCTCCTGTTGCGGGGGCCGGCCAGAGCAGGTAAAGAAAAATACTAAAAGTCAGTGTTTCCCTACCAGGGGGCCTCCAGCTGTTGCAAAACTACAACTCTCAGCATGCCCGAGCAGCCAAAGGCTGTCCGGGCATGCTGGGAGTGTAGTTTCACAACAGCTGGAGGCACCCTGTTAGCAAAACACTGAGCTAAGTGTAAAGGAAAAAGGAGTAAAATAAAAAAAACTTTTGCTCACCTAATCCCGGTCCCTGCAGATGTCGTTCCCCTCCGTGCGCTCCGGTCCCCGCTCTCTTCACTATTCATCTTACAGGACCTTTCACTTTTCAGCCAATCACAGGCCACAGTGGTGTAAAGCCTGTGATTGGCTGAAGGGAAAAGGGCTTGTTCTGCAGCAAATACACTAGGTTTCAAATCTCCCCGGCAAACCTAGTTTATGCTGCTGCAGGACAAAGTGAGAGGGGGGGGGGGGAATGTGACAGGGGGGGATGTGACAAGGGGGGGGGGGGGGGTATGTGATGGGGGGAATGTGACAGGGGGGGGGATGTGACAAGGGGGGGGGGGGAGAATGTGACAGGGGGAATGTGACAAGGAGGGGGGAGAATGTGACGGGGGGAATGTGACAAGGGGGGGAGAATGTGACAGGGGGGGGGGGAGAATGTGACAGGGGGATGTGACAAGGGAAAGGGGGAATGTGACAAGGGAGGGGGAATGTGACTGGGGAGATGTGAAATGGGCGGGGGGAGATGTGAAATTCAGTGCGAAAAATTGTACCGCTTTTGGTACAAATTTCCAGACAGAATCATACCGCCAGGGAGGTTAACCCCTTCATGACCCAGCCCATTTTCACCTTCATGACCTGGGCATTTTTTGAAAATCTGACCACTGTCACTTTAAACATTAATAACTTTGGAATGCTTTTACTTATCATTCTGATTCCGAGATTGTTTTTTCGTGACATATTCTACTTTATGTTATCGGTAAAATTTCACTGATATTTGTATCCTTTCTTGGTAAAAAATCTAAAAATTTCATGAAAATTTTGAAAATGTTGCATTTTTCTAACTTTGAAAGTCTCTGCTTGAAAGGAAAATGGATATTCCAAATAAATTACATATTGATTCACATATACAATATGTCAACTTTGTGTTTGCATAAAAAAATTGACAAGTTTTTACTTTTGGAAGACACCAGAGGGCTTCAAAGTTCCGCAGCAATTTTCCAATTTTTCTCAAGATTTTCAAAATCGTAATTTTTCAGGGCCCAGTTCAGGTTGGAAGTGGATTTTAAGGATCTTCATATTAGAAATACCCCATAAATGACCCCATTATAAAAACTGCACCCCCCAAAGTATTCAAAATGACATTCAGTAAGTGTTTTAACCCTTTAGGTGTTTCACAGGAATAGCAGCAAAGTGAAGGAGAAAATTCTAAATCTTCATTTTTTACACTCGCATTTTCTTGTTGACCCAATTTTTGAATTTTTACAAGGGGTAAAAGGAGAGAAATCACCCTAAAATTGGTAACCCAATTTCTCTTGAGTAAGGAAATACCTCATATGCGTATGTAAAGTGTTCGGCGGGCGCAGTAGAGGGCTCAGAAGGGAAGGAGCGACAATGGGATTTTGGAGAGTGAGTTTTTCTGAAAGGGTTTTTGGGGGGCATGTCCCATTTAGGAAGCCCCTATGGTGCCAGAACAGTGGACCCCCCCACATGTGACCCCATTTTGGAAACTACACCCCTCATGGAATTTAATAAGGGGTGCAGTGAGCATTTACACCCCACTGGCGTTTGACAGATATTTGAAACAGTGGACTGTGCAAATCAAAAATTTTATTTTTCATTTTCACAGACCACTGTTCCAAAAATCTGTCATACACCAGTGGGGTGTAAATTCTCACTGCACCCCTTATTACATTCCGTGAGGGGTGTAGTTTCCAAAATGGGGTCACATGTGGATATTTATTGTTTTGCGTTTGTCAGAACTGCTGTAACAATCAGCCACACCTGTGCAAATCGCCTCAAATGTACATGGTGCACTTTCCCTTCTGAGCCTTGTTGTGTGCCCCCAGAGCACTTTGCGTCCACATATGGGGTATCTCCGTACTCAGGAGAAATTGCGTTACAAATTTAGAGGGTCTTTTTTCCCTTTTACCTCTTGTGAAAATGAAAAGTATAGGGCAACACCAGCATGTCAGTGTAAAAAATTTATTTTTTTACACTAACATGCTGGTGTAGACCCCAACTTCACCTTTTCATAAGGGGTTAAAGAAGAAAAAGCCCCCCAAAATTTGTAAGGCAATTTCTCCCGAGTACAGCGATACCCCATATGTGTCCCAAAACTGTTGCCCTGAAATACGACAGGGCTCCAAAGTGAGAGAGCGCCATGCGCATTTGAGGCCTGAATTAGGGATTTGCATAGGGGTGGACATAGGGGTATTCTACGCCAGTGATTCCCAAACAGGGTGCCTCCAGCTGTTGCAAAACTCCCAGCATGCCTGGACAGTCAATAGCTGTCCGGCAATACCGGGAGTTATTATTTTGCAACAGCTGGAGGCTCCGTTTTGGAAACAGTAGCGTACCAGACGTTTTTCATTTTTGGGGGGGAGGGGGGCTGTGTAGGGGTATGTGTATATGTAGTGTTTTTTACTTTTTATTTTAGGTTAGTGTTAGTGTAGTGTAGTGTTTTTAGGGTACAGTCACATGGGCAGAGGTTCACAGCAAGTTTGCCACTGGAAGTTTGAGCTGCAGCGCAAAATTTGCGCCATCTCAAACTTGCAGCACTCACTGTAAACCTCCGCCCATGTGAGTGTACCCTGTACATTCACATTGGGTGGAGGGGGCAAACATCCAGCTGTTGCAAACTCCGAGCATGCCCTTTGGCTGTCCGTGCATGCTGGGAGTTGTAGTTTTGCAACAGCTGGAGGCACACTGGTTTGGAAACACTAAGTTAAGTAATAAACTTTCAAGTGTTTTGCAACCAAACTTAGTGTTTCCAAACCAGTGTGCCTCCAGCTGTTGCAAAACTACAACTCCCAGCATGCCCAGACTGCCAAGGCATGCTGGAAGTTGTAGTTCGGCAATATCTGAAGGATCAGATGTTGCCGAACTACAACTTCCAGCATGCTTGGGCAGTCTGGGCATGCTGGGAGTTGTAGTTTTGCAACATCTGGAGGTCCACAGTTTGGAGACCACTGTATAATGGTCTCCAATCTGTGCTCTTCCAGATGTTAGAGAACTACAACTCCCAGCATGCCTGGACAGACTGAGCATGCTGAGATTTGTAGTTTTGCAACATCTGGAAGAGCACAGATTGGAGACCATTATACAGTGGTCTCCAAACTGTGGACCTCCAGATGTTGCAAAACTACAACTCCCAGCATGCCCAGAAAGCCAAAGGCTGTCTGGGCATGCTGGGAGTTGCAGTTTTGAAACTCTCAGAGGCAGCAGTGAGATCGCTTTACGGCGATCTCACTGCTGCCAATGAAGATGCCGCACTGCTGCCGGAAACTCACCTCCAGGACGCAGCGCAGCCAGGACCGCATGGAGGACGCCGGGACCGCCGGGACCGCTCGGGACACCGCTCGGACGGGTAAGTGACGCCGGGTGACGGGTCAGGGACACTTAGCAGAGCGGTGTGTGTCCCGATCCCCGTGATCGGGACTCACACATCGCGCTGCTAAGTATTCCTATAGCGAAACGCTGCTCTCAGCTAGTCAGATTTGACTAGCTGATAGCAGCGATCGCTGGGGGGGGGTGGGGGACGAAACCCCCCGTGGTCGCACGGTAAGATGGCTGGCTATCAGTGATAGCCACCATCTTTCCGGGCGCTGCGGGATGCCGCGAGTAGCGGCAGTAATGTCCATGACGTACCTGTATGTCATGGGTCGGGAACACCTTGCCACCCATGACGTACAGGTATGTCATAGGTCGGGAAGGGGTTAAAGGGGTACTCCGGTGAAAACCTTTTTTCTTTTAAATCAATTGGTGGCAGAAAGTTAAACATATTTGTAAATTACTTCTATTAAAAATTTTTAATCCTTCCAGTACTTATTAGCTGCTGAATGCTACAGGGGAAATTCCTTTCTTTTTGGAACACTGATGACATCACAAGCACAGTGCTCTCTGCTGACATCTCTGTCCATTTTAGCAACGATGCATAGCAGATGCATAGCAGATGCATAGCAGATGTATGCTAAAGGCAGCATGGTGGCTCAGTGGTTAGCACTGCTGCCTTGCAGTGCTGGGGATTTGGGTTCAAATCCCACTAAGGACAACAATAAATAAAACATTATTATTATTATAATAATGTCAGCAGAGAGAAAACTGTGCTCGGTATGTCATCAGAGAGCATTCCAAAAAGAAAATAATTTCCTCTGTAGTATTCAGCAGCTAATAAGTACAGGAAGGATTAAGATTTTTTAATAGAAGTAATTTACAAATATGTTTAACTTTCTGCCACCAGTGGATTTAAAAGAAAAAAAGTTTTCACCGGAGTACCCCTTTAATGGAACAGAGCTGCAGAACCACACCCAATCTGGAGACAGACAAGGAGCTTATTTTTTTTTAAAGAAATTAGCTCTGTTTTTTTTATTCCTGGATAACCCCTTTAACTGACAAAAGTTTGCAATACAATTTTTAAGTCAATGGTGTTAAAAGTGAAAATTACTATGATGCCTCACATCCACTGTTCCGAAATGCATTTCTAAGTTCACACAAATCAAACACTCACTGCCTATCAAATAAATCTGCAAGGAATATTTAATTTTCAGCATAAAAACTTAAAAAAGTGCTCCAGCTAAATTATTCTCAAAATGTAATGCTTACTCACTGCTAATATGCATGCAGTGTAAATTGTTTCATCCCAGCACAGCTGCATTCATACCTATTGCAGCTGGGTCATGTGATCCCCATTCAGAACTGGATGAAATTTCAAGCTTTCATATGTAAACAGGAAATCAATTTTCCCTATGTTACTGGCTTCCTGTGAATTGAAGCTCTCATGTATAGAGTGCTAGTAAAGATATTTCTGTCCTATCTAAGGGACCAGGAGAGCACTTATATTGTAGGTGAGTCCTTACAAGGATTAGCTGCAGAGTTATACAACTCCCCTGATTCACACTTCCTGTCTCTTCGGTGAGCAGTTTCTTTAGTACATTAGATAAAATGCAGCTTGATATTGATGTCCTGAACTAAGAACTGACAGGGGAAGACAGACTTGATATGCATCTTATAGGAATACATAAAATGGTACGTTTCATTATTAATAAAAAAAATTATATGTTATAGATTAGATTAGGTTATTTTAGCCTATTAGCCTATCCTTTCTGATATACTTCTTAATACAATTTTGTAACTTTATGTGTTAAATTAACCGCTAATTCCTTCTGGTCCTGCCTGTGGCTCTTGCAGATTTTCTCCTGTAGCAGCCTGACAGAGACAAAAGCCAGGAACTTTTCTAAGCTGTGTGTAGCAGAGTGAGGGAGGAAGTTCTTCCCAGCAGGGTTTCAGATGATGTTACACCTGCTGGGGAACGCCCCTTCCCTGTCTGTGGAGCTCACTGAGATTTAGTAGATGATACAGAATAATATCAAGGTAGAAAACAAAAAAATAATAAATAAAGGCAGGAGGTGGTTTATCATGATGTGGGGAGTATACTGGGTGGATTAAAAATGTATCAAGGTCATGAGAGGTACTCTTTAATATTTTATAGTGTAACTTAGGGGACAGTAACAGAAGTTCTCTGTCACTGTTTTGTCACTGGGCCCCATCTAAAGCTGAATCTCATAGGAAAATGTTTAGACTCTAAGGGTACGTTCACACAGGTGGATTTATTTGCGGGTTTCCTGCTGCATATTTGAAAGGAGGCGGGCTCTTCTTAGCTGTCCGCAGCAGATCCGCCACAGACCCTACTGACATCAATGGGGCTTAAGGCGGGTTTTCCACAGCGAAAATCTGCTGCGGACAGCCGAGAAGGGCCCACCCCCTTTCAAATACATAGCGGGAAACTCACAAATAAATCCGCCCGTGTAAACGTACCCTAAAGCAGTGTTTCTCAATCAGTGTGTCTCCAGCTGCTGCAAAACTACAACCATCAGCATGTCTGGACAGCCTTAGCAATGGCCACATGATTGAGTCCCTGCGTTAACTATAGTAATTTAGCAAATGTAATATTGCAAATAACAATAAGCATTTTGTTTTGCATGTCTGACATTCACAGCTATCCATTGTCTAATAAATTATTCTTCTCATGAGTAGTGTTGAGCGGCATAGCCCATATTCGAATTCGCGAATATTCGCGAATATATGGACGAATATTCGTCATATTCGCGAATATTCGCATATTCGTAATATTCTCGTTGTATTTTCGCATATGTGAATATTCGCATGTGCGAAAATTCGCATGTGCGGAAATTAGCATCTGCAAATTTTCGCATATGCGAAAATGCGCACACCGGCCTCACACAGTAGTATTAGAGCCTTCTTTACACCACACAAGCTGGAAGCAGAGAGGGATGATCACTGTGATGTGTACTGTGAAAAAAAAAAAAAGAATATTCGTAATTACGAATATATAGCGCTATATTTGCGAATATTCGCGAATTCGCGAATATGCGATATTCGCGAATAAAATTCGAATTGCGAATATTCGCGAGCAACACTACTCATAAGTATTTAATGCAGAATAATGGCAATCACAGGAAATGTATTGAGGTTAAGTACGGCTATGTCAAGACATAAACCATAAATTTCATTGTCACTGACTTATTATGACCTCAGTGGGTGGTGATTGGAGAATCAACAGTCATATATCACAGTTTGCCTTAGAAGATTCACTCTCATAACCTCAGCAGAGACTTTTTTTTTGCTTTCATTGCTATTCATTAAAATAAAAGAGCAGAAATATTTTTTTTTAACTATTACTGAGAATGTCAGCTCTCAGCAATTGTTGCAGCATGTAAATGTGGATAATGATCTTGTTATATGAGCTGCAGAAAAAAGTATTTATCCAGTCACAATGGTCTCTACATAAGACATTACATGTTGTTTGAAAGCCATGCCATAATTTCACTTGATAAATTGAGAACTCAGATAAAGGGTAGGGTGATCTGTAGCATTTTATTCTGTGGATGCACCAACGGCAGTCACAAGAGCGAGCTTCCTGCTGCAGCTGGGTGGCTCTGTGTGTCCGCACATAGTTCCGGTTTTCCCGCTGCGCATACAGAGGGAAGCTCTATGACTGTTATGAACGGACACACAAAGCTACCCAGCTGCCTGAACTGACCCCGGCAGGAAGTTCTGACCCCCACAGGAAGCCGAAGCTGACACGCCCCCTCTTTGTATCTGTATGGGTAACATGGAGGGGGCAGCCGCTCCATGTGGGGTCCAGCACACCCCCTTCCAGCAGAAAACTGGAGCCCCATTTAGGAGATTGTGGGGGGTACCAGCAGTTGGACCCCCGTGATCTATAACTTATCACCTATCCTTTGGATAAGTTATATTTCACTACAGTATATGCTGCTGATGCGCTACGTGTGATCCTACCCCAAAGGGGTTTATAAAAATGTTCAGCTGTTTAAAAGTTTTTAGAGCCCTTTATTGAGGTTGTTCAGTATTTGAAAAATGCTGCTTCCCCCCCCCCCCCCCCCCATACACACACCCAAAAGAAAACCGCACCACTCCTATCCACAGATTGTGTCTGGTGTTGCAGCTCTGCTCCATTAAAGTGAATAGGATTGTGGCGGTTTTTACAAAAATAAAAAAGGAATTAGCATTTTTCTAATACTGGACAACTTCTTAAACACCTTGAAACTAATGTACCTGGCCATTTTTCTTAATGCAGCCTTTCTGACTCAGCCTTGTGTAGATGCCAGTCCTTACTCATTGCGAGCATAGTTCTAATTTTTTATGTAGGATTATTCAATCTGAAAAACATAAAATTATAAGAACACTGCTCAAAAAAATAAAGGGAACACTTAAACAACACAATGTAACTCCAAGTCAATCACACTTTTGTGAAATCACACTGTCCACTCAGGAAGCAACACTGATTGACAATCAATTCCACATGCTGTTGAGCAAATGGAACAGACAACAGGTGAAATTATAGGCAATTAGCAAGACACCCCCAATAAAGGAGTGGTTCTGCAGGTGGTGACCACAGACTTTTTCTCAGTTCCTATGTTTCCTGGCTGACGTTTTGGTCACTTTTGAATGTTGGCGGTGATTTCAATCTAGTGGTAACATAAGATGGAGTCTAACCCACACAAGTGGCTCAGGTAGTGCAGCTCATCCAGGATGGCACATCAATGCGTGCTGTGGCAAGAAGGTCTGCTGTGTCTGTCAGCATAGTGTCCAGAGCATGGAGGCGCTACCAGGAGACAGGCCAGTACATCAGGAGATGTGAAGGAGGCCATAGGAGGGCAACAACACAGCAGCAGGACCGCTACCTCCTCCTTTGTGCAAGGAGGAGCAAGAGGTACACTGCCAGAGCCCTGCAAAATGACCTCCAGCAGGCCACAAATGTGCATGTGTACACAGGGGAGGAACGGCTATAAGTCATTCATCAAGAAATCGAATCATGGCTTACTTCACGAAAACTTGAAATGGGAACCATGATGACCGACAATGGGAAGAACATCTTGTCTGCGCTGCGACAAGGAAGCCTGAGCCATGTGCCCTGCATGGCACACGTGTTCAATCTGGTTGTCAAGTGGATCCTGAAGTGTTCCCCCATCTGCAAGACATCCTTGAGCTGCAGCATCAGAACTGTATCTCCCAACATAGTCTGATTTGCGACATTTCCACACGTTGGAATTCCACCCTACATTTGTTGGACCGACTATATGAACAGAGAAAAGCCATCACTGATTTCTTGATGATCCAAGCGGATAGGGGGACACCCCTGTGTAACTTCAATGTCGACCAGTGGCAGCTTGTATGTGACACCTGCCGTTTGCTCAGGCCCTTTGAGGAAGCCACATTATTAGTCAGTCACCAGGATTACAGGATGAATAACGTCATTCCACTGCTTCATCTACTACAACACGTGTTGGAAACGATGGCTGCTCAGGGCACTGGAGACGTGGCGCCTACATCTCACGGCCACATGAGCCCTGGTACAGTATGGCACAGTTTAGGTTTCGTGAAATGGGCGGTTTTTATAGTCATCTGACAGGAGAGGAGGAGCAGTAGAAGCGGGAAGACTTCTGGATCTCCACCTTATTGGACCCTCGCTACCGGCACAAAATGGGGGCCTTTTTTACACCCACTGAGAGGGAGGACAAACTGTTACTACAGGGACTACAGGGACATCCTATATAGTTGGTTGGCCAATGCCTATCTGCGCCATCGTCCATCCTCTCACGGGCCTGACTCGGGGGGCCCTCCGTGCTCACCTTCCACTGCTATGGCTGATGGGGAGGGGTGGCAGGAGCAGTACCAGCTTAATCAGCAGCAGCCTACAGTCACTGATGAGTACCTTTCTTCACCGGCATATTGAAGCAACTCATCAGCAGGAGGTAGACCTGGAGCAGGACCTGAGCCAGCAGGTGGTGGCATACCTTGACATGCCCATGCCAACAAACCTTGAAGATCCGCTGGACTTCTGGGCAGCCAAACTTGATTTGTGGCTGCAACTAGCAGAGTTTGCCCTGGAAAAGCTGTCCTGCATGGCCAGTAGTGTGCCATCAGAGCGGATGTTTAGTGTGGCGGGGGCCATAGTAACCCCAAGGAGAACTCATCTGTCCACGAAAAATGTGGAGACACTGACCTTTGTGAAGATGAATCAGGCATGGATCAGACAGGATTTCCACCCAACAATGCCTGATGCTTCAGAGTAGATTGACCATGGTGCCACACCAACACTTCACAAATATGGATAGTGCAAAACATATGTAAGGTGCTGCTCCCCAGTTACAGAAATTCCTCCACATCAGACCACAAGTAAGTATTTAGGATGAGGATATGCATTAGCTAAAACGTAATTTTTCTTAGGATAAAATATATGTTCCCCAATTTTTTTTTATATCTAAGAAAAGGAAAGGTGTGCATAAAACACCATGTGCCACCTACACCACCAAGTACACTCTAAAAGGTGGAAGGAAACAACGTATGGTCCATTGTAACCAGTGCGGGCAAAAACTTCCCCTGTAAGGCCCTAATCTCGCATTATTAATTCCCTTCTTGGCATGTGTTACTCACCTTTAAAAGGGCGACCCCACACAGGAACCTCTCCCTATTTCCACCTACAAACACTGCCATTTCCCAGGGTTTTTTGGTGGAAATAGGGAGAGCTTCCTGTATGGGGGCCGCCCTTTTTAGGGTGAGTAACACTTGCCATGAAGGGAACTAATAGGGTGAGAGTAGGGCCTTACAGGGGAAGTTTTTACCCCCACCTGTTACAATGGACCATACGTTGTTCCCTTCCACCTTTTTGAGATCTTTGCATCACATCAATACTTGGTGGTGTAGGTGGCACATGTTGGTTTTTGTACACCTTTCCTTTTGTTTGATTTCCAAAAATTTGGGGTACATATATAGTACAGACCAAAAGTTTGGACACACCTTCTCATTCAAAGAGTTTTCTTTATTTTCATGACTATGAAAATTGTAGATTGACACTGAAGGCATCAAAACTATGACTTAACACATGTGGAATTAGACATAACAAAAAAGTGTGAAACAACTGAAAATATGTCATATTCTAGGTGGAAAGTGTCCCCAAGTGCAGTCACAAAAACCATCAAGAGCTACAAAGAAACTGGCTCACATGCGGACTGCCCCAGGAAAGGAAGACCAAGAGTCACCTCTGCTGCGGAGGATAAGTTCATCCGAGTCACCAGCCTCAGAAATCACAGGTTAACAGCAGCTCAGTTTAGAGACCAGGTCAATGCCACACAGAGTTCTAGCAGCAGACACATCTCTAGAACAACTGTTAAGAGGAGACTGTGTGAATCAGGCCTTCATGGTAGAATATCTGCTAGGAAACCACTGCTAAGGACAGGCAACAAGCAGAAGAGACTTGTTTGGGCTAAAGACCACAAGGAATGGACATTAGACCAGTGGAAATCTGTGCTTTGGTCTGATGAGTCCAAATTTGAGATCTTCGGTTCCAACCACCGTGTCTTTGTGCGACACAGAAAAGGTGAATGGATGGATTCTACATGCTTGGTTCCCACCGTGAAGCATGGAGGAGGAGGAAGTGTGATGGTGTGGGGGTGCTTTGCTGGTGACACTGTTGGGGATTTATTCAAAATTGAAGGTATACTGAACCAGCATGGCTACCACAGCATCTTGCAGCGGCATGCTATTCCATCCGGTTTGCGTTTAGTTGGACCATCATTTATTTTTTAACAGGACAATGACCCCAAACACACTTCCAGGCTGTGTAAGGGTTATTAGACCAAGAAGGAGAGTGATAGGGTGCTGCGGCAGATGACCTGGCCTCCACAGTCACCAGATCTGAACCCAATGAAGGCAAAAGGGCCAACAAGTGCTAAGCATCTCTGGGAACTCCTTCGAAACTGTTGGAAGACCATTTCAGGTGACTACCTCTTGAAGCTCATCAAGAGAATGCCAAGAGTGTGCAAAGCAATAATCAAAGCAAAAGGTGGCTACTTTGAAGAACCTAGAATATGACATATTTTCAGTTGTTTCACACTTTTTTGTTATGTATATAATTCCACATGTGTTAATTCATAGTTTTGATGCCTTCAGTGTGAATCTACAATTTTCATAGCCATGAAAATAAAGAAAACTCTTTCAATGAGAAGGTGTGTCCAAACTTTTGGTCTGTACTGTATTTTATCCTAAGATAATAATTAAAAGTTAAGTTTTACGTAATGCATTTCCTCAATACTTACTTGTGCACACTAACACTTTTACAAAAGAGACCGTTTTCTTCAGCCTACCGGCCTCAGCTACTATTCTGATACTGCCACCCACCTGATGCCACACATCTGATGCCAAGTTCTTCTTTTTTAACCCACCTTTGTCACCGGGTACTGTTATTGCAACCCACCGCCCCACTCTGTCACTGGGTCACTTTCAAGACTCCTGATGCTGCTGATGCCACCTCCAGGCTGTCTCATTCTACCACCATATGTTCCCCTCATGCTGGTACCTCATGCTGGTTCAGCCACTCTATGGTCTCCTCTTGCTGCCACCAACTCCAGGCTGTATCATTCAAACACTATATGGTCTCCTCATGCAGCGGCCACCACCTCCATGCTGTGTCATTCAGCCACTATGTGGTCTCCTCTTGCTGCCGCCAACTCCAGGCTGTGTCATTCAGCCCCCATATGGTCTCCTCTTGCTGCTGCCACTTCCAGTCTGTGTCACTGTACCGCCATGTGGTCTCCTCATGCTGCTGTTACAATAAATAAAACTTTTTAGGTTCATCTATTTGAAATTTTCAATTTAAATGTTAAAAAATATCTTTATTCTTTTCAATTGTGAGGCCCTGTGGTCTTGTCAGGCTGTTGCCACCTCCAGGCTGGGTCATTCAGCCACTATATGGCCTCCTCATGCTGCCGCCACCTCCATGCTGTGCCATTCAGCCATTTTATGGTCTCTTCATACTGATGTCACCTCCAGGCTCTGTCAAAGTGCCGCTCTGTGACAGTGATTCTAATAGCAACGCCTCTAATCTGCATGTCATACTGAATAACAGTATGATTCCACTAACCCAGCACATTCCCATGCATGTTACAGCAAGGCAAGACAAGACCTATTGAGGCTCTCTGTAGGCCAGAAATAACTGTTTTTAATAGCAATTTGCCCCAAATAAATTCGTACCAAAACTAATTTTAGGTAGGTTTTGCCAAAGTTACTGTCGGTCATTACATATCCTACAGTACATATGTGGCTACCCTTTGGTACAGCTTGTCCACCTACATGCCAACTCATGGTTGCATGTAGCATGGTTGCATGGGTGCAATACTAGTGCAGGTTTGTTCTGCCAGCGACTGCTGCCCACAAAGATTCCATTGTGTGAATGGGCCCTTTGGCACATGTGCCCTACTCAAGAACCAAAACCCTGACCAGAGGGTCAGGCTCTGCATTAGCAAGCGCTGAAGCTTTCCACCTCATCCTGTAAGCTGGCAGTTAGGATTGGATTGGTATCTTCTGCTGTGATGGGGATAGTTAGTAATCCTTTTGGAGAAGGCTTCCCTCATCTCATAGAATACGAATGGATAATATTCCTTTTTAACCTATTTTCATTACAGAAATACTTGCAAAAAATCTTCATATATGTGTGAATATATGTATGCAACATAAAACGGCCATTTTTGGGACAAAAGCTTCCATTCTCCTTGTGCTACTCTGCTCCTTCCTGTTTGGCCCCCACCATCGAATAGAGGAAGTCCCTGGCCAACACCCAAGAGGACTTGAAGCCCGCTGAAGTTTAACAAAGGACTATACCTTATATGGTATGCTAGGACTAAGATCACCCCCCCTAGTGAGGGTGGGAACTTATGTTAATTGCAATGGTGATATCAGAATGGACATTTTGCAATAAAGAGCAGAAACAGAAGTTTGAAGTATTTGAAACTGACATGGCTCTGTTTTTTTTGTTTTTTTCACTTAATCCTTTTTTTCATTTTAAATAACCCAACAAGCCAATAATACAGTAGATATACGATCAAACAATATCCCATCAAAAGATCCCATCCATCCAAGTACCGGCAGAAAAATCACAGACAGGATAAAAGAGATAACAAAAATCCAATACATTACACATCACATCCCTCCACCCCCCCCCCCTTCCTGGAGCACTGGGGAAAAAAATTAAATAAAAAAAAAACCCTTTCCCAGAAACATCTCATTTTAATAACCTTCTGCGGTCTATCACTGTTCCCATAGCTTTTTACATCTCTGCATTTGTTTAATTGACGATTGTGCCTTCAAATGTTCATATTTTTTAATTTTATCTACTATATTCAGCCAATCTTCAACACTTGGAACCCGAACCGATAGCCATACTTTTAATATTAACAACTTAGCACAAAACAAGATTTTATTAATTGATTGCATGTATTTCCCAGGTTGAGAGATTTCCCCCAATATTACTAATCTACCTGTTTATTCTATATTTAGCCCTTATTTCTGATTAATATTATTCCTGACTTCTACCCAGAAGTCAGAAATCTTCCAACATCCCAATATCACATGTACAAAATCTGCTTCACTCAATGCACATCTTGGACATACAGAGGCAAGCTGAGATCCCATTCTGGACAGCTGTTTCGGAGCCAAATACGCATTATACACAATTCGTAATTGAGTAAAGCGATAGTTATTATTAATTGAGATATTAGGAATGTTCATCAAAACACTCTGCCATTGGGTTTCTGAAATTTCCCCCAACTACTTTACCCATACTAATCTGTATTTCATTTTAAGTTTCATCATGCCTTCCTTCACCAATAACCCATACATTGTGACCATAAATTTCTTCCTTTGCTCCTTTTTAATTAAATCCAACACTACGTGTTTCTGAATTAATACATCATTTTTATTTTCCATACTACAAAATACATGTAAGAGAAACCTAAAATATTGGTTTCTAATTAGTGCATATTTATTGACTAACTCATGAAATGTTATCAACTTATCTCCCACCATAATTTGAGAAACATATTTAACCCTGTGTTTAATCCAAAATTTGGCGTCCTCCACATTCAAAAATTCTGCCAAGTTTCTGTTATACCGTAAAGGTGTAAACTCTGTGCTCCGCTTTACCCCAATAATTTTTTTCATTAAACTCCAACCCTTCAATATCATCTTCCCATATGAAAAAGTGGTGTCTATTTGTTTTGCCTCTAGATTTTCCGTCACCCCATATCCATCCCACCCCTTAACCAAACTACATTGTAAAACCCATTGTCCCTACCTAGTATGAATTTAAATGGGCACTGTCATGAACTTTTTTTTTTTTATATATATGTTGTAGTACTGATGTACTACAACATATTTCTAATATACTTATATATATATATATATATATATATATATATATATATATATATTTATTATTTTTTTTTATTAAAACACTTTGGTGGTGATTTATCAAAACCTGTGCAGAGGAAAAGTTGCCCAGTTGCCCATAGCAACCAATCAGATCGCTTCTTTCATTTTTCACAGGTGATCTGATTGGTTGCTATGGGCAACTGGGCAAGTTTCCACTGCACAGGTTTTGATAAATCTCCCCCTTTATTTTTATTTTGAAATCAAGCCACTAGTTGTCTCCCTCCTAGTGGCCGGCTGCAGCCTGGGGTGACGTCACACCGGAATTCGGACCGATGCTGGTCGGGCAATCGGTCCTAATTCATTCAGCCTGCGCATTCATTCAGCTGAGAGCGCATTGGCGTATTTTAGCGCAGCGACCATGAAATTTATTACATTCAGCGGTGGTGGTGGTGGGTTGCTTTGACCGGGGGGGGGGGGAGGGTGTTAGCGCCACGGCCAATAACAGTTATTGTTTTCACCTGTACAGTATGCCTCCTGTTGTCCCACCACTACAACTCCCAGCATGCCAATAGATGTCAGGGCAAGCTGGGAGTTGTAGTAGTGAAACAGCTGGAGGCGCCCTGTATAGGTGAACTAAGGGCGGAAGTGTCGGTCCCAGCAGGCATCAGTGACGTCACGCCTGCTGGGGAAGACTGCGCCTGGTAGTGAGCCCACTACCAGGCAGCCAAAAAGGCATTTCTACCATAGTAAAAAAAAAATTAAGGCAGGGAGGGGGTTAGAGATAGCACAAAGCTGTGATACCATGCATGAAAGCTTATTCTGATCCTGTATTTTCAGCCATGATTTTTTCCTTATAGAATATGATAGGCTACTGCTGTTTTCTGCCTTGCTCTGGATATACATTGTATAATAGATTACACTGGGTTTCTTCAAAACACTAATTTAATACTCCTCTTTGAACAAGAACAAGAATAGATTTCATGTGAACATATTAGACCCATCTTTCCTTATTTTGCATGGAAAGAACATCTTTGGTGATCCTGCTTCATGGCTTATTATTTGAAGTAAATAAGTTTTGCCATTATACATTCATGAAATGGAAAATTCTGCCTTGCAATGTGAAAAAAGTAAAACTTATAAAAAAATGAAAAGAAATGAAAAGAAATTTTCCAGTAAATAAGATTCGTCATTCATTTAATTGATTCAGCATTGGTTTTCCAACTTTGAAACTGCAAGACGCTGCAACACTTCTGACGCCAAAGATTGCTGGAAAACAAGGGTGAAGGAGAGTTGAGATTTTAACATCTGAGAGTTCTTAAATGCATTCCACTCTTTGCGGCATCTCTTTTGGTAATAATGGTATCTAAGGTTTGGGGCTAAATAACATTATATAAAAACCACAAACTAACATTGAATATATTGTAAATGGACAGTATGATGAAATCAGTTGTACTGCGCACAAATAAAAACGTTTTGTGGTTATTTAAAAGGGCCATTGCACCTAAACTAGAACTTCTGCATTTTAAGTGAGGGAAATAAAAATGTTTTCCACGTCCTCTGTCCAGAGGCTCTGAATATTAAGGATGCTTTTACATTACGGTTTATGTCCCTATTAGAGATGAGCGAACTTTTCAAAAATTCGATTCGGCCGATTCGCCGAATTTTCCCGAAAAGTTTGTTTCGATATGAATTTGTTTGCGGCGAATCGATATTAAAAAAGGCTATTTCTAGCCTACATACAGCCTCTGTAGGGGTATAGAACACTTTGCTGTGTCCTAAAACACTTATGGAGTGTGCTGGGGTAGTTAAATAATACTGTTATTCAGAATAGCATGCAGATTACCGGCATCGCTTTTAGAATCACTGCCGCACAGCAGCACAATGACAGAGCCTGGTGGTGGCATCAGTGTCAGGAGACCATATAGTGACTGAATGACATAGCGTGGACATGTTGGAGACCATTTAGTGGCTGAATGGCACAGCCTGGAGTTGGCTGATGCACTAGTACACTACACACCAGGGCTTAACAATCCCCCCAAAAAAAACAACACAATATATGACATTTTTGACAAAGATTTCTCATTGGTAGCACCCGCTATCCAAAAATTAGAAATTAACAGACCCAGGCCCCACCTCTGCGGCATCAGTAACCCATATATTGCCTGAAGGACACAGCCTGGAGTTGACTGATGCACCAGTACACACCAGGGCTTCACAATCCCCCCTCCAAAAACAACACAATGAGACATTTTTGTCAAAGATTTCTCATTGGTAGCACCCGCTATCTAAAAATTCGAAATTTCCAGAACCAGGCCCCACCCCTGCGGCATCAGTAACCCATATATTGCCTGCATGACACAGCCTGGAGTTGGCTGATGCAAGAGTACACACCCGGGCTTCACAATCCCCTCCAAAAAACAACAACATTTTTGAAATTTTTTAAAGAAATACCTTTGTGTAAGAACAAGCGCATATCCAACAGTTCACAAGACTCTATAATGCAGGACGGTGAACCACCCAAAGACATTCTTCTCAAAAATAATAAACCACACAATGTTTGAAATTTTTTTACAAAAACTAATTCAATATGTGTGTAAGCGCATCTGTCTCCAAAAGATCAGATCACCAAAGGACTTTTTTCGCCCAAAATGATGAAGCAGAGTTAATCCCTGTCCGTTTTTTTTTTCTTTTCATTAAAAAATCACACGCAACAAGCGTTCCGTTGTGTAACGATTAGCATTCTGGAAATTTCAATTTTATCACCGATAAAATTATCAGTAAATAAAAAAAAAAAACACTACCCAAGAGTGTTTAATTATTCCATACATTACACCAGGAGCAGTCAGGAGTAGGCCTCAGCAGTACCCAAGAGGCTTTAATAACCCCCTACCTTTGCACGATTAATTGCGAGATCAAGCAATACCAGGTGTGTTATGCCCTCTGATTTCCGGGGCCGCAGGCGCGCTCCACTGAATGGATTAGCGTGTCTCTATCTTTCAAGGACAGGTGCGTGTTGCACGCTGAAACCAGTTGGTGATAGGGATCTGGGATTGCAATTATTTAACCTTAAAACGAGGAATTACCAGTAAGTGAGGGTCATAAGCTGGCGTTGATTAAGTCCCTGCCCTTTGTACACACCGCCCGTCGCTATAAGCGATTGGATTAGTTAGTGAGTTGGTTAGTGAGGTCCTCGGATTGGCCCAGGCGGGGTAGGAGAAGGCCCTGGCAGAGTGCCCAGAATTTAACGATCATTGTTGAAATTTGCATTAAGCATGTATTTAGCTACTGCTAAACATCCAAAAATTTAAGGCCCAAGGCCAGAGGCACCAGGGAGGCAAGTAGTTCCTAAAAGACACAGAATGAGTCTGGAGCATGCATTTGCAGTACCCAAGAGGTTTTCATAACCCCTTACATTTAAAGATCAATGTTTACATTTGCATTAAGCATGTATTTAGCTACTGCTAAACTTCAAAAAAATAATAGGCCCAAGGCCTTAGGCACCAGGGAGGCAAGTAGTTTGTGAAAGACACAGAATGAGTCTGGAACAGTCATTCGCAGTACCCAAGAGGGTTTTATAACCCCTTACATTTAAAGATAAATGTTGACATTTGCATTAAGCATGTATTTAGCTACTGCTAAACTTCAAAAAATTATAGGCCCAAGGCCAGAAGCATCAGTTTTCCCCATATTAGGAGCATAGTTGTCCCCCAGATTAGGCAGCATAGATGTCCCCCACATTAGGAGCATACTTGTCCCCCAGATTAGGCAGCATAGATGTCCCCCAGATTAGGAGCATAGTTGTCCCCCAGAGAAGCAGCATAGATGTTCCCCAGATTAGGAGCATACTTGTCCCCCAGATTAGGCAGCATAGATGTCCCCCAGATTAGGAGCATAGTTATCCCCCAGATTAGGAGCATAGTTTCCCCCAGAGTAGGCAGCATAGATGTCCCCCAGATTAGGAGCATACTTGTCCCCCAGATTAGGCAGCATAGATGTTCCCCAGATTAGGAGCATAGTTGTCCCCCAGATTAGGCACCATAGATGTCCACCAGATTAGGAGCTTAGTTGTCCCCCAGATTAGGAGCATAGTTGTCCCCCAGATTATGCAGCATAGTTGTCCCCCAATCAGCGTGGGCCGGTCAGAGCCAATCAAAGGGCCGTATGTGGCAAGCGGGCCATACAAACCCAGGTCTGCCCCAGAGGGTTTCATAACCAACCACAATAGAGAAAATTTTGTTGTAGGAGCATGATCAATCTGCTCATCTGTCATTGGTGGCTGGAAACCCTGGCTGATCCATCCCTGATTCATCTTGACAAACGTCAGTCTCTCCACATTTTTAGTGGACAGACGAGTTCGCCTATGGCCCCGGCCGCACTAAACACCCGCTCTGATGGCACAATACTGGCAGGCAGGACAGCTTTTCCAGGGCAAACTCCGCTAGTTGCGGCTATAAATCGAGTTTGGCTGCCCAGAAGTCCAGCGGATCTTCAACGGTTGTTGGCAGGGTCATGTCGACGTAAGCCACCACCTGCTGGTTCAGGTCCTGCTCCATGTCCACCTGCTGCTGATGAGTAGCTTCACTATGCGGCTGAAGGAAGCTACTCATCAGCGACTGTAGACTCAGGCTGCTGCTGAGTGAGCCGGTACTGCTCCTGCCACCCCTCCCCTCCCCAGCAGCCGTGGCAGTGGAAGGTGAGCGCAGAGGGCCCCCCGAGTCAGACCTGCGAGTGGATGGACCATGTGGCTGATGGTCCATGTGACTGCCAACCGACTATGTAGAAGCTCCCTGAAGTAGGTCAGTTTGTCCTCCCTCTTAGTGGGTGTAAAAAAGGCCCCCATTCTGGGCCGGTAGCGAGGGTCTAATAAGTTGGAGATCCAGAAGTCATTGCACTGACGAATTTTGACAATTCGGGGGTCACTACGCAAGCAACTCAGCATGCATCGTGCCATTTGTGACAGTGACTCGCTGGGACTACCTGCCTCCATCTCCACTGCATACTGCCACGGTGTGTCTGGGTCCTCTGTCTTGCCTCCCTCGTAATAACCCTCCAGCTCATCTGGCTGCTCCTGCTCCTCCTCTCCTGTCCAATGACCAGAAACACCGGCCATCTCATCCACCGTAAACTGTGCTCCGCTCTGCCCCTCATCATCCTCCTCCAGTTCATCCCCCACAGGACTCATGTAGCCTTCTGATGTAGGCGCAACGTCTCCATTGCCGTGACCAGTCATGTTTTCAATAATTTTTGGGAGTAAATGTAGGAGTGGAATTACGTCGTTCATGGCGTAATTCGAGCGACTAACAAAAAATGTGGCTTCCTCAAAGGGCCTCAGCAAATGGCAGGTGTCACGCATGAGCTGCCACTTGTTCACATTGAAGTTACACAGGGCAGTACTCCTATCTGCTTGTATCGTCAAAAAATCCGTGATGGCTTTTCTTTGTTCGTATGGTCTTTCCAACATATGGAGGGTGGAATTCCAACGTGGCAACGTCACAAATGAGACTATGTTGTGGGATACCGTTCTGACGCTGCAGCTCAAGCAAAGTGTGGGACTGCAACACCAGCAACTTGGACAGGAGCACATTCAACTTCTGCGCCGTTGGATGATTGGATACTGTTGGACATGGCTTCGCCGATCGATTGTTGGCGGAATGGCTGACTATGAGCGGGAGAAGCAGGAGCGCAAGAAGGAGGGTTTGACACAATGCTCCCTTCGGCTGAGGTGGTGGAGCCTTGGCTGGATAACGGAGGGAGTGGATGGCCACTGGGTGATGCGGCAGGCTGGACCACTACCTCGGAGCCACAGTTATCCCAGGCCGCTTTATGGTGGCGAATCATGTGTTGACGCAGGGCCGTGGTGCCGAGATTGGGACCCTGGCCACGCTTCACTTTCTGCCGACAGATTTTGCATGTGACTACGCTAAGGTCCTCCGGATTCTTTATGAAGAAAAACCACACCGCAGAGTAGCTGATTTTCCCACCCGCAGTCTGCACTATTTCACTGCTATTGGCGCCGTCTCCAGGAACCCCTGTTCCACTACCTCCCTGAATGGTAGCTTGCCGCGAAGCAGGTGGTCTCCCCCTGGCACGTTTGGCTCCTGAATTTCCACTACTGCCACCACCACGCTGATTGCCAACCGTGCTACCACCTTGCTGCCTCATAGACAAAGAGCAAATCTCTTCTCCTGATGATGTTGAAGCCCCAGCTTCTGCACCCGGCTCCCAAATGCGATCGGCTTCATCATCATCAAAAGATGTGTGCACGTCACTGATGTCCTCCTCGTGTTCCACAATAGTGTCTACCTCAGGACCCTGAGCAATTGAAACAGTGCCTCCCACGTCACTCTCCGCATCACTACTTGGCCGCCTTGCGGAGCAAGGGACGTATGTCTCCTCACATTCTTGGCTGCCCATTAGATGCTGACTGTCCTCTATTACATCGTCCTCGCTAAATAGTGGAGCTGAACCCAAAGCATGAGATACTGCTTTGGGAGAGGGAACAGCATAGGGCAAAGGCAATGGGATTACGGGGACTGCTCCCGGGCCATGCCAACTGAGGGTTGGGTCTGAGGAACCCACCGACTCTTGACTGGGGTTGTCAGATGTCGCTTGTGATGATGGGGATGAGTGTGCAAACCAATTGACGAGGAGAGATGGGTCGACGACATGACCGCTGGGTGTTAACGGGAGCTCAGGCCTATTGCTGCGACTCCTGCTGCCACTCGCCCCAAGTCTGCTGCCTGACGTATGTAGGCCTCTGCCCCTTCTCTGTGCACGTCCTGGCACTTCCCTGCCTGACATACTTAGTGCGTTTATGAGGGTATAGAACAGCAGCAGGCGATTACTTACGGCTGTCCTTTCAAAGTATATAGGCCCTAGACAGAATAACCGTTACTAAATAGTACACTCCTTTGTTGTATGTATGCCCTTTGCAATGATGAGCGCACTGGTATGCGTATTTCTACGCAGAAAAAACACTTTTTTTTTTTTTATTACACCAGCAGGTGTATACTAATGGGTGGAATAGCACTGAATTTAGCCCAGAGACAGAATAACAGGTACTAAATAGTACACTACTTGGTTGTATGTATGCCCTTTGCAATGATGAGCGCACTGTTAAGCGTATTTGTACGCAGGAAAACCTTTTTTTTTTCCTTTAATACACCGGCAGGTGTATAACGTGTGGTATAACACTTAATTTAGCACAGAGACAGAGTAACAGGTGAAAAATGGTAAAAAGGCACTAAAGTCCACACTAATATGACTTTTTTCTGAACAGCAGCAGGACCCAACAGTGCAGCACCACAAAAAAAATTAAATCCAGGGATTAAACCCTAAATTGCACTCTGTCACACAATTCTGAGCAGCAGAAGATTTGTGGAGCAAAAAAAAAATCAATTGGGCTGAAAAATGAGGAGATAAGATGCTTCAGAAAGTTCAGGCAGCTTGGAGATCTGTATGAGGCAGCTGACAGCTATCTGCCCCTCCCTGCTGCAATGCTCAATAACGTGAATAGGAGGTTAAGCAATCAATGATCCTTCTCAGAGTAACAGCACAGCAATCTGCACTCCTGTCTTTCCCTAATGCTGATGTGACTAGCAGTTGCAGTGTAACGCTGTGATATGAGCTATTCACACACATGCAGTCCCGTCCTCTCCATCTGAGGGCATAGATGAAATGAAGAGATGGCCGCCGATTATATAAGGGCTGTGACATCACAGGGGTCAGTGAACACTGATAGGCTGCATCTCACATGTGGTTCAGGGTCAGCCTGCCTACCTTCATTCCCGCCGCTGTTTCCCGCCCTCCCATAATCCCCTGCCCCATGTACTCACATGTGGATCCGCCATCTTAGGTCTCCAATAGCCGGGAACACTGTAAAATGGAGTTTAATGAAGCGATTCGTGCAATAGAATCGCTGCGATATTCGTATTCTTTGCGAATCGAATTTTTCATGAAATTCGTAACAAATTCGGGTTCGTCAACTATGATTCGCTCATTTCTAGTCCCTATGGATCAGCATCCTGCCAAAAAGGGATGCCGACATGTAGCTGAACACGATGGGTCCATAGTTTAATTGTGACTATACTCTATTTCCCAAGAATATACGTTATCTGTGTGTTTTCTGTACAAAACAAGGTGAATGTACTCTATCTATCTCCTATCTATCCTCCTATCTATCTTGAAAAAGCCAGTGTGAGACTGGCGAAACATTGTCTTTGCACATGATGGAATAAACCACCATTTTCTGCAACCTTGTGGCGTGCTGCATCATATTGTTCTGTGTATCTATCTATCTATCATCTATCTATGTACACAAACAGGAGAATGCAGCAGCACACTGCCAGCACAAAGATATATATAAAATGCTATATTACTATAGTGAAAAATTGAGGTACTTGGCTTACCATTTGGCCAAATGGTACCTCAATTGTACTTCAATTTTTCACTATAGCAATATAGCATTTTATATTTTATATATATCTTTGTGCTAGCAGTGTGCTGCTGTATTCTTCTGCTTGTGTATATTTAACCTAGCAACATGCACCTGTATGCTGGTCAATGCAATAGTTGTGTATCAGTATCAGTATGTGCTGGCCAACTTATCCTTTTTTTGTTTGCATCTGTGTATGTATGTATGTATCTATCTATCTACAGCCTTGAAAGAACAGGTGTGAGAGATCAACCCTTCTAGTTACGTAGACAACCAGAGATTTTGTACATTAATTGGTCAATTTATTTTAACAAGTTTTGTACGTATAAATAAATAGCACAAGTGAAGATATCTTATCAGAGAGAAAGCCCCTTTCTCTACTTATCACACTGCTTCCTTTTACGGTTTAATCTGTGGTCTAAATTCATTTAAACGGCTGGTTTGGGATCTGAATGGATGTCCTGGTGGATGTCCCGATTTCATTTTAGAGTTTGAATTTATATAGGTAAAAGAGTCTGGAATTTTTTAGGGGGTCTGGTCTTAGGTCTCAGTTTGTGTTGCTGTAAAGGCTGGGAATGGCTGTAGAAGAAAAATGATAAAGATGTCAGTCATCAGGAGAAATAATTGCAATATGGCCCAGATTGGGAAAGAGAACAACTACAATCAGGTCAGATGTCACCTTTGAGTCATAGGATTTATAGAGGAGCTGTCAACTCTCCTGACATGTCTGTTTAAAGGGGTACTTCGGTGGTTCATTTTTTTGACTATATGGCATCTTCTTTGTAAGTTTTGTTTTTTTGTAATATACATGTGTTATATGTTTTGGCAGCATGTGTGTCTTTTTCTTTTCTGTTTGTTGGGCAGGAAGTTCTGTAGTTCAGAGGGTTTTCTTTTACTGTTGTCCACAGTTCTGAGTCTGTTGTGGACAAGATGTCACAGCTTTTTTTTTTATTTCCTCTGTCTGCATGAGAGGAATAAGCCACGCCCCCTGATCTCATCCAGCTGAGTACACAGCTCCTCACCTCAACCCGCCCCCCCCCTGCTCTGTATTCTAAGGATGCAGGTCTGCGCAGGAGAAGGAACACAGAGAACATAAGTGTTATCTGAAGGGGAGGATGACAGGGTGCACAGGCTGGGGATGTATGGACTGCAGGGGAATAAATCTCATACTGGGAATGATCTCTATATGTGAAGGGGGAGGGGACTCCTGAATGACACATGCTGGGAGTTGAAGTCCCTGTTGTGTGTGTGTGAGTGTGTGTGTGCGTGTATGCTAGTGTTTACAAACCAGTGTGCCTCCAGCTGTTGCAAAACTACAACTCCCAGCATGCCCTGACAGACTTTGGGCATGCTGGGAGTTGTAGATTTGCAACAGCTGGAGGCACACTGGTTGGGAAACACTGTTCTAGCCAATTCAGCATACACATCATGTTACACCAGTGTTTCCCAACCAGTGCGCCTCCAGCTGTTGCAAAACTACAACTCCTAGCATGACCAAAGGCTGTCGGGGCATGCTGGGAGTTGTAGTTTTGCAACATCTGGAGGCACCCTGGTTGGGAAACACTGGTGTATGCCCTACAGAGGTATGGTGAACTACAACCCCCAGGAGACTACAGAGGCAGCATGCTGGTGTTATACCACAGACTGAAGACTCCTGAATGAAACATGCTGGGAGTTGTAGTCCCTTTTGTGTGTGTATGACAGTGTATCCCAACCAAGGCTGATTATATTAGCGTGCTGTGTATAAGGGGCCAACCCGGGAAAATAGTAGGGTGGGTAAAGGGCGGAACAAAAAAAAAAGGAGCCTCCCCAAACCAGCAAGGCATGTGGCATGCTGGGATTTGTAGTTTTCAGCACAGCAAGAAACAGGAAATAGAAGCAAAGATAGGAAAACAAAGTGGGGGATAAAAAGACAACAAATAACGGAAATAGAGTAGGCTAAACAACAAGAATAGAAATGAAACAAAACAAATAGGGTAAGTCAAAAACGGAAAAACACGTTGACCACTGGAGTACCCCTTTAAGACCTAATTGACTATATTTAGGATGTGTCCCTACACTCCCTAAGGAAGCTTGGTGCGAAACAGCATAGAGGTGGCTGTCTGTGTAAGGGTAAGGACTCTGGGTCTCATGCATGGTGTGTTGGGCTTATAGGACAGTTATTCTGGGTCCCCGGCCGGGATCACAGCCATGTTCACCAGCATACATTGTGTTAGCTGTGTTGTTTTGGCTGCTTGATCCCTTTTCGTGTCTTATTCCATAAACTATTTATCTAATTGGTATCTATGTTCTTGGGGTCCTTTTGGACATATTATAGATATTGTTGTATGTTCTTCTATATGTGTGTTGGCTGACACAACAATTTTTATATATTCATTAAAAGGTTTATCCAGGAATAGAAAAACAGAGCGTATTTCTTTCAAAAAAAGTTGTAATACCACACTCAACCTGGGGACAGATGTGGAGCTGTTTTTGAAAGAAAGTAGCTCTGTTTTTCTATTCCTGAATAACCCCTTTAACTGTCTCTTTTTTTGCCAGTAATGTTGTACAACCTTGTTACGGTAGTTGTTATTGATATTGCTTATAATATCTTTGTTGTGTTTATATCAGCAATTTCTCTATAGTGTCCCCTTTTTTTGCCCTTATTAGGCTGGGTTCACACCACGTTTTTCAAATACGGTTACTGTGTGCGGTTTTCCGCTAAAAAACGTATAAGAAAAACAGTATGCAACCGTATACAACCGTATGACTCCAAATTAAAACGTATACGGTTTTCCCCGTATACGGTTCCAAAACGTATGTTCGGTTCTATCCGTTTGCATCCGTTTTTGCCAACGGTTTAGCTATTTTGTTGGAATTAGTTTTCCAGCAATTTAATAAAGTTACTATTGTTCTATTGAAATTCCAAAGGATGTGGGAGTGGGATGTCTGGGATGAATTCTAGAAAGATCTGCGCATTTGTCAACTCCAAAAACGGATTAGAGAAACTGTGTGCAGCCGTATTCTGAAATTCTGTGTACAGTTCTCATAGACAACAATGTTAAAAGAACCGCATACGGTTCGCATACGGTTTTCCTACCGGAGGCAAAAACGTGGTCGAAAGCGTTTTTGCCTACGGTTGAAAAATCGGCAAAACCGTATCCGAGGCAAAACGGATGCAACCGTACACAACATTTGGAATACGGTTTACAATGCATTCTCTATGCATACGGTTTCGGATACGGTCGTATATGTTTTTTTGCGGAAAACCGTATACGGTTACCGTATTTGAAAAACGTGGTGTGAACCCAGCCTTAGACAGCCATATACAGTCTGTTTCTTCCTGATCCATTCTTTTAATGTTTTAAATTGTATATTATTTGGTTTCAATAAAGTTTGTTACACTTTTTGCAATAATCTGTATCCGGTGTTATGGTAAAGGTATACATTGTGATACTATCATCGGTGATTTGATACTGAGGGAGTAAATAGCAGCGTAGACTTACTTGTGAAAGCTATTTGTAGGGTGTGTATTGGTAACTTGTTCTCTACCTGCCAGGAATAGTGGTAAAGGTCATAACAATAGAAAATTCACTTACCCTGTATATAAACATGTAAAATACTCAGATACTTCTCTAATAGAAAGCAACCCAGCCTCAAAATCCTTCTTTGGGACACTGCACCAGCAGTTTAGACAGGGTGTCGCAGTGTGGCAATGGGGATGTCCAAGTATGGGGAACAGCTCTGGGTAATGGTCTACTTAATCTGCCATTGTTTATCTATCTATCTCATATCTATCTATCTATCTATCTACCAATCAATCATCTGTCTATCTATCTCTTTCCTGTATGCACTCTATGGTCTGTATACATATGCATGGGCCATGACTAGGGGATATTATAGCTGCTAAGACCCCCACCAGATCATCTATCATTTAACACCTTTAACTTAATTTTAGCTTATTCCCTCCCATAAATGACATAAGACATGTGTTGGTTAAACAAAGGCCACAGCAGCCCATTTATTAAATAACATAAATAATCAATTACAACATTGTAAACCGATGTATGAACGTCATACATAACAATATAACCTGTCCTAACATTAGGATGTCTATTAGCGCAGGAGAAGAACCTGAGGGGCACCGTTACCAGACCACAGGTGATGGGATCTTCACTTGCTCCTAGCCGTAGCTCACCTGCACAGGAGCACCATTTTGTGAAGCCCACCAACCCGAATTCCACCTTCTGGCTGGGAACCGCTCCCAGCCCACCTCCACACCATCCAACATACCATGCCCATCCACTGGTGCCTCCCCAGATTCCTCTCCTGACCCCGCCACTGTGACAAAATTAAGGGCGGGCGGGCGGGACACTTCTTCAGCCACGCAGATTGTGACCCCCGTATCAATGCCCTCACCTATATACCCTCCTTAACTCCTCCCTACTCCCTCACTAAAAGCCCGCGCTTCCCTAACTCCCTCCTCTAAACTCCTCACATTTAACCCTTACCTTCCCGCATAATACCCCTGTCATGGGGCCCCTCCGTTCCCATTCTGTCCCCTCCAGGGCTTTCTTGACTAGGGGATATTATAGCTGCTAAGACCCCCACCAGATCATCTATCATTTAACACCTTTAACTTAATTTTAGCTTATTCCCTCCCATAAATGACATAAGACATGTGTTGGTTAAACAAAGGCCACAGCAGCCCATTTATTAAATAACATAAATAATCAATTACAACATTGTAAACCGATGTATGAACGTCATACATAACAATATAACCTGTCCTAACATTAGGATGTCTATTAGCGCAGGAGAAGAACCTGAGGGGCACCGTTACCAGACCACAGGTGATGGGATCTTCACTTGCTCCTAGCCGTAGCTCACCTGCACAGGAGCACCATTTTGTGAAGCCCACCAACCCGAATTCCACCTTCTGGCTGGGAACCGCTCCCAGCCCACCTCCACACCATCCAACATACCATGCCCATCCACTGGTGCCTCCCCAGATTCCTCTCCTGACCCCGCCACAACGGGGACAAGTGACCCCTTACTTGTCCCCGTTCCTCCACAGCCTCAATGCCCTCTCCACTGTCTCCTTCAACTCAAGAAGCCACAAATCCATACCCATCCCATTAAGATGAATACCATCCGAGGCCACAAAATCCGCACCCCCTTCCTCCAAATCCCGGTGTCGCGCCACCAAACCACCATTCCTGGCCACGAACTTACTCACCGCCTTATTCACCTTAATCCTCGCCTTGTTAATTGCTACCACCGACCGAGCCTGCCTCCACTTCAGCCTGGCAACCATCTCGGACCACACCAGGACCAAATCCGGGAAAGAGGACCACAAACGCAACAGGTCCAGTTTAATGTCCCTGATCAAATCCCGAGACCTGCGCACACCCAAATCATTCCCACCTAAATGGACCACCAATATATCTGGGGACCGGTCCAGCTGAACAAAGAACTGGACCCTGGACAACAGTTCTGACCACCTCATGCCCCCCTTTCCCAACCAGCGAACCTGGGCCACCGAACCGTCCAATCCCAACTGTCTGCCCGCCGGCCGAACCCCTGCCCTCACTGCCCCACGCGTCACATACGAATGGCCGACAATCCAGACAAGCCCAGCCGCTCCACCTGAAATGACAAAAGAAAAGAATACAGTACAACCCCACTCACAAACACACGCACATCACAACAAATGAGGACGAACGTACAGCCTATACCTCTCCGATTCCCACCTCCCAATCTGCTTAACCATTTCCGGTCCCAGGCCCCACCGAGACGCCTCGGTCGCCGCACCTATCCGGAAGGAATGAGAACTGTAGTCCTCTGCCACGAATCCCCCCGCGCGCAAACACTTACGGAAAACCCCCACAAACTGAAAACGAGACAGAAAAACCCCGTCAGCATGGACCAGCAACGGACCCACAATCCCCACCCGCAAAGCCAAAAACGCGGAGTAACAAGCCACCGGGCACATCTCCGAACTCCCCAGGCGCGCCAAACGCACCACCGCCCCCCGACCCAACTGATCCGTCTTTGACCGCCTAACACGGCACTGCAAAACCCCCTCCACCAGAACCACATCCGAAAAAAGAAGCCCCCCGGCCCGACAACGACTAGGCGACACCAACTCCGATATACGAAAAGCCCCAAAAAACGCCAACGCAAAAGCCAAACGGAACAAACATAGCTCATATACCGAAAAACACACCCCAGCCAATAAAGAACCCAAGCGCAACAACAACGAAAATGTCACCGGTTTGCGCCAATCCCTAGAACTAGCCCCCTTACGAAACCCCCGCACCGCCTGCCGCACCAAAAAAGACTTCGTCCCATCCGGCACTCCCCGGACCTTGAACCAAAAGGCCAAAGCCGCCATCCGGCGACCCAGACCCGACGGGGACACCCGCTCACAAAAAGCCCTGCCCACATAAAATAAAAGAGCCGCCTCCCATTCCGAAGGGGCGCCCGTAATGGAAAGCTGCCGAAGCAATAACTCCCAATCTGCCCACCACCGACTATAAGACTCCCACGTTGACCTGGTCACAGACCGTCCCACAAGGCCCATCGCCACAGCTAAACCAGCCTCCACAGCCACTCCGGACAAGGGATCCCCCGCTCCTCGGCCTCCGGTGCCAACTCCCGAAATCGGTCCCACTGCAAACGAGAGAGAGCATCAGCGACTGAGTTAACCACCCCCGGCACATGCAAAGCAACAACATGCGAATTAAGCTCCAAACCCCGCAACACCAGGTGACGCAGTAGCGTAACAACCGGCGGAGAATTCGCCGTCTGATTATTGATAGCCTGTACCACCCCCATGTTATCGCAATGAAAGCAGACCCTTCTATTGCAAAACAAGTCCCCCCACACCTCCAGCGCCACCACAATCGGAAACAATTCAAGCAAAGCCAAGTTCCGCGTCAAACCCGCCACCCGCCAGACCTCCGGCCACTGACCCACACACCATTGACCCTGCAAATAGGCCCCAAAACCACAACCGCCCGCCGCGTCGGTAAACAACTCCAAATCCCAATTAGAAACCGGGCAACCCATCACCACTGACCGACCGTTGTACCTGCCCAAAAAATCCTGCCAAACCCGCAAATCCGCCCTCAAGTCCGCCGACAACCTGACATAGTGGGTAGGCCGCGAAACCCCCGCGGTAGCCGCCGCAAGCCGCCGGCAAAAAACCCTCCCCATAGGCATGATCCTGCAGGCGAAATTGAGACGACCCAGTAGTGACTGGACCTCCCGCAATTGCAATTTCTTAACCCTGCATGCCCTATTGACCTCCTCCCTCAGCTCACTCAGCTTCTCATCCGGCAACCGACACTCCATCGCCACGGTATCAATAACGATCCCCAGAAACTTAACCGCCGTAGACGGGCCCTCCGTCTTGTCCGGCGCCAACGGGACGCCAAACCACGTTGCGACCCGCTCCATCTCCTGCAACAGCACCGCACAAACCCGAGACCCGGCTGGACCCAAAAAAAGAAAATCATCCAAGTAGTGCAACACCGAGTCCAACTGGGACTCCCGCCGCACCACCCATTCTAAAAACGAACTAAACTTTTCAAAAAATGCACACGAGATAGAACAACCCATGGGCAAACAAAGGTCAACGAAAAAACTATCACCTAAGCAGCAACCCAACAAGTAAAAACTGTCAGGATGAACAGGCAGCAGGCGAAAAGCTGCCTCTATGTCCGTTTTCGCCAACAAAGCCCCCTGCCCAAAACGCCGCACCCACACCAACGCAGCGTCGAAAGAAGTGTACGACACCGCACACAAAACCGGGTCAATGCCGTCATTCACCGATCCCCCCTCAGGGTGTGAGAGATGGTGAATGAGGCGAAACTTGCCGGGCTCTTTTTTGGGCACTAGGCCCAAAGGCGACACCCGCAAACCCTCAATAGGAGAGCCAGCAAAAGGACCAGCCATCCTCCCCAGCTCCACCTCGCGCAAAAGCTTTTCTTCTACCAGCTCCGGACGGGCCCGTGCCGAAACCAAATTCCGCACCTGCCCCCCCGAACCCGCCGACCCGGAAAAGGGGATCCGAAAACCCTCCGCGAAACCCAAACGCAACAGCTCCGCCGCCTCCCTATTTGGGTAAAGCGCGAGGAAAGGCAACATCCTTTCCACCCGCACCGGCGTCACCCCTCTTCTGGTCAACCTCTCCCGGCTTACCCTTCCCCCGCCGGAAACAGCGTGACAAACCGTGTCCCCCTCCCCCGCAACCGGAACATTCGTGCTTGAACCGGCAATCCGCCCCAAACTTGCAGCTCCCTTCGTTGAACTGCCAACAAACCCCACGCCCGGCCCCCCCTGACCGCCCTGACCCCAAACCCGAACCCCCGACACCGTCCCGAAAGGACTGCGGCCCGGTCCCGCTACGAGGAGCCGCCATCAGCCGCATCCACAAACCGATATCCTTATGCTCCCAACGCAGATCCGGACGCACCGCCATGCGTTGTCGGAACTGCTCGTCGTACCGAAGCCACGCCGAGCCCCCATAAATCCGATACGCCTCCCCCACCGCATCCATGTAGCAGAAGAGACCGGAGCAGGACTCCGGCGCCTTCTCACCCACCACGCTAGCCAAAATGGCGAAGGCCTGAAGCCAATTAGAGAACGTCCGCGGTATCAGCCGATACCGCCGACGCTCTTCCTCCTCCACCTTTTCCAACCGCTTAGACTCGTCCGGCCGGACCCTGTCCAAGTTGAACTTATCCAGCGGCAGGAGCGAAAAAATGTCGACATACTCCCGCTTCCAAATTTTATCCCGGACTTCCGCCTTGAGATGAGCGCCCAATGGGCCCTCAAAACAAACATAAATCTCCCCCCTAGCCGCATCCGCTAGTCGAACACCTCCCCCAGAGCCCGACGCCGCCACCACAGGGGCCCCTACCGACGAGCCCGACCCAGTCCCCCCAACCGGTCCTGACACCCCAGCACCCCCCCCGGCCAGCTGCACCCCCCCAGCCCCCCAAACAGGTACGGGAGACACCTGGGACCCCCCCGCCCCCAGACCACTCCCCCGCAGTAAAGCATGCAAGCCATTAAAAAACAATTGTAAATCGCCCACCCCCCCCCCCCCCCCAAAACCCCCCAGACTGGAGACAGTGGTAGACTCACCCGACCTCACCGGCTCGGAACCAGCGGCCGTAACTCCAGAAGAAGGGCGACTCCGGACATCACGGGCGACAGACACATCTTCCAAGGAAAGGACCGGGGGGACCCCGTCCGACGACTCCGCAGCAGCAGAATTCGCCCCACCAGCGGCTCGGACGGACAGTGGCGGCGACCGGACCCCGCTGACGCCAACACCTGCTACAACCCCGGAGGGGAGCAGGGGACAAGACAGCGGGTCCAGGGTCTCTGTAGAATCTCCAGCCAGCAGCAGCAGATCATCTTCACTGACCTCACTAAGAGCAGCCTCGATCTCGTCTCCTCCCAGAAGCACCGCCCCCCTGCCGGCAGCAGCAGCAGGGGACACTGCAGAACCAGCCCTCCTGCTCCCCCTGGAAGAGGAAGCAGAGGGCGCACCATGAATCACGGCCCGGGTAGCAACCAGGCCTGCAGGAGACTGCCCCCCCGACTGAGGGGCAGAGGAAACAGCAGCTCCGGATCTCCGCCGGGCCCGCCCTCCAGAGCGGGCCGCACCACGCAACGGTCCCTCACTGAAGCCCTGGGGCGCGCCGACAGCACGCCCCGCACCGCTCCTCACAACAGGCCGACCGAGGGGTGCCTGACCGGACCGCCCCCCGCCCGACGCTCCGGACCCACGGCAGGAAGCGGCCGGAGAAGGACTCACCCGTCGGCGCCTGGGAACAGGGGAAGCTGCAGGTGACAGGCGCTCCGGCGGGCGAGAGCGCCGACCGCTAGAACGGGGCCCGGACTCCCCCGCCGAGAGCACCGGAGAGGCGGTGAGGGATGGGAGCGCGTCCTCCAGCCACTGGGAGCCGCACCGGAGGACCTCATCCCGCACGCGCCGCAGAATCGCTTCCATGTCTGCCATGGCACAGGTAGGGACACTTCTTCAGCCACGCAGATTGTGACCCCCGTATCAATGCCCTCACCTATATACCCTCCTTAACTCCTCCCTACTCCCTCACTAAAAGCCCGCGCTTCCCTAACTCCCTCCTCTAAACTCCTCACATTTAACCCTTACCTTCCCGCATAATACCCCTGTCATGGGGCCCCTCCGTTCCCATTCTGTCCCCTCCAGGGCTTTCTTTCTATTTTTACAATCTCCTAATTTTAAGCAGAGGGTCAATTTTATGCACAGGGGCCCTTAACCCTTTATGTCCACTCCCATATAGTTACACATCTTCTCTAGCTGATGATTTGCATATTTTTGGGAACTCATCAGCGGCCTAGTTTCCCCTCTCCCACAGTTTACATGATGTGCCTAATTTCCTTCTTACTTTTTGTTCTTCTCATGAAAACAACAGTTTCTTTTATAACGTGTGACTTACTGCTGCCCTCTGCAGGCTAGATATTGAAAAGAGGGGAAATAATCTTTCCATACATTTTCCGGGAAAGGGAAAAATCAAGTTCCGCCCTTATTTTAGCTATGCAGTTTATATATGGTACTCCAGGGGAGGATTGGTGTTGTAATACAGGCTAGCTGGGAGTAGTAGTCCCATTGGCAGCAAAGGAGGGTGATATCACGTGACAGGGTGGTCTAACTAACCTGATGATAGATCCCCTGTGAGCCAGCAATCAATTTGTCAAGTAGGTTATACCTGTAGTGTCTGGTGCAGGAATAAGAAATCTTGACACTTGTACAATGTTTTAGGGGTTATCCAGAATTAAAAACACAGAGCTGATTTCTTCCAAAAAACAGCACCACACCTGCCGTCAGGTTGTGTGTGATATTGTAGCTCAGTTCCATTTGTGGTGGCCCAGTACGGGAGATGTTACTCCGTACCCTTTCTGCTCTGTCAGGCAGCCTCCTTCAGTGTCCCCAGGGCCCCTTGCACCTGTTTCCCCCCTGAACATATGTTCTGCAGTGCATTGCATTATAAAATGTGTTGTATCTTTAAAAGTTATGTCATGTGATTGTTACCCGGGAGGTATCAGTGACCAGGTGATCCCAAGAGTGACCTATGGGCTCCCTGCTAGTCTCCCCCACATAATCCCTGGGTGAAGCTAACTCTCTTTTCTTTACAAGTCTTTGCTGAGGTCCAGTGCAGTCGTGCCTAGTGTGTGTGTCCAGAGTGTTGGAGGCCTCAAAGTCCAGTCCTGAAGCCACCATCATTTCAAGTAAGCTAAAGTCACAGCTTTATTAGTCAAGTCAGTCCTGGTCACCTGTCAAGTCAGCGTGGTCTGCATTCAATTGCCTAGTCCTACTACAAGTCCCACCATGCCCATAAGGTCTCTGCATCACTGGTCACCTCCTTGGGCCCTGGCTGAACTGTATGGACTTTACCACTTGTCTACCCTCAGTAAATCTACTGTTGTCTTTAACCGGGTGTCAGAGTCTTTATTGCCCCCGTGCCTAGCCCAGGATCCAGCGGTATATCTTTGGGTGGTTTTAGGCTACACCACGCCCTGGCATCACAAATAAAAGGGGTTAATGCCATCTGCCTCCAGGATAACAATATCTGCCCTCATCACACCCCCGCTACCACACATTGAATGAATGAAGCCAAGATGTAATAGCACACACAATCTGCAGACAAAGAAATTAGCTTTGTATTTAGAAGATATACTGACTGGAAGATCTCTAATGTGCTTCTCGCACAAGTGATGTTGCTAAAGAAAAAGCAGTTACAGACAGGCAGTGGCGTTGCTAGAGTTGGTGTCACCCGGTGTGGTAGAAAATGGTGTCACCCCATTCCCCCACCCCCCCAAGCAAAGTATTTTTTTTAGCCTGTTGTGACAGACGCCAGTGGTGTTAGTGTGTTGCAGACTACCATTTCCACTATACTACATAAATATACCAATTGAAAAGTAAGAAGAAGTTTTTACCATTTAAAACTACAGCTCCCAGTATGACCTAGGCAGTGGTAAGGTTATGCCAGGAGTTGTTGTTTTATCCATCATAACTGCAGAACTTACAAGTGACTACAGCTCTGATGGGACATAGGGGAAGATTTAGCAAAACCGGTGCAAAGGAAAAGTTGCCCAGTTGCCCATAGCAACCAATCATATTGCTTCTTTCATTTTTAACAAGGCCTCTGCAAAATATAAGAAGCAATCTGATTGGTTGATATGGGCAACTTTTCCTTTGTACAGGTTTTGATAAACCTCCCCCATAGTAAGGAGAATACACAATGATATCAGGGACTACAGCTGACATCTCTATAGTGAGGAGAATACACAATGATATCAGTGACTACAGGTGACGTCTTCTCTATAGTGAGGAGAATACACAATGATATCAGTGACTACAGGCAATGTCTTCTCTATAGTGAGGATAATATACAATGATATCAGGGACTACAGGTGAAATCTTCTCTATAGTGAGGAGAATACACAATGATATCAGTGATTACAGGTGATGTCTTCTCTATAGTGAGGAGAATACACAATGATATCAAGGACTACAGGTGATGTCTTCTCTATAGTGAGGAGAATACACAATGATATCAGAGACTACAGGTGACGTCTTCTCTATAGTGAGGAGAATACACAATGATATCAGGGACTACAGGTGATGTCTTCTTTATAGAGAGGAGAATACACAATGATATCAGAGACTATAGGTGACGTCTTCTCTA
This sequence comes from Hyla sarda, assembly GCF_029499605.1. NCBI lineage: Eukaryota > Metazoa > Chordata > Amphibia > Anura > Hylidae > Hyla > Hyla sarda. The sequence continues at coordinate 79,412,683 of NC_079193.1, read as the reverse complement.
TAGTGAGGAGAATACACAATGATATCAGTGATTACAGGTGACGTCTTCTCTATAGTGAGTAGAATACCCAATGATATCAGTGACTACAGGTGACGTCTTCTCTATAGTGAGGAGAATACACAATGATATCAGGGACTACAGGTGACATCTTCTCTATAGGGAGGAGAATACACAATGATATCGGTGACTATAGGTGACGTCTTCTTTATAGTGAGGAGAATACACAATGATATTAGTGACTACAGGTGACATCTTCTCGATAGTGAGGAGAATACACAATGATGTCAGTGACTAAAGGTGACATCTTCTCTATAGGGAGGAGAATACACAATGATATTAGTGACTACAGGTGACGTTTTCTCTATAGTTTTTCCTTTCCAATTCAGATGGTACACACCAGTCGGACTTGTTCCAGCTAAATTTTCTCTCTGTAGAACTTAAGTAAAAGCCAGATGGCTTCTCACTGTCAGCGGATTCTGAGCCTCTATATGAAAACAATAATTAATATAACCCAACCAGACACTGTATCCTCTAAATATAATACTACCACACACACATTGCGCTCCCTCGGAATATAACTGAGATGAGTGAAGTTACAGCAATTTGATTTGTCACGAACCTCGCAGCTTTGCGGTTGCTGACTTTAGCCTGCATAAAGTAGTTCAGCTTTCAGGTGCTCCGGTGGGCTGGAAAAGGTGGATACAGTCCTAGGAGAGAGTCTCCTAGGACTGTATCCACCTTTTCCAGCCCACCGGAGCACCTGAAAGCTGAATTAATTAATGCAGGCTAAAGTCAGCAACTGCTGAGCCGTGAGGTTTGTGACGAATCAAATTACTGTAACTTCGCTCATCTCTAAATATAACCCTGTCCCACACTGTACCCTCTGAAGAAAATATTGCCACACACGGTACCCTCTGAATATAATACCACAACATATAGTAGCCCATAAAAAATGTTCCACCCCATATATATACCTTACAATATACACTATTCCTTCTGAAATGCAAGGCAAACTGTGCCCCATATATAAATTATACAATAGTGCCCCCATATAATATATATTGTGCCTCATGCCCTCCTCAGTTACCCACCCTCATTATCCCAAGCATCCTCAACACCCCAAACTCCCCCTCATGTCACCCTCATCATCACCCCGAAACCACCGCGTTCCACCTTTAATTAATGCAGGCTAAAGTCAGCAACTGCTGAGCCTTGAGGTTTGTGACGAATCAAATTACTGTAACTGCGCTCATCTCTAAATATAACCCTGTCCCACACTGTACCCTCTGAAGAAAATATTGCCACACACGGTACCCTCTGAATATAATACCACAACATATAGTAGCCCATAAAAAATGTTCCACCCCATATATATACCTTACAATATACACTATTCCTTCTGAAATGCAAGGCAAACTGTGCCCCATATATAAATTATACAATAGTGCCCCCATATAATATATATTGTGCCTCATGCCCTCCTCAGTTACCCACCCTCATTATCCCAAGCATCCTCAACACCCCAAACTCCCCCTCATGTCACCCTCATCATCACCCCCAACCACCGCGTTCCACCTCCTCATCATCATCATCCCCCATCTCAGTAGTAGTGTTATAGACAAAGTTATAGTGTTATAGACAAAGTCCATTACTAAGCCGCGCTCAGCGTTATCCCCAAAACCAGCTAGCGCTAACCCCCAATTATTACCCTAGTACCCACCGCCCCAGGGGTGCCGGGAAGAGCTGGTACCAACAGGCTCAGAGTGTCAAATATGGTGCTCCTGGGCCTAGGCAGTAACAGACTGGCATTATTTAGGCTGGGGAGAGCCAGTAACAATGGTCCTGGCCCACCCTGGTAACGTCAGGCTGTTGCTGTTTGGTTGGTTTCTTACTGAGAATTAAAAAAGGGGAACCACACACGTTGTTATTTATTTTTTAAATAATAAAAAAAATGTGTGGTTCCCCGTCTTTTCATTCTCAGCCAAATACCAACCAAGCAGCAACAGCCTGACGTTACCAGGGTGGGCAAGGACCATTGTTACTGGCCCTCCCCAGTCTAAAGAATGCCAGCCTGTTACCGCCTGGGCCCGGGAGCGCCATATTTGACACTCCAGGCCTGTTAGTACCGGCTCTTCACAGCACCCCTGGGGCATTGGGTACCAGGGTAATAATTGGGGGTTAGCGCTAGCTGGTTTTGGGGCTAACGCTAAGCCCGGCTTGGTAATGGACTCTGTCTATAAGACTGCTTCCACTGCTAAGCCTGTAAAGTAAAAAAAAAAAACAACACCACACAGAAAAAAAATAGTTTATTACAAAAAACACTCCCCGACAACTAGCTCTCGTTAACAATTTTATTAAAACATTTTAAGAAATGCAGGTCATCGATATAGTCGACAGGATACATGTATCAGAAAAAGAAAAGCACAGAAAATGGTACATTACAACATTTTTTGGGGGCTCTCCACTGGGGAGAGCACCCATAAAGCAGTGTGTTCCCAGACAGCCATGATGGGAGTTGTAGTTTAGCAACAGCTAGAGGGTCCATGTTTGGGAAGACACTGTCTGAAAGGGTTTGGTTCACATTATACATTTTTAACATGCCATTTTAAAACAAAAGGGGATGCTAAAAACATATGTGAACAGAGCCATTCTTACCACCGTTGCAGGCTGTGAGTGTCTCCTTATGTAGCTCCACCTCTAGTGATGTCATGGCTAGAGGTAAGGCTACAGAAGAAGAGGCCTAGGCCCACGACAAGGTGGTAAGTAGACCTCTATTAACTTTCTATAATAAACAGCCATCGATATAGACGGCGGCATAATGTATATCCCCCCTCCCCCCCAGGAGTTCCTTGCTGGGTCAGCGTATAGCCAGACCCCAGCAGTAGCACTACTCATCATTGGATGGTGAGGGTGCTACTGATAGATGATGGGGGTGCTACTGCCAGGAGGATGGTGCTGCTGATGGATGATGTGGGTGCTACTGCCAGTGAAGGGGGGCATGCCCCCCTGGCAGTAACATCCATCCCTGGCATCCCCCCTGACTGTAGCACCCCCATCATCAGCAGCACCATCCTCCTGGAAGTAGCACCCCCATCATCCGCCAGCAACACCACCCCATGTGGTAATAGCACCACTAATCATCTGTCAGCAGGATCTGCTGATGGATGATGAGGGGTGCTACTGCTTGGGGGGTGTTGCAGTAGCATCCCCATCATCCACCAGCAACACCACCCATCCCCCCTACCCCCTGTTGTAATAGCATCAGCTGACAGATGACGGGAGTGCTATTGCTGGGGGGTGTTGGTGGATGATTGGGATGCTAGTGCTGTGGATGATAGGAGTGCTACTGTTGGGGGGGGGTGTTGGTGGATGATATGGTGCTACTGCTGGGGGGGGTTTGGTGGATGATTGGGATGCTACTGATCAGATCAGTGTGGACGCGTCACGTCGGCGCCATCCATCTAGCTCTGCCCAACCACCGCTGATGTCCCGTAAGGCTAACCCTTACTGGGGTGTTAGTGACTTGGTGTTGCCTGCCCCCCCATCGCAACGCCGCTACAGACAGGATACAGGAACATTCCAATTCGATTCTCTCTACTGTGGAGGGCCTACACAGGTTAGTTTACTGAGGTACAAATACTTGACATTTACTCTTTTACACTTTTGCAGCACAATACCCTATACACAGGGCATATGAGGAATAAACGTTTTGAGACATGTTGAGTCCCACAGCACTAACGACTGAGGGCCAACAAAAAGATTAATTTATGCAGAAGGGTCCTTGCTCAACTTTTTTCCTCCTCTGCTTAGTATTTTTGGAATTGGAACTTAAAGCACAATTCCCTCCCAGTGTGAACTACAGACAGTCTTTTGAATTAAAGGGCTTTAGACTTGTTTTTAGCACATTTTGCCAAGAGAAGGGCACTGGATAGGCACAGGATAGGCACAGGATAACCTAGAAGGTGAACTCTAACTAGGCATATATACTTTTCTGAGTAACTAATCTACCTAGCAGTGGCAGAGCTGTGTGCTTCTCTGGCTACGTTCAAATGTTATGCAAATGTTTAACCCTTACACTTTTGGGATTGCTTATTATGGCATATATGAATACCAAAGACATCTCAGATTTAGTGGAAATCTATGGCAAAACTTGTGGATCTTGCAGCTTATTTAGCATTAGTTTTAATTTTTTTGCACTGAAGTGCGGGAAACAGTGTTTTATCAACACCCTTCAGAATTAGGGTAGCTTTTCCCTTAATTGCAATTACTCTTTTTTTTTATTTGCTTGGATTGTATACAATTACTGTCCCTGGCCTAGTTTATGTCATACAGTATTATTTTTCTGTATTCGTAGATTACCATTGTTATATCATATAGTTCTGGCCTCTAGTTCTATAGGACTAGACTGTTATGCCTTTTATAGTGTTGAGCAGCATAGGCCATATTCGAATTCGCAAAATTACGTGAATATATGGACGAACATTAGTCATACATTCGCTAAATTTGCATATTCGTAATATTCACGTTTTATTTTTGCATATGCGCAAATTCGCATATGCGAAAATTTGCATGTATGAAAATCAGCATATACTAGAATTTACATATACAAAAATTCGTATATGCGGAAATTTGCATATGCACATTTTCGCAAATGCGAAAATTTGCACGCCAGTTTCACACAGTAGTATTAGAGCCTTCTTTACACCACACAAGCTGGAAGCAGAGAGAAGTGATCACTGTGATGTGTACTTGAAAAAAAAATAGAAATAAATAAATAAATATTCTTAATTGCAAATATATAGTGCTATAGTTGCGAATATTCGCAAATTCGCGAACATGCGATATTCGTGAGCAACACTATAGGTGAGTTTACATTGGACAAGGTAATCCAATAGGCACACTCATCCCCATTCCTTTGACAGTGTTATGAAGAATGCTTACACAACCCTGCCAGATATCCTGAAGAAAATGAATAAATTGTTGCAAGAGCTGTGTTCAAAGTAGGTACAAAGGTTGGAACCCGGTTTCTACATAACCCAGACATTATTTGCATGCATCATCTTGACACTGTTCCTAATATAGAAAGCCTGATACTTTTTTTCCAAGAGTATTCCACCACGATAAACTTCTTTTTAAATAGAAAATCCCACTTCCGAAGGCCAAGATCCATGTCACAGTTTTGGTGATGAAGAGGTCTACTTGGTATGACTCATGAACAGAGCAAACTTGATTGGAGCAGTGCAGGGACAATGGGCACAAGACCTTAGGATTGGACCATAGAATGGTAGGCAAAGTGACAATTAATTTTATGCTTATGCAGGGTATGGCTTCTTCCATGTAGAAACCCCTGTGTTCTCAAGCAAGGCACAGAAGCAGATTGCAGGAGAAAAGGGTTGCCTGAGTAGTTGATTCACAGGAACAATCAAAAAGAGAAAACACCTCAATAGCAAGTTCAACCCTATCTAATTCTTGGAAGTATTCAAGTGAAGGATGACAACAGTGATGTTAGTATAACTAACTACAAAGTAATTGAAAGTCACGGTCAAGTAGATACAAGGGGGAACCTCCTTAATAACTGCACTATTTAGCTTTGCAAGTGGACATCAATGCCTTGGATTCAATGGGTACAAGGCCTGCATCTTGGTTCTTGTGTTTAGACTGTGGGATATCATGGCCAGCTTACAAAAGATGTCTCACAGACATAGGGTTTTATTAGGACTTATTTTTTGCGTGACTAGTTGGACTTTCCAATGATTCACTTTTTTTTTTTTTTATCATACAATGTATTACAAAGCCAGAAAAAATTTAATGCAGGGGAAAAAAAAAATGGAATTGCACAAATTTGTAGGGCAATTATTTTTTCGGAGTTCAAAATACTGTAAATCGGACATTCAAAATTTATTCTATAGGTCAGTACAATTCCAAAGATACCAAACTTGAATAATTTTTGTTTCGTTTTATTGTTAAAAAAATGTAAAACCTTGAAATATAAAATAAAAAAACTTTGTTCATTACCATGTTCTCACCCCTTTAATTTTTTTTTTCCACCTACAGAGCTGTTTTAGGGTTTGCTTTTTGTGCCATGAGCTGTAGTTTTTAACGGTACCACATTTGTGTAGTTCTGGCTTTTTGATCACTTTTTATTAAATTTTTTGGGGGATGTAATGTAACAAAAAATGTGCAAATTTTGGCATTTGGAATTTTTTAGTGTTTACACAATAATTTAATATTTCGGAAAATAACGCACGCGGTGTATTTTTTTTTAGTTTGTACGGTGTTTTATTTAAAAAAATGGGAAAAGGGGAATGATTTGAATTTTTATTAGGGGAGGGATTTTTGTTTATATTTAAAAAAATGTTTTTTCCTTTTTTTTATACACATTTTTTTGCTCCCCCTAGGGGCCTATCATAAGCCATCATCAGATGGCTTATATAGATCAATGTAATGCTATTGCATTACATGGATTTATGAAATCTGTGCTCGATTGCTAAGGGCTGCCTAAGTGAGCCCTAAGCAATCACAGAGCCAGGGAAGATGCCGAGGAGCAGGTAAGACCTCGGGCTTCCCTAGCAACCCATAGCCCCCCCCCCCCCCCCCCCCGCAATTACATCATGGGAGGCTATGAGACCACTAGACACCAGGGAATAGCGGCATTTAGTGTTTAAATACCGTGATCTGTATAGATCACAGTATTTAACCAGTTAAATGATCGCTGAAGTCCGTCATTACCAGCAGATGTCAACTGCTGAAAGCAGTGGACATTTCCCGATCATGACGTGGACCCGACCCACGGGCCCCTGTCATGTCCACTCACCCGACCCATGACGTACATGAATGTCATGGGTCGAGAAGGGGTTACTCCTTCCAGTACTTATTGGCTGCTGTATGCTCCACAGGAAGTTCTTTTCTTCTTGAATTTCCTTTCTGTCTGACCACAGTGATCTCTGCTGACACCTCTGTCCTTGTGAGGAATTGTTCAAAACAGGAGCAAATCCCCATAGCAAACCTCTCCTGCTCTGGACAGTTCCTGACATGGGCAGATGTGGCAGCAGAGAGCACTGTGGTCAGACAGAAAAAAAAGTAAAAAAGAAAAGAACTTCCTCTCTAGTATACAGCAGCTGATAAGTACTGGAATAATTAAGATTTTTAAATAGAAATAATTTACAAATCTGTTTAACCAGTTGATTTAAAATAAATAAATTCCACCGGAGTACTCCTTTCCCCTGCAAGGTGAAATAAATGAAAAAAAAACTTTTCAACATTCTTTTTTTTTTAATGAATTCCCCTCCAGGAAAAAACTTTATAAAAAACTATATAAATTTGGTATTGCCATAAAAGTGCCTGTCTGCAGAATTCATTTAACATGACAAGCATACCAAAACCCCAAAACTATTTATTTACATTCACGTTCAAAAGGAATTTTTCAATACTGTACATTTATACGTACCCCAAATGGTACAGTTAAAAAATTTAAGTTGTCCTGCAAGAAAAACAAGCCATCACTTCTTTATATTGATGAAAAGAATGAGAACTTATGGATCTTGGAAATCAATGATAGAAAAATGAACAAACAAAGCTGTGTCTTTACGGCCCAAAATAGCTTTGCCCTAAGGGGTTCATCTTTGGGGAAAAAAATGCAATAGCACAAAATTTTACTTTAAAGGGCTTCCTGTTTTGTAAAGGTTGAGCAAGAGCTTGTGAAAACTCCAGTGCTGAGCATTATATAGAGGATCGCCTGGTGTTTCTAAAGAGAATTGTTTGTTTGAAAATAGAATTAATGATGACTTTGTGCTTGTTAGTTAATGAGTCGGGAAAAATCAGGCAATTAAATAAAGGCAATTATTTCTACAATATATTATTCCTAGTCTTGAAACTTAGAAATGTCATCTGGAAAACAAGACGCTTTTCACTGCAAGTTTTGGAAAGAACATAATTTTATTACAGAAAGACTAAAATAACCAGACATTCCAACCAGAAATTGTTTCCTCGCAGATTTTTCTCCTTGGAGCTCATTTGTGTTTGATCTCATGAAACAGTATTCACATTTAATGCACTGAATTCAGAGACATATCACATGCGAGCAATAATCCATGCGTAGTGCCCCAGAACCAGAGTTTTAGCTACTATCCTATAAAAGTTGTGTGTGTGCGCTGTGAGAAACTTTCTGCACACTGTATAAATGTCTTTGGGATACTGCAAGTTCAGGTGCAAAGTATATAATGACATTGCACCACATTATTAGCATACATTCAGGTATGCCAGGAGTGGAAGGCTGGGTTGGTTTTCCGCCAAAGATCCCGCGGGCGACGCTAGGACCATGTGGACTGCACTGCTGTCCCCAAAGATGGCAATGCATATCAGAGCAGATCCACCAGAAATGCATTTCTGTATATGGGGACGGCGATGCAGTCCACACGGTTCTAGCACCGTTGGTGTCAGTTTAGGTCTTGCATTGACAGGAGCTACTTCTCCCTGATCTTCTTTTGCTGGGTAATCCAGTCGGTCAGCAAAGTGTAAACATCTCTTAGCTTCTGTCCTTGCTAGCTATATATACACCTAGGCCCTATGTGTTCTATTATGGCTAAACAATGGCCCCCTGCAATATACCAAACTCTTCAGTGGGCTACAGTCAAAATTAGTGCTGGGTGGCTGCCATGTTGTCAAATGTTCTCTTGCATATGTCCCTATGGATATCGTGTGTTAGCAAAAGCATTCAAATTGCAAAACCAGGACCGGACTAAAAATATGATTTTACATCTCATTTATATCTCTTCTTATAATTTTACCTGCGGACTGTGAACTGTACAAGCGTTAGAATCACCACGCGGCCAGGGCCGGCGTTGGGGCGGGGAAAACCAGGCAATTGTCTAGGGTCCCCATCCCCCAGGGGGCCCCCTGCTGGCTGCTCAGCATAGGCCTAATCAAGCCCGGGGGGTATTAGCGGCCACCACTGAGCAGCCCGCAGGGGGCCCCCGTCACATTCTGGACATCCCTGTGCTGGAATTCTGCTAGCAGAATTTCCGCAGTGTCAACAGGACAGTGGAAAAAACATTAAAGTCAATGGGCAGAGGAGATGTGCACTAATTTGGAGCAGAGAATTGAAGAGGAATTACTCGAGTAAATTCCGCGTGAATTTCTCAGTGTGAATGCACCCTAAGTATATGAAGAGTAAGACAGAGGAAGGACCATTGCTACACAGACTCAAAGTAGGAACCTGGAGAAGCAGATTCATACACAAAGCTGGTAAGTATAGTGTATAAATAGGTCTTTGTTGCATTTCCCTGTGCTTGATAACTCCATGTACATTCCTATTATAAATGTGTTAATATTTTTTCTTTTTTTTTTTCTCATTACTTAGACATAATGTTACTAGGACGTAAAACCAAAGTGTCGGTGCATTGCCGTGAAATGAGATTTGCCATAGAATGAGATGGTCCGCCTCCATCACATCCTATTGGCTCTCTCTTGTCACGTGACATATTTAAACGTCACGCATCGATGCGCACAGCAGTGTCAGTTTGGCTATCACAGGGAGAGGATCTCCTCACCCTGTGATAGCTGAAGCTGTACGGAGCTCTCATGGCCTCTGTGGCCCGACAGAAGTTCACACATGTACGCAGCTCATACGGCTGCCTCATATACATTTACTGTTGATCCACAGCGCTATCGGGATCCCTATGCCCGATGGCGCTGTCATCAGAATCCCCACGCCCGCAGCTCTACACCCCGTCCCCCGCAGCTGTACTCCCCGTCCCCCGCATCTCTACTCCCCGTCCCCCGCAGCTCTACTCCCCGTCCCCCGCAGCTGTACTCCCCGTCCCCCGCAGCTGTACTCCCCGTCCCCCGCATCTCTACTCCCCGTCCCCCGCAGCTCTACTCCCCGTCCTACGCAGCTGTACTCCCCGTCCCCCGCATCTCTACTCCCCGTCCCCCGCAGCTCTACTCCCCGTCCCCCGCATCTCTACTCCCCGTCCCCCGCAGCTCTACTCCCCGTCCCCTTTGAACTCTCAGGGAGCGATCCACAGCGCTATGGGGATTCCTACGCCCGATGGCGCTGTCATCAGTGTGCGTCCCCGCGAGCGCCCCATGCCCGCAGCTGTACTCCCCGTCCCCCGCTGCTCTACTCCCCGTCCCGTTAACGCTCAGGGAGCGGGGAACAGAAAGTAGAGCATCGGGCGCAGGTAAAGTAGTACTGCGCATGCGCAGCACTACGCGAATAACTTAACCTGCGCCCGATGCTCTACTTTCTGTTCCCCGCTCCCTGAGCGTTAACGGGACGGGGAGTAGAGCTGCGGGGGACGGGGAGTAGAGCTGCGGGCATGGGGCGCTCGCGGGGACGCACACTGATGACAGCGCCATCGGGCATAGGGATCCCGATAGCGCTGTGGATCAACAGTAAATGTATATGAGGCAGCCGTATGAGCTGCGTACATGTGTGAACTTCTGTCGGGCCACAGAGGCCATGAGAGCTCCGTACAGCTTCAGCTATCACAGGGTGAGGAGATCCTCTCCCTGTGATAGCCAAACTGACACTGCTGTGCGCATCGATGCGTGACGTTTAAATATGTCACGTGACAAGAGAGAGCCAATAGGATGTGATGGAGGCGGACCATCTCATTCTATGGCAAATCTCATTCCACGGCAATGCACCGGACCTACAAAGACGATGGATAAAGACATAGGGGGAGATTTATCAAAACCTGTCCAGAGGAAAACTTGCTGAGTTGCCCGTAGCAACCAATCAGATTGCTTCTTTCATTTTTCAGGGGCCTTTTCAAAAATGAAAGAAGCAATCTGATTGGTTGCTATGTCCAACTCAGCAACTTTTCCTCTAGACAAGCTTTGATAAATCTCCCCCATAGCACATAACACACACGCATAATATACCATTATTTATAGAGTTACCCTCTTTTGGTATGCCCAGAGGAAGGGCAATACAGCAGCCATGGTTTCCCTACAGGTTTCCTTCACAGGGGCTTTTTCCTGTCCTGAGTGCTACTGTACACTCTTTGTATGGGACTTGTCCAAGTATTTTATGTTATTTCTGTGTGGGGAAAAATAGTGTTAGCAAAATGTGGATGACATGAGATTTGTTAAAGTGTCTAAACTGTATCACACCCAGCGAGTTTTGTGCACAAGCTTTTTCTAATGAACAGGACTCTTTCTGGAGGTTGTACAGTTGCAGAGGATCAGGTAAAGATGGAGTCGGGAACACAGGATATTGCACACTTACAGTAACACCTTCACTATGGGACTCCGTTGATCTCCATTGAACCTATCCAATGTGTTTGGGCCTGTCACTTGGGCACACTATGGGCATGCTTCAGATCAGTTACATGTGACCCTACCCCAGTGGAGTACCACTCTCAAGGGGGGTGCCATGACGGAGTCACCCCCCCATCCACTGCTGCACTGCGACCGTAACGCTTTTCTGCCCGGCGCCTGCATCTGTGGAGTCAGAGTAGCAAGGGGAGGAGTGTTGCGGCAGCGCGCAATGTGACATCACGACGCTCACACCGCCTTCACGGATCTTTTAAAGGAGCAGAAGGATCCATCACCAGTGGTCTGATGGAGGCATCATCTAAATGTAAGTAAATCATACTATGTGAAGGGAGGGGGTGTAAATAACCCCTTAAAGGAGTACTCCGGCGCGCACTTTTTTCCTTTTATCCCGTCCGGGCTGCAAAATAAAAGAAAACACACTTTCTCTTACCTGCCAACGAGCCCCCGGAGCTCCGGTACACTCCGGTACAGGTGTTCGGTCCCCGGGCTGTATTCTTCTTACTTCCTGTTAGCCCGGCACGTCACACGGAGCTTCAGCGTATCACCGGCCGAGGCGGGACATCGCATATCGCGGGAGCCGGCGCAGGACGTAAATATACGTCCTTCGCCATTAAGGGGGGGGGGGGGAGGGGGTGTAATTAAGGGGGAGGGGAGGAAGGGGGTGTAATTAAGGGGGAGGGGGGAGGAAGGAGGTGAAATTAAGAGGGGGAGGGAGGGGGTGTAAATGGGGGGAGGGAGGGGGAAGGGAGGTGTGTAATTAAGTGGGGTGCAGGTTTTGTTCAGTTTATTGATGGGGATTTGGATTTGTTTCTATTTGGTGCAGATGGAAAGTGTTTTTTTTTAACGGGGTGCAGGGTTTTATTTTATTAAGGGGGGTTAAGGTGTTTTATTAAAGGGGGTTAATGGGTTTTATTAAGGGGGTGTGCATGAGCTTTATTTTATTAAGGTAGTGCAGGGTTTTATTTTATTAAGGGGGTGTGCTGGGTTTTATTTTATTAAGGGGATGTGCAGGGTTTTAATTTATTAAGGGGTGTGCAGGGGTTTATTTTATTAAGGGGGGTTCAGGGGATTCCAATTAATGAGGGTGTTCAGGTGTTATTTTTTATTAAGGGGGTGGGCAGGTTTTCATGTGTAGGGGTGTATGAACTTAATGTGATGGCGGTGCAGTGTTTTTATATGAAGGGGGAGGGGGTATGGATTTGATGTGTAGGGTGGATGCAGGGTTTTTAAGTGTGGGGGATGCCAGAGCTGAGTTTTATGAAATAGGGGTGCAGGTTTTTTTTTTATAAGGGGAAAAAAGGGCAAGGGTTTTCTAGAAGGGGGAAGAGCAGGGATTTGTAGACAGGGGCAGGGCAGGAGTTTTCTAGAAGTTTTTCATCAGCCCCTTTCTACAAAACCCCTGTCCTGGCTCCTTCTGCAAAACTCCTGCATTTGTGCAATAAATATTATTGAAAAAAGTTTGTGCGAGTTTTCTTACTTTCTTGGGTTGTGGGGGGGATGGGGGTAAACACAGGGTCCACCCTGGGTTGGGGGGGGGGGTGCCAAACAAAGGGTCCGCCCGGGTGCCAAATGCTCTAGGTACGCCCCTGCCCTACCCTAAGAGAGATCTAAGTTAACTTATCCCCCATGTGCCTGAATTGTTTTGACTACTGTTGCCCTTGGTTACAACTCACTGAGATGGGTCACACATGCTCAGTTTCACTGTAGTCTCCTGAATGTATTGGCAGTTGGTCTCCACTGCACATGCAAGGAAGGGAGATTGTGGGAAAGCGTGTGCTCTGTTGCATGGCAACAGCAGGGTCATAGTTCACAGTAAGGTCACAAAGAGGAAACCTAGAAGTGATCAAATCAATGAGGGAGATGAACATAAGTTACTTTACTTAAAAACAGCACATTTGTGTTCTTTACATATACAGTATGCATGTGATACACATCTGATTTTACCAACTTTGCTTTATGGGACAATCCTTTTAACCCCTTCCTGCTACAGGATGTATGAAAAGGTCCTTGCAGCTGACGTGTTCCTGCAACTGGACGTATGCATATGTCCTGCATTTGACTGTGCTCCAGGGCAGATATTAAAAAAAAAAAAAAGCACAAGAATTTCTAATTTTGGTCCAAAAAGTGGAATAAACATTATCATGTGATCCTGCAGAGTAATAATGGTATGATGTTTCTGACATCTATAATAAATGTTATTGTTCTTTATTGTTATTGTTGATTCCGGCTCCTGTTAGGCCATTTTTCCATATGCCTCTTTTTCTTGTTTTCATATACAAAACCCAGGACAGTTCAATTGTTTTTGCAGTGTCTTCTAGTCTCCCCACCTAAGTCAACATCATTTGTATTGTTCCTCTCGATCTCTTTTGGGAGATGTAGGTTAACTTTTTCCTGTTAATAAAACTTCTCTAGAAAATTATCCCTCACACAATGGGGTCAGATAAAAGAAAAACAGTTATGGCTGTCAGAACATGGCAACACAAAAAGGGGGAAAAATTATTTTGTTGTGAAAAGGAAAAAGAACACAAAAAGCTATAAATTGGATATCAGCACAATTGTACCGACCCACAAAATAAAGATAACAATTGCACAGTAAACACCAAAAAAGATTTTTTTTAAAGCCAGAAATTTTTACAAAATCACAATTTTTTTCACAAAAAATGCTGCATGTATCAACAAAAATGTATCACTAATATAAGGAACAATATGTCCCGAAACAGTCTTAGAATTGCTGTGCTCAGTAAAAGTATTCCAAAGTTCCAAATGTGATATAGGCTACGTTTGAAAAATGGGGCTTCATCATTATAGAGGTTCTCCAGGATTAGATAAGTGCTGCTTCTCTTTTGCAAAAACAGCACCGCTCTTATCCACAGGTCATGTGTAGTACTGCAGCACAGTCCTATTCACTTTAATGGAGCCGAGCTGCAATACTGTTTTTGCAAGAAAGAAGCAGCATTTTTCTACTCCTGGACAACCCCTTCAAATAAAATCTTGCGGCTTCCTTAAAGGATTAAAAAGACATGTCTGTGCGGCACATTGCACACTATTAAAGCTAACAGCCTTCCTAGGGCATGGCTGCAAGGCCCTTAAAGCGGCAGCAACGGCTCTGAAAGCAATGACCACTGGTTGCAGTCCGTGGCTCCTGGGTGTTCACAGCAGACTGACGGAGCTACAGACGGCCCAGCCACCAGGGCCCTATGGCCCATCCGGCCCTGTGCACCACAGCCAACCTTATTAGTAGAGATAAAGCTAATTGGGCTGCGCACACTATATATCACAGATATCTAAATATTTGTTGACTATATAGATACACAAAAGCTAAAACACAAATCAAATTATCTAATCTCCCATATAGAAACACAAATCTACCCTCCCTATCCAAAACTTTATCCTTTAATTCCCAATTTACCTTTTTACGAAATAGTACTGTAACCCCTCTTGCATAAGAAGTGTGGCTCCAGCGTTCAGAACAGTTTTTTCCAAGCGCTGAGTAGCGGAGTACCCCTTTAAAGGAGTAGTCCAGTGGTGACTCAGTGGTTAACAACTTATCCCCTATCCTAAGGATAGGGGATAAATTGCAGATCGCGGGGGGTCCGACCGCTGGGGCCCCTCGCGATCTCCTGTACGGAGCCCCGACAGCCCGCGGGAAGGGGGCGTGTCGACCTCCGCACAAAGCGGCGGCCGACACGCCCCCTCAATACAACTCTATGGCAGAGCCGAAGCGCTGCCTTCGGCAATCTGCGGCTCTGCCATTGAGATGTATTGAGGGGGCGTGTCGGCCGCCGCTTCGTGCGGGGGTCGACACCCGCTATCTGGCCAGAGAGCCGGGGCCCTGTACAGAGAGATCGCATGGGGCCCCAGCGGTCGGACCCCCTGCGATCTCAAACTTATCCCCTATCCTTAGGATAGGGGATACGTTTTTCACCACTGGACTACCCCTTTAAGTGCATCTCTACTATTCTATCCCTGGTGCAAAATTTTTCATTACCCCCATTATAGCCATATGTTTAGTTTTTTTCCCCCTAATCCCCTAACATTCCATACTACCACCCTGGTATCTATCCTAGCATGAAAAAATCCCCATGTTCCCGCAACCCACTGGAATAGGCTTTGAGTCTATTGTGTCTATGTAAATGTTGCTTGCTTTAAAGCATATCTCCAAATGCTCTTAACAGCCCAGGCAAGATGACTACCCCCAAAATAATGTACTAAAAATAAAACAAAATAAAATTACAATCACAAAATACAAATAGATGAGATAAAAAAAGGACATGTTTCGTATCTGGCTCTAATCAGGAAAACAAAGGCAATACATTCACTTTAGGGGGTGTCCAGAATTAGGAAACAGAGGGTCTGCTTTTCCAAAATAACAGTACTTCATGAACTGCAAATGTCTGTAATACAGTTCTTGGGCAAAATAAGTAGTATTTCTGGAAAGAGGACAGACTGTTTTTTTTTGTAATCAAGCACAACATTTTATTTCTTTTTTTATGTCTCATTGGGCCCCTGATTTTACAATGATGATTCATGTGTGACATCATATTGTGGTGTAGCCATAGCCTAGAGAATGGACCACCAACAGTATTCACCTATTTTATTATTTTGATTGCCACCGTGTCCTTGACCCTATTAGGTGGGTTGTTTCTGTATTTTAGTGTGCATCTGGAATGAAGGGATCTGCGACCATGTGTTAAATTATCTTCATTATTGCTAAATGTTTTTAGTTCCACTTTTTCGTTCATCACACAGCATTTGGTAGTAGTCCAGTTCAGATTCTGTTACAGCTGTAGTCTGAGGACGTCTGAAGATTGGATATTTTGGAGATAATACGACAGTTCTTGGAAGGAATTCACCACAAATTAATGCTGTCAACAAAATTTATCTATGATGTCTCCCAAAAGAATATCATTAGGAAGGATTATGGGGAACTTTTTCCAGTAATTTATTTTTCTCACACCACAGAATATATGTATTTTGCTCATATTTTAGACATTTTGTCCCAGTTTCCCATATGGAAGCTATTAAACAGTGAAACCAATATGTTACTTTATATGTGGAGCAGAATCTATCCTGCAAGTACAGCGACCATGTTTACACTTTCATTAGACCTGTCTTATTGTCTCTATAGGGTCAAGGAATTAAAAACAGCTTCTTCATAACCACTGATCTGTGGGAAAAGAAAAGCTCTGCAGTACAGAAACTCTCCAAACAGCAGCAACAATATTTTTTAACCAACATTTGATTCGGTTGTCATTTTGGGCTGATATTTAAGATCCTTAGATTTCCCTCCAACCAACACATTGAAGGGACCATAGTGCTCTGATGAGTGCCTCATCCCCTCAATTGCTAACATAGGCCCATCAGCTCATCCATTCCTGATGCTGCTCCTTGGCACATCCTCTTGCCACCACATATATTGAATCTTCTCTGAAGATAGTTTGCTGATCATGGCCACCACATGGCTAACTGAACATAAAGTGGACCACAAGAACCAAAGGATTCAAGGCTGGCCTGGGTCAGTTACATCTGCGGATCATCTACTTTAGGTAGGTGTAACAGGGCAAGTGGCGCTGACCCAATGTGTTACTGAATTGGTTTGGCTTTGAGCCAAACCCTACCCTCTATTATGCTCCAGGATGCATAAGCTGGACTTTCGTTGCTAGAGACTACCAGGTCGTCCACAAGCGTGGTCCCTGTGTGGGTAGCAGCTGGCCAAGTGGGTCAGGCAGATAAGCATAGACAGCAGTCCTAGTCATACACAGGATGGTCAGAATAGTACCCAGGGATGAGACAGAGACGTAGTCAAATATTGGCAGATGGTCAAGGCAGGCAGCATAGGTTTAGGTCACCAATCCTCATCAGCAACAGGAGAGCCAGCATGGTACTGGAGAGATTAAATAAAAGATCAAGGATAACAAACCAAGAAAAAGGCACAGGTCAGGATACTCAGTATAACAGAATCATAACAGCACACCTTGGCTACGGACACTGAGGAAACCACAATAATCGTCAGGCACAGAATGCTGGGTGGAGCAGCCTTAAAGAAATAGTACTGGCCAAAGATTGGTGGGACTAGCCCTTTACAGGTGCATGTGGCTCCACCACCCGAGATTTCGCTGAGGAGCTTCTTCCCGGAAGAAGCTCCTCAGCAAAACGTCAGGTGGTGGAGGCACACGCTTGCAACCTATCCCACTGTGGTAATTTACCTTTGCATCTCTTCTTAGCACCTTAGTATTATACTTGAATGCTTGTATGTACCGTTTGCTCTGTTGGATAGCAACCATTGTACTGTTACCATTGCCATGCACTTATGCACTTTATGTGGTGCCATATTTATATTGTTTGATGTCCTGATGCAGCTGCTTGTCAGCTATTAGGCTGATTCCTATGCATGTAGCCCCCATTTCAGTCGATCCTCTTGCACCTTTTTCAGATTTTTATGTGATTTTAAATGTTTGTCAATTTTGAGCATATGTGTTTAATAAATATTATTTTTGCATCATTTATTTGATCTCTATACGCTCCTTTTTTCTTATTGTATATATCCCATACTCAATATCTATTTACTCCTCTTAAGAGATTATTGTGGATCATTTGGATTTAGCTTAGGACTTTTCAAGACAACTTCTTATCAATATCTATTTTTAATAATATTATGTGTCTAATTAGTTGCATTTTTATCTCATAAGAGTATGTAAAATTGTTCTTCAACAGCAAGGGCCGTGCTGACGGAGACTTTAACTTTGACTAAATTACATTTTATACATCTAGATCAATTGTATCGTGCCATACAGTGGGGTAAAAAAGTAACTAGTCAGCCACCAATTGTGCAAGTTCTGCCACTTAAAAAGATGAGAGAGGCCTGTAAATTTTCATCAGGTTGAGGTATACCTCAACTATGAGAGACATAATGAGAAAAAAAAATCAATGAAATCACATTGTCTGATTTTTAAAGAATTTATTTGCAAATTACGGCGGAAAATAAGTATTATGCCAGTAACAAAAGTTCACAAACTAAAGCAAGTGGGCTCAGCTACAATTAAACCACAATAAATTCCAGGGGTGCTACCATGTGTATCAATATACTAACACTACAACATAGAAAGGAAAGAATACACTATGCAGCGCACACCCAATAGTAAATGTATCAAAAGTTTATTACAGATACCAAAAATTATACAGCAGACAAAACATTTAAAAACACATAAAAGGCACAAAGGCCACTGCACAAACGGGGAGGCAAGACCCCTCCCAGGGCACCTGCTTATCCCACTATGAATATACACCAGTCACAATAGCCTGTTCTATATACAGTGAGAAATACAATATAATGCAATCCTTATTCAGGGCAAGTACATATTCAACCTGTATCTGGATTCTGGAATATACCATTATATGATAATGCTACGGACGGCAGATGGAGGAGTATCCCAGGCAGGTGCCCCACTGGACCCCATGCATTACGTTGCCTGTCGGCAACTTCCTCAGGAGTATTGACAATGTAACGCGTGTGGTCTAGGGGGGCACCTGCCTGGGATCCTCCTCCATCTGCAACCCCCCCCCACCCCCCGTTTGTGCAGTAGCTTTTGTGCCTTTTATACGTTTTTAAATGTTTTGTCTGCTGTGTCATTTTGGTGTCTGTAATAAACTTTTGATACATTTACTATTGGGTATGCACTGCATAGTGTATTCTTTTCTTTCTATGTTGTAATAACAAAAGTTCATCTCAATACTTTGTTATATACCCTTTGTTGGCAATGACAGAGGTCAAACATTTTCTGTAAGTGTTCACAAGGTTTTCACACACTGTTGCTGGTATTTTGGCCCATTCCTCCATGCAGATCTCCTCTAGAGCAGTGATGTTTTGGGGCTGTCTCTGGGCAGCAAGGACTTTCAACTCCCCCCAAAGGTTTATTTATGGGGTTAAGATCTGGAGACTGGCTAGGCTACTCCAGGACCTTGAAATGTTTCTTACGAAGCCACTTCTTTGTTGCCCGGGCAGTGTATTTGTATTTAATGCTGAAAGTCCCAGCCACATTTCATCTTCAATGCCCTTGCTGATGGAAGGAGGTTTTCACTCAAAATCTCACGATACATGGCCCCATTCATTCTTTCCTTTACACGATCAGTCGTCTTGGTCCAAAGCATGATGTTTCCACCTCCATGCTTCACAGTAGGCATGGTGTTCTTTGGATGCAACTCAGCATTCTTTCTCCTCCAAACAAGACGATTTGAGTTTTCACCAAAAAGTTCTACTTTGGTTTCATCTGACCATATGACATTCTTCCAATACTATCTTCTGGATCATCCAAATGCTCTCTAGCAAACTTCAGATGGGCCCAGACATGTACTGGCTTAAGCAGGGAGACATGTCTGGCGCTGCATGATCTGAGTCCCTGGCGACGTAGCGTGTTACTGATGATAGCCTTTGTTACTTTTGTCCCAGCTCTCTGCATCATTTTGACACCACGGGGTGAGATTTTACATTGAGCCCCAGATCAAGGTAGATTATCAGTGGACTTATATGGCTTCCATTTTCTAATAATTTCTCCCACAGTTGATTTATTGACACCAAGCTGCTTGTCTATTGCAGATTCAGTCATTCCAGCCTGGTGCAGGTCTACAAATTTGTTTCTTGTGTCCTTTGACAGCTCTTTTGTCTTGGCCATAGTGAAGTTTGGAGTGTGACTGTTTGAGGTTGTGGACAGGTGTCTTTTATACTTATAACAAGTACAAAAAGGTGCCATTAATACAGGTAACAAGTGGAGGACAGAGGAGACTCTTAACCCCTTAAGGACTGAGCCCTTTTCACCTTAAGGACTGAGCCGACTGAGCCTTTTTTGCAATTCTGACCACTGTCACTTTATGCATTAATAACTCTAAGATGCTCTTACCGATTATTCTGATTCTGAGATTGTTTTTTCGTGACATATTCTACTTTATTTTAGTAGTAAATTTTCGTCGCTACTTGCATCCTTTCTTGGTGAAAAATCCCCAAATTTCATGAAAATTTTGCATTTTTCTAACTTTGAAACTCTCTGCTTGTAAGGAAAATGGATAGTCCAAATAAATGTTATATTGATTCACAAATACAATATGTCTACTTTATGTTGGCATAATAAAATGGACATATTTTTACTTTTTGAAAAAATTAGAGGGCTTCAAAGTATAGCAGCAATTTTCAAAATTTTGATGAAAATTGCTAAATCTGAAGGGACAGATGTTACAGAACTACAACTTCCAGCATGCCTGGGCAGTCTAGGCATGCTGAGAGTTGTAGTTTTGCAACATCTGGAGGGCTACCGTTTGGGCACCACTGTAATAGTGGTCTCCAAACTGTGACCCTCCAGATGTTGCAAAACTACAACTCCCAGCATGCCCAGACAGCCTTTGGCTGTCTGGGCATGCTGGGAGTTGCAGTTTGGCAACCACTAGAAGGGCAGCAGTAAATATCGCTTTACTGACACCTTCCTTTCTCCCCCCCCCCCCCCCACCTGCGCCGCTGATCTCCGCTGCTGTCACCGATGATCGGCGGTCCCCACGGCATCTTCTCTTCAGGTACCGGCAGCCATCTTCTTCGACATCCAGGGGTGGGCAGAGTGGGGGGTTTCCATGGCTACCCCCGTCTTCCACTGCCATTGGTCAGCATTCATTGCTGACCTAATGGCAGGGGATAGGAGGAGATCGCAGCACTGCAATCTCGCTCCCATCCCTCAGGATGATCGCAGCTGTCTCTGAAAGCTCCGATCATCCCTATTATCCGGGCGATCGGGTCACCAGAGACCCGATCAGCCCGGAAATAGCAGAAAATCGCATGTCTGAAGTGACATGCGATTTCCTGCAATCGCCGACATGCATGGGGGGGGGGGGTCTCAGGACCCCCCTCAGCGATGTGCCAGGATGCCTGCTGAATGATTTCAGCAGGCATCCCGGTCCGGTACCCAACCGGCTAGCGGAGGGGACCGGAATTCTCACGAGCGTATCCATATGCCCTCAGTCCTTAAGGACTTTAAGACGGGGGCGTATGGATACGCTCGCCATCCTTAAGAGGTTAAAGAAGAAGTTACAGGTCTGTGAGAGCCAGAAATCTTTCTTGTTTGTAGGTGACCAAATATTTATTTTCCACCATAATTTGCAAATAAATTATGGATTTTTTTTCCTCATTATGTCTCTCATAGTTTAGGTATAGCTATGATGAAAATTACAGGTCTCTTTCATCTTTTTAGGTGGGAGAACGTACACAATTGGTGGCTGACTAAATACTTTTTTGCCCCACTGTATGTCATAGACCTAAAGTGCTAGTTGCTTTTGTTGTTTCTATTGGTTTCAGTTTTGCCAAATCGCAGCAAGCTAAGACTATGGTGTTTTTCTATGTAAAAACTCCATAGTTTGGGCATTCTCAGAGGGAAATAGTGATGCAAAACATCACTACTTCCTTCTGCCACTGTACAATTTCCAACACTGACACTTCTGACAACATCGGAGCTGAGCTTAAAACAGCAAAGTGTATACAGCAAGAAAAGAGTTAACTTGGTCCGCTAAGCAGCACTAGTTAACTTTTTGTGGGGTATACAGTATATCCAGCCATCTGTAGGTGCCTGCTTAGCAACCTAGCTCCTGCCCCAGCCTGGTGCGGTGTAGTCCCCCCCTCTAGTGACAATGTCATTAAAGTCTGAGTTACATCTCGAAGCCAGGGTGGTGAGTATGAGTTTGTTCTCATTATGCATTTCATAAAATGTAAACAGACCCTTTCTGATATCGTCTTTCCACACAAGGATGGGGTTGTAGTTTAGCAACACTAGGAGGCTCCCTTTTTAGGAAGACACTGCATTATGGTTGCTTTCCCTTAGGAAGATCCATTATGTGCTAACCCATGTTTTGAGTTATTCTTTTCTTCTCATTACAGATCTGTACATCCTACAGACGTTGTTGGATTCCGTGGACTACTTCAATGACTAGCCATTTTTAGAATTTCAATAAAATGGTTAATGAGAGCTCATGGGGAAGTGTTTGTAGCTATAAAATAGTTTTTTTCAAAGTGTTTTGTTTTTCTCACTTTTCAAGCTTAGCCTTTGCCCCAAAAACAGCCAGCCCTGACCCCAAATTATTACCTTGATACCACCGCCACAATTGAACTGAGAAGAGGCCGTACCAACGAGCCCAGAGAATCAAAAATGGCACTCTTGAGCGTAGGCGATTACAGTCTGATGTTGTTTAGGCTGGCAAGTGCCAATAACAATGGTCCTCGCCCACCTTGTTAAAGTCATGCTGTTGCTGCTTGGTTTTTATTTGGAGTATGAAAATATGGGAAACCACACACATTTTGATTAATTTATGTATAGATGGCTGGATATACTGTATACCCCACAAAGAGTTAACTAGCTCTGCCCTGCAGTGTGAATAAACTCTTTCCTTGCTGGCCTGGTAGATAGAGCTCAGTCCAGCCAGGGCTTACAGTAAACCAGCAATGTATACACATTGCTGTTTTTATTGTAAATTCTTGCTAGGCAGGAGATATCTGAAAATAAATAAATAAAGGGAACACTTAACCCCTTAAGGACCAGGCCATTTTATACCTTAAGGACCGGAGCGTTTTTTGCAATTTTGACCACTGTCACTTTAAACATTAATAACTCTGGAATGCTTTTAGTTATCATTCTGATTCCGAGATTGTTTTTTCGTGACATATTCTACTTTAACTTAGTGGTAAAATTTTATGGTAACTTGCATCCTTTCTTGGTGAAAAATCCCAAAATTTGATGAAAAAAATGAAAATTTTGCATTTTTCTAACTTTGAATCTCTCTGCTTGTAAGGAAAATGGATATTCAAAATATATATTTTTTGGGTTCACATATACAATATGTCTACTTTATGTTTGCATCATAAAATTTATGAGTTTTTACTTTTGGAAGACACCATAGGGCTTCAAAGTTCAGTAGCAATTTTGAAATTTTTCACAAAATTTTCAAACTCACTATTTTTCAGGGACCAGTTCAGTTTTGAAGTGGATTTGAAGGGTCTTCATATTAGAAATACCCCATAAAAGACCCCAGTATAAAAACTACACCCCCCAAAGTATTCAAAAAAACATTCAGTAAGTGTATTAACCCTTTAGGTGTTTCACAGGAATAGCAGCAAAGTGAAGGAGAAAATTCAAAATCTTCATTTTTTACACTCGCATGTTCTTGTAGACCCAATTTTTGAATTTTTGCAAGGGATAAAAAGGAGAAAATTTTTACTTGTATTTGAAACCCAATTTCTCTCGAGTAAGCACATACCTCATATGTCTATGTTAATTGTTCGGCGGGCGCAGTAGAGGGCTCAGAAGGGAAGGAGCGACAAATGGTTTTTGGGGGGCATGCCGCATTTAGGAAGCCCCTATGTTGCCAGGACAGCAAAAAAAACACATGGCATACCATTTTGGAAACTAGACCCCTCAGGGAACGTAACAAGGGGTAAAGTGAACCTTAATACCCTACAGGTGATTCACGACTTTTGCATATGTAAAAAAAATATATATTTTTTTTACCTAAAATGCTTGGTTTCCCAAAAATTTTACATTTTTAAAAAGGGTAATAGCAGAAAATACCCCCCAAAAATTGAAGCCCAATTTCTCCCGATACAGAAAACACCTCGCATGGGGGTGAAAAGTGCTCTGCTGGTGCACTACAGGTCTCAGAAGAGAAGGAGTCACATTTGGCTTTTTGAAAGCAAATTTTGCTCTGGGGGCATGCCGCATTTAGGAAGCCCCTATGGTGCCAGAACAGCAAAAAAAAACACATTGCATACCATTTTGGAAACTAGACCCCTCGGGGAACGTAACAAGGGGTAACGTGAACCTTAATGCCCTACAGGTGTTTCACGACTTTTGCATATGTAAAAAAAAAAATTTTTTTTTACCTAAAATGCTTGTTTTCCCAAAATGTTTACATTTTTAAAAAGGGTAATAGCGGAAAATACCCCCCAAAATTTGAAGCCCAATTTCTCTCGATTCAGAAAACACCCCATATGGGGGTGAAAAGTGCTCTGCTGGCGCACTACAGGTCTCAGAAGAGAAGGAGTAACATTTGGCTTTTTGAAAGCAAATTTTGCTCTGGGGGCATGCCGCATTTAGGAAGCCCCTATGGTGCCAGGACAGCAAAAAAAAAAAACACATGGCATACCATTTTGGAAACTATACCCCTCGGGGAACATAACAAGGGGTAATGTGAACCTTAATACCCTACAGGTGTTTCACGACTTTTGCATATGTAAAAAAAAATATATATTTTTTTACCTAAAATGCTTGTTTTCCCAAAAATTTTACATTTTTGAAAAGGGTAATAGCAGAAAATACCCCCCAAAATTTGAAGCCCAATTTCTCCCGAGTACGGCGATACCCCATATGTGGCCCTAAACTGTTGCCTTGAAATACGACAGGGCTCCAAAGTGAGAGCGCCATGCGCATTTGAGGCCTAAATTAGGGACTTGCATAGGGGTGGACATAGGGGTATTCTACGCCAGTGATTCCCAAACAGGGTGCCTCCAGCTGTTGTAAAACTCCCAGCATGCCTGGACAATCAACGGCTATCTGGCAATACTGGGAGTAGTTGTTTTGCAACAGCTGGAGGCTCCGTTTTGGAAACAGTGGCGTACCAGACGTTTTTCATTTTTATTGGGGAGGGGGGTTGTATAGGGGTATGTGTATATGTAGTGTTTTTTACTTTTTATTTTATTTTGTGTTAGTGTAGTGTAGTGTTTTTAGGGTACAGTCGCACGGGCGGGGGTTCACAGTAGTTTCTCGCTGGCAGTTTGAGCTACGGCAGAAAATTTGACGCAGCTCAAACTTGCAGCCGGATACTTACTGTAATCCTCCGCCCGTGTGAGTGTACCCTGTACGTTCACATTGTGGGGGGAAATCCAGCTGTTGCAAAACTACAACTCCCAGCATGTACGGTTTATCAGTGCATGCTGGGAGTTGTAGTTTTGCAACCGCTGGAGGCTCCGTTTTGGAAACAGTGGCGTACCAGACGTTTTTCATTTTTATTGGGGAGGGGAGGGGGGCTGTGTAGGGGTATGTGTATATGTAGTGTTTTTTACTTTTTATTTTATTGTGTGTTAGTGTAGTGTAGTGTTTTTAGGTTACAGTCACACGGCCAGTTTCTCGCTGGCAGTTTGAGCTGCGGCAGAAATTTTGCCACACCTCAAACTTGCAGCCGGATACTTACTGTAATCCTCCGCCCATGTGAGTGTACCCTGTACGTTCACATTGGGGGGGGGGGAACATCCAGCTGTTGCAAAACTACAACTCCCAGCATGTACGGTTTATCAGTGCATGCTGGGAGTTGTAGTTTTGCAACAGCTGGAGGCACACTGGTTGTGAAACACCGAGTTTGGTAACAAACTCAGTGTTTTGCAACCAGTGTGCCTTCAGCTGTTGCAAAAGCTACAACCCCCAGCATGTACAGACAGCGGAAGGGCATGCTGGGTGTTGTAGTTATGCAACAGCTGGAGGCACACTACTTTGGCTGGGGATGCTGGGGATTGTAGTTATGCAACAGATGGAGACACACTGGTTTGCTACTTAACTCAGTGTGCCTTCAGCTGTTGCAAAACTACAACTCTCAGCAGTCACCGACAGCCAACGGGCATGCTGGGAGTTGTAGTTATGCAACCACCAGATGCACCACTACAACTCCCAGCATGCACTTTAGCTGATTGTGCAAGCTGGGAGTTGTAGTTACACAACAGCTGAAGGTACACTTTTCCATAGAAAGAATGTGCCTCCAGCTGTTGCAAAACTACAAGTCCCAGCATGCCCATAAGGGCATGCTGGGAGTTGTGGTGGTCTGCCTCCTGCTGTTGCATAACTACAGCTCCCAGCATGCCCTTTTTGCATGCTGGGAGCTGTTGCTAAGCAACAGCAGGAGGCTGTCACTCACCTCCAACGATCCTCGCTGCACCAGGTCAGTCCCTCGTCGTCGTCTCCGCCGCTGCTCCTGGGGCCCCGATCCCAACATTAACGCCGGGGATCGGGGTCCCCAGCACCCGGGGTGCACGTCCCGCACCCGCTCACGTCCTCCGGAAGAGGGGCGGAGCGGGTTGCGGGAGTGACACCCGCAGCAGGCGCCCTGATTGGTCGGCCGGTAATCCGGCCGACGAATCAGGGCGATCGTGAGGTGGCACCAGTGCCACCTCACCCCTGCTGGCTCTGGCTGTTCGGGGCCGTCTCTGACGGCCCCGATCAGCCAATAATTCCGGGTCACCGGGTCACTGGAGACCCGATTGACCCGGAATCCGCCGCAGATCGCTGGACTGAATTGTCCAGCGATCTGCGGCCATCGCCGACATGGGGGGTCATAATGACCCCCCTGGGCGATATGCCCCGATGCCTGCTGAACGATTTCAGCAGGCATCGGGGACCGGCTCCGCTCCAGATGGTTGCGGGGGGCCGGTAAAACACATGACGTTCTCATACGTCACGTGTCCTTAAGGACTCGGAAATGGAGACGTATGAGAACGTCATGTGTCCTTAAGGGGTTAAACAACACAATGTAACTCCAAGTCAATCACACTTCTGTGAAATCACACTGTTCACTCAGGAAGCAACACTGATTGACAATCGCTTTCACATACTGTTTTGCAAATGGAACAGACAACAGGTGGAAATTATAGGCAATTAGCAAGACACCCCCAATAAAGGAGTGGTTCTGCAGGTGGTGACCACAGACCACTTCTTAGTTCCTATGCTTCCTGGCTGATGTTTTGGTCACTTTTGAATGCTGGCGGTGCTTTCACTCTAGTGGTAGCATGAGACTGAATCTACAACCCACACAAGTGGCTCAGGTAGTGCAGCTCATCCAGTATGGCACATCAATGCAAGCTGTGGCAAGGAGGTCTGTTGTGTCTGTCAGCGTAGTGTCCAGAGCATGGAGGCGCTACCAGGAGATGTGGAGGAGGCCGTAGGAGGGCAACAATCCAGCAGCAGGACCGCTACCCCCGCCTTTGTGCAAGGAGGAACAGGAGGAGCACTGCCAGAGCCTTGCAAAATAACCTCCAGCAGGCCACAAATGTGCACGTGTCCACTAAAACAATCAGAAAAGGACTCCATGAGGGAGGAATAAGCGCCCGACATCCACAGGTGGGGGTTGTGCTTACATCCCAACACCGTGCCGGAGAACATAAGATTGGCAAATTCACCCTGTGGATTTTTGTGTGATTTTGAGTCAGTACATTCAACTATGTAAAGTATTTCATATGAATAGTTCATTAAGTCAGATCTACAATGTGTTATCTTAGTGTTCCCTTTATTTTTTTGAGCAGTGTATATCTCCTGCTCAGCATGAGATGGGCTCACGGCTGTATTGCTGAAGGCACAGCTCAGCCCCCCCCCTAGCAGCAGGAACTCCCGATTCCTGTATAGTGCACATTGGTGCGCTATGCATCGATGTAAACTATACAGCCAGCAGAGGTACTTACCTCTTTACAATACATGTGCTGGGTGACCTGTATCCAACCCATGGAGTGGTACTCTGAAGGCAAAGAAAACCTGCCACATTGAACAAAATTGGCTGTTTTCACGTATCAACAAAATTGCCATAAAAACTACCAAAATGCAGGAAAAGGCAGTGTCAGTTTCTCTGGTGTTTTTGCTGGTGGGAAAAAAAAAACAAGTGGAAACCTAACCTAATAGTCTTAAATAGTCTTAATAGTCCCCTATAGTCTTAAAAACTGCAAATTTGTCACGTTTTTTAGACGCTCCTTAGCTTTTCTGATCAGTGGAGTAACAGTACAATCACTCTACAGTACCTGTATGAATGTTAGGCCAGGGCTACACCATAACTTTACACCAAGATTTAATTTAATTACTGAGTTAAAACTTAGCAAATGCTCAGTTACCTTAAAGTGGTTTGCTCACAAAGAGAAAAGTTGGCCACACTACCATTTCCAGCCTATTTTCTGCTGGCGAAGATGGTTGAGCTCTGAAAACAGCCAAATCGGCTGGGTTACGTACTTTATGTAACTCTCATTGACATTATTGTTAGGGGTGAAAATAACATACAACCTGAGCCATACTGTTTCCCTAACTCTAGAGGTTATGTAAACAGGGTAGCTTGTGGGGCCACACCAATGTGCCACCCCCATTAATGTCAATAGTAGTTACGTAAATTGCAATAACCAAACGGTTTGGCTGTTTTCTGTGCCTGACCCTCTCCGCTTGCCGCAAACAGGTTGGAAATTGTTGGGCGGCCATCTTTTTCCCTTCATAGGAAAACCACATTAAAGATGAAGTCAACTCAGGGTAACATTTTACAAATGTTTAGGCTAAGTTTACATTTTCATGTTTGTAAGTGCAATTTACAAATACAAAGCTAGGAATGATTTGAAAAGAGGAGATATCTCACTATCTCCTTTATACATGTCCTCCACTCCTAAGCTGTCCCTAGCTTTATATTCAGTAATTGCAATTAAAAACCCGAACATCATAGAAGACATCTCCTACCTTGGCCCTGCGGCAGATTATAATGGGCAAAATCGGGGCTACCACCCAGGGCCCTGTGCTCTTAGGTAGGTCCACGGCAGTAAAACAATCACCCCCAGGGCTCAAGTCCTGCAGAAATGCATAGACAACTCAGTAACATTTCCTCTGGACAGGTTTTGATAAATCTCCCCCATTGTTCCCATTAGCAGGAGTCTTGCAGAACCAGCCCTTGAGTTAAAATCTTGGGTGAGTTCTCACACAAACCTGCATAGAGGAAGTGTGGTACAGTTGCCCATAGCACCCAATCAGATCGCTCTTCCATTTTTAAAAGGCCTGAAAAATGAAAGAAGCAATCTGATTGGTTGCTATGGGCAACTCCTTTACTCTTTCTCTGCAGAGGTTTTGATTGATCTCCCCCTTTGTGCTGTATGGGCACATGCACATACAGTTGAAAGCACTTACTGCAAACCACAGGCAGAATCAGACTAGAGGCCTACACTAAACAGCATATCCGTGATTAAGGTTTACAGGTACAGTAGGTGTGGTGTAAGTAGGCATTATGCTTAGCCTAACAAATAAAAATAACTATATTAACACCACTGAAGCTGCCTGTAGAGAGGATAGGCTGCAGCTTTAGGAGGGTTCTCACACACAGTCTATCCTCCCTACAACTTATTCTCTCTCCTGAGGATCACTCACTGTGTCACTGTCACTGCTGCTGGCTCTGGTCATATTCAAAGTTCTGTCCCAGGCTGGGCACCTTACTGCCCCGGTGGTGGCCCTGCACACAGGCTGATTTTTAATTTTTTTAAATTTATTTATATATTTTTTATCTGAAGGTCCCCTTAGCAGGCAGAGGCCCATGAGCTGTAAGTCTTCCAGCGCATTAGGTTAATCTGGCCCTGCATCTGAGAGTCTTTTTATAGATTAGTGTGGGAGGTACTTTTATGTCTTCCTATGGCAAGACCCAGTGTCTAAGTCAGTGTTTCCCAACAGGGTGCCTCCAGCTGTTGCAAAACTATAAGTCCCAGCATGTTCAGAAAGCCTTTGGCATGCTGGTTGTTGTAGTTTTACAACAGCTGCAGGAAACACTGGTCTAATCAGATCACACCTGTAAACATTTACATATCTAAGACATAACTGCATATACAATACACTTTCTAGGAGGACCCCATCAAACCCTGAATTAAAGGGGTACTTCGCTGTTAGACATCTTATCCCCTTTCCAAAGGATAGGGGATAAGATGTCTGATCGCGGGGGACCCCCGCAATCCCCCCTGCAGCAACCCGGTACCTCAGCAACCCGGAGCTATGTTGTCTCTGAAGGCTGATGATGGGCAGTGGAGGGGACAGGGCATCGTGACATCACAGCCCGCCCCCTCAATACAAGTCTATGAGAGGGGGTGTGACACCCCTTCCATAGACTTGCATTGAGGGGGGCGGACGTGACATCACGAGGGGGCGTGGGCCATGACCTCACTATGCCCCGTCCCCTGCACTGCCCATCATCAGCGTCGGAGAAAACGTAGCTATGGGCTGCTGAGGTACCGGGCTGCTGCAGGAGGGATCGTGGGGGTCCCCAGTGGCAGGCCCCCCCGCGATCAGACATCTTATCCCCTATCCTTTGGATAGGGGATAAGATATCTAACAGCGGAGTACCCATTTAAAGACACATTATTGGAATAAATAAAACTCCCTGGATGATTCTTGCCTTACCTTAAGATCTTAGTCAACAGTTTTAGAAAATTATTAATGAACAAAATTAGCCAGTAATTCTCTTTGTCACAGTGACCTTTATGAAGCTTTATGAAGCTTGACTATCACATTATTGAAGGCCAGGATGAAGAAGGCACCAAATATTCTGACAAAAAGAATAAAAATAGGAAACTAACTGAGGGGCCAGAGTAGAGGTGATACTTTTATAATAGGGACCAGACAACCTGTCAGCCTGGATTATCATATCCACAAAAATATACACTTTGATTTTATTACTATGTTCAGGTGAGGATCTTTTTGGCAAGTTATCTTGTACTATTACTTACTTTCTCCCTGTATTGGCAACAAATGACCAATATTTTTTTTGAAATTTTTTTTTTAAAGCCAAGGTACGTGCTCTCAAATCACCCAAGTGCAAGTAAAAAGTGCAAATGTTCACACAAAAAAACGTGCACGAGGATGCGGTCTATCGCAAGCCCTTCTCCGAAAGGAGAGAGGCCCCCCAACAAACCAAACCCTTTGCCTCCAGGCCAAAAGGCACCTGCAAGGTTCCAGGTACAATGTCCCCCTTCGCCAAAGCTACTCAGGGACCGAAAGTGTTCCCGGCAGACAACTAGGCGTTAACCAGGTTGTCACCAAGGAACCAGTCAAAGCGGTTTGGCATCCTGCCGAAACAGGATACCACAGGGTATAGCAAGGAGGTGAGGAACCTAATGGCCACACACACCTCCCCTAGACCAGAAGGATGGACACCCAGAAGGGCTACCGCACCCTACCAAATCCTAGTGGACAAAAACGAACACAAAAAGTGGACACAGTGACAAAAATAAACATAAAAAAAATAAGTGGATGTGCGCAGTGTGTAATACTGCCCAGACATGCGACCGGATCTATAAAAAATTCCCCGATCCTAGCCGGAAGGCCGGGATACTAAGGGTGAGTGCCCAGAAGAGTGAGAGAAGAAGTGCGTGCTATGTGCTTTCATTTAAGTGGGGTTGCCAATCCCAAGTGAATTCCGGCACCCTGGGGTCACCACTGCCCGGGCACTTGTGCACTTCGGCCTTCACTCTACCCAGACCTTAAGGCCAGATCCAGCAGGGAACAGGTCTCATTGGGGATGACTGCTGTGCTATACAGCCATCCCTGATACACCTGCCCTACCGTGTGGTTCCCATTCCTGCCTTGGTGGTCTTCCACACCGCCAACTAACAGGAAAGGTACTACACTTGATCTTAGCCAAAAGGCAACAAATGACCAATAGGAACAGTGTACCCACCACCCAGGGCTGCCATCAGAAGGCTCAAGTCCTGCAGGTGGTGGGTAGGTAATTTCCCCTCCCCTATTAGGTAATGCCACTAATAAGTAGGTAAGGAATTCCCCATCTGAGGTAGAAGATCCCAGAAGGTAGGTAAGGGATGCCCCAAGTAGGCTGGTAGATAATGCGCCCAATAATGCCCTTGGTAGGTAGTAGGTAATGCCCCCAGTAGGTAGTGCTCCCAGTAGGTAGGTGATAGGTAATGCCCCCAGTAGGTAGTGCAACAAGGTAGGTAATGCCCCAGTGGGTAGGTAGGTAATGCACTCAGTAATGCCCCAGTAGGTAGGTATTAGGTAATTCCCCTAGTAAGTAGGTAGTAGTTAAGGCCTCCAGTAGGTAGGTGATAGGCGATGGTCAGCTCACAAATATATCCGGGGGTACATACAACAAGAGGTTGGAGAAGATGGTCTAACCAAGCACACAGTTTTTTTACTTGGTCAGACCAGTCTCTCCAACCTCTTGTCGTACGTACCCCTGGATATATTCGTGACACCAGAACCCTATTACAAGAAAAAAAACTAAACATTTGGCCAACAAATGCATCATGGCTGTCATGTGACATTGTTGCGTTATACTTATGTATTCCTCATTCTTTAGCAATAGTTGGGGTTACATACCATCTTGAAAAATATAGCAAATATAGTCCTGATGTTGGATGTTTAGATTTTTTTGTTAACTCATAACTTTTTTTATTTCAATAATTTATATTATTTACAGATTAAAAGATGCCCAATGGGGGCAACATTTTCACTATCATTAGCCAATTTGTATATGTCATACTGGGAGGAGGTTCATCCTATATGCCCTTGCCAACCCTTTTTACCATCTTATTGGGTGGTACAGCAGATATATAGAACCCCTTTTTTCAGTGTGGAAGGGTACCCCACAAGAATCTGAAAATGTTTATGATTTACAGTTTACAGAAACAAAACTGTATGAATTTACTGCAGGTAATAGCCTTCTTCACGCTTGGAGTTGCCACCCACAACACATCATCCGCAACCTCCCTATTCAGAATTTGTAAGAGCTAAAAGACCCTGCTCTGATGAAGTATCATAATGGCGTGGTCGGCACTGAGGATGTGGAGGGTGCTCGTGGACAAAAGAATCCTTAGAACTGGAGAGAGAGGCCCGGCACTCCAATATTTTCGAATCTTTAGTATTTTTATTCATGCATAAAGTAATAGCAAAAGAAACGCAACACGTTCTGGCATAAAAGCCTTCATCAGCTGCATAATGAATAAAAACAAAATTGGCGCATTTTATACATAATACATACTTGACAGCAATAGCCTCTAAACAAACAGAAATAAACAAAACACCAAACACGTGATATTCTTATCATTGGATGAGTAGTGATCTCTATCATCGCGATACTTCATGTTGTTCTCTGAGAGAGAGTGGCAAGTTATATTGTAATTGCGGTGGGAAAGCTAAAAAAAAACAGCACCTTCAGCAAAATTTAACGGATGGATCCAAATATTTACAAACATAATATTTACAAATGCAACATTAGTATTTACAGTAATTGTGGTAGTTCATATTCATGATTTAGACCGCACAGTTGGAGAGTCCTTTGCTTATGTATCCAATAAGCTTCTCTTTGGACTAATAGTTATTTTTAATATAACCTCCTCTTCTAGGGGAAAAGACTTCCTTTATAGCCTGATAGTGATGCTGGGAAATAGAGTGATTCTTTTCTTTAAAGGGTACCTCTCATCAAAAAACTTTTGATATATTATAGATTAATGTATGCAGAATAACTTTACAATTGCATGTTATTAAAAAATATGCTTCTTTCGATTTAATTTTCCACTTTGAAGAAATGACCACTAGGGGTCTCCCTACCAGTCCTGGCAGCAAGCATTTCAGACTCATGCTGGAGTCCTAAACACTACGAGCTGCCAGTCTGCTTTGTTCACAAAGGAGAACACTCAGAGCTGCCAGCCTGCTTTGTTCAAAGCCTGTTTGGCTGTGAACAAAGCAGGCTGGCAGCTCTGAGTGTTTAGGACTCCAGCATGAGTCAGAAATGCTTGCTGACAGGACTGATCGGGAAAAATACAATAGAAAGAAGCATATTTTTCATTAAGATGCTATTGGAAAGTTATTCAACATTCATTAATCTAAAATATATCAAAAGTTTATTTGATGAGAGGTACCCTTTAAAATGAAAAGGTACGGGCAATAACAGGTTTTTGCATCGGATGTTAGATTTATGTTAGTTTATGCGGTCTCCTACTTGCTGGGTAGTTTTCCCAACATATAGGAGACCGCACGGACATTTGACCAGATAAACGACATTCCTTGTCTTACAGGAGAAAAAACCTTTTATCAGATATTTCTTACCACTATAAGGATGTGAAAATGTGTCTCCTTACGTTACATTGTTACACTGTGCACATGTTAGACAAGGAAAAGTGCCACATTGTTTTGTTCCCAAAAAGGTCTGTTGTTTAATAGTGTTGGGCGCGAATATTCTCAGTTCGAATTTTTATCGCGAACATCGCGGATATATTTGCTGTATATTAGAAATTACGATTATTCTTTTTTTCCCGCATATGCGCATAATCCTTCTTTTCACTTGTGGGCCAATCGGAATGATGCAAATACACTTGTCAGAGGTTATCAACAACATCCCTTGCAAACATAAGTAAAGTTGCCCACCCCCTCACTGTTTTCTTCCTCAATTATGCGAAGATAAAGAATAAGCAAAATTTGCGAATATAGGACTAATATACGTCTATATATTCGCAAAATATCGTGAATTCATATATGGCCAATGCCGCTCATCACTATTGTTTAATTATTTTACTTGACCCCACATCTGCACGTATAAAATTGTCTTTAAGATTACATGCTCTCTTGTTACAGATCTGTGGGTATGATCTCCCTAAAATCTGCCAATGTGACTGTACAATCCTGTCAATTTTGTGACTCAGAGGATGGAATAATCTCACAAAGGGAATACGTTTTCTTTAGTTTGGGGTCTCCGAATGGGGGAGCTGTTACCGCGTTTCCCCAAAAATAAGATCTAGTAGAGGTTTTGCTGAATTGCTAAATATAAGGCCTGCCCCGAAAGTAAGACCTTGCAAAGCTTTTGTTTGGAAGCATGCCCACCGAACAGAACACCAGAGCATGCAACTGTGATTCCTTTTAGCCCGCCGCCATTGTCCCCTACCTTCACCGTCCATTGCAGAGCACCTGCATGCAGGACATGAAGACTGTCACCTGCCGCCAACCCCGTTATCCTCTATCATCACGTGTAGAACTGCACACAGTATGTCGTTATCCCATTCTGTACACTGTCCATGCTGTCCTGTATGAGTGTGCTGTGGTGAGTTCTCCCTGGTGGCCGGAAGCCGAAATACCGTACACTCTATCCCTGCAGTCAGAGTCTGCTGTGATGAGCTACCCCCTGGTGACCGGAAGCTACAATACTGTCCCTTCTGTGCAAGCAAGTGGTCCTTACAGTCTCCAGACAGTGTGTGGGAGCGAGGTACTTCACAGCCCTTATATAAATGTTATTTTTTTATTTTTTTGTTCAACAATAAATGTGAATTCTTCTTCATGGAAAAATAAGACATCTCCCAAAAATAAGACCTAGCGCATCTTTGGGAGTAAAAATTTATATAAGACACTGTCTTATTTTTGGGGAAACACAGTAGAATTCATTCAGGGTAGCTTCTTCGTTTAAATCTATTTTATAGTTCCTTCAATCTTTGTGTTCTTTTATTAGGTGCTGTAACAATCTTACTCAACCTCTTTGTCTGTAAAATTGGGATGGTGCATTTTACGGAAGGGGTGTGTGCGCTTGTGTAGTGCAATAAAGTATTCCTATCTGAAGGTTTTTTATACAGATCCATACAAACTCCTCCTTTGTTATTTTTCTCTACGAAAGTATCAAGGAAACTTACACTATTCAAGTCAGCAGTCATTGTAAATTTCAGTTAATCGCGGATGGAATAACTGTATTCATAGCATTACTGCAAAGATGAATGTGGCCCCTCCCATATACACACAACATCATCTATAAAATGTCGCCAAATCTTGGCATGTTTTTTGAACAGTTCATGTGTATAAACAAATCAATTTTCAAACAGAGCTCTATTTTCCTCTCTGTAGCCTGGAAATAGCCGTTTTTAATAGCAATTTGCTGCGAATATATTTGTATTGAATTTTTTCGGAAAATTCTGATAATTGGCTGAATCGAATCTCCAGTGATGAGATTTGGGAGGATTAAATCGACTCTTCAATCTCAGATTATAGTCATTCAAAGACAATTGATTCCCTTGAGATTAATCTGATGTACTTATAGATCTAGCGGTCTGTGTAGTCTATATAAAGTGATCGTTCACAGCCATCACGCCCCCTCCCATAGACTTGCATTGAGGGGGCAGGGCATCACACTTCACACTCGGAGCCTCCAGCTCTGCGGAGAGCTCACAGAGGTGGGTGCGGAATGACAGGTTGCAGGGGTCCTCAGCGATCATACATCTTATCCCATATCCTTTGTATTGGGGCCAGAGTACCCCTTTAAGCTTTGAGCCTCACATTCCAAAATAGTCTTTCCAAATCAAGCTCAAGTTGGAATGAATCCAGTTTATTCACTGGACTGAATGAGAGTCCCTTTTGCAATAAAGAGATATACAGAGACTACACAGACCACTAGGTCTATGAGTACATCGGATCAATCTCAAGGAAATCAATTGTCTTTGAATGAGTATAATCTGAGATTGAAGAGTCGATTTTATTCTCCCAAATGTCATCATTA
Source organism: Hyla sarda (assembly GCF_029499605.1). Taxonomy (NCBI): domain Eukaryota; kingdom Metazoa; phylum Chordata; class Amphibia; order Anura; family Hylidae; genus Hyla; species Hyla sarda. The sequence continues at coordinate 79,376,137 of NC_079193.1, read as the reverse complement.
GAGATTCGATTCAGCCAATTCTCAGAATTTTCCGAAAAATTTCAATCCAAATATATTCGCAGCAAATTGCTATTAAAAACAGCTATTTCCAGTCTACAGAGAGCCTCAATATAGGTGTAGAACACTTTGCCTTGCCAAAACACGCATAGGGAGTGTGCTGGGGTAGTGAAATAATACTGTTATTCAGTGTGCATGTAGATTACAGGCGTCACTATTAGAATCACTGCCGCAGAGCAGCACAATGAGAGAGTCTGGAGACCATATGGCATCCCAATTAAAGAGATTAATGTGCCACCAGCAGTATGAGATCATATGGTGGCACAATGACAGAGTAGTGTGTCAGTTTGTTCTCCCTCTGACTAGTGCAGGTCTGACCTGGGAGGGCTACTGGGTAGATCCTTGTTTGTGTAAATCCTATGCTTGTCTAAAATATTAAGCCATGCACGTGTAAGTAAACACGGCTGGTACTGTGAAACTGCGTATGTGTCATTTAATCAATTATGGTTTATTTTTACCTCTCCAATCTGTTCCTTGGATTCTTGTGGTAATTAAAGAGCTAATATATGACGATGAGCAGCTTAAGGAGGGTGTGCTTTGCGCTGTACCAGTGGCTGAAGTGATTACAAAGTTTTCTGGCCATTTTTAGGATGTCTTGCAGATGGGTGGAAGACTTAAGGAACCACTTGACAACCAGATTGAACACGTGTGCCAGGTTATGGTTTATTTTTATCGCTCCAACCCATTTCCTTGGAGCCTGAATGTGGCAGCAGCCTGACGAGACCATAGGGCAGCGGTACTCAACTGGCAGACCGCGGTCCAGATCCGGACCACGGCCACCAGTCATCCGGACCTCCAGCCGGTCCAGGGAACCGGCCAGAGGTGGCAGCCGCTGTTCTGGCATTCATATGTATCGGTGTCTTTAAGATACCGATAAAAATGAATAGCTATGCACGCAGTATTATACCAAGGGCACAGTATGTGGCAGTTATATATTCAGGGGCACAGTGTGTGGCAGTATTATACCAGGGGCACAGTGTGTGGCAGTTGGAGAACGGTTATGACTTATTGAGTACTAATTATGTTCTACAACAGGCAGCGCCTATTTCTGGCATGGCACTGTGGCCGCTAGGTGTGAACCAGGTCTTAGGGTTTAGCTCGGACCTTCACCGGATGGCAGACCTGGAAAAGCCGACACTCACTAAAAATAGTTGAGTACCCCTGCCATATGGCCTCACAATTGGAGAGATTAAAGAGAATTTTTAAATGTCAATTGAAGATTTTGAAGAGATTAACAAGTTTAATGACAATGACAAAGCCTGGAGGTGGCAGCAGCAGCATGACAAGATCATAGGATGGCACAATGACAGAGCCTGGAGGTGGCAACAGCAGCATGAGGAGATCATATGGCGGCACAATGACAGAGCCTGGAGGTGGCAGCAGCATGACAAGACCAGAGGGCGGCACAGTGACAGAGCCTGGAGGTGGCAGCAGCATGACAAGACCATAGGGCGGCACAGTGACAGAGCCTGGAGGTGGCAGCAGCATGAGGAAACCATATGGTGGCACAATGACAGAGCCTGGAGGTGGCAGCAGCATGAGGAGATCATATGGTGGCACATAATGACAGAGCCTGGAGGTAGCAGCAGTCAGACTAGACCATATATGGCACAATGACAGAGCCTGGAGGTGGCAACTAGAGATGAGCGAACTTTTCAAAAATTCGATTCGGCCAATTCGCCGAATTTTCCCGAAAAGTTCGTTTCGATCCGAATTTGTTCGCGGCGAATCAATATTAAAAAAGGCTATTTCTAGCCTACATACAGCCTCTATAGGGGTATAGAACACTTTGCTGTGTCCTAAAACGCATATGGAGTGTGCTGGGGTAGTGAAATAATACTGTTATTCAGAATAGCATGCAGATTACCGGCATCGCTCTTAGAATCACTGCCGCACAGCAGCACAGTGACAGAGCCTGGTGGTGGCATCAATGTCAGGAGACCATATAGTGACTGAATGACATAGCGTGGACATGTTGGCAGCAAGAGGAGACCATTTAGTGGCTGAATGGCACAGTGTGGAGTTGGCTGATGCAAGAGTACACTACACACCAGGGCTTCACAATCCCCCCCAAAAAAACAACACAATATATGACATTTTTGACAAAGATTTCTCATTGGTAGCACCCGCTATTCAAACCACCCGGGCTTCACAAACCCCTCGAAAAACAACAACATTTTAGAAATTTTTTAAAGAAATACCTTTGTGTAAGAACAAGCGCATATCCAACAGTTCACAAGACTCTATAATGCAGGACGGTGGACCACCCAAAGACATTCTTCTCAAAAATAATAAACCACACAATGTTTGAATTTTTTTTACAAAAACTAATTCAATATGTGTGTAAGCGCATCTGTCTCCAAAAGATCAGATCACCAAAGGACTTTTTTTGCCCAAAATGATGAAGCAGAGTTAATCCCTGTCCGTATTTTTATTTTATTTTTTTAATTAAAAAATCACACGCAACAAGCGTTCCGTTGTGTAACGATTAGCATTCTGGAAAATTCTATTTGATTACTGATAAAATTATCAGTAAATTTAAAAAAAAACACTACCCAAGAGTGTTTAATTACCCCATACATTACACCAGGAGCAGTCAAGAGTAGGCCTCAGCAGTACCCAAGATGCTTTAATAACCCCCTACCTTTGCATGATCAATTGCGAGATCGAGCAATACCAGGTGTGTTATTCCCTCTGATTTCCGGGGCTGCAGGCGCGCTCCACTGAACGGATTAGCGTGTCTCTATCTTTCATCGACCGGTGCTGGTAACTCGCTAACTCCCGGAAAGGTAAGCTGCCGCGAAGCAGGTCGTCTCCCCCGGGCACGTTTGGCTCCAGAATTTCCACTACTGCCACACCACGCTGACTGCCAACCGTGCTACCGCCTTGCTGACTCAAGGGCAACCTGCAACTCTCTTCTCCCGATGATGAACCCCCCTTCTCCTGAGATCGAGCAATAACAGGTGTGTTATGCCCTCAGATGTCCGGGGCCGCAGGCGCGCTCCACTGAACGGATTTGGGTGTGTCCATCTTTTTTGGTAGCACCCGCAATCCAAAAATTTTTCATTCCCAGACCCCTCCTCTGCGGCATCAGGAACCCATAGATTGCCTGAAAGACACAGCCTGGAGTTGGCTGATGCACGAGTACACACCCGGGCTTCACAATCCACCCCAAAAAAACGCCAAATTTTATTGAAATTGTCTGACAAAATACCTGTTTTTTTTTTTTTTTTAAACGAGTGCATATTCAGCATTTTAGAAGACTCTATAATGCAGGATGGTGGACCACCAATAGACATTCTTCTCAAAAATAATAAAACACACAATATGCTCAAGTTTTTAAAAAAATTTAAATTCCAAGACCAAGGCCCCACCTCTGCTGCATCAGTAACCCATATATTGCCTAACGGATACAGACTGGAGTTGACTGAAGCAAGAGTACACACTACACACCCGTCACTCCGGCTTCACAATCCATCCCAAAAAAACGCAAAATTTTATTGAAATTGTCTGACAAAATACCTTTTTTTTTTTAAAAAAAACAAGCGCATATACAGCAGTTCAGAAGACTCTATAATGCAGGACGGTGGACCACCAAAAGACATTCTTCTCAAAAATAATAAAACACACAATGTTTAAAATTTGGTTAAAAAAATTATTACATGTGTGTAAGCGCATCTGTCTCCAAAAAATCAGATGACAAAAGGATTCTAATCGCCAAAAATTATTAAGCAGAGTTAATCCCTCTCAATCTATTTATTTATTTTTTTTCTTTAAAAAATCACACGCAACAAGCGTTCCATTGTGTAATGGTTAGCATAAAATTCAATTTTATTACTGATAAAATTACCAGTAAATTTAACAATAACACTACCCAAGAGTGTTTAATTACCCCATACATTGCACCAGGAGCAGTCAGGAGTAGGCCTCAGCAGTACCCAGGAGGCTTTAATAACCCCTTACCTTGCCCGATCAATTGCGAGATCGAGCAATAACAGGTGTGTTATGCCCTCAGATGTCCGGGGCCGCAGGCACGCTGCACTGAACGGATTAGCGTGTCTCTATCTTTCAAGGACAGGTGCGTGTCGCACGCTGAAACCAGTTAGTGATAGGGATCTGGAATTGCAATTATTTAACCTTAAAAAGAGGAATTACCAGTAAGTGAGGGTCATAAACTGGCGTTGATTAAGTCCCTGCCCTTTGTACACACCGCCCGTCGCTATAAGCGATTGGATTAGTTAGTGAGTTGGTTAGTGAGGTCCTCGGATTGGCCCAGGCGGGGTAGGAGAAGGCCCTGGCAGAGCGCCGAGAATTTAACAAACATTGTTGAAATTTGCATTAAGCATGTATTTAGCTACTGCTAAACATCCCAAAATTTAAGGCCCAAGGCCAGAGGCACCAGGGAGGCAAGTAGTTCCTGAAAGACACAGAATGAGTCTGGAGCATGCATTTGCAGTACCCAAGAGGTTTTCATAACCCCTTACATTTAAAGATCAATGTTTACATTTGCATTAAGCATGTATTTAGCTACTGCTAAACTTCAAAAAATTATAGGCCCAAGGCCTGAGGCACCAGGGAGGCAAGTAGTTTGTGAAAGACACAGAATGAGTCTGGAGCAGTCATTCGCAGTACCCAAGAGGGTTTCATAACCCCTTACATTTAAAGATCAATGTTGACATTTGCATTAAGCATGTATTTAGCTACTACTAAACTTCAAAAAATTATAGGCCCAAGGCCAGAAGCATCAGTTTTCCCCATATTAGGAGCATAGTTGTCCCCCAGATTAGGCAGCATAGATGTCCCCCAGATTAGGAGCATAGTTGTTCCCCAGAGTGGGCAGCATAGATGTTCCCCAGATTAGGAGCATAGTTGTCCCCCAGAGTAGGCAGCATAGATGTCCCCCAGATTAGGAGCATAGTTGTCCCCCAGATTAGGCAGCATAGATGTCCCCCAGATTAGGAGCATAGTTGTCCCCCAGATTAGGAGCATACTTGTCCCCCAGATTAGGCAGCATAGATGTCCCCCAGATTAGGAGCATACTTGTTCCCCAGATTAGGCATCATAGATGTCCCCCAGATTAGGCAGCATAAATGTCCCCCAGATTAGGAGCATACTTGTCCCCCAGATTAGGCAGCATTGATGTCACCCAGATTAGGCAGTATAGATGTCCCCCAGATTAGGAGCATACTTGTCCCCCAGAGTAGGCAGCATAGATGTCCCCCAGATTAGGAGCATACTTGTCCCCCAGATTAAGCAGCATAGATGTCCCCCAGATTAGGAGCATAGTTGTCCCCCAGATTAGGCAGCATAGATGTCACCCAGATTAGGCAGCATAGATGTCCCCCAGATTAGGAGCATACTTGTACCCCAGAGTAGACAGCATAGATGTCCCCCAGATTAGGAGCATAGTTGTCCCCCAGAGTAGGCAGCATAGATGTCCCCTAGATTAGGAGCATACTTGTCCCCCAGATTAGGCAGCATAGATGTCCCCCAGATTAGGAGCATACTTGTTCCCCAGATTAGGCATCATAGATGTCCCCCAGATTAGGAGCATACTTGTCCCCCAGGGTAGGCAGCATAGATGTCCCCCAGATTAGGAGCATACTTGTCCCCCAGATTAGGCAGCATAGATGTCCCCCAGATTAGGAGCATAGTTGTCCCCCAGATTAGGCAGCATAGAGGTCCCCCAGATTAGGAGCATACTTGTCCCCCAGAGTAGACAGCAAAGATGTCACCCAGATTAGGCAGCATAGATGTCCTCCAGATTAGGCAGCATAGATGTCAAATAGATTAGGAGTTTAGTTGTCCCCCAGATTAGGAGCATAGTTGTCCCCCAGATTAGGCAGCATAGATGTCCTCCAGATTAGGAGCATACTTGTCCCCCAGAGTAGGCAGCATAGATGTCCCCCAGATTAGGAGCATAGTTGTCCCCCAGATTAGGCAGCATAGATGTCCCCCAGATTAGGAGCATAGATGTCACCCAGATTAGGCAGCATAGATGTCCCCCAGATTAGGAGCATAGTTGTCCCCCAGATTAGGCAGCATAGATGTCACCCAGATTAGGCAACATAGATGTCCCCCAGATTAGGAGCATAAATGTCCCCCAGATTAGGAGCAATAGTTGTCCCCCAGATTAGTCAGCATAGATGTCACCCAGATTAGGCAGCATAGATGTCCCCCAGATTAGGAGCATACTTGTCCCCCAGAGTAGGCAGCATAGATATCCCCCAGATTAGGAGCATACTTGTCCCCCAGATTAGGCATCATAGATGTCCACCAGATTAGAAGCATAGTTGTCCCCCAGATTAGGAGCATAGTTGTCCCCCAGATAAGGAGCATAGTTGTCCCCCAGATTAGGCAGCATAGATGTCACCCAGATTAGGCAGCATAGATGTCTCCCAGATTAGGCAGCATAGATGTCTCCCAGATTAGGAGCATAGTTGTCCCCCAGATTAGGCAGCATAGTTGTCCCCCTATCAGCGCGGGCCGATCAGAGCCAATCAAAGGGCCGTATGTGGCAAGCGGGCCGTACAATGCCCAGGTCTGCCCCAGAGGGTTTCATAACCAACCACAATAGAGAAAATGTTGTTGTAGGAGCATGGTCAATCTACTCAGACCCATCTGTCATTGGTGGCTGGAAATCCTGGCTGATCCATCCCTGATTCATCTTGACAAACGTCAGTCTCTCCACATTTTTAGTGGACAAGCGAGTTCTCCTTGGGGTTATTATGGCCCCCGCCCCACTAAATACCCACTCTGATGCCACACTACTGGCCAGGCAGGACAGCTTTTCCAGAGCAAACTGCTAGTTGCGGCCACAAATCCAATTTGGCTGCCCAGAAGTCTAGCAGATCTTCAATGTGGGTTGGCAGGGTCATGTCCAAGTATGCCACCACCTCCTGCTGCTGATTAGTTGCTTCACTATGCGGGTGAAGACTCTGGCTGCAGCTGCCACCCCACCCCTCCCCAGCAGCGGAACGTGAGCACAGAAAGCCCCCCCAGTCACACCTGCGAGAGGATGGACGATGGTGCAGATAGGCATCGGCCAACTAACTAATTAGGATGTTGCAGTAGTAGGTCACTTTGTCCTCCCTCTCAGTGGGTGTAAAAAATGCCCCCATTTTGTGCTGGTAGTGAGGGTCCAACAAGATGGAGAGCCAGAAGTTATCCCGCTGCTGAATGGTGACAATTTGGCAGTCACTAAGCAAGCAAGTAAGAATGTATCGTGCCATTTGCGCAAGTGACTCGGAGGGACTCCCTACCTCCATCTCCATTGCATACTGTCACAGTGTGTCTGGGTCCTCTGTCTCGTCTTCCTCATTACCCTGTAGCTCCTCTTGCTGCTCCTGTTCCTCCTCTCCTATCAGCTGAGTAGAAAAACAACCCATTTCGTTACACATTGCATGTGCTCCACTGTCCCCTCCCCTTCCTCCCTTTCCCTGCTGTCAGTCTGAGAGGGATGGGAGGAGGAAAAGTGTTGGTAACCAGTGCAATTTTCTGTAGTAAAATACACTGTCAGCTGTTCAAAGCTTAATATTTCAGACCACCGAATGAGGCCTGCATCAGTAATAAGCACCTGCAGTAACTATGACAACTACAGGACCACCGCTTATGTCATAATGGAAGATGGAAGATCCCACAAAACAAGGGTTACGCTGCTATGATCAGTGCCATCTTGGATGCGCCTTTGGACCTTGAGCTTGACTATGTTACTCCACCCTTGTGTAATTTGGATGTGAAAAGGGTTGTCTGCTTTAGACAAACTCTTTAACCAAGGGCCTAACTTCTTGAAAGGTGGACCTTGATCTGTAAGGGAGAACAGCAACTTCTGCCTACCCATCAATATGGATAGAGATGAGCGAAGTTACAGCATAAATTAGTTCAGCTTTCAGGTGCACCAGTGGGATGGAAATGGTGGATACAGTCCTAGGAGACTCTCTCCTTGGACTGTATCCACCTTTTCTGGAGAACCTGGAAACTGAACTACCGTATTTTTCGCCGTATAAGACACACTTTTTCTTTCTGGGGGGAAAAAGTCGGTGCGTTTTATACGGCAAATACACCCCTATCGCGGCGGTCCCTGCAGCCATCAACGGCCGGGACCCGCGGCTAATACAGGACATTACCGATCGCGGTGATGCCCTGTATTAACCCTTCAGACGCGGCGATCAAAGCTGACCGCCACGTCTGAAGGGAAAGTGACACTAACCCGGCTGTTCAGTTGGGCTGTTCGGGACCGCCGCGATTTCACCGCGGCGGTCCCGAACAGCCCGACTGAATAGCCGGGTTAGTGCTTACAGGACACCGGGAGGGACCTTACCTGCCTCCTCGGTGTCTTCTCCGTTCATGGCTCCCCTGTATGGCTGGCGCTCTCCTTCCTCGTCATCACGTCGTCGCGTACGTGCGTCGGCATGCGTAACGACGTGATGATGGCGACGGAGAGCGAGGATACCCGGCCGGCAGCAGAGACGTTCAGCAGCAGGCCAGCAGCAGAGCGACGGGGACACGGCGACAGCGATGGAGCGACATCCAGGGCAGCGGTGACGGGTCCGGAGCGGCGGGGACACGTGAGTATTACCTCCTATACCAGTGGTCTTCAATCTGCGGACCTCCAGATGTTGCAAAACTACAACTCCCAGCATGCCCGGACAGCCAACGGCTGTCCGGGCATGCTGGGAGTTGTAGTTTTGCAACATCTGGAGGTCCGCAGGTTGAAGACCACTATTGGGTTCAAAATCTTGAATTTTTTAGATTTTGCACCTAAAAATAGGGTGCGTCTTATACGACGGTGCGTCCTATAGGGTGAAAAATACAGTAATTTATGCAGGCTAAAAGTCGGCAACTGCGGAGCCGCGAGGTTCGTGACGAATCGAATCACTGTAACTTCGCTCATCTCTAAATATGGAGATGGATATCGCAGCAAGATTTCTCTCACATCGGGTTAAGTATCTGTGTATATGTGATGTCTGTTTTTGTTATGTTATTGTCTGTAAATCATATAAAATGTGCAAATTCTGAAACTGTGCTAAGTTATATATTGGCATTCTCCTTTAAGCCCAAGGGAGGGGCAACACTCCAGTCATGGCTCCCTCGAGATTTCCTCCTCCACCGGAGGGTGACTTTTCGTGAGTCTGGGGTCTGCCATTTTCAGTGTCATTTGTCATTTTAAATAAAATTGTGACTATTTGACACCTGATCACAATGTGTTGTGTCTTTATTTTGCATTCTTTGGTTTCATTTATTTTACTTTGGGAGTTGGGGGTTGATCACATGTTACAAAGTAACAGAAGATGACATCTACCTGCCACACAGGACTGCAACCTGCTCTATAGGTGCATTTTTAGCAAGAGGGTACCCCCACCGGATGAAGAAGAGGACAGCACAACTTACTGCAAGTGTACGTTCATCCATAGACTAAAGAAACTTTGAAAAACAAGAAGGAAAAACATAAACATGTGCCGAGAGATGGATTAAGGCTGCTTTCACACTATGAGGTTCTCCCGTTAATACACGTACGTTTGAAACATAATTATTAACACACGTTAAACAACCCTATTCAAGTCAATGGGTTTTTTAGTTTACCCTATGTCACACGTTATAGCCCGTCATGACTAACGTACGTTAGTTGTGACGGGAGAAATAACGTGACATGCACTAATTTTTTGCATGTCACAAGAAACGGGTATATTAACGTATGTTATTTTTAACATTGAAGTCTATGGCCGGACATACGTTAGAAAATACACCCGTTAATGCCGTTGTTATAACGGACATTATTTTTACTGAGAATGCTCAGAAGTGGTGACATCAGTAGACTTCTGCAGTGCTGAGGGACTACTACCACTCCCATCATGGAACAGACTTGTTTCCATGATGGGAGTAGTAATTCCCCACTGCAGGAGTCTGCCGGTGGCTGGGGAGGCTACATTAGTGTTTGTACTACTACCCCCATCATGGAAAAGACTCTGTTCCATGATGGGAGTTGTAGTACAGGGGCTGAGGGATTGATCGCACCGGGTCTCACTTCTGACACCCAATGCGATCAGAAGTTATTAAGCAGGGGAGCGGGCCGCATGCTCCGCAACCCTGCGATCACGATGTATTTTTTACTTTCATTTTTTAATTCCCCGCGGGCATCCCTGAATGGCCGGTACTGAGGAGCCAATCAGGGATCCCCCTGGGGTTTTAAAAATGGACAATGTGAGGGGACATATGTATAATAAAAGTGTTTATTGGGGGGGGGGGCATAGAGCGCTATATATCTAGCCCCCGCCAGCGCATTAATAAAAATATGACCCCCGCCATCGCATTTATAAGTATATATCTATACCCCCTCCAGCGCATACTGTGACCCCGCCAGCGCATTTGTCCTAATTTTCTATTGCAGCTATATGTGACAACCATACCTATCAGAATGTATTCAGCAGCGGCCCGGCCAGATGATCCTGACAGATATACTATTCATTCATAGCGCCGGCAGCTGTATATGTATATAGATGTGCTGGGGGGCAGACATATAGCGTTATCTACCCCCCACAGCTCTTCTATATACATATGCAGCTGCCGCGATATGAATTAATTGTACACCTGTCAGGATCATCGGCCGTGCGGCTGCTGGCTGCTCTCCTGACCTATATACTTGTCATATATAGCGCATTTGTACAGCGTTATACATGACAAGTATATATGTCAGGAGCGCAGCCAGCAGCAGCTCGGCCGATGATCCTGACAGATATACTATTCATTCATAGAGCGGCAGCTGCATATCTGTCAGGATCATCGGCCGAGCACATCTATATACAGTACATATACAGCTGCCGGCGATATGAATGAATAGTATATCTATCAGGATCATCTGGCGGGGCGGCTGCTGAATACATTCTGATAGGTATGGTTGTCACATATAGCTGCAATAGAAAATTAGGACATATGCGCTGGCGGGGTCACAGTATGCGCTGGCGGGGGGTATAGATATATATTTATAAACGCGCTGGCGGGGTCATAGTATGCGCTGGCGGGGGCAAGATATATACTTATAAATGGGCTGGCGGGGGTCATATTTTTATTAATGCTCTGGCGGGGGCTAGATATATAGCGTTCTATGCCCCTCACAATGTCCATTTTTAAAACCCCAGGGGGATCCCTGATTGGCTCCTCAGTACCGGCATTCAGAAATTCCCGCGGGGAGTTTAAAAATGAAAGTAAAAAATACATTGCGATCGCTGGGTTGCGGAGCATGCCGCCCGCTCCCCTGCTTAATAACTTCTGATCGCATCGGGTGTCAGAAGTGAGACCCGTTGCGATCAATCTCTCAGCCCCTGTACAACAACCCCCATCATGGAACAGACTCTGTTCAATGATGGGAGTAGTATAACAAACACTAATGTAGCCTCCCCAGCTGTCTGCAGACTCCTGCTGCTAGGGATTTACCACTCCCATCATGGAAACAAGTCTGTTCCATGATGGGAGTAGTAGTAGTCCTGGCTGTGGGAGTCTGTAGGCAGAGGTGTAAAAACGTCTGTACATGACGGATGTTTTGTAGCATCCCTTAATTCACCCGTTATTAAACGTCTGTTAATAATACATAATAACATACATTTATTAACGGGTGAACTTCATAGTGTGAAAGCAGCCTAGTGTTTTGCACCTGTGCCCCACAGGGCCATTCCAAGGTTTGTATCCTCCTTGGCTGTTTTACCCCATTATCAGTCCACACAGTCTTCTTTGTCATTCCCCCCCCCCCCCCCATTGGTCCCTAAGACTGTATTCACATACAGTGGAATCCCCAACATGATCCATTCCCCCCTCCTCCCCACATATTAGCAAAAGTTATATGTACATCTTATGGACAAAAGGAGTCATTGCAAAGTAAAAAAAATATATAAAAAATTGCTGTGTCTTTAATGGGTTAAAGTGTACCTGTTGTTAGCGAAAACTTTTTATATAATGTAGATAATACTATTATATGTATATTTGTAATATACATTGGTAGAAAAAACAATGTGTATATTTTTAGGTGTAAAAAAAACTGTCCCTACAGCTATTGCCTGTGTGTGTCTGTGAGGAGTCCAAATACAGGAAGTGAGGGCAGGACAAGTAGGGCTCTGTGCAGGCTGCTGGCTTTTCAATCATCCTGCTGTGTGAGCCGGGAGCGTGTCATAGAGCCTCAGTGCACAGAGCCCTGCTTGTCCTCAGTGTACAGAGCCCTGCTTGTCCTCAGTGTACAAAGCCCTGCTTGTCCTCAGTGTACAAAGCCCTGCTTGTCCTCAGTGTACAGAGCCCTACTTGTCCTCAGTGCACAGAGCCCTGCTTGTCCTCAGTGCACAGAGCCCTGCTTGTCCTCAGTGCAAAGAGCCCTTCTTGTCCTTAGTGCAATGAGCCCTGCTTGTCCTCAGTGCAATGAGCCCTGCTTGTCCTCAGTGTACAGAACCCCGCTTGTCCTCAGTGTACTGAACCCCGCTTGTCCTCAGTGCACAGAGCCCTGCTTGTCCTCATTGTACAGAGCCCTGCTTGTCCTCAGTGCACAGAACCCTGCTTGTCCTCAGTGTACAGAGCCCTGCTTGTCCTCAGTGCACAGAACCCTGCTTGTCCTCATAGCACAGAGCCCTGCTTGTCCTCGGTGCACAGAGCCCTGCTTGTAATCGGTGCACAGATCCCTGCTTGTCCTCAGTGTACAAAGCCCTGCTTGTCCTTATTGCACAGAGCCCTGCTTGTCCTCATTGCACAGATCCCTGCTTGTCCTCAGTGTACAAAGCCCTGCTTGTCCTCAGTGTACAGAGCCCTGCTTGTCCCCGGTGTACAGAGCCCTGCTTGTCCTCGGTGCACAGAGCCCTGCTTGTACTCGGTGCACAGAGCCCTGCTTGTCCTCAGTGTACAGAGCCCTGATTGTCCTCAGTGTACAGAGCCCTGCTTGTCCCCGGTGTACAGAGCCCTGCTTGTCCTCAGTGCACATAGCCTTGCTTGTCCTCAGTGCACAGAGCCCTGCTTGTCCTCAGTGCACAGAGCCCTGCTTGGCCTCAGTGCACAGAGCCCTGCTTGTCCTCAGTGTACAGAGCCCTGCTTGTCCTCAGTGTACAAAGCCCTGCTTGTCCTCAGTGTACAAAGCCCTGCTTGTCCTCAGTGTACAGAGCCCTGCTTGTCCTCAGTGCACAGAGCCCTGCTTGTCCTCAGTGCAAAGAGCCCTTCTTGTCCTCAGTGCAATAAGCCCTGCTTGTCCTCAGTGTACAGAACCCCGCTTGTCCTCAGTGTACAGAACCCCGCTTGTCCTCAGTGCACAGAGCCCTGCTTGTCCTCATTGTACAGAGCCCTGCTTGTCCTCAGTGCACAGAACCCTGCTTGTCCTCATTGTACAGAGCCCTGCTTGTCCTCAGTGCACAGAACCCTGCTTGTCCTCATAGCACAGAGTCCTGCTTGTCCTCGGTGCACAGAGCCCTGCTTGTAATCGGTGCACAGATCCCTGCTTGTCCTCAGTGTACAAAGCCCTGCTTGTCCTTATTGCACAGAGCCCTGCTTGTCCTCATTGCACAGATCCCTGCTGGTCCTCAGTGTACAAAGCCCTGCTTGTCCTCAGTGTACAGAGCCCTGCTTGTCCCCGGTGTACAGAGCCCTGCTTGTCCTCGGTGCACAGAGCCCTGCTTGTCCTCGGTGCACAGAGCCCTGCTTGTCCTCAGTGTACAGAGCCCTGATTGTCCTCAGTGTACAGAGCCCTGCTTGTCCCCGGTGTACAGAGCCCTGCTTGTCCTCAGTGCACATAGCCCTGCTTGTCCTCAGTGCACAGAGCCCTGCTTGTCCTCAGTGCACAGAGCCCTGCTTGGCCTCAGTGCACAGAGCCCTGCTTGTCCTCAGTGTACAGAGCGCTGCTTGTCCTGAGTTTACAGAGCTCTGCTTGTCCTCAGTGTACAGAGCCCTGCTTGTCCTCACTGCACAGAGCCCTGCTTGTCCTCAGTGCACAGAGCTCTGCTTGTTCTTAGTGCACAACACCCTGCTTGTCCTCGGTGCACAAAGCCCTGCTTGTCCTCACTGTACAGAGCCCTGCTTGTTCTCAGTGCAATGAGCCCTGCTTGTCCTCAGTGTACAGAACCCCGCTTGTCCTCAGTGTACAGAACCCCGCTTGTCCTCAGTGCACAGAGCCCTGCTTGTCCTCATTGTACAGAGCCCTGCTTGTCCTCAGTGCACAGAACCCTGCTTGTCCTCAGTGTACAGAGCCCTGCTTGTCCTCAGTGCACAGAACCCTGCTTGTCCTCATAGCACAGAGCCCTGCTTGTCCTCGGTGCACAGAGCCCTGCTTGTAATCGGTGCACAGATCCCTGCTTGTCCTCAGTGTACAAAGCCCTGCTTGTCCTTATTGCACAGAGCCCTGCTTGTCCTCATTGCACAGATCCCTGCTGGTCCTCAGTGTACAAAGCCCTGCTTGTCCTCAGTGTACAGAGCCCTGCTTGTCCCCGGTGTACAGAGCCCTGCTTGTACTCGGTGCACAGAGCCCTGCTTGTCCTCGGTGCACAGAGCCCTGCTTGTTCTCAGTGTACAGAGCCCTGATTGTCCTCAGTGTACAGAGCCCTGCTTGTCCCCGGTGTACAGAGCCCTGCTTGTCCTCGGTGCACATAGCCCTGCTTGTCCTCAGTGCACAGAGCCCTGCTTGGCCTCAGTGCACAGAGCCCTGCTTGTCCTCAGTGCACAGAGCCCTGCTTGTCCTGAGTTTACAGAGCCCTGCTTGTCCTCAGTGTACAGAGCCCTGCTTGTCCTCACTGCACAGAGCCTTGCTTGTCCTCAGTGCACAGAGCTCTGATTGTTCTTAGTGCACAACACCCTGCTTGTCCTCGGTGCACAGAGCCCTGCTTGTCCTCACTGTACAGAGCCCTGCTTGTTCTCAGTGTACAGAGCCCGGCTTGTCCTCGGTGTACAGAGCCCGGCTTGTCCTCGGTGTACAGAACCCTGCTTGTCCTCACTGCACAGAGCCCTGCTTGTCCTCAGTGCACAGAGCTCTGCTTGTTCTCAGTGCACAACACCCTGCTTGTCCTCGGTGCACAGAGCCCTGCTTGCCCTCGGTGTGCACAGAGCCCTGCTTGTCCTCAGTGCACAGAACCTTGCTTGTCCTCATTGCACAGAGCCCTGCTTGTCCTCGGTGCACAGAGCCCTGCTTGTAATCGGTGCACAGATCCCTGCTTGTCCTCAGTGTACAAAGCCCTGCTTGTCCTTATTGCACAGAGCCCTGCTTGTCCTCATTGCACAGATCCCTGCTGGTCCTCAGTGTACAAAGCCCTGCTTGTCCCCGGTGTACAGAGCCCTGCTTGTCCTCGGTGCACAGAGCCCTGCTTGTCCTCGGTGCACAGAGCCCTGCTTGTCCTGGGTGTACAGAGCCCTGCTTGTCCCCGGTGTACAGAGCCCTGCTTGTCCTCATTGCACATAGCCCTGCTTGTCCTCAGTGCACAGAGCCCTGCTTGGCCTCAGTGCACAGAGCCCTGCTTGTCCTCAGTGCACAGAGCCCTGCTTGTCCTGAGTTTACAGAGCCCTGCTTGTCCTCAGTGTACAGAGCCCTGCTTGTCCTCACTGCACAGAGCCCTGCTTGTCCTCACTGCACAGAGCTCTGCTTGTTCTTAGTGCACAACACCCTGCTTGTCCTCGGTGCACAGAGCCCTGCTTGTCCTCACTGTACAGAGCCCTGCTTGTTCTCAGTGTACAGAGCCCGGCTTGTCCTCGGTGTACAGAGCCCTGCTTGTCCTCACTGCACAGAGCCCTGCTTGTCCTCAGTGCACTGAGCTCTGCTTGTTCTCAGTGCACAACACCCTGCTTGTCCTCGGTGCACAGAGCACTGCTTGCCCTCGGTGTGCACAGAGCCCTGCTTGTCCTCAGTGCACAGAGCCCTGCTTGTCCTCAGTTCACAGAGCTCTGCTTGTCCACCCACACTTCCTGTATTTGGTATCCTCACAGAGACACACAGGCAATAGCTAATATACAATTTTAACCAATGTTTATTACAAATATACATATAATGTTATTTTCTGCTTTATATAAAAAGTTTTTAATAATGACAAGTACACTTTAAGGATGTTGTAATGGTAAAGTAATCCAGAAGTGGGTACAGTTGGTAAGCATAGGAATTAGGATTGATTCCCTTAAGGTGCACTGGCTCCGCTAGAATGGCAAGCCATAGAGTGCAGCCCTTTTATTGCTGTCTGGTCAGGTCCTGTGCGTCAGACAGCTTGGAATCTCACAGAGTACATGACTCCCAATACCTAACACAGCGTGTGGTGTTCCGTTACCGTATTGTATACGTTACCTTTGTAGAGGTCCCCATAGTCAGAGTCCCTAGGACATCGCGGTCCCTCTTCTGTAGTTATCTCCCTTGTCACCCCTCGGTTAGTCCATAACTGTATGGAAGTTCTTATCAATATAAATATAAGTATATAAATATGTATATATTTAATTCCCTACCTATTCAAGCGTAGCAGGACCTGCGGGTCATGTGATTAGGTTAGAACTCTATGGTTTTGCTACAGGACCTTTGGAGATTCCCGTGACATGTTCACCCACAATGCACTGTAACGGTGAGTGACAGTTGTTACGGATCAATCCAAAACGTCCAGCCCCTGCCCATATAGGGACCTGCGCCATCTTGATCCCTCTCTTGGGTTGCTGACTCTGGAAGAGGTAGGACCTCCGCAGCTTACAAGACGATTTACGAGGCCAAAGCCTTGCGGCCTCGGCCTCTAACATAGCGGATAGACTAAGCAATTCCCTGCTACTCACCGCAAGATCACTGGACCTAAATGCACCCTTAAATCCAGCGGATCTCTGCTATACAATCCTTAAGAAGCCAAATAGAGCTTATCTGATCCCAACCGACTGTCAATCGCTGCTCAAGCTATATGCATAGAGACTCGGTTATCTGGACTGTTACTATTGCTGCATGTACAGAAATTCTTCAGTAAAAGTTCCTGCAAGATTTCGGTTAACAGTGGTTGTGGACAATCCTTTATTTCTGCATCACCTATTGCTCTTGGGAAGGGTGGCAATAGGCCTATGAAGAATACAGCATTTAACCCTCACCCTGGCGTCACGAGTGACAAGCGTTAACAGCGCCCTTAACTATCCCGAACAGCAACACCCTAACTACCCTACACCCCCACAAGGCTTGATCCCAATTCCGCCACCACAAGTGTTTTCCAAGCAGTGTGTCTCCAGCTGTTGCAAAATTACAATTCCCAGCATGCCTGGACAGCCTTTGGCTGTCCAGAAATGCTGGAGTTGTAGTTTTGCAACAGCTGGAGACACGCTGTTTAGAAAACACTGCCTAGCACATTACCTGACTCCTTTTGGGATTGCTTTAGTGATTTGATACCAAAAATTATTTTGTGTATTTGTTCCAGAGTTTATGCTTACATCGTTTTTTCAGGTAGTTCCTGCTTTTATTGATTTGTTTTGCTGTACTTTGTGACCAAAGGAAGATCAGACCCATATTACACCGACACCTATTAACAGAGTAGGCTGTCACACTGGCTTTAGGCTACAGCCACTATAAGGTTAACAACTAATAGTAATACTAATAGGCGGGGAAACAGGGGAGTGGGTAAAATAATGGAGAAAAAAAATCACCCAGGTTTATCTGTAAAATTCATGAGAAAGTAACTGAAGTTCTCTAAAAGGCCACTAGGTGGCAATGTTACTCTTTGAATATTCTCACTCACTGTGAATGTTGGCTATGTTCAGATTACACTGTTCTGGAAAAAGAATGCAGCTCCTAGTGAGCAGCAGCAGCACAAACACATAGGGGGACATTTATCAATGTTGGTGTGAGGTAGTATGGATTTTACCCGTTTGTTTGGTGCATTTTTTACACAGTTTCTCAAAATTTACCAAAATGGCACGCAGACTTGATAAATTCTGCACAATTATGGAAACCAGTGAGCTGCAGAGCGATGTTAAAAGGAGTACTCCCCCCCCCCCCTAGACATCTTATCCCCTATCCTGCTGGGACCCCCGCGATCTCTGTGTTTAGAATGCTAGGTACGGGCGGCGAGGGTCGAGACGTCACACCACTTCCCCTCGTGACATCACGCCCCCTCAATGCAAGTCTATGGGAGGGGGCCCCCTCTCATAGACTTGCATTGAGGGGGCATGACATGACATCATGAGGGACGTGGCCATGACATCACAACCCCACTGCCCTCTCCAAACGTTTGGAACAAAATGTTTCGAAGAGTAGGGCAGCTGAGCACCCCTTTAAGCTTTTTGCTCTGGCATCTGACACATTTGTACATGTCCTATTAGGGGTGTAGGTTTCCTCAAAAATGTAGGCTTTGTGCAAAAAAAAAAAAAAACTTCTAAATTTCATTTGCACAAATAATAAATACAGCTCCAGTGCAAAAAGTGGTGTACGAAAGATGTTCTACTGAAAATTGCGTAAAATTTGCAGGGACATTTAGAACATTAAAGTGGTGTAAAGCCAATGATAAGTGTCCCCAATAGATCATAACCGCGCTGTAATGATAATGTCTATAACATAGCGGGAAAATCCCTTGTGAAAGATGAGCATCAGTGTTTGTAAGCAGGTTCTATGTATTGTTCTAATGCATTAACCCCTAAAGGAAATCTGTCGTCAGTGTCACCTGCACTAACCTGTGGATAGAGACAGGTAGTGCAGGTAACACTGATGACAACCATAATTACCTGGTGTCGTCCCGTGCTCGTGTTCTCCCGCTATTTTTCCCAGTATATTCCGTTCCAGGGCCGATTTGGAGCATGGGCGGAGCTTCCTGACATCACTACTGCTGTTTGCTGGCAGCGGGACCCAGCAGAGAAGCAGCGTACAGGATCACTAACATTGTATTGTAATGGTTCGGGCATTTCCACATGTGGCAATATTAAATATGTTTTGTTTTTTCATTTTATTTATTTATTAATTTTTTATGTGGGGTAAGCTTATTTATATTTTTAAAAACGTTTTACCACTTTTTTTAATTACATTAAGTTCCCACAGGGGACTATTTATAGCACTCTTTTGATTGCTTTTACTGTTCAGTACTATGCATAGGGCTCAATCTTGACTTGACTCATCGGACCCCCTGCAATCTCGCTGCGGGTGGTCCAATCAGTCTCAACATACACTGCAACTGCTTAAGTTGCCTTGATCAGTAGTGATCTAAAGGGTTAATGGTGGACATCAGCGGGATGGCTGATGTCCGCTATTACCGGTGAGTCCTCAGCTGCTTAAAGAAGGTGGGATCTGATGTGCATGAAGTGAGCTCCGCTCCTGCACTTGCTTCATGTACGGTGTGTAACCATACATCCTCATGTAAATACCAACAAGAATAACGTTACGTTAAAACCAAGCACATCATTGTTTTTCTTGTGGAATTCCCAATAAGTTTGATGTGTCACATGACCCTCTTCCTATTGAAAAAACATTCAAAATGGCCGTCATGGTCACCACCCATCTTGAAAAGTTTCCCCCTCACATATACCAATGTGCCACAAACAGGAAGTTAATATCACAACCATTCCCATTTTATTAAGGTGTATCCATATAAATGGCCCACCCTGTACTTTAAAGGGGTTATCCAGGAAACAACTTTTTTACATATATCAACTGGCTCCAGAAAGTTAACAGATTTGTAAATTACTTCTATTAAAAAATCTTAATCCTTTCAGTACTTATGAGCTTCTGAAGTTAAGGTTGTTCTTTTCTGTCTGAGTCCTCTCTGATGACACCTGTCTCGGGAAACGCCCAGTTTAGAAGCAAATCCCCATAGCAAACCTCTTCTAAACTGGGCATTTCCCGAGACAGGTGTCATCAGAGAGCACTTAGACAGAAAAGAACAACCTTAACTTCAGAAGCTCATAAGTACTGAAAGGATTAAGATTTTTTAATAGAAGTAATTTACAAATCTGTTTAACTTTCTGGAGCGAGTTGATATATATATAAAAGTTTTTTCCTGGAATACCCCTTTAACATGCCTTGCTGTTGTTTTCGTGACATGATACCATTACTGTGCATGAGGTGATTTAAGGGTTATATCATATCCTGGAGCTTCCCATTTTTTGACTCTTGGGGTTAGTGTATTTTAGGATGGGTCATTTTAAGGGAGGGCTGTTTCCTGTATTGTTTGGTACATAATAAAGTCGTTTTGATACATGAGAGGTGTCCTTGTAGGTTTTGAATATTGTTTGGCACCATAGTGGCTGCATTGTCATTGTAATATATATTATGCATGTGTAAACATAAACATAAGTGAAGTAGATAGCAGCAGATAAAAGAAGAAATATACAATACTCAGGACTAACCCCAGCCCCACACCACAACTCCGACGTGTATCGCCAGGAGGGGCTTTATCCTTGTGTGTTAAAGGGGTACTTCGATGGAAAACTTTATTTTTTTATTTTTTTTTAATGAACTGGGGCCAGAAAGTTAAACAGATTTGTAAATTACTTGTATAAAAAAATCTTTATCCTTCTAGTACTTTTTAGCAGCTGTATGTTACAGAGGAAATTCTTTGCTTTTTGAATTTCTTTTTTGTCTCTGCTGACACCTCTATCCGTGTCAGGAACAGTCCAGAGTAGCATAGGTTTACTATGAGGATTTTCTCCTGCTCTGGGCAGTTTCTGATACGGGCATCAGGTGTCAGCAGAGAGCACTGCAGACAAGACGAAAAAGAAATTCAAAATACAGCTGCTAAAATGTACTGGAAGGATAAAGATTTTTTAATAGAAGTAATTTACAAATCTGTTTAACTTTCTGGCACCAGTTGATAAAAAAAAAAAAAAATTCCACCATAGTATCCCTTAACCCCTTAAGGACCAGGCACGCATGAGTACGTCCTGGCAAATTTCGCATCCCGTTCAGCAGGCGTCCGAGGCAAACGCCAAGGGGGGTCCTGAGACCCCCCCATGTCCGCGATCGCAGAAAATCGCAGGTCAATTCAGACATGCGATTTTCTGCTATTCCGGGCTGATCGGGTCTCTGGTGACCCGTTCACCCAGAAAATTGTGATGATCTGACCTGTCAGTGACAGCCCAGATCATCTTGCAGGGTAGGAGTGAGGTCGCAGTGATGCGATCTCCTCCTATCCCCTGCCATTGGTCAGAAATGATTCTGACAAATTGCAGAGCAGGACTGTTGAAGACTGCTGGTTCCTGGGTCAGGTAGGGAAACTACAGTGGTGGGGGGGGGGGGAATTGAAAGTGAAAGTAAAGTGATCTTTACTGTGGCAACCACTAGGAAGGCCTAACTGCAACTCCCAGCATGCCCAGACAGCCAAAGGCTGTCCGGGCATGCTGTTAGCTGTACTTTTGCAACAGCTGGAGACACCCTGGTTGTTAAACTAACATACAGGACATGTAGCATTACACAATTCTTTTTTACATCAATGTAGTGTCTGTGAAAGGTGAAGAGATATTCGGCCTTCCACAGGTGCTCTTTGAAGCCACAGGCCATTCCAGTTTAGGCTTTACATGGTGGAAAATATCTGTGTATGCACTCTGCAGACCTCGGGTGTCGGCAGAATATACTGGCACTAGGAAAGCTCGGGAATGCACCATCTCCATAAATGGGAATACATATCCGAGAGGAATCCGCAGAAAGAGTGAACACTAAATTCCGCCATGTGCATGCAGAACCACAATTAAATCAATGGGACTCTGCTGCAACAGAATTTCCGAGCAGAATATTTCCAAAGAATTCGGCTTGGAAGTCCTGTTGTGTGAACACAGCTTAATAGATTAGGGTCTTGAATGTAGGATATATTTTTTTTTATTTTTATAACAAGTTTGATACTTTCTTTCCAGTACTCACTGATACAAATTTTCCTTGGCTGCCACTCTTGTGAGGAGGGGGCTTATTGGCTAGTACACTGTCCATTTTAGGACATCATCAGTTGACAGCTGTAACTCTGTCCCATGTCTGGCGAAACAGCGTCCCGCCTCCTCTCTCGGACCATTCTCTGTCAGGCGTCATCCGCAACTCCCTCCTCCCTCATCCTATACTCCCTCATCCGAAACTCCATCATCCCTCAGACGAAAAACCTTCCTGCCATGTAGCAGAGCAGAGTCAGTGTTGGCCTTTTGCTCTACGGCTTCTGCTGTACACACTATTCAATGTCGGCTCTGCTATACAGACTCTGTAGCACATGTACATGTACTACAGACACTACAAGTTTCACAGTTTCGACTCTGCTATACATGCTGTGCAGCGTCGGCTCTGCTATTTGGCAGGAAGTGGAGAATGAGGGAGAATCGTCTGTGGCATGATGGCGTTTTGGAAGAGGGAGTTTTGGGTGAGATAGGAGGGAGTTTCGGATGAGAGAGGAGGGAGTTGCGGCTGAAGGATGACAGCAATTGGTGTGAGGGAGGAGGCGGGATGCTGTTTCACCTGACAGGGGACGGAGTTGCGGCTCATGACTGACGATGTCCTAAAATGGATGCTGTAGGATAGCGCTCAAAAACCCTTAAATATTCCTTCCTCTCCTCCCCTCACTTTGTGTTTCCTGCTCCACTACTCGCCGCAGGGAAGAGGAAGACTTCCCATGCCCACAGCTGGGTCCTGCCCACCCCGAGTAACTTTTATTGTGTGTGGGTGGGTTTGGGCTGTGGGTTTTGTGGGAAGTAAAAGGGCACTATCTCATGCAACAGCTGGAGGCAGTTGAGAAACAATTTGATATTGCCAATTTACCTCCATCTCATTTTGTCTCATCCAGGGTGCCTCCAGCTGTTGCAAAACTACAACTCCCAGCATACCTTTGGCTGTATGGGCATTCTGGGAGTCATAGTTTTACAACAGCTGGAGGCACCCCATTTAGGAAACTCTATCTATATATGTCATATCTATCTATCTATCTCATATTTATTTATCTATCTCATAGATCATAGGTATGACTGCACTGGGGGCAGACTTGGTGGTAGGCCACGGGAGAGGGGGCCTAGGCTTTGAGCTGTGTAAGGGGCCCCAACATTTTTAATGGCAGACCTGTTGATCACAACCGAATACCCTGGCCTCCTCAGATATCAGATTTACTTCTTTGTTTGGTGCAGTGTAGAATCTGCTCCTGGCTACAAACCCTGAGATCTGGATCAGCTTCAGGAATGTATTGTGTCTGGAAACAGTCAAGCGCCGTACCTGCCGTGTTATGATTGATACGGTAGGGATGATATTTGGAACAGTTCTAGAACTGATTAAATTCTTTTTGACAAAATTCCAAGAAAAATACAAACATAATGAAAATGTACACCAGACGTTTCACTCAGATTAACCCCTTAAGGACGCAGGGTTTTTCAGTTTTTGCACTTTCGTTTTTTCCTCCTTACCTTTTAAAAATCATAACCCTTTAGATTTTCCACCTAAAAATCCATATTATGGCTTATTTTTTGCGTCACCAATTCTACTTTGCAGTGACATTAGTCATTTTACCCAAAAATTCACGGCAAAATGGTAAAAACATAATTGTGCGACAAAATCTAAGAAAAAATTCAATTTTTTAACTTTTGGGGGCTTCCATTTGTACGCAGTACATATTTCGGTAAAAATGACACCTTATCATTATTCTGTAGGTCCATACGGTTAAAATGATATCCTACGTATATAGATTTAATTTTGTTAAACTACATGCAGGAAAATGTATATGTTTAAAAATGTCCTATTCTGACCCCTATAACTTTTTTATTTTTCCACGTACAGGGCGGTATGAGGACTATTTTTTTGCGCTGTGATCTAAAGTTTTTATCGGTACCATTTTTGTTTTGATCGGTCTTTTTGATAACTTTTTAATCATTTTTTAATGGTATAAAAAATTCGCTTTTTTTGACTTTGGAATTTTTTTACGTGTACGCCATTGACCGTGCGGTTTAATTAACAATATATTTTTATAGTTCGGACATTTCTGCACACGGCGATACCACATATGTTTATTTTTATTTACACTGTTTTATTTTTTTATGGGAAAAGGGGGGTGATTCAAACTTTTTTTAGTGACGTGATGACGACGATGGAGAACGCCGACGATGCAGGGGATCCCGAAAAGGATGCGCCGGAGCCCCGAGGACAGGTGAGTGACCATCACCGGAGCTCACGGGCACCGTAAACGGCTATCCGGCGGCGGCTGAAGCAGTCTGCGCTGCCGGATAGCCGTTTATGCGATGGCCCCAACATACAAAAGTATCGTACCTTGATGCTGCCTTCAACATGCGATGGTCTCCGAGAGGCCATCGCATGTTGAAATGATCGTATGTCGGGGCCATAGTAGGTCGAGGGGTCACTGTATTAAAGTCAATGATAACATATGTAATACATTTCCAGAATTATGTTAAAAAGTGTTGGATAGAAAAGGTGACATAGAGCTTTAGGAGAAAAAAAATACTCTGTTGCTTGTGCAATAGAAAAATGACCACCCTGTGTGCCCATATGTCCTACTGATGTATTGACCCAGAAACAACTGGTACAAATGCAAAATCTATGTGTCCAAATGTTGTATACAAGCGGAAGTCTACAGTACATGTAGTACAGGTAGAAAGCAAGAAGCATAACTGCAGAAACAGAATACAGGGGTTGTTTGTAGTCTGTAACCATGGAGACACACAGCTCTGCATTGGTGCTGTATACATAAACAGTAAAATATTTTTAACCCCTTAGGACAAGTTTTTTTTTTTTCATTTTTGCACTTTCGTTTTTTCCTTCTCATCTTCAAAAAATCATAACTCTTAACATTTTCCTACAGACCCATATGAGTTTTTTGCACCACCAATTTTACTTTGTAATGACATCAATCATTTGAATTTAAGCACATAATCGATGGTGAAATCAGAAAAAAAATATTTGTGGGGCAAACTTAAAAACAAAATGCGATTTTGTAACTTATAGGGGGTTCCGATTCTAGACAGTGCACTTTTCCGTAAAAATTACATTATTAAAAATGATATTTAATCTGTAGGTCCATATGATTAAAATGATACCCAATTTATATAGGTTTGATTTTGTTTTACTTCTGTTAAAAAAATTATAACTTTTTGCACAAAAATTTGTACTTTTAAAAATGTCCTCTGCTGATCTCTATAACTTGTGTGAGGGCTTATTTTTTGTGCCGTGATCTGTAGTTTTTATTAGTACCATTTTTGATTACTTTTTATACATTTTTTTTAGGGTATAAAAAGTGACCAAAAATATGCAATTTTTGACTTTGGAATTTTTTTTATGTACATGCCATTGACCGTGCGGACGCAGGGTTTTTCCATTTTTGCATTTTCATTTTTTCCTCATCACCTTCTAAAAATCACAATGCTTTCAATTTTGCACCTAAAATTCCATATTATGCCTTATTTTTTGCGCCACCAATTCTACTTTCCAGTGACATTAGTCATTATACCAAAAAATCCACGATAAATGAAAAAAATAATTGTGCAACAAAATTGAAGAAAAAATGCCATTTTGTAACTTTTTGGGGCTTCTGTTCCTACGCAGTGCATATATTTCGGTAAAAATGACACCTTCTCTTTATTCTGTAGGTCCATATGATTAAAATGATACCCTACTTATATAGGTTTAATTTTGTCTTCTGAAAAAAATCATAACTGCATGCAGGAAAATGTATATGTTTAAAATTGTCATCTTCTGATCCCTATAACTTTTTTATTTTTCCACGTACGGGCCGGTACGAGGGCTCATTTTTTGCGCTGTGATCTGAAGTTTTATCGGTATCATTTTTGTTTTGATTGATCTGGTTTTTAAAAAGTGACTAAGAATATGCTATTATGGACTCTGCGGACTGTTCGGTTTAATTAACAATATATTTTTATAGCTCGGACATTTTTGCACGCAGCAATACCACATATGTTTATTTTTATTTACACAGTTTTTTTTTTTGCCCCCTCTAGTGGCTATAATATGCGTTACACTGATTCCTAACACCAATCATCAGCAGAGAAATACATGCCGATGATCAGTGTTATCGGGGTTTGACTTCTCCTGCCTAGATCTCAGGCATGGAGGCAGGTAACAGACCCTCCGCTTGTGTCCTAGCTGATGGGGACATCGTGATTTCACCGCGATGGTCCTGATCAGCCCGACTGAGCTGCCAGGATGCACTTTTTCTACTTTAGACGTGGTGATCAACTTTGATCGCTGTGTCTAAAGGGTTAATAGCATGCAGCACAACGATCGGTTGTCACATTATTAGCCCAGGGTCCCGGCTTTCATTAGCCGAAGGGACCGACCCGGTATGACGCAGGGTCACGGCGCAGGGCGTACAGGAAGGCCCTGCGTCCTTAAGAGGATAATTAACATTATATTTTTATAATTTGGACATTTACGCATGCAACGATATCACATTTATTTTTTTTATGGGAAATGGGGAGGAAGTCAAACTTTTATTAGGAAGGGGTTAATTGACATTTATTTAAAAAAAATTCCCCTTTTTTTACTTTATTTTTTAGTCCCCATAGAGGACTAATCTTTGGATTGCCTACACTGTTCAATGCTATGCCATGGCATTACTGCGGTGGTCCCACTCAGCTCCACTGCACCTCCAGGACAGTTTTTTTCTATTTTAGACACCGCAATCAACTTTGATCGTGGCTTCAAAGGGGTTAATGCCGGGCATCATTGCAATCGGTGATGTCTGGCATTAGCCACTGGTCCCAAAGGCTATAGCGTGGGATTAGCTCCTGAGCCCACATCATAAAAGGCAGCGATACATGGGTGTACAGGTACGCCCTCCATCCTTAGGGTGTTAACTAAGATTAGTTGTAAAGTGCCATCATTTTTTTATTTTACATGATCTAATGTATGACACACATTCCATTTATAGAGTACCTGTCATATCAGAAAAAAGAAAGCTTCTATATGTTACTCACTGGTTCATGCAGATGCTCTTTATCCAATCACTGCAGGCTGCTCTGTAACCCACTCCTCTCTGTTTTCATGCTGCAGTCTGATAGGACAGGAGTGAGCACAGAGGAGATGATGCTGCAGTCAGATAGGATTATGCTTTGCATGGTATGGGGACCCCTAGTGGTCTTTTTTTTATAAGCCATGATTTCTATGAAAAGAAGATAACACTTTCTTATGAAGTATATTAGAAAGGTTAATGGTTTGCAAAGATGTACAACATATAAAAGGTTTTTTATTCTGACAGTGCCCATTTAAATAAATAAATAAATCTATCAAGTTTTGCCGAGATCTATACAACTGAAGTCATAAGTTAACATATATACTTATGCTGAAGTCAATAAAGTCATATTTATCCCCTGTATAGATAAAATGTTAAAAAACTAAAGTTTTATCAAGTTCTTTAGAATCTGTACTTTGTACACAACACAAGCAATATGTTTTCCAGCAAATGTTTACAAACTTATCATTCATTTATAATTTACTATATGAATAATTCCAAGGGGTCAGGTATTTACATACATCAGAATACAATGTTATAGCTTTAGAAGCTTCTGATGCTGTTTGACATCATGTGAGCCAATTAAAGTTGTCTTTCCATATGTCTCCTGCATCCTTGGGAGCAATTTCCGAATGTCTAAAGGTTCCATGGTCATCTTTAGGAAATGATAACATGCTAATACACCATAAGACCACACAGCCATTATGAAAAAACATATCAATCTAAGATATAGAGAAAACAGCTTTGTGAAGATGCCCAAGAGACTTAAGGCAGTGCTCAAAAGTAATGGTGGCCACACAAAATATTTTCATTTTAGGCCCAATTTCCACTTAGTGTTTCCATTAATGTTGAGTTATTTTGAGGGGACACAACATTATTAAGGACCGGGGTTTTTTCCGTTTTTGCACTTTCGTTTTTTGCTCCTTGCCTTTAAAAAATCATAACTCTTTCAATTTTGCACCTAAAAATCCATATCCTGGCTTATTTTTTGCACCACCAATTCTACTTTGTAATGACGTCAGTCATTTTGCCAAACATCTACAGTGAAACGGAAAAAAAAAATCATTGTGCGACAAAATTGAAAAAAAAAACGCCGTTTTGTAACTTTTGGGGGCTTCCGTTTCTGCGCAGTACATTTTTCGGTAAAAATGACACCTTATATTTATTCTGTAGGTCCCTATGATTACAATTATACCCTACTTATATAGGTTTGATTTTGTCGTACTTCTGGAAAAAATCATAACTACATGCAGGAAAATTAATACGTTTAAAATTGTCATCTTCTGATCCCTATAATTTTAAATTTTTCCGCGTATGGGGCGGTATGAGGGCTAATTTTTTGCGTCGTGATCTGAAGTTTTTAACAGTACAATTTCTGCATTGATAGGACTTATTGATCACTTTTTATTCATTTTTAAATGATATAAAAAGTGACCAAAAATGCACTATTTTGGACTTTGGAATTTTTTGTGCGTACGCCATTGACCGAGTGGTTTAATTAACGATATATTTTTATAATTCGGACATTTCCTCACACGATGATACCATATATGTTCATTTTTATTTTTATTTACACTGTGTTTTTTTTTATGGGAAAAGGGGGGTGATTCAAACTTTAATAGGGGAGGGGTTAAATGATCTTTATTCACTTTTTTTTCACTTTTTTTTTTGCAGTGTTATAGCTCCCATAGGGACCTATAACACTGCACACACTGATCTTTCACATTGATCACTGGTTTCTCATAGGCAATCAATGATCGATGATTCTGCCGCTTGACTGCTCATGCCTGGATCTCAGGCACTGAGCAGTCATTCGGCGATCGGACAGCGAGGAGGCAGGTAGGGACCCTCCGGCTGTCCTGCAAGCTGTTCGGGATGCTGCGATTTCGCCGCGGCTATCCCGAACAGCCCACTGAGCTAACCGGCAGTTTTTACTTTCACTTTTAGCCGCGTGGCTCAGCTTTGAGCGTGCAGCTAAAGGGTTAATAGCGCGCGGCACCGCGATCAGTGTCACTATGATGCCGGGCCACCGTGATCCCCTATCCAGAGTGTCATTTTTTGTTATTGTTGAGGGGTGGACTCACTTATGTAAGATACTGTATACATATAATAACAATAAATACATAAAAACATATAACAATAAATAAAACGGCACAAATAAACAAATAAACAATTACTATGTTTAGCCCATTAAAGGAGACGTATCCCCTAGTCAAAGGTTTAGATCACGGGGGTTGCAACCACTGGGACCCCATGCAATCTCCTGCACAGGGCCCCAGCTCTCCCTGAGAACAGAGCGTCACGGCCCCAGGATGAAGTGGCTACCGACTCCCCTCCATATGCCTCTCTGGGAGTCGAAGATAGCCGAACAATTCTCCCATAGAGCTATATGGGGGGGGGGGGGGGCATGTCGGCTGCCGCTTCATGCTGGAGTCGACACGCCCCGCTCACAGGGAGATCCGGGGCCCCATACAGGAGATTGCAGGGGGTCCCAGTGGGGGGATAAGTTATTCAGCGTGATATATCTCCTTGTACACAGCCCACTTAGTTTTTTCCTCCTCGCCTTCTAAAAGCCATAACTCTTATATTTCCATCCACTGATCAATATTAGGGCTTGTTTTTTGCACAACTAATTGTACATTGTAATGACACCTCTCATTTTATCATACAGTGGGGCAAAAATATACTTAGTCAGCCACCAATTGTGCAAGTTCTCCCATTTATAAAGATGAGAGAGGCCTGTAATTTCATCATAGGTATACCCCAACTATGAGAGACATAATGAGAGAAAAAATCCATAAAATCACATTGTCTGATTTTTAAAGAATTTATTTGCAAATTATGGTGGAAAATAAGTATTTGGTGAATAACAAAAGTTCATCTCAATACTTTGTTATATACCAGTGTTTCCCAAGCGCGGTCCTCAAGACCCCCAACAGGTCATGTTTTCAGGATTTCCTTAGTCTTTTACAGGTGATAACTGTGGTGATGCCTGATTCAATGACCATCATTATATCACCTGTGAAAGACTAAGGAAATCTTGAAAACATGACCTGTTGGGGGTGCTTGAGGACCGCGTTTGGAAACACTGTTATATACCGTTTGTTGGCAATGACAGAGGTCAAACGTTTTCTGTAAGTCTGCACAAGGTTGCTGTTGCTGGTATTTTGGCCCATTCCCCCATGCAGATCTCCTCTAGAGCAGTGATGTTTTGGGGCTGTCGCTGGGCAACACAGACTTTCAACTCACTCCAAAGGTTTTCTATGGGGTTGAGATATGGAGACTGGCTAGGCCACTCCAGGACCTTGAAATTCTTCTTATGAAGCCACTCCTTTATTCCCTGGGCGGTGTGTTTGGGATCATTGTCTTGCTGAAAGACCCAGCCACATTTCATCTTCAATGCCCTTGCTGATGGAAAGAGGTTTTCACTCAAAATCTCACAATACATGGCCCCATTTATTCTTTGCTTTACACAAATCAGTCATCCTGGTCCCTTTGCAGAAAAACAGCCCCAAAGCATGATGTTTCTACTCCCATGCTTCACAGTAGGTATGGTGTTTTTTGGATGCAACTTAGCATTCTTTCTCCTCCAAACACGACGAGTTGAGTTTTTACAAAAAAGTTCTACTTTGGTTTCATTTGACCATGTGACATTTTCCCAATTCCCTTCTGGATCATCCAAATGCTCTCTAGCAAACTTCAGATGGGCCCAGATATGTACTGGCTTAAGCAGGGAGACACGTCTGGCACTGCATGATTTGAGTCCCTGGCAGCGTAGTGTGTTACTGATGGTAGCCTTTGTTACTTTGGTCCCAGCTCTCTGCAGGTCATTCACTAGGTCCCCGTGTGGTTGTGGGATTTTTGCACACCGTTCTTGTGATCATTTTGACACCACGGGGTGAGATCTTGCTTGGAGTCTCGATCTCGAGATCGAGGGAGATTATCAGTGGTTTTGTATGTCTTCTATTTTCTAATAATTGCTCCCACAGTTGATTTCTTCACGCCAAGCTGCTTGCCTATTGCAGATTCAGTCTTCCCAGTCTGGTGCAGGTCTAAAATTTGTTTCTGGTGTCCTTCGACAGCTCTTTGGTCTTGGCCATAGTGGTTTGGACTGTGACTGTTTGAGGTTGTGGACAGGTGTCTTTTATACTGATAACAAGTTCAAACAGGTGCCATTAATACAGGTAACAAGTGGAGAACAGAGGAGACTCTTAAAGAAGAAGTTACAGGTCTGTGAGACCCAGAAATCTTGCTTGCTTGTGGGTGACCAATTACTTATTTTCCACCATAATTTGCAAATAAATTATTTAAAAATCAGACAATGTGACATAAAATTACACAAATGAGGAAACAAACATCAATAAACAAAGCGACCTCACCGGTCACTACATTTAAGACTAGTAAAGAAAATAATCGCCTAGGTTAAAAGGGAAGCAGCACAATAGCTAATGAACATAAAGGAGTAACATATTGCACAGAGTATCGGCACAGACAAACAAAGGTATGCAGTGTATTGCAATGCCTAATGATACAAATAATACAAAGATAGAATATTACAAGAAAAGACTAAAGTACCAAGTGCAATATCAAGTATATACCCAATTGTGCAAATAGAGCAAAATAGCAGCTATACCAACCTTATATGTAGTAACAAAATTACAAAGTACAGTGACCAGGATGGCGCCACTCCAAAGCGTGTTTCAGCACGTCACCTTCATTACCGACCTGCTGTGCATGAAAAGAGAGCAGATCCTGCGCTTGCTTTATGCATAGGACATAAATGTACGTCCTGGTGCGTACCAATACCAGGACACCAGGACGTACATTTACACCAAAGGATAGGGGATAAGATGTCAGATCGCGGGGGTCCCACCGCTGGGGACCCCCGGGATCTCGGCTGAAGCACCCACCCGTTGCGGCTTCCGGAAACGCTGGAGGCTTTGGCTCCCGACCACGGTGACGTGAGATCATGATGTCCTGACTCCGCCCCCGTGTGATGTCAAGGCTCCGCCCCCGTGTGTTGTCATGTCCCGCCCCTCAATGCAAGTCTATGGGAGGGGGTGTAACATCCGTCCCACCCCCTCCCATAGACTTGCATTGAGGGGGCGGGGCGTGACATCACACATGGGTGGAGTCGTGACGTCACAATCTCCCGTCACCGTGGTCGTGAGGCGCTGCCGGAAGCCGCAACAAATGTGTGCTGCAGCCGAGATCCCGGTGTCCCCAGCGGCTGGACCGCTGCGATCTGACATCTTATCACCCAATCCTTTCGATAGGGGATAAGATGTCTAGGGGCGGAATACCCCTTTAAGCAAAGAAACCCCAACATCAACAAAACTGGACAGATTTATCCACTTTTTCCTACCTTGCAGGTTTCAGAATACTGAGGGGCTTGTTTGGCTTGCAAAAAAAATTCTGGCTTGCCACATGAAAAAAAATTGGAACAAGGATCGTGAAGCAAAATTGTCGAGTAAAAACGGACAAAAAAAAGTTGATTTCCCAAGAATAAATTCCCACCAGTGTATATAAACGTATGACTTCAACCATTTTCACATCTCTGTTGCATTCCTCCATCAAGAGTTCTTTTGAGGTTTCTGGCACTATTGGTGGCAAGTGTAGCATTTTATTACCACTCTATTTTCCAAAATGCTTAAAATATAGATGACCTATTTGTGAGGTTTCAATCCATCATTAGGGAAACCCAGCACAGCATCATGACTTCTGTTATAAATGAAAACTTTAGCCCAGATGTGCACAGAGTCCAATACACAAGAAACACTATCCGCTTTGTAATAATATCATTTTACCAGCAGATGGCAGTGAACTCCATATATTAATATTTTACACTGTGGTGCAATACTCTGCTTTAAGGAAAATGGCTTAGTTAGCTAAACTTTAAGATTTCCACATTTTAAAATGAATTAGTAAAAGCCTCCGATTTCTCCAGAACTTTAATACTGCACATAATGTCACGACTGTTTACTAGTAATATAGTAAGCAGTCGGGACATTAAAGAGTTAAAGGGGTACTCCAGTGGAATTTTTTTTTATAAAATCAACTGGTGCCAGAAAGTGAAAGGGGTATTCCCCAGGAAAACATTTTCTTTTGAATCAACTGGTGCCTGAAAGTTAAACAGATTTGTAAATTACTTCTATTAAAAAATCTTAATCCTTCCAGTACTTATCAGCTGCTGTATATTACAGAGGGAGTTATTTTCTTTTTGAATTTCCTTTCTGTTTGACCACAATGCTCTCTGCTGTCTATGTCAGGAACTGTCCAGAGTAGTATAGGTTTTCTATGGGGATTTGCTCCTACTCTAGACAGTTCCTAAAATGGACAGAAGTGTCAGCAGAGAGCACTGTTGTCAGGCAGAAAGGAAATTCAAAAAGAAAAGAACATTCTCTGTAGCATACAGCTGCTGATAATTACCGGAAGGATTAAGATTTTTTAATAGAATTAATTTACAAATCTGTTTAACTTTCTGGCACCAGTTGATTTAAATAAAAATGTTTTCCAGTGGAGTACCCCTTTAACCCCTTAAGGACCCTTGACGTATTCGTACGTCATGACACCCTGGTACTTAGGGACACCCCCGTACGCGTACGTTATGGAGAATTTCGGCCCCTGCCGCACGCCGGGCGGGGATTGGACTGTGATGCCTGCTGAAATCATTCAGCAGGCATCCCGTGCAAACGCCGAGGGGGGTCATCAGACCACCCCCCCCCCCCCCATGTCGGCAATCGCGGCAAATCGCAAGTGAATTCACACTTGCGATTTGCGCGATTCCGGGTCATTAAGGGTCTATGGTGACCAGGTCACCCCGAAATATAAGGGGGATCGCGGTTGTCTAAGACACCTAAGATCCCCCTGAAGGGATAGGAGTGAGGTGGCAGGGGTGCCACCCCTCCTATCCCTGCTATTGGTCGCCAGAAGCGACGACCAATAGCAGATCGGGGGCGGGGGGTTAACTTTCGTTTTCCCCGTCCTGCCCACCCACAATAGATTGGGCAGAATGGGGAAACGACAGAGGACCAGGCACTGAAGATCCACTTACCCATCCGGAGGCAGCAGGCAACGGAGATGGGTGGGCGACGATGTCGTGCGGCTGGATCCTACGAAAGTCGGTGAGTTGCCTAGCAACATCTGGAGGGTACAGTTTGAGAACACTATACAGTGGTCTCTAACTGTAGCACTCCAGATGTTGCAAAACTACAAATCCCAGCATGCCCAGACAGCTGTTTGGGCATGCTGGAATATGTAGTTTTGCAACAGCTGGAGGGCTACAGTCTGAGACCACTATACAGTGGTCTCTAAACTGTATCCCTCCAGATCTTGCAAAGCTACAACTCCTAGCATGCACAAACAGCTGTTTGCTGTCTGGGCATGCTGGGATTTGTAGTTTTGCAACATCTAGAGGGCCACAGTTTGGAGATCACTGTGGCCCTCCAGATGTTGCAAAACTGCAAATCCCAGCATGCCCAAACATTCATAAGCATAAGTAAAGGAAAAGGAAAAAAGACCCACAAAATTTGTAACGCAATTTCTCCTGAGTACGGAAATACCCCATATGTGGGCGTAAAATGCTCTGCGGGCGCACAACAATGCTTAGAAGTGAGAGTGTGCTATGTACATTTGAGGCCTAAATTGGTGATTTGCACAGAGGTGG
The DNA here is from genome assembly GCF_029499605.1 of Hyla sarda. Classification (NCBI taxonomy): domain Eukaryota; kingdom Metazoa; phylum Chordata; class Amphibia; order Anura; family Hylidae; genus Hyla; species Hyla sarda. The sequence goes on along the minus strand of NC_079193.1, from coordinate 79,341,547 downwards.
CTGATTTTACAGCGGTTCTGACATAAACGCAAAAAAAAAAAAATACCCACATGTGACCCCATTTTGGAAACTACACCCCTCATGTAATGTAATAAGGGTTACAGTGAACCCCAGGTGTCTGAGAGATTTTTGGAACAGTGGTCCGTGAAAATTAAAAATGTAATTTTTCATTTGCACAGCCCACTGTTCCAAAGATCTGTCAAACGCCAGTGGGGTGTAAGTACTCACTGCACCCCTTATTAAATTCTGTGAGGGGTGTAGTTTCCAAATTAGGGTCACATGTGGGGGGGTTCACTGTTCTGTCACCACAGGGGACTTTGTAAATGCACATGGCACCCTGACTTCCATTCCAAAAATGTTTTTTCCCAAAAGCTCAATGGTGCCCCTTCTCTTCTGAGCATTGTAGTTTGCCCGCAAAGCATTTTACGTCCTAACATTGGGTATTTCCATACTCAGAAGAGATGGGGTTACCAATTTTGGGGGGCATTTTGTCCTATTATCCCTTGTAAAAAATTTTATTTTGAGGGAAAACTAGCATTTTGGTGAAAAAAAATCATTTACACATCCAACTTTAATGAAAAGTCGTCAAACACCTGTGGGGTGTTAAGGCTCACTGGACCCCTTGTTACGTGCCTTGAGGGGTGTAGTTTCCAAATAGTATGCCATGTGTGTGGTTTTTTTTGTTTTTTTGCTGTTCTGGCACCATAGGGGCTTCCTAAATGTGACATGCTGCCCCCCAAAAACCATTTCAGAAAAACTCACTCTCCAAAATCCCACTGTCGCTCCTTCCCTTCTGAGCCCTCTACTGCGCCCGCCGAACACTTGACATACACAAATTAGGTATTTTCTTACTCAAGAGAGAAATTGTGTTACACATTTTAGGAAGATTTCTCTCCTTTTACCCCTTGTAAAAATTCAATAACTGGGGCTACAAGAACATGCCAGTGTAAAAAAATGAAGATTTTGAATTTTCTCCTTCAATTTGCTGCTATTCTTGTGAAACACCTAAAGGGTTAACAAACCTTTTGAATGTAATTTTGAATACTTTGAGGGGTGCAGTTTTTATAATGGGGTCATTTGTGAGGTATTTCTAATATGAAGGCCCTTCAAATCCACTTTAAAACAGATCTGGTCCCTGAAAAATTTTGATTTTGAAAATTTTGTGAAAAATTGGGAAATTGCTGCTGAACTTTGAAGCCCTCTGATGTTTTACAAAAGTAAAAACATGGCAACTTTATGATGCAAACATAAGTAGACATATTGTATATGTGAATCAATATATCATGTATTTGGAATATTCATTTTCCTTATAAGCAGAGAGCTTCAAAGTAAAAAAAAAATGCAAAATTTAAAATTTTATCATTAAATTTTGGAATTTTTCACCAAGAAATGATGCAAGTATCAACAAAATTTTGCCATTAACATAAAGTAGAATATGTCACGAAAAAACTATCTCAGAATCAGAATGAAAGGTAAAAGCATTCCAGAGTTATTAATGCTTAAAGTGACAGCGGTCAGATGTGCAAAAAATGGCCGGGTCCTACACTGAAAATTGGCTGGGTCCTTAAGGAGTTAAACAGATTTGTGAATTACTTCAATGTAAAAAATCTTAATCCTTCCAGTACTTATTAGCTGCTGAATGCTCCACAGGAAGTTGAGTTGTTCTTTTCTGTCTTACCACAGTGCTCTCTGCTGCCACCTACTGGAAATCTGTTTAACCTTCTGCCACCAGTTGATTTAAGCATTAGTGAGGTGACAAAATATGCAACAGGTGTACAGTCAAAATGACCATATTTTTTATGTATGGTGTGCACATAATGCAAGCCAATAACATTTATATGATATAGGTTCTTTGTGTGGTAGCCCAGTACAGGAGTTGCACTCCTGTACTCTTGCTGCCCTGTCAGGCAGACTCCATTTGGTGACCCCTGGGCCTCCCCTGTACCTGTGTCTTGTATATATATGTATTTCGGGAATATTTTTTATTTGACTATGCTACAAGGGCTGTTAAGTTAGTGCAGTTCATAATATAGTGTCTGTACCTATGTGTGATGATTTTCACCCCTGTATTTATTTTTAACAGCATACAAAATGACTGTTGTCTTGGATTTTTCCCAGCTTGCAATGCGGTCGAGACCTGACTCACTAGTCAACTGATGACAGAGAGCCTGTCTGCTTCAATGGGTGGAGGGATCAATCTGCAACTAATGGAACAGCTGTAGGCACCCTGATTGCAAACCACAGGTCAGCAGCTCATTATGCTTCAATGGGTGGGGTAGCTGATGTGTGGGAAGGAGGAAAATGGTATCATGGGATTTGTAGGCAAACAAGAAAACTGAAAACAGGAAATACAAGTTCACAGAAAGCTAGCCACAGTGTTATGGTAATCTCACAAAATAGCCATTTAGCCCAAGACAAGCGCAGATCCTCCTAAGCATGTCCATTACTGTCTGCCAGGTACGTACTAAAATCACCTTATGCTGGATAACACCTTTTTTAAGTAGTGTTGTCATGTGATTATATCTAGGGAAGGTACCAGTTACCTTGTGACATACAGGGTGACCTAGGGGACCCCTTCTGAGTCTCCCCCCATATAAGCCCTCGGTGATGCACTGCATCAAATTTCCCAAGTCCACTATAAGTCCCAGCAAGCCCTGTGGTCTCTGAAGTCACTGGTCACCTCCTTGGGCCTAGCCAATCTGTATAGACTGTTACATCTGTCTGACTCCGTAAAGCTGCTGTTGTTGTCCCGTAACTTGGCGTCAAAGTCATCATTTGCTCCCGTGCCTTGCCCAGGATACAGTGGTATACCTTCGAGTGGTGTAGAGGATAAACCATGCCCTGGCGTCACGAATACAAGGGGTTAATGCCATCTGCCCCTAGGGTAATTCCATCTGCCCTCATCCCACCCTCAACACAACTTTTGGCGTCCTACAAACAGGATATGGGTGTGCACCTTATGCAAAAAGTACCACCCCCAGTCTGAATTGTATCTAGTGTTGCCAAAAATTTGCACACAGATGTGAACAAAAATTGCGCCAGAAAGTGTACGGGACTTTATCAGTAAAAAGTGTTTATTCCAAGGCACTCGTGAAATGGAGAGGGAGGTGAAGAAAAGACTGTTATCTGCCATTGTGAACTGTATAGAGTCTGTACCTGAAAGAGTTAATCTAGCCCATTGTTTCCCGCACGCGCGAGCGGCCGCAGCTCTGCCCACGTCAGTTCCCATTGGTGATGCCTCTTCAATCAAGCGTGAAGGAACCAAAGAGCCGCCCTGTTTTGCTGCCCATCTCCGGCAGTCACCCGCAAAGCAATGCTGCATCACATGCTCCGCAACCACCACCGATCATCAGTAAGAAGTCTGCCATTACGGTCACGTTACTGTCCGCAAATCTGGTCGCAAGACTGTTCATCAAAGGGTACCTGCAAAATAGAGGGGTGGTGGCCACTGTAGTACCCCCATCAGTCAAACCAGAGCCTTTGCAGCACTTCATCTGTTCTCTTAAAGGGGAACGCACCTCATTCTTCTTAAAGTGACAGCTCACTCAAAAATCAACAGGATGTCTGAACCCAGCACTAGGTCTCCAGCTATATGAAAGGCGACAAAAGCCAGGTGAGATCTTGGCAACAAAGTGCTAATGGACAGATTCATTGATGGAGCCCATAATAAGTGGGACAAGGCCCAACTGAGAATGTTAGCAGTCCAAAATCCTAATATGTCATTTCCTGCTTTTATGAGACTAGCTATCCAAGTAATTGAGGCTGAGTCCCAAGATGTTTGTACCCCCCTTGCACGTGCTCAGGGGCCCTCAGGGGTGACGGTCAGGCCCCCCTTCAACTGTCCTGTTCGCAGTCGAAGCAACAATGTCAGTCACCACGGCTTCAGACTTACAGAGTATTAAATTAAACCTTGAACAATTGGCTAAGACTATCAAGTGGCTTGCCACTAGCGTTGAGCGGCATAGGCCATATTCGAATTCGCGAATATTCGCGAATATATGGACGAATATTCGTCATATTCGCGAATATTCGCATATTCATAATATTCTCGTTTTATTTTCGCGTATGCGAAAATTAACATATGCGAAAATTTGCATATACAAAAATTAGCATAAGCGAAAATTCGCATATGCAAATTTTCGCATATGCGAAAATTCGCACACCGGTCTCACACAGTAGTATTAGAGCCTTCTTTACACCACACAAGCTGGAAGCAGAGAGGGATGATCACTGTGATGTGTACTGTGAAAAAAAAAAAATGAAAAAAAAACGAATATTCGTAATTACGAATATATAGCGCTATATTCGCGAATATTCGCGAATTCACGAATATGCGATATTCGCGAATAAAATTCGAATTGCGAATATTCGCGAGCAACACTACTTGCTACCCCGCCTGCTCCACTCTCCTGTGAGCAATCCTTGCCTAGAAAATCCCTTTCTGCTCCTGCCCCATGTAATCCCAATGACTGTGCTTCTCTACCCGCCAGGTATTCTGGGAGTAACAGACCCTTCTGTATTTACTGTAACAAGTCCGGCCACTGGAAGATGCACTGCTGGGTTTTAAACGGAATTCCATCAGGGGTCAAGGAACCAGCCCTCGGGAGAAAAGTAAGCAGGCTCAACTCCAGAACGATCTAAGCTAGGACTCTTACTTTATGTTGCCTCCTGCCCTATTGTAATGGTTATTGTAGAAGATGTACCTTTAGAGATGGTAATAGATACAGGGTCACAAGTGTCTACCATATCTAAATGTGTTTTCTATCAGCATTGGGATGCTCGTGTATTGTGTGAGCCTGATGATGTTAATTTCCAAGTAGTTGTGGGTAATTTTCAACCAGTCCCCAGACATGTATACTGGGAGCCAACCAATCAATTTGGTGAACATGTACTTAAAGGGCAGGGAGTAATTGTAACCAATGTGACCGATAAGTGGTCAGCTGAATTTATATTGGGGATGAACATTATGAGGACTTGTTTTACTGAAATTTTGGATGCCTTGTATGCCTCTCTTCCCCATATGTCCCCTTCAGTCCAGCAGGCTGCGCAGCACCACTTGAAAGTTCTACACGCGGAGCAGAAGTTTGCCAACAAGCAAGGTCAAATCTGCAGAGTACAAGTTCAGGATATCAGGTCGGTGACCTTACAACTCCATGGAGACCATCATCTGGTGTCATGCACATCCTTGAGTCAAGAATCAGTACTATCAGGCTCTTCTGGAACCTATGCAGTTGGAAGATCATCCTCTCGTCTGAGCTGCGAGAAGTCTAATCACTGTCACCAACGGTAGGGTCCCGGTGCGAGTAGTAAACCTGTCTGATTCTGCTACTGTCTTGCCCAAATACACTCCAGTGGCTCGGTTGTACCTCATAGAGTCAAAAGACATTGTGACAGAATATCTGGTGGCCCGACAGCGTGCAGCTCAAGTTACCGATGGATCCAGTGCTAACCCCCCCAGTACCCTGGTGGGCACAGCTCCAGGTAGGGGAAGACACTACCCCAAGGGACCAGGTCAATGGAGTCATCAATGTCACCAAAAGGTATCATGAAGCTTTCAGCAAACACCCCGCAGACTTTGGGAAGACTTCGATGATACAGCACCGCATCCTCACAGGCGACAGCCCACCTATCAAGGAAAGGCACCGTCCGGTCGCACCAGGCATGTATCATACTGTCAAGAAGATCCAGACATGATACAACAAAGTCAGAGTCCCTGGGCGGCACCACTTGTCCTGGTCAAGAAGAAAGACAGAACCATCCGCTTCTGTGTCGACTACAGGAAATTGAACAATGTCACGCATAAAGACGCTTATCCTTTGTCGAGGAGTCGCTTACAGCCCTTGGGTCTGCTGCTTACTTCTCCACCCTGGATTTAGCCAGCGGATACTGGCAAGTGCCCATGGTCGTGGAGGATCGGGAGAAGCTACAATCACCTGAATACCCAAAAAGAAAGAAAGGTGAGGGGTCCTAACAACAAAATACCAAAAAAACCCTGAGCCGAAGCCCAGAGTCACTAACTCCCCTCTTATTAATGCCCCCCTAAAATGTAACTTTTATTAGTTCACATAAAAGAAAAAATCCCCAGGTGTGAATGTAAAATTGTGCCATGACAGTGCAACAAAGAAATTAGTCATATGTCAGCAAGGAGCCCCTTGTCTGCAGTGTATAAACGGTGCTGCAGTACACCCATAATAAGCACTGTTGCGGCGTGCAGTTTAAAATACTAATATACAGCCACCCTCGCCAAGCTGTATAGACTGTTACATCTGTCTGACTCAGTAAAGCTGCCGTTGTTCCGTAACTTAACGTCGGAGTCATTATTTGCCCCCGTGCCTAGCCCAGGATCCAGTGGTATATCTTCAGGTGGTGTAGAGGATAAACCACGCCCTGGTGTCATGAATACAAGGGGTTAATCCAATCCGCCCCTAGAGTAATTCCATCTGCCCTCATCACACCCTCACCACATTTGCCAGATTGGGTTTACGTTGTGCCACCTGCTAAATTACAGACACTGGTGTCAGATATTTTCTCACTATTTCTACTTGAAATGTAAAGAGCAGATGACTTTACCTGCTCTGTAGTGTGAATGGGAAAATGTGTGTTCTTCCGATTGTCGACTCCATAATGCAAGTCACTAGGATATTTAATAGATAACGGTGCTGGATCTAGTCTTTCTCACTGTCTGGATAGTAAATATCTTCAGTACTTACTTAACAGAACAAAACATCCCGCAATAACATAGTTAAAAAGGAGTTGTCCTAAAAATAAATAAACTTTTATATTAAATCAGCTGAAACATTTTGCATCATTTCTGCACAAGCTGCTCTTTTAGCGGCAGACAACATTAAATAGCTGTTAGGGTTTAAAAGTAAACTGTGCATTTCTTGGACCTGATGATGGTTGCCATTCTTATCTTTTTAGTAAAGGAGGCGGGGACAAGTTGCTAGTGCTGCAACAAGTGCCCTTCCCTCCCAGCATCCCCTTGATTGATTTATAGAGCTCTCTACATCAGACAAGGAGGGACTGGGAGTTAAGGGTTAGTTAGGAGGCATTCCAAGCTGTGACACTTGAGAATCTTGGCCACACCTCCTTGACACTTGGCTGAGAAATAAAAGGAGATTTTCTAAGTTTGGCAACCCCTATCAGCTCCAGGTAAGGTACAGTTTGCTTTATTTTACAGTAGCACAGCGTTTTCCAAACAGTGTGACTCCAGCTGTTGCAAAACTACAACTCCCATTATGCCCGGACAGCCTTTGGAGTCACACTGTTTGGAAACACTCCCCTAACAGCTATCCAACTGTGTTTGCAGCTCTTAGCAGCAAATACAGCTGACATATTCCCTTTAAAGGGGTACTCCGGCCCTAATACATCTTATCCTCTATTCAAACTATAGGGGATAAGATGTATGATCGCGGGGGTCCTGCCGCTGGGGAACACTTTTATTAAAGGGGTGAAATGATAGGAGTAAAAACCAATTTTGTCTACTTGATGGCAGGTACTCTGTAAATATGCATAGGCTATAATGATGCACAAGTCTGGCGCTCCTGGCAGTGCAGATGGCACTGTTGTCTGGGGTCCAGATAAATAAGGGGTCAAACTTACCTGAGGGTTGTCATCCACAGACTATATACTAGTGTACCTTTCAAAAAAAGGAAAGGGCCTCATGTAATAGTTAGTGATGGTCAAACCCTTTAGGTACCAATGTCTGATTGTTCAGTGTTCCTCTGAGTGAGTACAGAGTATGTCCTACACCTCTATTGCTACAGTAAAATGAAGTCGACTTCCACTTGTGTGTTCTTTACTTCACACATTGCTATATTATTGAAATATTCTATTAATCTAAGGGAGAATAGCTGAAAAACAAGAAGAACAAAGCCCAAAACGGTGTGCCCCTGTATGAAATGTACAGCAGGGCACTAGATGTCACCTTGTAGGTGTAGAAAGCCAAACATTCGTGTGCAGGAGAATTTTCCCAAATACTATACCAAATAATTGCATATTATGTGTAGTGTTGAGCGGCATAGGCCATATTCGAATTCGCGAATATTCGCGAATATATGGACGAATATTCGTCATATTCGCGAATATTCGCATATTCGTAATATTCTCGTTTTATTTTCGCATATGCAAATATTCGCGTGTGCGAAAATGAACATATACGGAAATTCGCATATACGAAAATTAGCATATGCGAGATTTCGCATATGCGGAAATTAGCATATGCAAATTTCGCATATGCGAAAATTCGCACACCGGTCTCACACAGTAGTATTAGAGCCTTCTTACATCACATAAGCTGGAAGCAGAGAGGGATGATCACTGGGATGTGTACTGTGAAAAAAAAAAATAAAACGAATATTCGTAATTACGAATATATAGCGCTATATTCGCGAATATTCGCAAATTCGCGAATATGCTTTATTCGCGAATAAAATTCGAATATTCGCGAGCAACACTAATTATGTGATGCAGGACCATAGATTGTTAACAAGAAGAATTATAAACTACAAAACCTAAGTAACAAAAGTAACATATTGAGGAGCGCAAATATTTCCACAAAGGAAACTTTAAGTCCAGAGAAACGAAGACTATGAGCAGAAGTCCAAGAGTCTGTCTCCTTTCGAGATTGTCCTTAAGGTGCTAAAACTTTTGCTAGCTTGAATTTATGTAGCTGCACTTTCCTCTGCATACTTGAACCGTAGTTCAAAGGATGACTTCTTTAGTATGCTCTGCTATAACAACGAATTGTTTGCTGAACTAGAAAGTGGAGTCTTTAGAAGGTGACAGAGTGAAATGGAAGTCAAGTGACAAAGAACAAGGCAGAGCAGCTGTAGAACATAATGGTTGTAACACTTAGCTCATTCATCTGATGTTCTCCAAGTCATGGTGTGACCCTCTTCATGAACTGCAAGAAATTGTTACATTATGGCCCAGTGGAAGCATACAAAAATAGCCTTTAATTTAATATAGTGTTCCCCTGGCACTGAAGGGTTAATCTTCCAAATATTTATTGTAAAGAAGCAATCCACCATCACTAGTCCTACAGCGCCATTGGTTTCCTCCTAGCACAGCTCCATCCATGCGTTTCACTGTTGTAACTGTGTCCACAGAAAATCACAAAGATAGTGGTCTGTCCTGGGTCAGGTGACTTCCTGTAAACTACAGGATGACATCATCACCTACCAAATCCCTCTTAGCAGACCCCTCCCCACCCAGATCTGTATGCCGCATGCTGCTACTGCTGCTTTTATGGGATTAAGATATATTGCCCTTTATTTTATTAAGTTTTTATTTAAATGTTCACACATTGCATTTTTGCAGCTTTTTCAGCATTGTTGCTGTGATTTTCCTGAAAAGGCAAAATGGCACTAATATGCTGCAGTAATTTTACTGCTATTTTGAAAAATCACAGCAAAAACAAAGCCAAAACGTACTAAAAATGCTTAAAGGGGAACGCCGGTTGAAACAAGTTGAAAACGAATGTTTTCAAATCAACTGGTACCAGAAAGTTAAACAGATTTGTACATTACTTCTATTTCAAAATCTGAAGCCTTCCAGTACTTATCAGCTGCTGTATACTACAGAGAAAATTGTGAAATTCTTTCCAGTCTGACCACAGTGCTCTCTGCTGACACCTCTGTCCATGTCAGGAACTGTCCAGATTAGAAGCATATCCCCATTGAAAACCTCTCCTGCTCTGGACATTTCCTGACACTGACAGTGGTGTCAGCAGAGAGCACTGTGGTCAGACTGAAAAGAACTACACACATTTCTCTGTAGTATATCTGTAGTATACAGCAGCTAATGATAAGTACTGGAAGGGTTAAGATTTTTAAATAAAATTTACAAATCTGTTTAACTTTCTGGCACCAGTTGATTTGAAAACATTTTTTTTTTTTTTTTACCCTACCCCCAGAGTTCCCCTTTAAAGATTTCTGATTTTTACAAAATACCTCAATTGGGATTATAGGTCAAATTTATTATGTATTTAAGAGAATTTGCACACCATCCTCAACAGTTTTAAAAGTGTCTAAAAAAAAAAGAGGAACAACTAAAACGACACATTGAGGGTAGGTGGACATTTAACTTATCCACTGCAGGTTGAGGAACATCTGCAGCAGTTTTGGATACCATTATCCCCTCTGCAACTATTGCAGATTTTACAAAGACCTATTAAAGTCAATGGTATCAAAATCTGCTGTGGATTTTCCGCTGCAGGCAGGTCGCAGCGGAGTAGTTACACGTGCACCTACCCTCACTCTTGCTATGAAGTGGTATAAGAAAAGTAACAGATCTATCACACTGTGCCAAGTAAATTAAAGGAGTACTCCGGCGCGCACTTTTTTCCTTTTATCCCGTCCAGGCTGCAAAATAAAAGAAAACACACTTTCTCTTACCTGCCAACGAGCCCCCGGAGCTCCGGTACACTGGTACAGGTATTCGGTCCCCGGGCTGTATTCTTCTTACTTTCTGTTAGCCCGGCACGTCACACAGAGCTTCAGCCTATCACCGGCCGAGGCGGGACATCGCTGCGGCCGGTGATAGGCTGAAGCTCCGTGTGACGTGCCGGGCTAACAGAAAGTAAGAAGAATACAGCCCGGGGACCGAATACCTGTACCAGTGTACCGGAGCTCCGGGGGCTCGTTGGCAGGTAAGAGAAAGTGTGTTTTCTTTTATTTTGCAGCCTGGACGGGATAAAAGGAAAAAAGTGTGCGCCGGAGTACTCCTTTAACCTCTTTTGATCATTTTGTTATTTTAGTTAACAATAAATAATTTATTGAATATACCCACTTCATTCTAACTTGGATAATTTACAAACCCTGGAAGAGGAGCAGCACCTGATCAAGAGGTCTCCTTCCTCCATCTTCTATTATCTCCATCACACAGCAGAATTCCTACAAAATTGTGCATGAAAATTCAGCAGTAAATTACGCAGAAATTAATTGCCCATTCACTTTAACTGAGTTCCTGCAGCGAAAATTCTGCTGTGTGAATGGAACAGCGGATTCTATAAATTCATGCAGAATTTCTGGCATGTGAACATAGCCTTAGAGAAAAGCCAAGTGAGTTAGACCCATACAGTCAGAGAAAGAGAGATAAAGAAAAAAAAGAGAAAGAGAGAAAGATAGATAGATAGATAGATATGGGATAGATAGATATGGGATAGATATGGGATAGATAGATAGATATGGGATAGATAGATAGATAGATAGATAGATGTTGCAAATGTAAAGGTGACTTGCATCTATATATAGTTGGTTTGTTAACACTTGCCTGTGCACAGAACTGTTTAAAGTACTGTAGAAATTGTACCACTGTGTTGCTGTTATAGAAAATAAAAAATTAGCATCCCTCGAAGAGAGGGCATCCCTGAAGAAAATACTGGGACTGGTCCTGCACTGACTAGCCTGTGGGTGTTCATTTGGGAGCAATAACCGTATTTTTCGCCGTATAAGACGCACCTTTTTGGGGGGGAAAAAGTCGGTGCATCTTATACGGCGAATACACCCCTATCGCGGCGGTCCCTGCGGCCATCAACGGCCGACCCCCGCGGCTAATACAGGACATCACCGATCGCGGTGATGTCCTGTATTAACCCTTCAGACGCGGCGATCAAAGCTGATCGCCGCTTCTGAAGGGAAAGTGACACTAACCCGGCTGTTCAGTCGGGCTGTTCGGGACCGCCGCGATTTCACCGCAGCGGTCCCGAACAGCCCGACTGAATAGCCGGGTTAGTGCTTACAGGACACTGGGAGGGACCTTACCTGCCTCCTCGGTGTCTTCTCCATTCAGGGATCCCCTGCATGCCGGCACTCTCCTTCCTCATCATCACGTCGTCGCGTACATGCGTCGGCGTGCGTAACAGCGTGATGACGGCGACGGAGAGCGAGGATACCCGGCCGGCAGCAGAGACATTCCGGAGCGACGGGGACACGGCGACAGCGATGGAGAGACATCCAGGGCAGCGGTGATGGGTCCGGAGCAGCGGGGACACGTGAGTATTACCTCCTATACCAGTGGTCTTCAATCTGCAGACCTCCAGATGTTGCAAAACTACAACTCCCAGCATGCCCGGACAGCCAACGGCTGTCCGGACATGCTGGGAGTTGTAGTTTTGCAACATCTGGAGGTCCGCAGGTTGAAGACCACTATTGGGTTCAAAATCTTAAATTTTTTAGATTTTGCACCTAAAAATAGGGTGCGTCTTATACGCCGGTGCGTCCTATAGGGCGAAAAATACGGTATGTCAGGCTGGGAATCTGAGGCTATAAATACCCAGGGAGGCACAGGGCAGGTATATGTAAGGTGTCTGGTGCACCCGTGTGAAATACACCTAGGTGGAGCAGACTGTGACAGGGGAAAGCCTGGACACAAACAGCAGCACTGCAGGATGGGTGGAAGCCAGTCACACAACCCTGAGACCTGCGGAGTATCACACAGTGCCCTAACCCTGAGAAAAGTCAGCTCAAAAGAGAATAAGAGAGTTCCACAATGTTCAAGTTTGGTAACACCCAGTGTGACTTACAACCACCAAGTCTATTGTACCACTTCCCATGTTTTGTACTCATCAAGCTTTTAAGCCATTGTAGTAAAGAAATGAAAATCGGCTGCTACATTTTGCAATAACGATTTTTAACAAGTTCTAGTTATCAGCCCTTACAAAGTGTTAAATTGATGGTTAGTCTTATATTAATATGCAGTGTTACCAGAGGTGTAGATACAGGGTTTTCAAAGTTTGCGGTTTCATGCAAGGATCGAGGATCCCTTAACCCCTTAAGGACTCAGCCCTTTTTTGCACATCTGACCACTGTCACTTTAAGCATGAATAACTCTGGGATGCTTTTACTTTTCATTCTGATTCAGAGACAGTTTTTGGGTGACATATTCTACTTTATGTTAGTGGTAAATTTTCGTCGATGCTTGCATAATTTCTTGGTGAAAAATTCAAAAATTTGATGAAAAATTTTTAAATTTAGCATTTTTTTTACTTTGAAGCTCTCTGCTTATAAGGAAATTAGGCATACCAAATAAATTATATATTGATTCACATATACAATATGTCTACGTTATGTTGGCATCATAAAGTTGACATGTTTTTACTTTTGGGAGACATCAGAGGGCTTCAAAGTTCAGCAGCAATTTTCCAATTTTTCACAAAATTTTCAAAATCTGAATTTTTCAGGGACCAGTTCAGTTTTAAGTGGATTTGAAGGGCCTTCATATTAGAAATACTCAATAAATTACCAAATTATAAAAACTGACATTCAGTGAGTGTGTTAACCCTTTAGGTGTTTCACAGGAATAGCAGCAAAAATTTATTTTTTACACTCGCATGTTCTTGTAGACCCAGTTTTTGAATTTTTGTAAGGGGTAAAAGGAAAGAAGTCACCTAAAATTTGTAACCCAATTTCTCTTGAGTAAGGAAATACCTCATATGTGTATGTCAAGTGCTCTGTGGGTGCACTAGAGGACTCAGAAGGGAAGGAGCGACAATGGGATTTTGGAGAGTGAGTTTTTCTGAAATGGTTTTTGGGGGACATGTCACATTTAGGAAGCCCCTATGGTGCCATAACAGCAAAAAAAAAAAAAAAAAAAAAACATGGCATACTATTTTGGAAACTACACCCCTCAGGGAATGTAACAAGGGGTACGGTGAGCCTTAACACCCCACAGGTGATTGACAAATTTTTGTTAAAGTTGGATGTGTAAATGAATTTTAGTTTTCACTAAAATGCTGGTTTTTCCCCACATTTTTAATTTTTACAAGGGGTAAAAGGAGAAAATGCCCCCCAAAATTTGTAACCCCATTTCTTCTGAGTATTGAAATACCCCATGTGTGGATGTAAAGTGCTCTGCTGGTGCACTACAATGCTCAGAAGAGAAGGAGCGCCATTGAGCTTTTGGAGAGAGAATTTGGGACTTGTGGGTTTACAAAGCCCCCCGTGGTGCCAGAACAGTGGACCCCTCCCCCCCACCACATGTGACCCCATTTTGGAAACTACACCCCTCATAGAATTTAATAAGGGGTGTAGTGAGTATTTACACCTCACTGGCGTTTGACAGTGGCCTGTGCAAATAAAAAATTACATTTTTCATTTTCACGGACCACTGTTCCAAAAATCTGTCAGATACCTGTGGGGCATAAATGCTCACTGCACCCCTTATTACATTATGTGAGGGGTGTAGTTTCCAAAATGGGGCCACATGTGGGGGGGGGGGGTGAGTCAATTGTTCTGTCCTTCTCTTCTGAGCATTGTAGTTCGCCCGCAAAGCACTTTAATCCACATATGGGGTATGTTCTTAGAAGAAATGGGGTTGCAAATTTTGGGGGGCTTTTTTTTCCTATTTTCCCTTGTGAAAATGAAAGATTTTAAGTAACACCAGCATTTTAGTAAAAAAAAATTTTTTTTCATTTTCCCATCCAAATTTAACGAAAATTTGTCAAACACCTGTGGGGTACTAAGGCTCACTATACCCCTTGTTACATTCCATGAGGGGTGTAGTTTCCAAAATGGGGTCACACATGGGTATTTATTTTTTTGCATTTGTCAGAACCACTGTAAAGTCAGCCACCCCTGTGCAAATCACCAATTTAGGCCTCAAATGTAAATAGTGCGCTCTCACTCCTGAGCCTTGTTCTGCGTCCGCAGAGCATTTTACGCCCACATATGGGGTATTTCCATACTCAGGAGAAATTGCGTTACAAATTTTTTTACCCTGTGAAAATAAAAAGTATGGGGTAACACCAGCATGTCAGTGTAGGCTACAGACCCCAACTTTTTTTTTTCATAAGGGGTAAAAGGAGAAAAAGTTCCCCAAAATTTGTAACGCAATTGGTCCCGAGTACGTAAATACCCCATATGTGGCCTTAAACTGTTTCCTTGAAATAAGACAGGGCTCCGGAAGTGAGAGAGCGCCATGCACATTTGAGGACTAAATTAGGGATTGCATAGGGGTGGACATAGGGGTATTCTATGCCAGTGATTCCCAAACAGGGTGCCTCCAGCTGTTGCTGTCAGTGGCTGTATGGAAATGCTTATTGGAGTTGTTGTTTTGCAACAGCTGGAGGCTCCCTCCAGATGTTGCTAGGCACCAACTCATCGGCTTCCGTAGGATCACCGCACCAGGGAGCAGCATCTCATCGCCGTCCGCCGCTGGTAAGTGACTTCCGGCGTTGGTCACTGCCGTCTCCCCCATTCTGCCCGGACTATAGTAGTGGGCAGAGCGGGGAAACCGAAATTTAACCCCCCGCCCCCGATCTGCCACCACACTCCTATCCCTTCAGGGGGATTGTGGGTGTCTTGGACAACCCTGATCCCCCTTAATTTCAGGGTCACCGGAGACCTGTATGACCCGAAATCACCACAGATCGCTGGTCTGAATTGACGGGCGATTTGTGGAGATCGCGATCTGCCAAGATGCCTGCTGAATGATTTCAGCAGGCATCCTGATCCGGTCCCCGGGTACACCCTGTGTCCTTAAGTGGTTAAAGGGTTACTCTGCCCCTAGACATCTTATCCCCTAGATTTCAGATTGCGGGGGGGGGGGGGGGGGCCTGGCCGTTGGGACCCCCTGCAATCTCTGGGCCAGCACCAGCCTGGGGCTTTCATGTTTGTGACGTCAATCCACGCCCCCTCCATTCATGTCTATGGTAGGGGGCATGGATACAGAATAAGATGTCTGGGGCAGAGTACCCCTTTAACATTCTCCAGCCCCAGTTAGGGAGATCTGGACGATAAGAGACAATGTGATAGTTGAAGGGTCCTGTTATAGATGTTACATTGAGGCCCAATAAAATCAAAGTTACACCTCTGGATGTCTCCAAACACTATTTAGTCTGTTTCTACTGTATCCTATATCTATAGTATATAATATAGGTACAAATAGATGACTTCCCCAAACTAAATCTATGCATTACTGCAATATATAGGCACCATGTTCTAATGACTATTTGCCTTAAAGTAACAAGAGACAGTAAGTTTGTAAGGGAACTGGCCCGAAGGCATGTGTATAGTAAAAGCTGGCCTAGGTGAATGGCCAGCAGCTAAGGGACAGTAGCCCAGCAAGTTGTGGTAAGATCAGTCAGTTTACAACTATTTAAGAATATTAAAAACTCGTCCCCCTAAACCCCCCTCCCCCTCCCCCCGTCCCCCACTGACAATATATCATTCTAATCTAAAGCTGTTGCCAAGTTGCCAGTAAAATCCTGAGTTAGTTAAAGGAGTTATCCAGGATTGGAAAAACAGCAGTTTTCTTCCAAAAACAGTGCCACTCTTGTACTCAGTTTGTGACTGGTATTGCTGCTGAGTTTCATTGAAGTGAATGGCATTAAACATACATATTTTACCAAATACTGGTAGTTGAGTCTATAGATAAAATAATAAAAAGACAAACCCTGGTGTGTTCAATGACACCACATGTCATATCCCAGAGCCTTGTGGCATGTGTAAATGTGATACCATGGTGGAAATTAAATGTGTTTACATTGTGTTCTGCTCAGGGCTTTTAAAGAAATCCTTTTGTTGGGTAAAAATTGTTTCTAATCCAAAAACAACATCATTAGAGAATAGGAAAGACTCTCTGGCTCTAACACTTGAATGCTCGGCTTGTTCTGGACTATAGAGTCAGGTTACCGCAGCTCAGCGAGATAAGGCCATGATAGCATTGGGACTCCAGCAATTTACACGACCTCACTAATTCTTTTGGCTCGGGACCCCAGCAGGACTAAGTCATTGATAACAGCAGCTGTAATATATGCTCTCTGGATGTAGACAGCTGGGGGAAGAGAGCCAGTGACAAATTAAATTAAAAGGTGTAAAATGCACTGAGAAGAAAAACAAATTGAGATGGCGAAAACAGGTGCCAGTTGACTTTACTCAGTACTTGGTCACACTTTGCTTCAGTCCTATATGTGATCAGCAGTGAGGCTGAATTAGGAGAAATTTCATGCTTCTTTGACCCCTGTAGAGGAAGAAAGAGAAAACACCTGCAGAAAAACTGTTTCCCAAAGGGACACGATTACCTCGCTGGCGTGGAGCTATGCTTGACACCGAGAAGTGCCAAACTGGACGTTCAAAGAGTTGCCTTCTATGGACCATAAATCACTACAGGACACACAGCTCATGGTTGCTTATAGAGTGAGGCCTCTTCACACAGGTTGAGGGGTAAAACTTTAGTACAGTCTCATATTTTATGTTTAGAGTTTAGATTTAACAGAAGTAAAATGTACTTCAATCCTTAAAAAATGTGCACAACATGAAATATTCTAAAGATATTGTATGAACATAGTTTAAATTAAGAGCAAACCCGCATCAGCTATATATGATGATCATTGACAGTCAAATCACTATTGTATAAGGTAAAAAAAACAAAAAAACATGAAAAAAGTAGAGGTGTAAATAATCATATACCTATCGTCTACACGATTTTAGGTATAACTTTTTTATTTCCAAAGTCTTGTCCGTCTGCAAGATATTAACATTCTTGTTATTATACAACTAAGGTTCAAGTGCCCAGGGGACACCCCCCAAATCAGCAGGAGCCCAGGTAAGTCCAGCCCATCTCCTCTTCTTTATCTAGTCCCAGTGGCTGTCAAACAGGATGAACAGATGCAAGCAGGCCATGGGCTGGTGATAAAGGGGATATGGGCAAGGACTTACGTGCTCTCTTATCATAGTCAGAAACACCCCCTGAACACTTTAGCCTAATTTGCATAATAAAAAGGCTTTTATCTCTCTAATTGAGAACATGTCTGGAATCATGGTGAGCTAGCTATTATTTACACTGTGGTGGCCCAGTGCAGGAGGTGTACTCCTGTACCCTAGCTGCCCTGTCAGGCAGCCTCCCTACAGTGTCCCCTGGGCCCCCTGCACCTGTTCCCCTTGTACAGTTCCCTTTATACTATGTATTTATATGGAAAAGTTATAGCTTTAAGAACAGTTGTCATGCGGTTAAACATTTGTCATGTGATTGTAACCCAGCGAGGTGTCAGTGACCATGTGACCTAAGGGTGACCTATGGGACCTCACTAGAGTCTCCCCTATATAAGCCCTGAGAGGAGTCTCTTCAGACTCTTGGAGCTCTGCTCTTAGTCTTTGCTGAACTACAGTGCAGTCAAGTCCTAGGTGTGTGTCTGGAGTCTAGAGGAGGCCTAAAGTGAACCACACAGCCACAAGTCTACAAGTCCACTACCTCCAGGCCCAAGTCAGAGCCGGGTAAGCTACAAACGAGGTATAGTCAGTCTCAGTCAAGTCAAAGTCAACCTGTCTTCAGTCAGCGTGGCCTGCATCAAAATTGTCACAGTCCACTACAAGTCCCAGCAAGCCCTAAGGTCTCTGAAGTCATTGGTCACCTCCGTGGGCCAGGCCAAGCTGTATAGACACGAACACAAGGGTTTAATGCCATCTGCTCCTAGGGAAATTCCATCTGCCCTGCATCACACCCTCTACCACAACTTTTGGTGTCCTACGAACAGGATACCTGTGTGCGCCTTATGCCTAAAGTACCCCCCCAGTCTGAACTGTGTCCAGCATTGCAGAGTAAAATGCACGAGCATCAAAAATTGTGCCAGAAAGTGTACAGGACTTTGTCTGTGAAAAGAGGTGTTTGTGAAATAGAGGGGAGGGGAAGAAAAGACTGTTATCTGCCATTGTGAACTGTAGAGAGCCTGTACCTAAAAGGGTTAACTTGGTCTGGTGTCTCCCACGTGCGCGAGCAGTTGCAGCTCTGCCCCATCAGTACAGCGAGAAGGAACCAAAGAGCAGTTGCACAGGGGAAGATTTTGCCGACCGGAACAAAACCGGAAGTTCCCTGGACGCAGCCATATTGGAGGCTCCGGCTGCTGCGCTCATCTCTGCTGCATTCTGTCAAGCACCCACCGCAGCGCAAACTCTGCAAACATCAACGTTTGTCAGTATCAAGTCCCCGGTGCCCGTAGCCGTCAGCATTACCACGTTACTGCCTGCAAGTCTGGTCGCAAGGCTATCCATAACCGGGTGCCCGCAAAATAGAGGGGTAGTATCCATTACAGTACCCACATTAGTCAAGTCAAAGCCACTGCAGTGCTTCAGAAAGCATCTTAAAGGGGAATGTACCTTATTTCTCTTAAAGTGACAGCGCACTCAAAAATCAACAGAGTGTCATAACCCAGCACCACAGATGAACCGGGCGCCAGCGCCCCCTCATCTCCAGCAGCAAGGTTGTCACCTGCTCCAGTAGCCGGGGTCCTGCCCCCCTTGCCTGCAGTCAACATCAGTTGTATTGGTGTTCCAGCGTCTGCACCGATATTCAAGGGGAACCCTGTCCTCCCTACCTACAGTGGAGACCCTTTTACCCTGAGGGATTTCAAACAGAGGATCAAGAGTTTGTTTGTCTTTTACTCTTTCCCTCCTAACCAACAGGTACAATTGCTAACAGGACAACTCCAGGGACCGGCACTAGAGGGAGTCTGCACTTGGCCAGCATCTGAGAAGGCGACGGTGGAGAAGATATTTAAAGGACTGTACCAGGTATTTGAGTGTCATTCTCCATCTGAGGTACATCTCCGGTTGTATGAAAGGCGACAAAAGCTAGGTGAGACTTTGAGAGCGTATGCTGTAGCCCTACAGAATGCCCTAGAAACTGTTCAAAAGTTAGATAGTATAACTCCTGAACAGGGCAACAAAGTGTTAATGGACAGATTCATTGATGGAGCCCATAACAAGTGGAACAAGGCCCAACTGAGAATGTTAACATTCCAAAATCTCAACATGTCGTTCCCTGCATTTAAAAGACTGGC
This sequence comes from Hyla sarda, assembly GCF_029499605.1. NCBI lineage: Eukaryota > Metazoa > Chordata > Amphibia > Anura > Hylidae > Hyla > Hyla sarda. The sequence goes on along the minus strand of NC_079193.1, from coordinate 79,321,770 downwards.
TATCCAGGTGATCGAGTCCGGGACTGAGTTAGAGGAAACTTGTACTCCCCTCACACCGGTTCAAGAGCCACTAGGGGCGGTAGCCAGGCCTATACCATCACCGTCCCCTATCCCCGCTCCATAAAGTGTGCACCCTAAAGAACAAACTCATGTCGCTTGTGAGCGTATACACACACACACACACATATACACACACAAACAAATACACTCTTGCTTGCATGCACACATACATAAACAGACCTGCACAATTCGCTCATGATCTCTATATGAATTGCACTCAGCAAACCAGCCAAGGTCAGGTGCTCTGTGTGAACAATATGTAGTTTCATGCAAGATTAAAACAATAAATCAGAACAATCTGTATTTGAATCTAAACTATCAGTAAGTAGCCATTTTCCCCTTTAACCCCTTAAGGACGCAGGACGTAAATGTACGTCCTGGTGAGGTGGTACTTAACGCACCAGGACGTACATTTACGTCCTGTGCATAACCGCGGGCATCGGAGCGATGCCCGTGTCATGCGCGGCTGATCCCGGCTGCTGATCGCAGCCAGAGACCCGCCAGCAATTGCCGACGCCCGCGATCTCGCGGGCGTCCGCCATTAACCCCTCAGGTGCCGGGATCAATACAGATCCCGGCATCTGCGGCAGTGCGCGATTTGAATGAATGATCGGAACGGCCGCAGCGCTGCTGCGGGGATCCGATCATTCATAACGCCGCATGGAGGTCCCCTCTCCTTCCTCCGTCCGGCTCCCGGCGTCTCCTGCTCTGGTCTGTGATCGAGCAGACCAGAGCAGAAGATCACCGAAAACACTGATCTGTTCTATGTCCTATACATAGAACAGATCAGTATTAGCAATCATGGTATTGCTATGAATAGTCCCCTATGGGGACTATTCAAGTGTAAAAAAAAAATGTAAAAAAATGTAAAAGTAAAAAAAATTTGAAAAATCCCCTCCCCCAATAAAAAAGTAAAACGTCCGTTTTTTCCTATTTTACCCCCAAAAAGCGTAAAAAATTTTTTTTATAGACATATTTGGTATCACCGCGTGCGTAAATGTCAGAACTATTAAAGTAAAATGTTAAAGATCCCGTACGGTGAACGGCGTGAACGGAAATAAAAAAAAGTCCAAAATTCCTACTTTTTTAATACATTTTATTAAAAAAAATTATAAAAAATGTATTCAAAGTTTTTTATATGCAAATGTGGTATCAAAAAAAAGTACAGATCATGGCGCAAAAAATGAGCCCCCATACCGCCGCTTATATGGAAAAATAAAAACGTTAGAGGTCATCAAAATAAAGGAATTATAAACGTACTAATTTGGTTAAAAAGTTTGTGATTTTTTTTAAGCGCAACAATAATATAAAAGTATGTAATAATGGGTATCATTTTAATCGTATTGACCCTCAGAATAAAGAACACGTCATTTTTACCATAAATTGTACGGCGTGAAAACGAAACCTTCCAAAATTAGCAAAATTGCGTTTTTCGTTTTAATTTCCCCACAAAAATAGTGTTTTTTGGTTGCGCCATACATTTTATGATATAATGAGTGATGTCATTACAAAGGACAACTGGTCGCGCAAAAAACAAGCCCTCATACTAGTCTGTGGATGAAAATATAAAAGAGTTATGATTTTTAGAAGGCGAGGAGGAAAAAATGAAAACGTAAAAATGTTATTGTCTGAGTCCTTAAGGCCAAAATTGTCTGAGTCCTTAAGGGGTTAATATGTGACACAGATGGGTCTGACTGAGGCTGAACGAATGAGTAAATGAAATAGAAATGCAGCATGAAGGAAGAAGAAATAAACTCTTAGTGTACATGGCTGAGGAAAAAAAATAAAATCTGAATAATATATATAACATAAATAAACAATAGCTGTTATCATTAAAGCGGTTAAACTAAAACATTAGGGTGACTAACTAGAGTATCCATAGAAAGATGGTAGTGCTAGCGTACACTATCATAATAATAACAATTATATAACCAATAAATGACACAATTTATAACAAATTGATGATTTCAAAATGAAAAAATCACCTCTAGCAAATTTTGGCTGCCGTAAGCCGTTCCGGGAGAGTGGGATACCGAGAGTAATGCCTTCGGTATTGCACAGTAACCACCTGGCCGTGCCTCACCCTTGCGTTGCCATGACTCCGCCTCCGCGGGACATCACAGATGGCGTTGCGCACGCTACAGGGGAGCTCTGGAGGAGGAGCATGTCCTTCCAACACTGTGCGGTGATATCACTGACATAGTGTAGGAGGATTGGATCGACAGGGAAACAAATGCAGGACCGTTTGAAGGAATTTGGGGGCCCCAAGCAAAATAGACATGTATTTAGATCTGTTCCAATGTTGTTAACATTGAAAAATGTATATTTTCCATAGTAATGAAGAATTCTTCTATGATTATTATCCTTATTGTTTCTTCTTGTTATAGTAACAAGTAACATCTCAGATGATACTTCACTCACATTCAGTTCGGAGGCCACTCCACTCCTCCTTCCACACAATCAAACCAGAGTCTCCCCTGCATGTCTCCAACTCGCAACATCGCCCCCCATCCTCTCCCTTGACCATCTATATCTTCCACGATAATTATTCTTCCACAGTTAACCGTTATTATTATAACATTATGCCAATTGTTCTAATCTAATGATATTCAGTGGTATTAATATGAACTTTTATTCCTTAAGTTCATACATATAATTTGTGCTTGCAGACGTGTATTAGCAGTTTACTATGGGGGGTTATATATTTCCATCTCTTTACAAATCTGATGTAGAAAGGGATACTGGTAGACATCTATATTATTCCAGAAATGCTGTGAATGTAAATTTCTCATTAAGGCCATTAGGGCTCTTACTATTCAGACAATATATCCATCTTGTTTCTTCCTTCAGTAAATATCTATCAATATCCCCTTTTCCGGGGCCTGTCCAAACCAACATATGTAGAAAACCTACTGCAACAAATAGTTTCCTCTATTGGCAAAGTTGGCTTCCTGGGTCATTAAGATGCAGTATACCGTATAGCCAGTACCTGAGAGCAAAGAAAAATTGCTCCGAAGAAGAGAGCTTTCAAGTTGAGAGCAATAACCTTATGTGACGCTTTATAGACCGTGGCTATCCGAAAAAGCATATGAGAAGAGCCTATAATAAGGTCAAAACCCTCATCAGAATGGGACTTCTCAGGCAAAAAAGAGAGACAAAGACGGAACAAAAAATAAGCAGATGTATTGGAACATTTGGTGCGTACGCATCCCATGTAACACGGATTCTAAACCAACATTGGCATGTACTGAGATTGGATCTGGATCGGCAGGAGGTGATTGGACGCAGATCGAATATCACGTACAGAAGAGGAGCCAATATAAAAGTTATCCTAGTACATAGCCACTTTCAGAAAAAAGATAAAGAGCCAAATACATGGATTCCCAATCCACCTATGGGCTCCTTTCCATGTGGGCACTGTGTTATGTGCAAACACATGGCAAACATAAAGAAATTTCGGAACCCAACAGATGGTAGAGATTATCTAATAAGACAATTTATTATCTGTAGCAGTCAAAATGTTATCTATATTGCAACCCGCAATTGCCCTAAATTATACGTAGGAAAAACTACACAGAAATTGAGAAGAAGGATTGGTAAACACATTAGTACAATCAGAATAGGGGTAGATGCACCACTTGCGAGACTTGTCCGCTTTAGACATGAGAACAAAGCCGACATATTGAAATCCTGGGGACTCGGCCAGATTAAGACAGGCCCCAGAAAAGGGGATATTGATAGATATTTACTAAAGGAAGAAACAAGATGGATATATCATCTGAATAGTAAGAGCCCTAATGGCCTTACTGAGGAATTTACATTCACAGCGTTTCTGGAATAATACAGATATCTACCAGTATCCCTTTCTACATCATATTTGTAAAGAGATGGAAATATATAACCCCCCATACTAAACTGCTAATACACGTCTGCAAGCTCAAATTATATGTATGAAATGAAGAAATAAAAGTTCATATTAATACCACTGAATATCATTAGAATAGAACAATTGGCATAATGTTATAATAATAACGGTTAACTGTGGAAGAATACTTACCGTGGAAGATATAGATGATCAAGGGAGAGGATGGGGGGCGATGTTGCGAGTTGGAGACATGCAGGGGAGACTCTGGTTTTACTGTGTGGAAGGAGGAGTGGAGTGGCCTCCGAACTGTATGTGAGTGAAGTATCATCTGAGATGTTATCTATGAAGATATAACAAGAAGAAACAATAAGGATAATAATTATAGAAGAATTCTTCATTACTATGGAAAATAAACATTTTTCAGTGTTAACAACATTGAAACCGATCTAAATTCACTATATTTATGATATTCATGCTGGAAGTATTGATATTTCAGCATGACGTCATCTGGCAAAAATGTAACAAACAATACCAATAACTAATATCTACAGCCAACAAAATATGATGACATATGTAAACTAAAGATTAGTAATATGAGATGAGATCATAAATAGGAGATAATAAATTGAAACAATAATAAACATTAATAAATGGTGGAGAATTCGTTTAGGGAGTTCCCAGCTAAATAATCAGATCCAAATATAAGGTAATATATGGCATTTAAGAGAAATATAATACAAAGAATACAGGAATTAGCAAAATCCAAATAAGCAACAACAGCTGCCAATTCAATACAAATAGAGATGTCACATACCATCATATATATATACATATATATATATATATATATATATATATATACATACATATATATGTAAAAAAAAAAAAAAAGCACAGTAACCGAATACCATGTTTTAGACTGCTGAATATCATACAAAAAATTGGACCGCATTAGAGTAGAGGTCGGCTGTCATGTGCAATGGAAGCGAAAAGTGGAGATTCAGACTAAGTCTAGAATCATGCACACTATGGATGGCACTGACTTCTCGCGATAGCTGTGGACGTGTGTTTACATCACATGACCATGTTCACGCGGAGGTGATAAGAACACTTCCACCCGCCTCTTCCCTACAGGCCTACAAACCCACGTGAGAGAAGCGATCAGTGGCGCCGCAAAAGCCGATTGGTGGAAAAAAATGCGACATCATGCAAGTTGATTTAAGCAGCAGACGGTGTCTGAGGACACATTAGCCTCGCTACCCTTGACAAAGCTGATTCGTTCAGCGAAACGTCGGGGGGGCTATTAGTTGGTTGTTTTAACACAGCGGATATATGGGGGTTTTAATATGAAAGGGATTTGGTACCAGTAGCAAGGTGTGCTGTATATTAAGCACACAGTAACAAGCAATTATCTGGATCCAAACATATGTCCCCTATAAAGTGGATGTCTAACACTCACCATACATAGACCACCCAATACTACTGGAATTTTAAACTTATTTGTGGGGTATATTATAATAGATAGACTAATAAAGTTAGTTTTTAAGGCGGGTTGTAGTAAAGGGTTTTCCCCACGAGGGGGCAACCCCTTAAAGGTTATCCTGAGTTTCAGGCAACTACAGGTGAGCCGGGCACAAAAAGAGGAACTGGAGGCCGAGCGGTTTTAATCTCTGCCTCCCGCTCCAGGCTCTCGCACTGCTGGCCCGGCCGGCCGACAGGGCGAACTGCTGAACCGGGATAGGGGGAGGAGGACAGCCCAGCACAACAAACACCGGCTCTGCTCGGGGCCCCAAGCAATTGCTTGGATTGCCTGTCCTGTAGCGACGGGCCTGAACAAATGCACGGCAAGGTAGTTAATTACAGAGGTGATAGAGCCTCAAGTTTGAGTCTTGATTAGGGTGTGCCCAGGCACACGAGGCACACCCCATGCGCACGCCTATGACTCAGAAACCTTTCTGCACCTATTGTAACAAGCCCTGCCATTAGAAAATTCAGTGCTGGGATTTAAATGGATTCATCCTGAGGTCGAGGACCGGCCCTCAGGAAAACAGTCGCCAGGTCCAACCCCCAAACTATCTAAATCAGGACTCACACTTTATGCCACCTCCTGCCCCTATGTAAAAGTTATTGTAGAAGGTGTACCTTTTAAAGGCGATGATAGATACAGGGTCCCAAGTGTCTACCATACCTAAAAGTGTTTTCTATCAGCATTGGCATTTATTGTGTGTGAGCCTGATGATGTTAATTTCAGAGTAGTTGCGGGTAATGGGCTACCAGTCCCCAGACATTGATACTGGAAGCCAACTATTCAATTGGGAGAACATGTACTTACCGGGCAGGGAGTGATTTTAATGTGACAGATAAGGGGTTTGCTGAGTTTATATTGGGAATGAACAGTATCAAAAACGGTTTCACTGAGATATTAGATGCATTGAATGCCTCTCTTCCCCATATGTCCCCTTCAGACCAGCAAGCTGCGCAGCACCACTTGAAAGTTCTACAGGCGGAGCAGAAGTTTGCCAACAAGCCAAGTGAAATCTGCAGCGTATGAGTTCAAGACATCAGGATGATGACTTTACAACTCAATACGGAGACCATCATCTGGTGTCCTGCACATCCCACAGTCAAGAATAGGGACTATCAGGCCCTGCTGGAACCTATGCAGTTAGATGATCATTCTCTTGTCCGAGCTGCAAGAAGCCTTGTCACTGTCATCAACGGGAGAGTCCCGGTGCGGTTAGTGAACCTGTCTGATTCTGCTACTGTCTTACCCAAATATACTCCAGTAGCGCAGTTGTACCTCCTACAGTCAAAGAACATTGTTACAGAACATCTGGTGGCCCGACAGCGTGCAGCCCAAGTCGCCGAAGGATCCAGTGCGAGCCCCTCAGAGACCTGGTGTGTGCAACTCCAGGTGGGAGGCAACACTACCCCCAAGGGACCAAGTCAATGGAGTCATCAATGTCCCCAAAAGGTACCATGAGGCTTTCAGCAAACACCCCACAGACTTTGGGCATACTTCCATGATCCAGTACCGAATCCTCACAGGTGACAGTCCGCCTATCAAGGAAAGACACTGCCCGGTTACGCCAGGCATGTACCAGACTGTCAAGAACATGCTGACCGACATGAAGGACGTGATCGAAGAAAGTCAGAGTCCCTGGGCCGCAGCACTTGTCTTGATCAAGAAGAAAGATGGAATCATCCGCTTTTGTGTCGACTACAGGAACTGAAAAATGTCACACATAAAGATGCTTAACCTTTGCCAAGGATGGAGGAGTCAATCATGCTGTCACGATGCCGGCTGGCAGGTAGTGGATCCTCTGTGCCAGAGAGGGATTGGCGTGGACCGTGCTAGAGGATCGGTTCTAAGTCACTACTGGTTTTCACCAGAGCCCGCCGCAAAGCGGGATGGTCTTGCTGCGGCGGTAGTGACCAGGTCGTATCCCCTAGCAACGGCTCAACCTCTCTGGCTGCTGAAGATAGGCGCGGTACAAGGGAGTAGACAGAAGCAAGGTCGGACGTAGCAGAAGGTCGGGGCAGGCAGCAAGGATCGTAGTCAGGGGCAACGGCAGGAGGTCTGGAACACAGGCTAGGAACACACAAGGAAACGCTTTCACTGGCACTAAGGCAACAAGATCCGGCGAGGGAGTGAAGGGGAAGTGAGGTGATATAGGGAAGTGCACAGGTGTAAACACTAATTGGAACCACTGCGCCAATCAGCGGCGCAGTGGCCCTTTAAATCGCAAAGACCCGGCGCGCGCGCGCCCTAGGGAGCGGGGCCGCGCGCGCCGGGACAGGACTGACGGAGAGCGAGTCAGGTACGGGAGCCGGGGTGCGCATCGCGAGCGGGCGCTACCCGCATCGCGAATCGCATCCCGGCCAGAGGCGGTATCGCAGCGCCCCGGGTCCGTGGAACCGACCGGAGCGCTGCAGTGAGAGGAGTGTAGCGAGCGCTCCGGGGAGGAGCGGGGACCCGGAGCGCTCGGCGTAACAGTACCCCCCCCCTTGGGTCTCCCCCTCTTCTTGGAGCCTGAGAACCTGAGGACCAGACTTTTGTCCAGGATATTGTCCTCAGGTTCCCAGGACCTCTCTTCTGGACCACAACCCTCCCAATCCACTAAAAAGAAGGTTTTCCCTCTGACCTTTTTAGATGCTAAAATTTCTTTAACGGAGAAGATGTCCGAGGAGCCGGAGACAGGAGTGGGGGGAACAGATTTGGGAGAGAAACGGTTAATGATAAGTGGTTTAAGAAGAGAAACATGAAAGGCATTAGGAATACGAAGAGAAGGAGGAAGAAGAAGTTTGTAAGAGACAGGATTAATCTGGCGCAAAACCTTAAAAGGACCAAGATAGCGTGGTCCCAACTTATAGCTAGGGACACGGAAGCGGACATATTTGGCGGAGAGCCATACCTTGTCTCCAGGGGAAAAAATGGGAGGAGCTCTTCTTTTCTTATCCGCGAATCTCTTCATGCGTGAAGAAGCCTGTAAGAGAGAATTTTGGGTCTCTCTCCATATGATGGAGAGATCACGAGAAATTTCATCCACAGCGGGCAGACCAGAGGGCAAGGGGGTAGGGAGGGGGGGAAGAGGGTGACGGCCGTACACCACGAAAAACGGGGATTTGGAGGAAGATTCAGAGATTCTGAAATTATACGAGAATTCGGCCCAAGGTAGAAGATCTGCCCAGTCATCCTGGCGGGAGGAAACAAAATGTCGTAAATAGTCACCCAAGATCTGGTTAATTCTTTCTACTTGTCCATTGGATTGGGGATGGTATGCAGAAGAAAAATTTCATTTAATCTTGAGTTGTTTACAGAGAGCCCTCCAGAATTTAGACACAAATTGGACGCCTCTATCCGAGACGATCTGCGTAGGCAACCCGTGAAGACGAAAAATGTGTACAAAAAATTGTTTAGCCAACTGAGGCGCTGAAGGAAGACCAGGAAGAGGGATGAAATGTGCCATTTTGGAGAATCGATCAACGACCACCCAAATAACAGTGTTGCCATGGGATGGGGGTAAGTCAGTAATAAAATCCATACCAATCAGAGACCAAGGTTGTTCGGGGACAGGCAGAGGAAGAAGAAAACCAGCGGGCTTCTGGCGAGGAGTCTTATCCCGGGCACAGATAGTGCAGGCTCGCACAAAGTCCACCACATCAGTCTCTAGAGTCGGCCACCAATAGAAGCGAGAGATGAGTTGCACAGATTTCTTGATGCCCGCATGACCTGCGAGATGGGAGGAGTGACCCCATTTGAGGATTCCGAGACGTTGGCGTGGAGAAACAAAGGTCTTTCCTGGAGGAGTTTGCCTGATGGAGGCTAGAGAAGTGGAAATCAGGCAGTCAGGAGGAATGATGTGTTGAGGAGAGAGTTCAATTTCAGAAGCATCCGAGGAACGAGAGAGAGCATCGGCCCTAATGTTCTTATCAGCAGGCCGAAAGTGAATTTCAAAATTAAATCGGGCAAAGAACAGAGACCACCTGGCCTGACGAGGATTCAGCCGTTGGGCAGACTGGAGGTAGGAGAGGTTCTTGTGATCGGTGTAAATAATAACTGGGAATCTTGATCCCTCCAGCAGATGTCTCCATTCCTCAAGTGCTAATTTAATGGCTAGAAGCTCTCGATCCCCGATGGAGTAGTTCCTCTCCGCCGGAGAGAAGGTCCTAGAAAAAAAACCACAAGTAACAGCATGCCCGGAAGAGTTTTTTTGTAGAAGGACAGCTCCAGCTCCCACTGAGGAGGCATCAACCTCCAATAGGAAGGGTTTAGATGGGTCAGGTCTGGAGAGCACGGGAGCCGAAGAGAAGGCAGACTTGAGTCGTTTAAAGGCGTCTTCCGCTTGAGGAGGCCAAGACTTGGGATCGGCATTTTTTTTGGTTAAAGCCACAATAGGAGCCACAATGGTAGAAAAATGTGGAATAAATTGCCTGTAATAATTGGCGAAACCCAAAAAACGTTGGATGGCACGGAGTCCGGAGGGGCGTGGCCAATCTAAGACGGCAGAAAGTTTATCTGGGTCCATTTGTAGTCCCTGGCCAGAGACCAAGTATCCTAGAAAAGGAAGAGATTGGCATTCAAACAGACATTTCTCAATTTTAGCATAGAGTTGATTGTCACGAAGTCTCTGAAGAACCATACGGACATGCTGGCGGTGTTCTTCTAGATTGGCCGAAAAAATTAGGATATCATCAAGATATACAACAACACAGGAGTATAACAGATCACGAAAAATTTCATTAACAAAGTCTTGGAAGACAGCAGGGGCGTTGCACAGGCCAAAGGGCATGACCAGATACTCAAAGTGTCCATCTCTGGTGTTAAATGCTGTTTTCCACTCATCCCCCTCTCTGATGCGGATGAGGTTATAGGCGCCTCTTAAGTCCAATTTAGTAAAGATGTGGGCACCTTGGAGGCGATCAAAGAGTTCAGAGATGAGGGGTAAGGGGTAGCGGTTCTTAACCGTGATTTTATTAAGTCCGCGGTAGTCAATGCAAGGACGTAGAGAGCCATCTTTTTTGGACACAAAGAAAAATCCGGCTCCGGCAGGAGAGGAGGATTTACGGATAAAGCCCTTTTTTAGATTCTCCTGGACGTATTCAGACATGGCAAGAGTCTCTGGGGCAGAGAGAGGATAAATTCTGCCCCGGGGTGGAGTAGTGCCCGGGAGGAGGTCGATAGGACAATCATAAGGCCTGTGAGGAGGTAGAGTCTCCGCTTGTTTTTTGCAGAAAACATCCGCGAAGTCCATATAGGCCTTAGGGAGACCGGTTACTGGAGGAAGCACAGAGTCACGGCAAGGGTTACTGGGAACCGGTTTTAGACAGTCCTTGGAACAAGAGGGCCCCCAACTCTTGATCTCCCCAGAGGACCAATCCAGGGTTGGGGAATGAAGTTGAAGCCAGGGAAGTCCAAGGAGAATTTCCGAGGTGCAATTGGGGAGGACCAAAAGTTCAATCCTCTCTTGATGAGATCCGATGCTCATTAGAAGGGGCTCCGTGCGGAAACGTATGGAACAGTCCAATCTTTCATTGTTTATACAATTGATGTAAAGGGGTCTGGTGAGACTGGTCACTGGGATGTTGAACCTGTTGACGAGAGAGGCCGAAATAAAATTTCCTGCAGATCCAGAGTCCAAGAAGGCCACAGAAGAGAAGGAGAAGGCAGAGGCAGACATCCGCACAGGCACAGTAAGACGTGGAGAAGCAGAGTAGACATCAAGGATTGTCTCACCTTTGTGCGGAGTCAGCGTACGTCTTTCCAGGCGGGGAGGGCGGATAGGACAATCCCTCAGGAAGTGTTCGGTACTAGCACAGTACAGGCAGAGGTTCTCCATACGGCGTCGTGTCCTCTCTTGAGATGTCAGGCGAGACCGGTCGGCCTGCATAGCCTCCACGGCGGGAGGCACAGGAACAGATTGCAGGGAACCAGAGGAGAGAGGAGCCGAGGAGAAGAAACGCCTCGTGCGAACAGAGTCCATATCTTGGCGGAGCTCCTGACGCCTTTCGGAAAAACGCATGTCAATGCGAGTGGCTAGGTGAATAAGTTCATGAAGATTAGCAGGCATTTCTCGTGCGGCCAGAACATCTTTAATGTTGCTGGATAGGCCTTTTTTAAAGGTCGCGCAGAGGGCCTCATTGTTCCAGGATAATTCAGAAGCAAGAGTACGGAATTGTACGGCATACTCGCCAACGGAAGAATTACCCTGGACCAGGTTCAACAGGGCAGTCTCAGCAGAAGAGGCTCGGGCAGGTTCCTCAAAGACACTTCGAATTTCCGAGAAGAAGGAGTGTACAGAGGCAGTGACGGGGTCATTGCAGTCCCAGAGCGGCGTGGCCCAAGCCAGGGCTTTTCCAGACAGCAGGCTGACTACGAAAGCCACCTTAGACCTTTCAGTGGGGAACTGGTCCGACATCATCTCCAAGTGTAATGAACATTGGGAAAGGAAGCCACGGCAAAACTTAGAGTCCCCATCAAATTTATCCGGCAAGGATAGTCGTAGTCCAGAAGCGGCCACTCGCTGCGGAGGAGGTACAGGAGCTGGCGGAGGAGATGATTGCTGGAGCTGTGGTAGTAACTGTTGTAGCATAACAGTCAGTTGAGACAGCTGTTGGCCTTGTTGCGCTATCTGTTGTGACTGCTGGGCGACCACCGTGGTGAGGTCAGCGACAACTGGCAGAGGAACTTCAGCGGGATCCATGGCCGGATCTACTGTCACGATGCCGGCTGGCAGGTAGTGGATCCTCTGTGCCAGAGAGGGATTGGCGTGGACCGTGCTAGAGGATCGGTTCTAAGTCACTACTGGTTTTCACCAGAGCCCGCCGCAAAGCGGGATGGTCTTGCTGCGGCGGTAGTGACCAGGTCGTATCCCCTAGCAACGGCTCAACCTCTCTGGCTGCTGAAGATAGGCGCGGTACAAGGGAGTAGACAGAAGCAAGGTCGGACGTAGCAGAAGGTCGGGGCAGGCAGCAAGGATCGTAGTCAGGGGCAACGGCAGGAGGTCTGGAACACAGGCTAGGAACACACAAGGAAACGCTTTCACTGGCACTAAGGCAACAAGATCCGGCGAGGGAGTGAAGGGGAAGTGAGGTGATATAGGGAAGTGCACAGGTGTAAACACTAATTGGAACCACTGCGCCAATCAGCGGCGCAGTGGCCCTTTAAATCGCAAAGACCCGGCGCGCGCGCGCCCTAGGGAGCGGGGCCGCGCGCGCCGGGACAGGACTGACGGAGAGCGAGTCAGGTACGGGAGCCGGGGTGCGCATCGCGAGCGGGCGCTACCCGCATCGCGAATCGCATCCCGGCCAGAGGCGGTATCGCAGCGCCCCGGGTCCGTGGAACCGACCGGAGCGCTGCAGTGAGAGGAGTGTAGCGAGCGCTCCGGGGAGGAGCGGGGACCCGGAGCGCTCGGCGTAACACATGCCCCTCAGATCGGCCGCTTACTACTCCACCCTGGATTTAAACAGTGGATATTGGCAAGTGCCAATGGCCATGAAGGATCGGGAGAAGACCGCCTTCATGACACCCATGGGGTTGTTCGAGTTTAAAAGTATGCCGTTTGGACTATGCGATGCTCTTGCTACGTTCCAGCGGCTGATGGAAAGGTGCCTGGGTCATTTGAATTTCCAAAGTGTCTTTTTGTACCTGGACAATGTCATCGTGTATTCCAAGTCTTACCAGGAACACCTCAATCATCTGTCAGACGTAACATAGTAAAATAGTTCATAAGGTTGAAAAAAGACTCCATCAAGTTAAACCTATAACCCTAATGAGTCCCTACTGAGCTGATCCAGAGGAAGGCAAAAAACCCTCATACTAGAGGTAAAATTCCTTCCCGACTCCAAATATGGCAGTCAAAATAAATCCCTGGATCAACGTTCTGTCCCTATAAATCTAATATACATAACAGGTGATGTTATTATTCTCCAAAAATGCATCCAGACCCCTTTTGAACTCTTTTGAGTTCACCATGACCACTAGTGTTGGGCGTGAATATTCGCATTTAGAATTTTTATCACGAATATCGCAAATTCGTGAATTTGCTAATATTGAGAATATATTCGCTATATATTCGAAAATACGAATATTAACTTTTTTCGCAAATGCGCATATTCCCATATGTGAATATTCGCACATGTGAATATTCGCATATTCCTTCTTTTCACTTGTGGGCCAACTAAAATGATGCAAATACACTTATCAGAGGTTATCAACAACATCCCTAGCAACCAATAGTAAAGTTGCCCACCCCCTCAGTGTTTTCTTCCCCGAATATGCGAATATTCACATATGCGAATATAACGTATACGCAAAATTCGCGAATATAGGACGAATATTCGTCTATATATTCGTGAAATATCGCAAATTCGAATATGGGCAATGCTGCTCATCACCAATGACCACCTCCTCAAGCAGAGAATTCCACAGTCTTACTGCTCTTAAAGTAAAGAACCCGTGTCTGTGCTGGTGTAGAAACCTTCTTTCCTCTAAACGTAGAGGATGCCCCCTTGTTATAGATACAGTCCTGGGTATAAATAATCATGGGAGAGATCTCTGTACGGTCCCCTGATATATTTATGCATAGTTATTGGGTTGCCCCAAAGCCTTCTTTTTTTCTAAACTAAATAACCCTAATTCTGATGATCTTTCTGGGTACAGTAGTCCTCCCATTCCCTGTATTACCCTGGTTGCCCGTCTTTGAACCCTCTTCAGCTCCACTATATCTTTCTTGTACACTGGTGCCCAGTACTGTACACAGTATTCTATGTGTGGTCTGACTAGTGACTTGCACAGTGGTAAAATTATTTCCTTGTCATGGGCATCTATGCCCCTATTGATGCACCCCATGATTTTATTTGCCTTGGCTGCAGCTGCCCGACACTGGTCACTACAGCTAAATTTACTGTTAACTAAGACTCCCAAGTCCTTTTCCATGTCAGTGGTCCCAAGTGTGCTCCCATTTAATGCATAATCCCAGCCCGGATTTTTCCTCCCCATGTGCATTACCTTACATTTATCAGTGTTGAACCTCATCTGCCACTTCCTAGCCCAAACCTCCAACCTATTCAGTTCCATTTGTAACAGTGCCCTGTCCTTTGTTGTGTTTACCGCTTTACAGAGTTTAGTATCATCTGCAAAGATTGCTACTTTACTATTCAACCCCTCTACAAGTTCATTCATGAATATATTAAATAGAATAGGACCCAAGACTGACCCCTGTGGTACCCCACTAGTAACAGTCACCCAATCAGAATAAGTACCATGAATAACCACCCTCTGTTTCCTATCACTGATCCAGTTACTTACCCACTTACACACTTTCTCCCCAGCCCAATCCTTCTCATTTTATGCACCAACCTTTTATGTGGCACCGTATCAAATGCTTTAGAAAAATCTAGATATACAACATCCAGCGATTGCCCCTGGTCCAGTCTGGAGCTCACCTCCTCATAAAAGGTTAGTTTTACAGGACTGATCCCTCAAACAATTTACATACAACGGAGGTTAAACTAACAGGTCTATAATTCCCGGGGTCACCTTTTGACCCCTTTTTAAATATTGGCACCACATTTGCCATGCGCCAGTCCTGGGGAACAGTCCCTGTTACTATAGAGTCCCTGAATATTAGGGGTCTGTCTATTACATTACTTAATTCCTTTAGAACCCCGGGTGAATGCCATCTGGACCTGGTGATTTGTCTATTTAGATTTTTTGTAGGGGGCACTGTACTTCTTCCTGGGTTAGACAGGTGACTTGTACTGGGGAGTTTACCTTATCTTACTGTATTTCACCTGGCATTTCATTTTTGTCCGTGAATACAGTGGAGAAGAATTTGTTTAATTTATTTGCTTTTTCCTGATCCCCGTTTATTATTTCTTCCTCATCATTTTTTAAAGGACCAACACTTTAATTTTTGACCTTTTTGCTATTTATATAGTTAAAGAACATTTTGGGGTTAGTTTTACTCTCTTGGGCAATGAATCTTTCAGTCTCTATTTTTGCGTCTTTTATATGTTTTTTTACATAATTTACTTTTTTCTCTACAGCTTTTTAATGCTTCTTCACTGCCGTCCTGTTTTAGTAGTTTAAATGCTTTATTTTTGTCATTTATTGCCCCCTTAACGTTTTTATTCATCCATATTGGTTTTCTTTTATTTCTGACCCTTTAATGCCCATAAGGTATATACATCTTAGAGTGAGAGTTTAAGATATTTTTAAAAGTCTCCCATTTCAAGTCTTGATCAAGCACGGGCTGAAGATCAAACCATCAAAGTGTCATCTGCTTAAACCTCAGGTCCATTACTTGGGTCATGTTGTCAGCCAAGAAGGAGTCCAGCCCATTCCTGAAAAGGTGGAAACTTTCAAGAACTGGCCTACCCAGCACATTGTGAAAGATGTCAGGAGCTTCCTGGGATTTGCCGGCTACTACCGCCGCTTCGGCAAAAAAGGTACCAACCCGTCTACGTCAGGCCCAGTGTGACTACGAGTTGAAACGTCTGTGGCGACAGAGGAAGTGACTGTTTGTGCACAAAGGACTGTTGTACCGAAATTCTTTGGATCCGGTCTCTGGTGATTGACTTCATCAGATTCTTGTTCCCCGAAGAGACGCGGCGATGGTCCTCAATGCATATCATGACCAGTCGGGACACTTTGGAGTCCACAAGACTGAAAATACTGTCAGGCGAAAATTCTATTGGATCGGAATGTGGAGTGACATTGAGAAATGGTGCAGTGAGTGTGCAGTCTGCAACATCACCAAGAATGTGCGTAAGGATGCAAAAGCACACCTCCATTCCATCCAGAGTGAAAAGCCCAACCAGTTGGTCACGCTAGACCATGTCAAACTGTCTCCTACCTGGTCTGGGTATACTTATGCTCTCACTATGGTGGATCATTACTCCACATGGTTGTTGTAGTACCGGTCAAAGATCTCACAGCCAAGACAATGGCCCAGATGTTCAACTCCAAATGGGTGCAAACCCTTGAGTGTCTGGAGTCGGTCCTAACGGACCATGGTTCGGCTTTCGAGGCTCGACTCTTCAGAGAGCTCTGCCAATTCCATGCCTGCAAGAAACTCCAGACTACCGCCTACCACTAAGGGAATGGGCTCTGTGAACGCATCAATCAAGTCTTTATCCACATGCTGTGAGCAGCCTCTGTGTTAAGACAAGAAGAGTGGCCCCGACTACTGCCCGAATTACTGGAGATCTAGAACAACACAGTCCATTGTTTTACAGGGTATATCCCTTTCTACTTGATGATGGGGCAACATGTGCAACTGCCTAAAGACCGGACATTTGGGCTCCAGGCCCCGATCAACAACTCTCCACAGGCCTCCCTTGAGTGGATCTCTGACCATCAGAGAGGGATCCAAGGAAATTGTCAAGGAAAGAAGCCAAGGAAATTGTCAGTAAGAAAATGAGCGAGGCCCAACAGAGGCAACAAGAAGATTACAACTGTCACGCCTACGCCAAACCACTTCAATTGGGTCTGGCTACGGAAGTTCCCAAGAACTAACAAATTGGACTCCATCTGGGAGACAGAACCCAATACGGTGACAGTCATACCTTATCCCGAATCTGATGTATACAAAGTACAGAAACCACAAGTCGGCCACCGGAATCGTATCATGCCCTGTCTCAAAGAAGATCTACCTGTGCTCCCTGCTCAGTCTCCCCCAGATGTCAGACCTGCGAGGGAGTACGTTACTGGCGAGGGGATCCACCCATCTATGGATTTCCCCATGTTTTCCCCAAACCAGCCGGCAATCTTCTGTGTCTCCAACCTCAGGACTAGATCAACCCACGTTGGTCACCACGCCAGTCCCAGTTCTGTCACCATTGGCTCCGGCCTATATATCTGCCTCCCGAGTGCCGACCATGTCTCCAACATCTCCAGCACAAATGCCAGCAATGCTGAGTCCAGCAAGTCCTGAACAAATTCCAGCTACTGACTTCACTGAATAAGCTCCAGAAGCTCCAAGAGTTCCAGATTCCCCAAAGGTGGTACTGTGCAGATCCTAAGGGTCAACTCAGGGACAATTACAAGCCAGGTACAAAGAATAGTGATAGTACCTTGTATCATATTTAGTCAGTCTAGCATAGTTAATGCTAATATATAACTAATTCAGTGATATACATAGTGTATTGTGTATAAGCTAGTCGAATGTCTAGATTAGGACTGTAGCAAAAAAATTATATTTCCAGTCCACAAATAGTCACACTGGCTAGAGGGTTCCCCTGAAACATAAGTAACCCACGTATAGTGACAGAGATGCTGTGAATAAAGATAATATTGTCATATTGTCTAAAGCCTATATAGTGTTCTGGGGAGTAGTAGCTTCTGCCGATGGGCCCAAGCAGCTAAGGCATCAGGAAGAAAGCCTCTGGCAGCCCGATCTGGATCAGGTGTGTAAAATGTTACAAGGCAGTTACAAGGTTTAAGAACATTGTCAACATTGACTCATGGATTCGTCCACAGCTGTTTGTTATTCCTTACTTAGACCTGTAGAGGGTATTTTGAAACAATGCCCCAGTAACTGTTGTCATCCCCAGTGGCCACTTTCAGTCGACTGCCCTCCAGGGCTGGGTGCCGAGGACTGCTGTGTTAAAGAGGGGGAGTTTTTGGTGGCCCAGTACAGGAGTTGTACTCCTGTACCCTAGCTGCCCTGTGAGGCAGCCTCCCTACAGTGTCCCCTGGGCCCCCTGCACCTGTTTCCCTTGTACAAGCTGTAAGAACAGTTGTCATGTGGTTAAACATTTGTCATGTGATTGTAACCCAGCGAGGTGTTAGTGGCCATGTGACCTAAAGGTGACCTATGGGACCTCGCCAGAGTCTCCCCTATATTAGCCCTGGGAGGAGTCTCTTCAGACTCTTGGAGCTCTGCTCTTAGTCTTTGCTGAACTACAGTGCAGTCAAGTCCTAGGTGTGTGTCTGGAGTCTAGAGGAGGCCTAAAGTGAACCACACAGCCACAAGTCTACAAGTCCACTACCCCCAGGTCCAAGTCAGAGCCTGGTAAGCTACAAATGGGGTATAGTCAGTCAAGTCAAAGTCAACCTTCAGTCAGCGTGGCCTGCATCAAAATTGTCACAGTCCACTATAAGTCCCAGCAAGCCCTAAGGTCTCTGAAGTCATTTGTCACCTTCGTGGGCCTGACCAAGCTGTATAGACTATTTCACCTGTCTAATTCAGTAAAGCTACTGTTGGGTCTATAATAGTGTTGAGCGGCATAGGCCATATTCGAATTTGCGAATATTCGCGAATATATGGACGAATATTCGTCATATATTCGCGAATATTCGCATATTCGTTATATTCTCGTTTTATTTTCGCGTGTGCGAAAATACGCGTATGCGAAAATTAGCATATGCGAATTTCCACATATGCGAAAATTAGCATATGCTAATTTTCGCATATGCGAATTTTCGCACGCCAGTCTCACACAGTAGTATTACAGCCTTCTTTACACCACACAAGCTGTAAGCAGAGAGGGGTGATCACTGTGATGTGTACTGTGAAGAAAAAAAAAAAAAAAAAACGAATATTCGTAATTACGAATATACAGCGCTATATTCGCGAAATTCGCGAATTCGCGAATATGCGATATTCGCGAATAATATTCGAATTGCGAATATTCGCGAGCAACACTAGTCTATAATATTCTGATAAATTGATCACTACATCTATACTCATATGCCTTTGCTAAAATGCTATATGATATTACTAAATATTTCAGAAGAACTTTGCTTTCCTTAATTCAAAACATTTCAGCTGCTCTTTTCCCGTAATGAAGACTAGAACCTTGAGATGGGGGCTATGGATACAAGAAGTCTAAACATTGGGCTTTGTGGAAAGATGGAGAAATCTCACGCTAGAGGGCTTGCAACATAAATGACTTATGCTACGCCATGCTCAAATGACCAATCAGCATATAGAATGATGCATAGTTTTACCCTTTACCCTTCCTCTTTTTGTCAGATTGAAAAAACTAATGTGATTTCTGGATAATAGACAGAACTCCCTAGAGTCCGTACTGGGGAGGGAACTCATACCAACCTGGCTTGGTGTGAATTTTCTTACTAGTGTTGCTCGAGAATATTCGCAATGCGAATTTTATTTGCGTATACCGCATATTCGCGAATTCGCGAATATTTGCGAATATAGCACTATATATTCGTAATTACGAATATTCTTTTTTTTTTTTTTTTTGTAATTTTTTTTTTTTTGTAATTTTTTTTTTTCACAGTGATCATCCCTCTCTGGTTCCAGCTTGTGTGGTGTAAAGAAGGCTCTAATACTACTGTGTGAGACTGGCGTGCGAAATTTTGCTTATGCTAATTATGGTTTATGTAAATTTCCGCATATGTAAATTTTTTCGCATACGCTAATTTTCACACATGCGAAAATAAAACGCGAATATTACGAATATGCGAATTTAGCGGATATATGACGAATATTCGTCCATATATTCGCGAAATATCGCAAATTCGAATATGGCTTATGCCGCTCAACACTATTTCTTACGTCGACACTCGCCAAAATAGTACAGCAGTAGTCACTCACAGATTACATTAACCCATTCTCAACACTACCATTGTCCGTAACTTGGCGTCGGAGTCATTATTGCCCCCGTGCCTAGCCCAGGATCCAGCGGTATATCTTCCGGTGATAAACCACGTCCTGGCGTCACGAGCACAAGGAGTTAATGCCAATTGCACCTAAGGTAATCCCATCTGCCCTGCATCACACCCTCTACCACAACACCATTGCTGACAGGTCCACTTTCTGAGTTGTAAAAGGGATGGGGTACCTTGAATGGAAAGACTCATTCCTGAACTGTTCCTGATGTTTCCGGAGAGCTTGATCAATTACCATAATCCATGAGATACTACATATAGCCATATTCATAATGGGACAATGCCACATTACAGCCTACATACCTGTCTACCAGAAACCCATGAAAATACACAAAACTACATTCAGATGGTACCCATGATTGGTACCTGAAAGAAATGAGCTATAATTATTTAATTAATACGGCCCAAGATCACACTACCCCCATGGGCTCTGTTTAAAGTCTCAGCAGTTTCTTTTCAGATCATATCTCCACAAAACAATGTGAGTGACCTGTGTGTCCAAGTTATAATGCTTCCCTTTTCAAGTAATAATACCCCTGTAGCCAGTATTAATATCTGCCGGGTGGGAAATCCCAATACCTCCTTTGCTAACAAAAATAAACTCACCTCCCCACTGCTCCAATGCTGAGCGCTGGGTTCCATCAGTGTGACACTAAATCTTCTGCCGATATATGGAAGTGCCGGCTGTCAGAATAACTTGTTGGCTGCAGGTATAAAGCAGCCTAAAAAAGTGACCTCAGCTTTCTTCTAAATCTCTGTCCTTACAATGCAGATTTAGTGGAAAGCAGTGGTGCCCAGCCAGCTGGAGATAGACAGATACAATAATATACACACAGCTGATGAGTACAGAAGTATTAGTGTATGTATTGGACTCCGACATGTCAACTTAGAGAATTGACATATCAGGGAGTTTTTGGACTTTTCGTAGAATTCAGTAGCAATTTTTTTTTTGTTGCAAGGAATCCTCACCCAGTCATCTGATCATATATACTTTTAATTCACACAAGCAGAGTTGTGGTCTCAGCACCGTCGCTATTTTGCACTAGATAGGGTAGACTGACACCTGATCCACACAGTCCATGGAAGCCAATCCTGATAACCTCTTCGGTGCTGACACGCAAAGTGAGAATAGCAATCGATATAAGTATATTAAGAACTGCGGAGCACTCACCAGGTATGTTCAACCAGAGGCTTCTTTATTGTCACTTTGTACAAACAGGATACCTGCAGGGGAGGATGGTAAAGACGCGGTGGTATTCAAGACGGTGATGAACCGTTTACGCGCCAAAGTGCTTCATCAGGCCTGTGCTACTGGTCTGACAAAGCGCTCCGGCGCGTAAATGGTCCAACTTTCCAATGGTCCAACTTTGATCTGTTCTGAAGCCAAGGAGACATTCTTCAAAGATGAAAAAAATGCCTACTGTCCAAAAATATTTAGACAGTGATAGAATTTCCAGATTTTTTTAACCATTTTTACAGGCTTAAAATGTGGTCCAAAGAGTCCATGCAAAAGAAGAAAGCCATTATGAGGCTGAAAGAAACAAAAATCTATCGGGGTCAGACAGAAACAGTAGGGAGCAGCCAAATTAACAATTATTTTCTTTAAAAAGAAAACTGGTGAGCTCAGCAACAAAGAACACAGAAGACAAGTAGATAAAAAGAAAAACCCTTCACAACATCTAGCTAAGGCAAAAACAATCTGAAGGAGGTCGGTGTATCAATGTTAAAGTCTACAATGAAATCACATAACGTGTAAATACTCAAAAACAGAGAAAACATTGGAAGAAAAAATCTAAAAAGAGGAATCCAATCCTGCAACAAAACTTTCAAGACATATGACACAGATTATTTGGACCAGAATGATGGGAAGAGACCAGTGTGAAGAAGTAAAGGAAGGACTCATGGTCTGGAGCATATCACATTATCTGTCAGACATGGTGGGGGCAGTGTTATGGCATGGGCAGTGGAACTTGGTGACTGGTGTTTTGGATTAATGACATGACCTTGGATGGATGGAACAGGATGGATTTGGAAGAGTATAGAGCTATACTTTCTACTTCAATTCAGTTAATTGCTGCAAAAATCATAGGATGACATGTTGCCTGAAAGTGTATCTGTCGCTTTAAAAAAATCTTTGACATGTCCTAGTAATTCAAAGTCAAAGGTTTGGGGTGTAAGTGTACAGACCCAATCAATTGTTAAAACGAGCCAGGAGAAAAGTGCAGGTGACAATTCCTTAGACTTCCAGTATGTCTCACTCTTCTCTAATTAACGGTATCGGTCTGAACACTCAGACCCTGACCGATCAAAACTTTTGACATGTCTCTTCAATATGTCAAAGTTTTTTTTTAAAGTGACAGTTCCCTTTTTAAAGATGATTAGTCGCTCAAACATATCACAAAAGCAAAGCAAGAACTTCTTAACATAGTAAATGGAATATTGTTTACCGTAAATACTCGAGTATAAGCCCGCCCGAATATAAGCCGAGGCCCCTAATTTCACCCGAAAAAACCCAGGAAAAGTTATTGACTTGACTAAAAGCCTAGGGTGGGAAATACATCATCCCCCCATGTCATAATCCAGACCCCCGTCCTCATCCCCCCCCCCTTCATCATCACCGCCTGTCAATCCCTTCATCAGTGGTCTTCACCCTGCGGACCTCCAGATGTTGCAAAACTACAACTCCCAGCATGCCCGGACAGCCATCGGCTGTCCGGGCATGCTGGGAGTTGTAGTTTTGAAACTTCTGGAGGTCCGCAGGTTGAAGACCACTGCGGCCTTCGTCATCATCTAGACCCCCCCTTTAGTTTTCTACTCACCTCCCCTCGTGGGAAGGAAGGGTGAGCTGTTTCGGGCCATCTATGCTGCAGGGACCGTCCGGTGGAGAGGGTTAGTCATTCCGGGCTGTCTATTTTCACCCAGGGGGCCTCATCTCCGCGCTCCGGGCCCGGCCCCGAACTAGTGACGTTGCCTTGACGATGACACACAAGGACGTTAATGCGCGTCCCTGTGCGTCGTAGTCAAGGCAACGACACTAGTCCGGGGCAGGCCCAACATCTGGAGGTCCGCAGGTTGAAGACCACTGAGAAGGGGTTGACAGGCGAAGAGTTCACTCAAGTATAAGCCGAAGGGGGCGTTTTCAGCACGAAAAATCGTGCTGAAAAACTCGGCTTATACTCGAGTATATACAGTATTTGACTTCTACCTATTGGGCACATACAATTTCACTAGCTGAGTCCCCGGCGTTGCCCGGTTTTTCCTTCCTAATCCTTGTTGGAGAGGAAAATAAACAAAGGAGGAAGCTTTTGACTTCATATCCCATCCTCATATATTGTTGTGATATCCCGACCTCCTATCCCGTCCTCCCATCCCGTCCTCATATCTCGACCTCCTTTACCGTCCTCGTATCTCGACCTCCTTTCCCGTCCTCCTTTCCCATCCTCCTATCTCGTCCTCATATCTCGACCTCCTTTCCCATCCTCCTATCCCGTCCATCTATCCCGTCCTCATATCTCGACCTCCTTTCTCGTCCTCCTATCCAGTCCATCTATCCTGTCCTCCTATCCCGTCCTCTTATCCCGACATCCCATCCTCCTATACTGTCCTTCTATCCCGTCCTCCTATCCCGTCCTCCTATCACGACCTCCTATCCCGTCATCATATCCTGACCTCCTATCCCGACCTCCTATCCCGTCCTCCTTTCCCGTCCTCATATCTCGACCTCCTTTTCCGTCCTCCTATCCCGCCCTCCTATCACGACCTCCTATCCTGTCCTCCTATCACGACCTCCTATCCCCGACCTCCTATGTCGACCCGTAATATGTGTACCAGTTATTGAAATGTCTCCAGCCGTACGGAAGTTATTTGGGAACATACATTTCCCATTGATTTGCATGGGACTTTAAACAAAAACCCCGACCCTCACAAATGGGGGTAGTTAAGGGTTAAATTAACTATCCTATATTTTAAGTGGACATATAAGTAACATGTGACCAAGTATTATACTAAGTAGTATTATTGCCGTAACATATATTTCCCATTGACTTGTATGGGACTTTAAACATAAACCCATAAAATGTAAGGGTTAAATCACCTATCCTATGTTTGTTGTTGACATATAAATAACATGTGTGCCAAGTTTCATGTTAATATCTTTAGCCGTTTGGACGTGATGCTGGAACATACACACATACACACATACATACATACACACATACACACACACATACATACACACATACATACACATACATACATACATACACACACATACATACACACACATACATACACACACACACATACATACATACACACACACATACATACATACACACACATACATACATACACACACATACATACACACACACATACATACATACACACACATACATACATACACACACATACATATATACATACACACACACATACATACACACATACATGCACATACATACATACATACATACACACACGTTGAGTTTTATATATATATATATATAGAGAGAGAGAGAGAGAGAGAGAGAGAGAGAGAGAGAGAGAGAGAGAGAGAGAGAGAGAGAGAGAGATATGATTAATTGCTTGGACACAGTACCATTTGACAGAGAAGGTTAAAAATAATGGTGTTGAAAACAGAGCTGTCAAACTCTAGTGTATTCATCTTCTTAGAGCTTTCTACTTCTTAGCATCTGTTTAGGTTTTGTTCCTTTGTAATTTGCCAATCTTACATCAATATACGATCGGCCAGCAGATGGGAGTCTTGTATAAGACGTAAACTGAAGGAACCAGCAACTAACCACAAAACGCTTTTTCTTTAATCTATTTGGCATAAAAAAAATCTTTAAGGAACATAAGAATTTTGCACAGGGAGATTTGTTCAAAATATCCGGTAAAAACAGCTTAAAGTCAATGAATTATATAATTTAGTATTTTAATCTTATAAATCCACATAAATAGTTCATTTGATAAGTTGGTTAATAAAGTTTCTTGACTACAATAAGGCTTTTGCTCTAAATGTTATACTCATTTTTACTTGCATTCATAATTCCTTATAACTGCACTATAATAAACAATAAAAGGAATAAAAATGTGGCTTAGTATTTTAATTAATCCAAAATATTAAGATAATTATTTCAGCCAATCCTGGCCAAGCACTTAACAAGGTGTTTGCATTTCAACACTGGAGGAGAAATTACCGGCCATAAATTATACAGAAAGGTTTATGGGCAGTGGTTTCAAATGAAAACACTTCAAACAATTCTTACTAAATCTGTTGTAGCCATAAAACGTATATTTAAAAAAGAAAAAAGAAAAAAAGAAAAGATCCTAACTTATTTAATTTATTGTGGTGCTGTGCTACAGTAAAGATCATGCACTGTGCTCTTCTGTGCAGTGTTTATGATTCCAATGGCTGGTGGGCCTTTTAACACTTCATATATATTTATTATAACAAGTCACATGGACAAAGGGTGTTTTAGACAAATGTTCCAAATGCTACTTAAGGCATATTACAGTGTATACACAACTTCCTTTCCTATCATCACTGGTATATATACGCAATGGACAATTTATTAGGTACACCTGGCTAGTACCAGGTTGAACCCTCTTTTGCCTTCATTCTTTGTGCCATACTTTCTACAAGGTGCTGGAAACGTTCCTCAGATATTTTTGTCTATATAGACATGATGGCATCTCTCAGTTGCTGTCAATTTGTTGGCTGCACATCCATGATGTCAATCTCCGGTTCCACCACATCCCAAAGTTGATCTAAGATCTGGTGACTGCGGAGGCCATGGGAGTCCAGTGACCTCATTGTTATGGATAAGATAAGGTGAGCTTTGTGACATGGTGCATTATCCTTCTAAAAGTATCAGAAGATGTGTCCACTGTGGTCATAAAGGGATGGTCATGGTCAGGAACAATACTCAGGTCGGCTGTCACGTTTAAATCATCGTCTATTGGTATTAAAGGGGTTGTGCGGTGCCCTGACTTTCGGAGCTCCGCTCACAGCGTCCGGGAGTTCATTACTCCGAACGCTGTGTGCGGGCTTCCGTGTTCGCAGCCGCCGGGCGTGACGTCTCGCCCGCCCACCCCCTCAACGAAAGTCTATGGGAAGGGGGCGCGACCGCTGTCACGCCCCCTTCCCATAGACTTTGGTAGAGGGGGCGGGCATGACATCACGAGGGGGCGGCCGCGAACACGGAAGCCCGCACATAGCGTTTGGAGTAATGAATTTCCAGATGCTGTGAGCGGAGCTCCGAAAATTAGGGCAGCGCACAACCCCTTTAAGAGGCCAAGAGTGTGCCAAGAAAACATCCCACACACCATTACACCACTAGCCCGAGGCATTTTTACAAGCAGGCTGGATCCATGGTTTCGTGTTTCTATCAAATTGGGACCCTGCCACCTAAATGTTCTAGCTGGAATTGAGATTCAACAAACCTGGCAACATTTAAACTTCCATTGTCCAATTTTAGCGAGACTTTAGGAATTATACCCTGTTTCCGGTTCTTGGCTGACAGGAGCGGCACCTGGTTTGGTCTTCTGCTGCCATAGCCCATCTGTTTCAAGGTTCTACGTGTCATACGTTTAGAGAAGTTTTCTGCATACCTTGGTTGTATTGAGTAGTTGAGTGGTTGTTTAAATTACTGTGGCCTTTCTGTCATCTTATACCAGTCTGCGCATTCTCCTCTGACATCAACTTGCCATTTTTGTCCACACAACTGCAGCTCACTGGATATTTTCTGTTTTTCAGACCATTCTCTGTAAACCATAGAGATGGTTGAGCGTGAAAATCCCAGCAGCTTCAGAAACACTTAGATCAGCCCGTCTTGCACCAACAACCATTCCATGTTCTAAGTCTCTTTGTTCCCCATTCTGAGGCTTGGTTTGAACTTCAGTTTTGAGTGTAAGTATATGTGAATGTTATGTCTATGTATCAGCTGGACTTCGCATCAATACAATCCATGCCTGTCATTCCGAGCTTGGCTAAGGCAGGGAGATTGGTAAAAATTCCCTCACACTGCTTACAGTGGTGAGCACTTCAATCCTGCCTTTGCTGGTCAGCAATATACTGTGCCAACTCATGGTGTTGGGCTCTCGGAAGCCATCACATATGATTGTCTGTCACCCCAAGTAGTAATCCTGTGGCTACAGGTGGTGCCTTTCATGGTTACCAACTGGACAATTTAAGCAGGATAAGGCTCAACCACACAGTAATGGTTTCCCAGGAATATCTCCTTTGGATTGCAACACTTCCTTGGCCTGCCGGGTCACCAGACTTATGGCCAGTTGAGCATTTATAGCGAGCCAGCTTCGGCAACCTACAAGCGTGCATGATGTACATGCCCAGCTCCCACATCTGTAGGAAAATATGCCACAGGATGCCATAGGGAATATTATGCCTCAATATACAAGAAGAACGTCCAGCATCCAGGTTGAAGTCAAAAGCAGAGTATTTATTTATTGGAAAACTTGCATATACACGATAAAAACTCTAGAGTTCTGATCGTGTATATGCAAGTTTTCCAATAAAGAAATACCCTTCTTTTGACTTCAACCTGGATGCTGGACGTTCTTCTTGTATATTGCTCTGCATTGAGGCTGGAGGCAGGACCGGCGGGTCCGTGCACAGGTGTGAAGCCTGATCAGGGTGAGCTGTCACTACTTGATATTATGCCTCAATGCCCAACTGTATCTCATCTTGTATCCAGGCTAGATGTGGCCCAACAGGGTACTAGAGCCTCCTTCCAATTTTACAGTTTTCCCTAATAAATGTATCATTTTGCTCTGATATTGTAATCACTTACATATAATCATCATTACATTCCCACAGTTTCATAATTATGACTATTTTTTATGAATAATAATAATAATATTTATTTAATAATTATAATAAAAATAGTAGTAGTAAGCAATAATAATAAATAATAGCAATAATAATTTCAATAACAATTGTAATAATATTATTATGATTAATAATTATTATTTTATTATTATAATTATTATAGTCCCCATTGTTGCCTTGCAGTGATGGGGTCCTGGGTTCAAATCCCACCATAGATAACATCTGCAATGAGTTTGTCTGTTCTCCCTGTGTTTGCGTGGGTTTCCTCCGGTTTTTCCTGTTCCCTCCCATGCTCCAAAAATATCTCCCACTCCAAAAATATGAGTGGGAACAGGGACCCATGTGAGTGTCGAGCACTGCGGAATTTGTGTGACCTATATTAAAGGAGTAGTCCAGTCCTGAAAAACTTATCCCCTATCCTAAGGATAGGGGATATGTTTCAGATAGTGGGGGGTCCGACTGCTGGGGCCCCCTGTGATCTCCCGTATGGGGCCCCAGCTCTCCGGCACGATAGCGTGTGTCGACCACCGCATGAAGCAGCGGCTGACACGCCCCCTCAATATATCGCTATGGCAGAGCTGGAGATTGCCGAAGGCAGCGCTCCGGCTCTGCCATAGAGTTGTATTGAGGGGGCGTGTCAGCCGCCGCATTGTGCGCTGGTCGACATGCCCCCTTCCTTCGGGCTGCCGGGGCTCCGTACAGGAGATTGCGGGGAGTCCCTGCGGTCGCCCCCCCTATCTGAAATGTATCCCCTATTCTTAGTATAGGGGATACGTTTTTCAGGACTGGACTACTCCTTTAATAAACAGAATTATTATATTATTATAATTATTTTTATTATAATTTTTTTTTATTCTAATGAGAGTATATAGTGTAGACACTGTAGTGCCTAAAGTGTGTACATATATAATATAAATATGGACATTATGCTTACTAGTGTGAGTAAAACACTAGTAAGCATAATGTCCATATTTATATTTGTGTATATAGCTTAATAAACAAGGCCACTGTTACAGAATTATTTAAATGTGGAATTTTCTGTGTACAAAAGCATTTTTCCTAATGGGATAATGCACGCGAAAAAGCAAGGCACACTGGTGCGTTTCCCAACCAGTGTGCCACCAGCTGTTGCAAAACTCCAACTCTCAGCATGCCCGGACAGCCAAAGGCTGTCCGGGTATGCTGGGAGTTGTAGTTTTGAAACAGCTGGAGGCACACTGTTTGGGAAACACTGTTCTAGGGTGACCTTTAGAGGAAATATGTTTGCATAAGGTACTTACCAAGTAGTATTCAAACTCAGGGTTGTCAAAATAAAGATATAAATGTTTACGGAAAAAAAACAGATGGGAAATACGGGCATTTCGCTCGTAGACGCAGCTGTTCTAATAGCAAATCAACCAATACAGAAATGTTCTGATCTGGGGACTAAAGGTGACAATAGCATTTTAAGAAGGAACTGCAATACATGGTCCTATTGTTCATTTATTTTATGCAGGTGCAAAAATAAAAGTATGGAGGGGGGGGGGGGGGGGATTTGTTATTTGTGTGGAATAAAAAAAAGCTTCCAAAACAATTTCCCCACAGGGAGTTTTCAGCACCAGCTTTCCCACAGACCGTGTTGGTTTTGATGCTAATGAAAATACAAAGGGCAGACTTAAAGGGACAGGGCCTCACACCTGGCCACAAGCAATAATAAGAGCCATTAGCAGAGAATGAGCCAGGAAGGGTTTTTAGTAAGAGTTAAAGATTCCCAAGTATGGGAATGCAGGCACCTCCGATCTCTTTGCTCCTAAAGGAAAAAAAAATTAAAAAATAAGTTTTACACGGGCAAACAGTCCTCTAGTCAGTTTTTCCCAACCAGAGTGCCTCCAGTTGTTGCAAAACTACAACTCCCAGCATGACCGGACAGCCTTTGGCTGTCCGGACATGCTAAGAGTTGTAGTTCTACAACAGCTGGAGTTACTCTGGGAAACACCACCGTAAAGCATAGCTGGCATATTCCAGGAAAATGTATAAGTTACTCAGTACCAAATTCTGGCCATGTAAGTGAACATCATTTATATGTGTCTAGCACCTATAATTCTCTCACAAATACCTTCTATCCGTTGCTCACTTGGTTTGTCATCCTGTGCTTTGGAGAAGGCGTGTCCTCACGCTGTGTGATTCATTTTCCTCCCTGAGTCTGCTGTGCTGTGCTGGGTCTCTTTATCCAATCACTGCAGGCTTCTTTGTAACACCCTCCCTCATACTGATAGGACAGGAGCGAGCATATAGTTAAGTCCTCACTTACTGGACTTTGTCCCAGTCTGTGCTTCAGCTTGGACAAGGAGGATACTGCAGCCAGACCGGAATGTGTTCTGGATGGTATGGGGACCCCTAGTGGTGTGTTTTTTTTTTTTTTTTTTTTCATAAGCCATGATTTCTATAAAAAGAAAATAATATTGTCTTATGAAGTACAATAGAAAGGTTAGTGTTTTGCCAAGATGAACAACTCACCACTGGTTCAATCTTGTTTATTCATTCTGAAAATTATAAAAACATATAGGGGGGTATTTATCAATGGATTTATGTCTTTTATTGCGTATGTTTGGCGCATTTTTTTGCGCAGTGTCTTTTTGCACCAAAGTTTGGCGCATTCTCTCCACTGTCATTTTGTAAACTTGCTAGGATTTTGACGGTCCTGTGTATGATTTTTGCAGTGGTCAGTAATTTATAATTTGCACCAATTGTATTCTGGCACTAATTTACCTGTTTTTGATGCATATTTTACGCAAACCACCGCCAACAATATTCTGACATGGAAAACACAAATACCAAAGGAAAAATATGGTATGCATCAAAGTTACTAAAGGACATGAGCCAAATAAATTTAGCACACGTCTGTAAAAACCAAATAAAAAAAACGGATAAAAAGAAACTGACAACAGGTAAAAATTATAAATACCCCCCGTAGAGTGCAGGATACGCGTGGACACACACAACAGGGGATGTAGATCGGGGCAATGGTGCTGTTTCGAGCTATGCGCTTCAACTGAGCTACCTAAAAAGTTGGTATGATTGAGCGGCTTTGCATATTCCATCTTCCTAGAATACCCAGTAGAGTGCTAATGCCTTTGAAGCACCACACACCAATAATGGTGATCTCCTCAAGGAGAACTCTTACTCCCTTTATCCTCTTCTCTCAAAGCTTTATAGTAGGTATTGTTTTGTTTTCAGATAGTGTTCAGTTTATTTGATACCACCTCTTCAATCTCTCGCTTTTCGGCCTTTTGGCTAAGACCAAGTGTAGAATCTGCTCTTCAGTTTCAGCCGGTGGCTTGAAGCGCCGGTATATGGCTGGTGGGGATGGGTGCTGAATGGAGGAGACAGAATCAGCTCGACGTCTGCCCCAATGTGACCTGTGTCCTCCGGGTCTCGCCATGAGGCTGAGCGGATCTAGAGCCGATGTATTTTAGTGTCTCAGGGAGTGGAGACCCTGAGGTGCCGAAACGCACTGGAAGTATTGTCTCACTGAGTTGAAGCACGGGCACCATGAACTCTTTACCTTGTGGCCTTCACCTTTTGATTCCCAGCCTTCTGGCTAGGATCAGAGACATTTTTATAGATCCGGCTGGATGTCCGGGCAGTATACCTGCGCACCTTCACTTATTTATTTCCTTTTTGTCACTGTGTCACTTTTTGCGTGTTGTGTGTCCACAGGATTGTTAAGATGCGGTAGCCCTTCTGGGTGTCCCTCCTAGCGGTCTAGGGGAGGTGTGTGTGTGGCCATTAGGTTCCGCACCTCCCTGCAATACCCCCAGGTACTCCTGGATGGGCAGGGTACCAACCGTTATCGGCTCTGCGGGCAGATATCTTGGATAACTGCAACGGGGATGCCTGGAGCATTTGTGGTCCCTTAGTAGTTTCTGCGAAACGGGACATCGAACCTGGAACCTCGCAGGTACCTTTTGGTCTGGAGGCAAAGGGTAAGGTTTGTTGGGTGGGCCTTTCTCCTATCCTAAAGGACCTGTGATTAGACATGTGCAATTCGTTTCAGCACGAATGTCTAATTTACCCATTTTCGGGCATTCGGACCCATCCGAACGCATGAAAACATATTTTGAACATTCCCGAATGGCCACGATAATACAAATAGCAAAATAACAAATGCATTCGTTATCCGTAAACGAAAGTAAATAATTAATTCTAATTTTTATATTGGTCCTTGCGCTAACACTGTTGCGCTACACACTGTTTCTGTTACTGTTACCAGGGTGCCTCCAGCTGTTGCAAAACTACAACACCCACCCATCATGCCCTGACAGCCAAAGGCTGTCTGGGCATGCTGGGAGTTGCAGTTTTGCAACAGCTGGAGGCACACTTTGGCAAACATGCGCAAAGCTTTTTAACCCCTTAAGGACGCAGGGTTTCTCAGTTTTTGCACTTTCGTTTTTTCCTCCTTACCTTTTAAAAATCATAACCCTTTCAATTTTCCACCTAAAAATCCATATTATGGCTTATTTTTTGCGTCAACAATTCTACTTTGCAGTGACATTAGTCATTTTACCCAAAAATTCACGGCGAAACGGAAACAAAAATCATTGTGCGACAAAATCGAAGAAAAAACGCCATTTTGTAACTTTTGGGGGCTTCCGTTTCTACGCAGTGCATATTTCAGTAAAAATGACACCTTATAATTATTCTGTCGGTCCATACGGTTAAAAGGCTACCCTATTTATATAGGTTTCATTTTGTCGTACTTCTATACGTTTAAAAATGTCCTCTTCTGACCCCTATAACTTTTTTATTTTTCCACGTACAGGGTGGTATAGGGGCTCATTTTTAGCACCGTGATCTGAAGTTTTTATCGGTACCTTTTTTGTTTTGATCGGACTTGTTGATCAATGGCCGGGACCCTCGGCTATTACAGGACATCACCGACCGCGGTGATGCCCTGTATTAACCCTTCAGATGCGGCGATCAAAGCTGACCGCCGCGTCTGAAGTGAAAGTGAAAGTGACCCGGCTGCTCAGTCGGGCTGTTCAGGACCGCCGCGGTGAAATTGTGGCGGCCCGAATAGCTTACAGGACACTGGGAGGGCCCTTACCTGCCTCCTCGGTGTCCGATCGACGAATGACTGCTCCGTGCCTGAGATCCAGACAGGAGCAGTCAAGCGCCGATAACACTGATCACAGGCGTGTTAGTACACGCCAGTGATCTTTGTAAGAGATCAGTGTGTGCAGTGTTATAGGCCCCTATGGGAGCTATAACACTGCAAAAAAAAGTGAAAAAAAAAAGTTAATAAAGGTCATTTAACCCCTTCCCTAATAAAAGTATAAATCACCCCCTTTTCCCATAAAAAAAAAATAAAACAGTGTAAATAAAAATAAACATATGTGGTATCACCGTGTGCGTAAATGTCTGAACTTTAAAAATATATCGTTAATTAAACCGCACGGTCAATGGCGTACGCGCAAAAAAATTCCAAAATAGCATATTTTTGGTCACTTTTAATATCATAAAATGCGATCAAAAGTCAGATCAATGCAAAAATGGTTCCGACAAAAACTTCAGATCAAAAAATGAGCCCTCATAGCGCCCTGAACACGGAAAAATAAAAAAAAAGTTATAGGGGTCAGAAGATGACAATTTTAAACGTATACATTTTCCTGCATGTAGTTATGATTTTTTTCTGAAGTAATACAAAATCAAACCTATACAAGTAGGGATCATTTTAACCGTATGGACCTAGAGAATAAAGATAAGGTGTCATTTTGACCGAAAAATTTACTACATAGAAACGGAAGCCCCCAAAAGTTACAAAATGGCTGTATTTTTTCAATTTTGTCGCAATTTTTTTCCCGTTTCGTCTTAGATTTTTGGGTAAAATGACTGATATCATTACAAAGTAGAATTAGTGCGCAAAAAATAAGCCATAATACAGATTTTTTAGGTGCAACATTTTAAGAGTTATGATTTTTTAAAGGTAAGGAGGAAAAAACGAAAGAGCAAAAACCGAAAAACGCCATTTTCATTTTTTCCTCATCACCTTCTAAAAATCATAACGCTTTCAATTTTGCACCTAAAAATCCATATTATGGCTTATTTTTTGTGCCACCAATTCTACTTTGCAGTGACATTAGTCATTTTACCAAAAAATCCACGGCGAAACGGAAAAAAAAATCATTGTGCGACAAAATTGAAGAAAAAAATTTATTTTGTAAATTTTGGGGGCTTCTGTTTCTACACAGTGCATGTTTCAGTAAAAATAATACCTTATCTTTATTCTGTAGGTCCGTACAGTTAAAATGATACCCTACTTATATAGGTTGGATATTGTCGTACTTCGGAAAAAAAATCATAACTACATGCAGGAAAAATTATATGTTAAAAATTCTCATCTTCTAACCCCTATAACTTTTTTTTTCCGCGTACGGGCCGGTATGAGGACTCATTTTTTGCTCCGTGTTCTGAAGTTTTTATCGGTACCATTTTTGTATTGATCGGACTTTTTGATCGCTTTTTATTCATTTTTTTCATGACCAAAAATACACTATTTTGGACTTTTTGTGCACACGCCATTGACCGTGCAATTTAATTAACAATATATTTTTATAGTTCGGACATTTTCGCACGCGGCGATACTACATATGTTTATTTTTATTTACACAGTTTTTTTTTTTATGGGAAAAGGGGGGTGATTCAAACTTTTAATAGGGAAAGGGTTAAATGACCTTTGTTAACTTTTTTTTTCACTTTTTTTTTGCAGTGTTATAGCTCCCATAGGGACCTATAACACTGCACACACTGATCTCCTATGCTGATCCCTGCAAAGCCATAGCTTTGCAGGGATCAGTCAGATAGGCGGTCGATTGCTCAAGCCTGTAGCTCAGGCTTGGAGCAATCAATTGACGATCGAACACCGCAGAGAGAGGTAATGAGACCTCCGCCTGCGTCTCAGCTGATCGGAACATCACGATTTCATCGCGATGTCCTGATCAGCCCGACTGAGCTGCCGGGAATGGTTTACTTTCGTTTTCAGAGGCGGCGATCAACTTTGATCGCCGCGTCTGAAGGGTTAATAGCACGCCGCACTGCGATCAGTGCCGTGCGCTATTAGCCACGGGTCCCGGCTGTTGTTAGAGGCCGGGCCCGACCCGCTATGACGCGGGGCCACTCCATGGCCACGCGTTGTAGATCGGGAGCGCACTCATGACGTAGCGGTACGTCATGAGTCCTTAAGGGGTTAATAATAAATCACATAAAATTATATTATCTCACCAGTCTTCCAATGTTACGATCTCTGCGGCTGCCCTCTTTTCCTGCACACACACGCTCCCGATAATGGTCCCCTGCTTAAAAAAGATTTACCCGAATGTACCTGAATACCGAATGTATCCGAAAAATCAAACCGAACACCCGAATACCGAATGTATCCGAAAAATCTAATCCGAAAATATTACCGAACCGAAACGAAAAATTTTCTTGTGCACAAGTCTACTTGCGATAGACCGCATCCTTAGTGCACTTTTTCTTGCACTTTGGGTGATTCGAGAGCACGTTCCTCGGCTCTTAAAAAAAAAACAACAAAAAAAAAACCTCTTCAATCTCTCTCCTGAACATGGACTACAGGATCCTAAAAAGGCGTTAGCTGACCAGCTGAAGGTCGTCATTAGACTAATCATCCACCCAGATAAGACCTGCACCATTCCTGGCTGGAGGATCGCATATCGTCCTCATCAGGGACACTGTGCAATACGTCAAAGACTGCAGTGTGTCTGCGGCCCTGGTCAGTCTTTAAAAGGCATTTAATTGTTTTACACATGTTCTTCAGCAGGGTGCTGTGGAACTTCGGGCTGGGGGGGAAATGTTCTGCTCTTATGACCTGTGTACATTGATATTTTCAGCACAGTGCTAATGAACGGCTGGAACACTGACCCCTTTTCGGTTCTCTTTGGGGTCAAAACAAGGCTGCCCTCCCCCATCTCCTTTTTTTTGTTTGTGTGGTCTATTTGGCAAAATCCAGAGGTCAGAGGGATCACCGTACAGGGACCAGACCATCAAGTGGCCAAGTGTTTGCTGTACATGGACGACGTGTTTAAGTACAGATCTGCAAATAATTCGCCCAGGCATTAGGAGCAAAAGTGTACTGCGGAATGTTTAAAGCCATGCTCTTCGGAGAGTGGTTTCTAAACCCAAGCAATGCTTTCCCCTTCACCATCCAACCAGACTTTATGAAGATCTTGGGAGTCTGGTTTGGGAAAGAAGGAGCGGCCCTGAATTCCTGGCTGAATCGTCTGGCCAAAGTCAACTTCAAGATTGGACTGTATGGAGACCCAGACAACTCATCTGTGAGATCTTGCCTGTGCTCCAATACATGACATAAGCCTGGCCCCCTCATTTCACCCTATGTCAGGCAATTACCAGGACAATCTTTAGCTTCATTTGGGGCTTCAAATCGGACAGAGTAAAAACAGACAGTCATGTACAAGGAGCCACACAGCGGTGGGAATGAAGTCCAAAATATCTTTACTCTTCTGCAGGCCTTTTTTGCGTGAAACACTGTTTACAGGACTCTGATGACAACAGAATGATCCATGACATGATTCTTCTGGAGGAGGTTGGGATGGGAAAAGTGGGACAACTCCTACCTTTACAACTAGTACCCCACCCCCTGGCACTACCAGGAAGTTCTTAAATGGGCACTGTCAGGAATCCATTTCTAGCCACTAGGCAAGTTACTATGTATTTATTTCATGCAACTTTATAATGTCAGCTTTATGCCTGGATCACTACTTTGCGTATTGCAGCACTAAGTGACCTATACACTGTGCTATTATAATTTATGCAGCCCTGCACTTTAACCTTTGATGTGTAAATGGAAATGTGCCTATAGTCGGGCATATTTATGCTGTACTTTGTCTAGGCCTCCATTCCTTTTTTTTCCTACTGGGTTATCCCCTCAGCAAATATATTGGACAATCATTTCTCATGTTTCTGTGTTTTTAATGATTTTAAATGTACGTATCTGAGTGCGTATGATCTCATACCATTGGCGCTTTTTTGTGTTTATATTAGTTGAATTACAAATAACCAGTTAAAACAAATTGAAATGTTTATTTTAGCAGAATGCTAACAAGTACAGGGCAGTTTAAAGCAGGTGCAGACTATTGGTGGTTTCCTTATAATATACCCAAAGGTGAGCTACAAAATATACTGATTGTTTCCTTATAGTATGAGCTACTGTTTCTCATACAATATTTCACCATCATGTAAAGTGGTATCTGAAGTTAAAGGTTAAAAAAAAATAAAAATAAAATAAATTTAATTTACCAGTTAAGATGGCCAGAGTTACAGATTAGAAAAAAAAAAAAATCTACTCACTCAAACTGATAATAATGTCTAGCGTGAAGGAGATGTCCAGTGCAGACATATGGGAATGTAGTTAGACGTGCTTCAAAGCATTTTTCACTGTATACTGCTATATAAAGCGGAGGCTATCTGCTACTAGTACAAAATAGCAGAGCTTTTGTAGGCATGGTGCACTGGATACTTTGAGACAACCCCCATCTATATTCCCCATTATGTCATATGAATGTCATAGAGTGGGGCCTGTAACTCAACTTCATCCCCCTGCGGTAACAGGAGCCAAAGCAACCAACAAAGATTATTAAATGCAAATGCATCTATTACATGCTTACATGGAACTTTCGGCATGTAAAGGTATATTCACACACACTAGATTGTGCTAGGTTTTTGGCCAAGACATCCAATGTAAAGAGCGCATATGTCACTGCTCAGCGTTTGGAACAAACTGTTCCGAACACTGGAGACGCTGCCGGAACCTCGTGATGTCATAGCCCCGCCCCCTCAATGCAAGTCTATCGGAGGGGGCGTAACAACTGTCACGCCCCATCCCATAGACTTGCATTGAGGGGGCAGGGTGTGACATCATGAGGGGGCAGGCTATGACATTATGAGTTCCCGGGGCTGGCTTCAGCTTTCGGAACAGTTTGTTCTAGACGCTGAGCAGCGGAGTACCCCTTTAATATGTACAGTAAAAAAGCAGACCTTGCGGGCGCTGCAGGATTTCAGGATCCTACACGGTATGGTGTGTGACTAATTGTTTCATGGCGACTATGATCCCAGATGCCACGAGATCATTGACAAGATCCTCCAGAGTAGTTCTGAGCCGATTCCTCACCATTTCCATGATTATTGAAACTCCACAAGATGAAATTGTGGATGGATGCCCAACTGAGGGAAAGTGACTTATTTTGTGTTTCTTCAATTCATAAATAATCACACCAGCTGTTGTAAACTTCTCACCAAGCAGCATCGTGTTGTCTTGTAGGCCCATTCCAGCCTTGTGTAGATCTATAATCTTGCCCCTGACATCCTTAGACAGCTATTTGGTCTTGGCCATAGTGGAGAGTTTGGAATCTAATTACTTCTGTGGACAGGTGTCTTTTTATACAAGCAACAAGCTCAGATAAGTAGCCTTCCCTTTAAGAGAGTGCTCTTAATCTCAGCTTGTTACCTGTGTAAAAGATACCTGGCAGCCAGAAATGTTGCTGATTCATAGGGTAACATACTTGTTTCACGCAAACACACATTAATGTATAAGTTATTTGAACTGCTTTTTAGTGGATTTTAATGTTGCAGTTCTGTTAATCACTGTTAGAATAAACCTGCCACTAAAATTATAGTGATCATTTGTCAGTGGGCAAATGTACAAAATCAGCAGGGGACCAAATAATCTTTCCCTTCACTGCATTAAAGGGTGGGCAGAATGGCATTGACTAAGGCCGGAGTCTTTCCTGCACTGTAACCATTTAGCATAATGGTTTTATCTGGTTTGGATATAGTTTTTTTTATTTTTTTACTGCACCAGTGTGGAATGGTTTATTTGGACATTTACAATTGGTACCTACAATAAAAGTAATATCAAGCCCCACCCTTGCATGGTATTGAGAAAAATAAAAGCCATGCTGGTGTTAAAGGGGTACTCCCGCTGCTCAACGTTTGGAACAAACGTTCCAAACGCTGGAGACGGGAGCTCGTGACATCATAGCCCCGCCCCCTCATGACATCACGCCCTGTCCCCTCAATGCAAGTCTATGTGAGGGGGCGTGACAGCCATCACGCCCCCTCCCATAGACTTGCATTGGGGGGAGGGCTATGACGTCACACGCTACCGGCATCGGCTCCAGCGTTCGGAACAGTTTGTTCCAAACGCTGAGCAGTGCAGTACCCCTTAAAAGGAAGAAGCGTTGAACCATGCTGGAGATAGAGGAGGAGGGTCTGAGAAGAATCAAGTACAGTATTATGTTCTCTATTGCAGTGTTCTTCAATGTTAGGGAATCATACTCCTATCAGGCGCTATAAATCAGCCACTGGTGGCTGACTGAAGCTTGGTATAGTGCGGTGGACTAAATAGGTACAGTCATCACGAGACAAGACTGTCAATATAGCTTAGCTTATACTTACAAATGTATGTAAACTTTGGGTTGTAAGCATTCAGACCTCGGGAGAAGTTCCTGTATCCATCACTGGTGGATCCAGTTTACCATCTAGTTACAAGCAGCTTAAGTAAATGGATACACACAGAGCTATAGTTAATACTTTTATTAGTGTTACCAGTATTCCAGCTTCTCAGTTTAACAAAAACTTAATGGAAATGGAAAACAAAAAAGTTCCTTTCAACCCAATAAAACAGCTGTAACATTCTGTATTGCCTTCTGCTCAAGAGAAAAATAAGCAAGTAAAAAAAAAAAAGAATAAAAAAAAAAAAATGAAATCGCATTCATAAAATAATGCCTTGATATGCACAATTCATATTAAAAGTTATATTCATGACATATGCTATATAAATATTTGCCAAGGACAGCAGGACACACTGCAAGAGAACCTGGAGTGACAACGGAGACTTATAAAACAAGTCCTTAATGTGTACCCATAATCTATACTCTGGCGGCAGACATCAGAGAGTAAAAACTTGTGAGAATTCAGCCGATCCGCTCACTAAGAACTAGCGACATCATAGTATTCTCCGCTACATACTGGTGCAGCCCAGGATATGGCTGCCCTCACTGTGTACACGTAGGAGGCACACATGTAATACCAGCAAAAAGGAATGTCTCTTATAACATCACTGAATCTTTATTTCCACCCCAAAATATTTATGTTTCACAGTCATTTCACACATCAAAGCAGCAGTTTTTATGTGGGGACTTTTGTGACACATTTTAAATGTATTAATTTACAGATTAAAAACTTATGTGACTGATACAAGAATTCAAACAAGAGTTTTATAACTGAGGAAAGTTTAGACAGCCTCCTCACACTGTGCAGACACAGGCATGGTAAAGATAACCAAGTGCTGTTCCCAGAAAGATAACATTAAAGGGAATCTGTCCGCTCTAGATCATGCTCAGAGCTCAAGTGTCAAAGAGGTCGCATTGAGCTGCAGGATTCACATCTCCTCGCTCTTCCACCCATCCCTGCCTAACCGATTGGCGTACCAGGATTGAGCCCTGCACATCAGTCAAAGCAGGGAGGGTGGGGGAGGGAGGAGGCATGCATGCTCTGGCTCTTTGACACTTGAGCTCTGAGCATGATATAGAGATGACAAATTCCCTCAAAAGGATTGCATGAGATTAGGAAGAAAAAAAAGCTACTCTACTGGTAAGTGTGGCGCCGTTTTGGAGAAAAAGCAGGGCATGCAACCTCTTAAAGAGTTACTCCACTGGCCGCCATGTCCCCTCCTTTAGACTTGCATTGAGGGGGCGTGGCCTGACATAGCATGGGGGCATGGCCGACCCCGCAGCGCGCACACAGCGTTCGGAACTAAATGTTACGAGCGCTGGCCAGTGGAGTACTCCTTTAACGTTCAATATTAGCAGATATCTGACCAGTTCATTAGGCCAGGAAATGTGCAAATGCATGTAAATATTGGAAACCATCAGACAATAATAGCTAGTCTGAAGTTTGATTAGCCAAGAAAAAGTAGAACTACACTAAAAAGCTTGATATGAGCAGTACATTGATTTAAAAAAATAAAATAAAAAAATTGGGGTAGGGTATGTTCATACAGGTCTGAAATTCTGAAGATATTTAGCATTTTTTTCTCCGATTTATGCCAATAGGGAAGCCAAAATCTGCAGCATTTCAGTCCTGTATAAACACACTTTTAGGGTAAGTTCACACGTACATACCGTATATACTCAAGTATAAGCAGAGTTTTTCAGCACGATCTTTCGTGCTAAAATTGCCCCCCTAGGTTTATACTCAAGCGAATAAAAATAATCAAAAGAATCGCTTCAGGCATACCGGTGGTGGTGGTGGTGGGTGGGGGGTGGGGTGGTGGTATGATGGGTGGTGATGCGCAGGGCGGCACGGACGTCCCTGCCGTCGTCGTCAATGCAGCTTCACTAATTCGTGGCTCACCCTCCCCACTGGAATTCGGACAGTCCCTGCTGCGTAGATGGCAGACGATTGAAGGCTGCTAGGCAACAGGGAAGGACCAACAGAGCTACAACTGGGGAGGTGAGAAGACAACAAGAGAGGGGGGTCTGTATGATGACGCAGGGAGGGGGTCTGGATGATGACGGGGGGATGAGGGGGTTCTGGGTGATGACAGGGGGGGTGAGGGGGGTTTGGATGATGACGGGGGATTATGACAGGGGAGAGGGGGGGATGACGGATTTTGACAGCAGGGGGATGATGTATTTTCCACCCTAGGCTTATACTCGAGTCAATACGTTTTTCCCAGGTTTTTGGGGTGAAATTAGGGGCCTCAGCTTATATTCGGGTTGGCTTATACTTGAGTATATATGGTAATTAACTGCTGAAATTCCTCTGTGAATTACGTCGCTACTCATTGGCTTCAATGTGCAAATCCACAGCAGATTGTGTACATGTGATCGCACTCAAAGAGAATCTGTCACCTCTACTGCTTTAGCATTTTCCATAAAATAACAATTCTGGGGCCTCATTTCTAAAAGCTCTATGTTGTGCAATTCCTCCAAGAATATTATTGAAATTATGAATAATTTGACAAATGGATGTTACCATTCACCCTTGGCAAAGGGGTGTGTCCTCCACACTTTCACACTGATTGGACAAGGTCATTCAGGACACAACCCCAACTGGTAACAGTCAGTTGTCAATTTAATCATACATTTCCAGTAGGAATTTCAGTAGAACAGCACAATAGAAAGTCATAAGAAAAGATGCTCCAGAATTGTTATGTCAAAGGGAAAACAAGTATTTACTAAAACAGATTTGTCAGGTCCCCTTTAAGAAGATAATACCAAGAGCTCATTATTTAGCTTTTAAAGGCTATGGACACCGATAAAAATATTTTTTTATTCTTGCTTTTGTACTTATGATGCAAAAACATTTTCTCCATTAGTCTTCATTACAAAATGTTGCATACTTTTGTTTGTACAGCCTCAATAACGTGCTATAATGTGTGGAAATGCCAAGAACTCCCAAAAAATCTTTAAAAGTGAAGGAAAAAGCACCACAACCCTAAAATCATCATTTGTGGTGTGTTTTATATTTCATTATTGGCTGTATATAACACCTGGCCAAAGCCTTATTAAGAAAAAGAATAAATAAAAATAAAATAAAAACTTTCAATATAGTTAATGTCCTGCCTATGGCAGCCATACCCCTCCTTTTTTCTACAGAGAACACGTGAGCGTTCAGCCGTGCCAAACTTTCATGTATATGGGGAGATCGGGAGATATAGCTGTCAGTATGGCCACTTTAGTACTCTGTAGCATTCTCTTGGTGCCACCACTGTTCCTATTCCCTAACTACATTTGTGTATCTGTCTACATGATGACATGTGACCCAAAGGGACGGACAGCACGGAAGCGCATAAACAGTTTGTATATTGAGAATATTTTAGAAAGATTCTGGGAACAAAATAAACTTTTAATGGCTAGTTCATAAAAATATTCTATAAGAGGTTATTTCTTGCATTTTATTTAATGTTAGGTAGAACTGCGTTTAGAACACTAAGTGACCATCATAGGGTATAGAGGGAACAGGGTATAAGAGAGGAACTTTCACCAAATACCCAGACATTTTTTCTAGTTAGATATCTAAAATATTGCACATTATTAAATAAAAAATAAAGCTACATTTTGTGTTTTAAAACCGGGTGCACATTCTTACCGCATCTCACAAAGGTTTAGGGTCATGTGACATCACAACTCTTGAGCCAACGCATACTTACTGTCATTTTGCTTTAAAAAAATATTAAGGCTAAAACAAGTGCATTTGCTTTGAACAATGGCACGATATATTTTCAGCAATGACCTGAAGCCCCCCCGCCCCCGACCACTGAACCCAGACACGAGAGCGCGCTGTTTATTACCATATTGTACAATCAATCTGCAGGATTTTATGAGGATACAATGGATAAAAGGCAGAACTAGATTAGGAACTGCTTCACAGTCTGGTATAGCAGATATTGAGCAGCACTCCACAGAGTCACAAACTAATGAGAAAAACCTAATTCAAGATTAAAAAAATATATATTTTTTGTTTTACTTAAAATTCAAATCAGAACTTCTCTCTCATACAAAACAGACTGACACTGTACGGATTATGTGCAATGGCTACATCATATGAAAACAGGGTTTTTCAAAGTGTGAAAGTTTCGCCTCCTTTACATTTCAATTGTAACAACTCAATGAACACTTGGTTTTATCAGGCTGTTCAATATACAGATGTTGCGACACAGATTACTCCACCAAGACAGCTGTGGCATGACACGAGGCCACTGATAATAGACCACATTATAATACCACATAGGCTGCTTGGGTAAGGGGCTGCAGAAAATAACAAAATGGCTAAATGATCTAATCTGGATAGGAATTATTTTCTTTCTAATACGTGAAATATTTTATTAAATTAAAACTAAAAGATTTGTACTTTTAAATCATGACCAGAGGTAAGCTAGACATACACAATTAATGTGTCAGCCGAACCCAACGATTTCAGCAGAAGAGGCTGCCCCTCTATTGTGTATGGCAGCCTCGTAACTCTCCTCCAGACTGTTGGGGGGAGAGAAGGATCAGCAGGTTTCATTTCAAGTGCCTGATCCTTTTCTTCTTGGGAAGAAGTCAGGCAGCATCATTCTCCCCTTCTCCTCATTTAGAACACATGCACGCTTAGCCTAGCCAAGTGTGCATGTGCACGGGAGAATACGGACACTAGCCATCTTATATATAGCTATTTTAAATCATCTTTAGTCTAAGAAAACCTGTGTGACATCATCTAACCAGAAGATAAATCCCTTAGTAGTCATGAACAAGGTTACCCGCAGGCCTTAGAGTACACGGGGAGGACTTTATTAAGACTGATAGCTTA
Organism: Hyla sarda; assembly: GCF_029499605.1. Classification (NCBI taxonomy): domain Eukaryota; kingdom Metazoa; phylum Chordata; class Amphibia; order Anura; family Hylidae; genus Hyla; species Hyla sarda. Next base: position 79,277,484 of record NC_079193.1, on the reverse strand, counting down.
AAGAAAAAGTAAAAGAATGCCAGCTTAAGCTGTGCCAGATTTATTAAGGTACTAAGCTCTTAATAAATTTGGCGCATCTCACTTTGAATTCCAGAAGTGCATAGTAACTTAAAAAAAAAAAAAACATCTGTCAGAAAGACATGCCAAAAATGTTGATAAGTCAGGATCTAGGTGCTCAGACCCTCATCAATTGTTAGAATGACCCGGGAGAAGCACTTAGCAGAGCACTTCTCTCCCCAAATCATTGCTCCCCCATCTAACTGAAGAAGTCAGACTTCATATACTTACTATAAAATCTATCTTCTCTAGTGAGTAGTGGAACACAGCGAGCCAGGGAGAGGAGAGCTTAGCTGAGCTCTTTGCCAGGGTCATTCTATCATTTTTTTCTTTTTCTTTTTTTTTTTTAAAGAGCAAGTGACACCTAAAGCCAATTTCTGGTGTAAGTTATGATAAATCTGCTGGGCCATGGGAGGCATGCCCCTTTATCAAACCCCACCCACATTTTGTAGGGGGCTCAGCAAGGCAAAAAGTCACAATTTCTTTTTTTATTTCTTTTTTTTGCTTGCACGAAAAAATTGTGACTTTTGCATGCTAGAAAAATGTCATACAGCCTTGATAAGTTTCCCCAATAGGGCTTACCATCGTAGTGGGGAAAAAGATCATTGCAGCCCAATGATACACTGCTTGCTAAACATCATGAATGACAGCACTGACTGAAAGGGTCTTTCTCAAAAAAGCAGATCAGTGACCCACTACTGGGTGACCCACATAGTGGCTCTAGCAGGCCATGTAATACTTTACTAGGGAAATGTATAATAAACAGCTATCCCCGGACAAAAACGGTTTGCTGGGGTTTCCCATCTGAAAGGAAGTTGTTTTTGTGAGTCAGCCACTTTACCAGCACATCTAAAGCTTTCTCTATATCTCGACACCCTTAGGGGCCTGCACGTAGTCTTATGTTCTCTCTCCTTTTCTATAGTATAAACATATTCAGGAGCACAAATAACTTAATATACAACTCAATGTCCTAAAAGGGGCGGTTGTTCTAATGCTTGGGCCAATGAAGCGACACACACACATCCAGAGTACTGGAGAAATGTTACACAAGCATCAGGACAACATACAGGCTCCCTAATGATGCCGTCCTGATCGCATTTGAACCTATAGTCTAAGGCTGAGCCAATGTGCTGAATTATTAACCTTGCAGCATCCTATACTACATAACAGAGAGAAGATTATATCATTAAGTCTCCGAAAGACCAAGCTGGACTTAAGGAAGCCAGATTGGAAATAGATGACCTGAAAAAATTGCTACAAATTCCCCTAACCCAAGGTTTTCCATATCCAGATGGCCAAGATATCAACCATAAATTCATGATACGGGACAAGGACATTTTTGTGATATGCCAAATCCCCTGTAAGAGAAGATTGTGTAGGTATACAAAGGAAGCTTAACCATCATTTCCTTTTTGATTTAAAGAACAAAAGACTGATAGGACATCTCAAAAAATTCATGATCTCTGAATCAAGTCAGCAGCTTCACAAGTGAAAAGTGTGAAATTTGTCATCTCAATATAGAGATATAACCTCAAAATAACACAGTAAGTGAAAAACAGAAAAGACTGTGCTCACAAAGCAACCATAAGACACCATCATCAATCCACTGATGGGAGAGAGTATATGCCAATATCTGGGATAACTATACATGCAAGAAATGTACACTGGGTACACATTTGTAGGGTAAAACCTCATTCCGCTAATGCTTTACACAGAATGACTTGGTTAGTGGGATGCTTTATGCAGAGCCATGATATTGACTTCAGAAGGTTGTCACCATCTTTGTAAAGATTAAAGTAATAACAAAGGGGTGAAAGTTGAAGAGAGACCATTAAGACTGATTGTATATAAAGAAAGGAAAAAAAAATCATACAAAATGAAAGAAAAAATATAAATAAAAATCTTCCTGAAATAATACAGATTTGCAAATATGAAGCTCAGGAATTCGGCCGCAAAACTCTAATGATGATATCGAGGTTACAGACTGTGGCTCGGTCCTCAGATACCGATTTAATTTATTACCCACTCCTGTAAAATGGGAATGTATCTCCTAAAGCCTGGACTCCAGCTGCATTGCAAAAATTGCATAATTTCCCAGCTCTAACTCAATCCTGTCGATCTTCCAGTATAGCAATGTATTTGTGCTTGACATTAATGTAGAAAAAATACAATCTGGCACTTCTTCATCCACTTCATCGCCCCTCATCTTGCCCTTCTAGGTCTGAACCCATATGGTACAAACTCTGTTCCTGGTTCTTTTATGTGATTTGACTGCACCAATGTAAGACACATACAGTCCCAACCAATGAATGGTTGCACAGCGGGTAGGATGAATAGAGCCACACAGCGTATGGATGCATCAATATTCTATATGACACAATATGACTGGTGTGAAAACATCAGTAGCCATTTTTGAGCCCCGGAAATTATGCCCACGTTGCTATTCAGTTATTCCTGGATAAAACACTGCAGAGTTTTTAGGGCACAACTTGACAGGACAGAGTGTCACCTTTTCTGTAAGGCAGGTGCATGATACGATTGTTGTCTTTGTCTATATTTCCTCATTCGCTCTGACCTGGAGTGTAGTTTGTTAAAGAGCTCATGGAATTTGCATTGTGAAAATAAGGTTTCCAGAAAGCCTTCTAAAAATACGTATACAAGTCTCCTGTTCAGCTGGGTGTGCTGAAACATTTCAAAGACCCGAAGGATTCCCTTTCTAGTTGTTTCGGCCCCAATGATGTGCTTCAGTTCATCTGAGGGGGAAAAAGAAAATATATTTCATCAGCTATCACAGTACAATAAAGCATATACAGAAATACATTATTGATGATCCAACTCTATAGATCTTTGATGCAGAAAATTAAAGGGGTACTCCGTCGAAATACATCTTATCCCCCATCCTTTGGATAGGGTATAAGATGTCTGATCACAGGGGTCTTGCCGCTGGGGACCCCCGCGATCTCTGGGCCGGCAGCAGCAACGTCCAGAACACGAGAAGCTTGGAGCTTCCGTGTTCGTGACATCACATTACACCACACCCTTCCATTCATGTCTATGGTAGGTGTCATGACGGCAGTCACACCTCCTCCCATACCTCCTCCCATAGACATGAATGGCGGGGGCGTGGCGGCTGTAGTTGCCAGTCATCCGGCATGGAGTGGAGGTCGCTCCGTGCACGGATGACTAGGGTGCTGTGCTGGAGATCGCGGGGGTCCCCAGTGGCGGGACCCCATGATCAGACATCTATCTTATCCACTATACAAAAGATAGGGAATAAGATGTTTTTCGGTGGAGTACCGCTTTAAGAAAACCAAAAAAAGAAAAAAAAAGAAATTATATATATAAAAAAATATTCTGAGCTGTGCTATTACCAAAACCAACAACTGCTCTCTGCTGTAATCATATACTACTGAAGACATGATGTGACTGTGGAGGTAAATAATGTAAATCCCACCACTAGTGGTCTTCATACCTACTGGAACACGAGTCCTGCAGCAGCATCAGGCTTTTCCATGAGTCATGGACAAGAGATGACTCATGGACAAGGCTACATGAGAAGACGCACACATTCACCTCCCGCCACCACAAGGTGGGACACACCCACTTCCTCTGAGAAAATGTATAACACTGTGAGCTAGTGAAAAGGGGTATTTTTATAATTAATATAGGTGATAGAGGCATAGAGGTACTGAGTAACATATTGACATTTTTTTGTGGGATCAAACAGGTACACTTTAAATTTTGTCGAGTGTATCTAAACTTCTGGGTATTTGACATTGCTACTGGGGAGGTGGATCCCATATACTTTAGCAAGTATATAAGTGAGAAGAGGAAAAGAATGAAAATCTGAGCAGAAGGGGCACCACCCTCAACTGCCTGTCTGTTAGGTGTAAGCTTTGTGAATTCCACTGATCAGTACTTCTAAAAAGGAATGCCTTAGTAAATGTGCCCACAGATAATTGTAAATTAAAAAGATTACTCATAGTTCTGTTGAAAAAGAAAATACTGCAGCATACACTTGTCTTTCATGAGTAAGGAGCTGTTCACATCAAGTTTTGGCTGTGTGCCACTGTAATATGTTGGGATAGTATTAGAAAGGTATTCCATGTAATTCTAACGGCAAAGCAATAGGGTTTAATAGACAAAACAGACCAAACGTAAACACAAATATACTGACATTTAACCCCTTAAGGAAACAGGGCGTACAGGTACACCCCCGTTCCCGAGTCCTTAAGGACTGAGGGCGTACCTGTATGCCCTGATCCCGCTAAGGGGGTTTAAACCGTTCTCACGAGCGGAGAACGGGTTAAACCCATGGGTCCCAGTTGCTACGGGCAGCCAGGACCCGCGGCTAATGCCAGGCACCGGCGATCGGCTGATGCCCGGCATTAACCCTTTAGACGCCGCGATCAAAGTTGATCGCGGCATCTAAACTGAAAGTGAAACTATCCTGGCAGCTCAGCGGAGCTGATCAGGACTATCACGACAGAATTACGATGTCCCAATCAGCTTACTGGACGACGGGAGGGTCCTCAACCTCAACTGCCTCCTCGTCATCCAATTGGCAATCCACTGCTCCATGCCTGAATTGAACAGTGTATGCAATCAAAAGATTGTAAGGGGGGAAAAAAAAAAAAAAAAAAGTTAAAAGTGGTAAAAAATACATAAATGTGAATAAGCCCCGCCCCTATTAAAAAATTTTATCACCCCCTTTTCCTATTTTTTAAATAAAATAATGTAATAAAAAAAAATCATATGTGGTACCGAAGCGTGCGTAAATGTCCAAACTATAAAAATATATGGTTAGCTAAACCGCACGGTCGATGGCGTGAACATAAAAAAATACCAAATCCAAAATTGTGAATTTTTGGTCACTTCATAAACCATAAAAATATTAATAAAAAGCGATCAAAAAGTCCCATGAAAACAAAAATGGTACCGATAAAAACTACAGATCACAGCTAAAAAAATAAGCCCTCATATAGCCCCAGACGTGGAAAAATAAAAAAGGTATAGGGGTCAGAAGATGACAACTTTAAACATACTAATTTGGTGCATGTAGTTATCTTTTTAACTACATTTTAAGTACTAAAATAAATAAAACCTTTATAAATTTGGTATCCCTGTAACTATATGGACCTACAGAATAAAGATAATGTGTCATTTTTACCGAAAGAAAAGGAAGCCCTAAGAATTAGCAAAATGGTGTTTTTTCTTTTCATGCCACAAATAATCATTTTTTTCGCCGCAGATTACGTTATAAAATAAGTAATGTCATTACAAAGTACAATGGGTGACACAAAAAACAAGCCCTTATATGGTTCTGTAGGTGCAAAATTGAATGTGTTATGATTTTTAGAAGATGAGGAGGAAAAATGAAAGGGCAAAAACGAAGATTGTTTTGAGTCCTTAAGGAAAAATGAGTTCTTAAGGGGTTAAAAAGTATAGCATGTTAGAATACCTTTCTGATGGTATCCCAAAATATAGTAGTGGTGAAAAACAATCATGTGACCAGCCCTTTACAAAAAAAAAAAAAAGCAGTGTATATTACCTGGCATAATTTCCAGCAGCTTCGTTTTTGCAGTAACCCTTGTACGCATCCGTATGCTTCTGTCTCTACGCGGAGCAGTCTCTGCCAATATACCATTAGGCCACAACGAGTCTCTGCAATGATAGTTTCCATTAGTTAGCAGCTTCTTAGACTATCTAAATGTATTATAAGCAGGCAAAAAAAGAAAGAAAGACTTTTTATCCCAGGAAGTATGTTCTCAAGTTATTTGCTGATAGGCTTTAAAATGATAAGGAAAGTACAAAATTGGAAAAAATATGATAACTATAATATTTTTGTGCACGTTGAATGCTACATTATTCATATCTATTACTGAATTATAAATGACATTTTACAGATCTTGTTTTCTAGGTGTCTTACCTGAAATGTTTGACATAATCTGCAACTTGATCGGGTGAGGTCATGGACTCTACATGATCAACAATTTTTCTGGTGACCACAAGAAAAAAAAAATGTGATTGTGATGAAACGGCATTCATTCTTGCTTTTAGATGTTCTCTCCCATAGGAGTATTCACTAGGCATTTACCTATTAATGGTGTCTCCATATGTGGCTCGAATGAGCTGCTGGAGGAGGCTAGTGATTTGTCTTCTTAACCATTGATTTCGTTCCTTCAGGTCAAAGACTTCATCCATGAGCAGAAGCATGACACGTAGTGGGATATTGTCATCAACCTGACAATGACAGATTTATAGAGGTCTTAGTTAAGGCGTTTAACATTGACTGTCAATAGCTGGGCCTTTTACATGTGAGATTATACATGTTTTTTTTTTTCACCTGTAGAATTAACCAATAAATCAGAAACTGTGGAACTGTATTGTCCTGGGTGGCTATTCTAAGTAACTTCATGCGACTAACAGGAAAGAAACACAGTATGGTTATTAGAAGTATAAAAACACTTATATAAATAACATCTACTTATGAAGAAACACGCTAACCCGCACTCACCGCTAGGCTTCAGCCAGTCGACTCTGCTTCATCTGCTTCTATGGACGTCCCCGATTCCAGACACACTGCAGGGCGCTCTGAGCGCCCTGCAGCGTGTCTGGAACCAAGGACGTCCGTAGAAGCAGATGAAGCAGAGTCGACTGGCTGAAGCCTAGCGGTGAGTGCGGGGTTAGTGTGTTTCTTCATTAACTAGATGATATTTGTGACTTGGATTTTTCTGATCCCCAGCACCGCCAGACCCACGGACTTAGGACCTCGGTCTCCCACAGTGAAAGAAGTACCACTGCCCAGTATACTTGTCTGCGATATAGCCATAGTGCCACTACATCTTGTTTCGTGTTTTACTTATATAAATAAGTTAGTTTGGAAGTTCACAAACTTCTATAAGACTGTGTTCACACCTACAGTTTAGCCTAAAACATAGGTGGACACAACATGCAGGAAACACGCACCAATCACTGGTCAAGTTAGGTCACCACCTACCACCACCAAGTAAAACATTTAATTGGAATAATAGCGCACTATGCAATGTTATTCAACCTGTCAAAATAATGGACACTACAATGGATCTTATAGACACCTATTATATGTTCAATGGGGTCCCCTAGGTGCTGGTGGTATCTGTCATACTTTAGATGCTGCATTGCATTGTAGCTACTGTAATAAATGGAAACTACAACATGGGGAGCACCACAGGAAATGTACAGTGCTCTGGAACTAGGGGTGCTCCAAAAAAAAAATCTATCTATCTATCTATCTATCTATCATCTATCTATCTATCTATCTATCTATCTATCTATATGAAACTCAATGTGTGTTTGTATGTGTGTATGTTCCACAAAAACTTCCAAACGGCTAAAGATATTAACATGAAACTTGGCACACATGTTACTTATATGTCAACAACAAACATAGGATAGGTAATTTCACCCTTACTCACCCCCATTTGCGGGGTTTATGTTTAAAGTCCCATACAAGTCAATGGGAAATATATGTTACTGCATAACTTCTAAACGGCTGGAGATATTTCGATAATACTTGGTCACATGTTATTTATATGTCCACTTAAAATATAGGATAGTTAATTTAACCCTTAACTACTCCCATTTGTGAGTGTCGGGTTTTTTGTTTAAAGTCCCATGCAAATCAATGGGAAATGTATGTTCTCACATAACTTCTGTATGGCTGGAGATATTTCAATACCTGGTACACACATTACAGGTCGGGATGGGAGATCGGGATAGGAGGTCGAGATAGGAGGACCGGGATAGGAGGACCGGGATAGGAGGACCGGGATAGGAGGATCGGGATAGGAGGACCGGGATAGGAGGACCGGGATAGGAGGACCGGGATAGGAGGACCGGGATAGGAGGACCGGGATAGGAGGACCGGGATAGGAGGACCGGGATAGGAGGACCGGGATAGGAGGACCGGGATAGGAGGACCGGGATAGGAGGACCGGGATAGGAAGACCGGGATAGGAAGACCGGGATAGGAAGACCGGGATGGAGGTTTGGAGAGGAGGTCGGGAGAGGAGGATGGGATATGAGGTTAGGATATGACAACAATATATGAGGACGGGATATGGAGTTGGGATATGACAACAACATATGAGGACGGCATATGAAGTCAAAAGCTTCCTCCTCTGTTTATTTTCCTCCCCAACAATGATTAGGAAGGAAAAACCAGGCAACGTCGGGTATTAAGCTAGTGAATAAATAATAATGACTGGTCTAATGTCTGGCTGTAAAGAACATACAAATACAAAATGTACAAAACATACAAAATGTTAAACAACATATTGGGAAGGAAAGGAGGTCATAAAAACTATATGCAGAGTACAATATTTAAAGAAAAGATGGGAACTTTGCAAGTACTAAAGGAAGCACCTGATCATTTTACAGCCATGACGAACAATGCCAAGTACTTTAATACAAAGGCATCTATCAATGTGATGGTAACACGGGGATGTTCAGGAAAGACACCGTGGAATGCTTTGATGTGACATATAAAAATTCACAGAGGAGGACAGGTGCAGATTTACGACGATGACCAATACCCATATAATTACCAATAATCTTTGTGCCGTAAGTTCTCGTCAAAGATAACAGATTTCCTATCCCTTTTGAAGAACCTTAAAAGTTTTTATTTTTGTTATTCTTAGAAAAATACCAGACATTTGTAAGCACAAACTACATTATTTAAAGGTGTAAACTAGGAGTATTTTGTCATGCCAAATTCAAGTGCTGGTCCTCTAAGCAGTCAGCCAACAGTATGTTATACACCCATATATCTTCATATAATGGTTATTTGACTCAACACTAAAACATAACAGGTTTTAGAATGGTTCCCTGAAAATTAAGTGATCACAGGATTTCTCTCTGCTGGGAAAACTGAGAGTGTGTGTTCAATTACCCTGCAGCGCCACCATGGAAAAAAAAATTAAGCATTACATAGTTCCGACTAAAATCTATGGCAGGGTTTCCCAACCAGGGTGCCTCCAGCTGTTGCAAAACTACAATCCCCAGAATTTGGCTGTCCGGGCAAGCTGAGAGTTGTAGTTTTGCAACAGCTGGAGGCACCCCGGTTGGGAAACTGCGATCTATGGGCTGCAACTACGTGACTGGTCCTCCAGTGAGATGGATAATGTTTGTAGATGCTTCTCTATTAAGTAACAACGCCCTTATAGGAGATTTAAAACATTACTAATCTACAATCAGAAGCTACAGGTTTTTTTTCCCCTATGGCTGATAAAAGCACAGAACCTGCATGGATAAAAAGGTATCCACTGCAAAAAATAAAAATAAAAGAATTGTAATCGAATACATTGCTGATCAGAAAAACAGCATTTTCTGTTGCCCAACAAAGCAATTTTCCACAAAAGCCTATAATAACATATAAAACATGCTACAAACAACACTTGGTTTTGATGTGTAATAGACACACACACACAATAAAATAAAAACAACATTTCAAAAATATTTTGCAAAAAGCAAACAAAAACACTGAAAAACAAATAAAACATATACAAATAAAACCATCTTCTAAATATTAAAGGGGTACTCCGGTGAAAATGTTATTTTATTTTTTTAAATCAACTGGTGCCAGAAAGTTAAACAGATTTGTAAATTACTTCTATTAAAAAAATCTTAATCCTTCCAGTACTTATTATCTGCTGAATACTACAGAGGAAATTATTTTCTTTTTGGAACACAGTGGTCTCTGCTGACATCTCTGTCCATTTTAGGAACTGAACAGAGCAGCATATGTTTGCTATTGGGATTTTCACCTACTCTGGACAGTTCTTAAAATGGACAGAGATGTCAGCAGAGAGCACTGTGGTCATGATGTCAGCAGAGAGCTCTGTATTCCAAAAAGAAAATAATTTCTTCTGTAGTATTCAGCAGCTAATGAGTACTGGAAGGATTAAGATTTTTTAATAGAAGTAATTTACAAATCTGTTTAACTTTCTGGCACCAGTTGATTTAAAAAACAAAAAAACTAAACGTTTTTCACCGGAGTACCCCTTTAAGGATGCATATAAAAGCAAAAGCACAGAAAAAGTAATGCAAGCAGATAGAGACTTCTATTGAAGCTTTTCTAATGGCAGCTATAGAGTATAGAAGTGTACTCCACTGCAGCCATTTCAACTATGCATATTTTAAGAGGACTCAGTGTGTACTCACATTGTCATCTAGTTGAGCAGACACTCGGCAATGTTCAGGATCTGAACCAGGCTTTGGTACAAGCATTGGTGCCTTAACGGGAAAAACAATATTAATTCAGTTAAATGCAAAACATTTAGCAGGTAGCCAGAACTTTCTTAATCGGCTCTATAGTTGTAAGAATGGAGGCAGAGGTTTATTGTTTAAATCAAGTTTTTATGTTAAACATATTTTTAAGAATTTTTAGTGATATTTTTTGACATTTTCCATTTTACTACCTATATATTATAAAATAATCCTGTAATGTTGCTGTTTATTATGGCCACTAGGCCTAATAATAAGCTGAGACTTTTTTTTCTCGCTACAGTTCACTTTCCAGTTCTCATTATCATCACAGACAGGATTACAGTGAAAGGTGATACCAGTAAATACAGATTACAGAGGATCTTCACAATAGCTGGTGATAATCGCTTTCCCCTCCCTATACAATGACCTCTGCACAGATCACAGAGCATTTCAAGAAACGTCTCCCATACAAATGAACATGATCTACTCCAAACTATTCTACCTATGGTCATGGGTTTGCTATAGAGCATATCTTAAAATGCTGTTTAAAACAGCTCAGGCAAGATGGTCACTCCCATTATAATGTGGAAAGAACAAAATCTAAATTTACAAATTAGAAAAGAGAAATATGTATAAAAGAAACAAAAAAAAATATTTAAGTATAAGATGATTTTTTAAATTAATTTTATATTTATTTTTTAAATGGCCCATATAACCTGACCCGTGTTCTCCCAGTTTTCCTTTATACATAAAAATCCCATATAATGCTGGCCACTAAATTACTATTGCCAGTAAATGGCTTAAAAAAGCGGATGAGCGATGTCAGATGATGTTATCACAGATCTCTGTGGCTCAGGTGGATGGGGTAGGGGGAAATATAATTTAAAATAATTTAAATAATTTTAAGAAATATAAATCAGGACACAATAAATACAAAGTAATAAGAATACAGTTTAAAAACCACCTGACGTATAAAAAAGAGGATCATCTTTACTGAACACAATCAAATATAGTACTGTGTATGAAGACATCATACATCTACACAGTGTAACTTACAGAATCTCTGCACTATGTGTCGGCAGTGCCCACGAACCATACAATATAATTTTAAGAGACTAAAGAAGAAACAGTAATTATTTAACCTACAAAACTTGCCCATATAAGTATAAATAATCCACAAAAGTTCATTTATAATCTAATGATAATCTTTATTGTGAATACATATCAATAGACAACATAATTAGTGTATCCAGCCTTCCCATTAAAACATGTACACATAAGACACATTAAAATCAATTGATGGGGAAACATCCAAAATGAAGTATAGTATAATAATAATAGATGGTAAAAATTACATAAATGTGCATCTATTAAAGGCCAGCAGAATTAATTGTAAAGAATAAAAAAGTGGCCTGTGCCCATGCATTTATCCAATATCATACCACAAAGGTCCATATCAAGGTGCAATATTAGTTAAATATGACATATGTATAAAGGGTGCACAATAATTAGAATCAATTCACTCCCAAAAATACAAGGACCACACTATATAATGGGTATGCAAATAGCACAATGGCTTAATTCAATACATAGTTACCAATACTAGGCCCACATTGTATGTTGGGAAGACTGGCCACAAAATTACATCAGAATAATACCAACCAGCTATATGGAGATGATGCTGCCTCTGGATGTTCCCCTACCTCACATTCCAATGCGTTGTGCTCTGCTTCCTCTAGGAGTCATAGAGGAAGCAGAGCAAAAAGCGTTGGAGAGTGAGGTGGGGGCACAGGCCACTTTTTTTTTTATTTTTTATTGTTTTCAACTAATTCTGCCGGCCTTTAATAGATGCACATTTATAAATTTGTACCATATATTATTATACTATACTTCATTTTGGATATTCCCCATCAATTGATTTTAATGTGTCTTTTAATGGGAAGGCTGGATACACTAATTATGTTGTTTATTGATATGTATTCACAATAAAGATCATCATTTGATTATAAATGAACTTTTGTGGATTATTTATACTTCGATAGGCAAGTTTTGTAGGTTTAAAGGGGTATTCCAGGAAAAAACATATATATATATATATATATATATATATATATACACAGTGACCCCCCGACCTACGATGGCCCCGACATATGATGAAATCGACATACGATGGCCTCTCAGAGGCCATCGCATGTGGATGTCAGCATCGACATATGATGCTTTTTTATGTCAGGGCCATCGTATTAAGTGCTATCCGGCAGCGCCAAATGCTTAAGCTGCTGCCGGATAGCAGCTTAATGTTCCCCGTGTGGTGCGGTAAGTATTACTTACCCCTCCACGATGCTCCGGGGTGCCCTCCGGGTCCAGCGCTGGTCTTCCGGTGTCTTCTCAGCCCTCTCCGATGACGTCAATATGCTGCTGCGCACGTCATCCAATAGGAATGGCGTACGCAGCGGCGTAATGACGTCGCTACGCAGGCCCAGTAAGGCCTTGCGGAAGACAGAAAAGGACCGGAGAAGACAGCAGAGGACCAGAGAAGACAGCAGAGGACCGGAGAAGACAGAAAAGGACCGGAGAAGACAGAAAAGGACCGGAGAAGACAGAAGAGGACCGGAGAAGACAGAAGAGGACCGGAGAAGACCAGGAGAGCCCAGCGGAGGCTGGGGTCACCATCGGGAGCGGCGGGGACACCATCTCGAGCGGCGGGGACAGGTGAGTACAGCTTCCTATACTTTACATTGCACGAATCCCTCAACATACGATGGATTCGACAAACGATGGCTCGTTTGGAACTAATTATCATCGTATGTTGAGGGACCACTGTGTGTGTGTGTATATGTGTGTGTATATATATATATATATATATATATATATATATATATATATATATATATATATATATCTCAACTGGCTCCAGAAGGTTAAAGGGTACCTCTCATCAAAAAAACTTTTGATATATTATAGATTAATGTATGCAGAATAACTTTACAATTGCATGTTATTAAAAAATATGCTTCTTTCTATTTAATTGTCCACTTTGAAGAAATGACCACTAGGGGTCTCCCTACCAGTCCTGGCAGCAAGCATTTCAGACTCAGGCTGGAGTCCTAAACACTACGAGCTGCCAGTCTGCTTTGTTCACAAAGGAGAACACTCAGAGCTGCCAGCCTGCTTTGTTCACAGCCTGTTTGGCTGTGAACAAAGCAGGCTGGCAGCTCTGAGTGTTTAGGACTCCAGCATGAGTCAGAAATGCTTGCTGATAGGACTGATCGGGAAAAATACAATAGAAAGAAGCATATTTTTCATTGACATGCTATTGGAAAGTTATTCAACATTCATTAATCTAAAATATATCAAAAGTTTATTTGATGAGTGGTACCCTTTAACCCCTTAAGGACGCAGGACGTAAATGTACGTCCTGGTGCGGTGGTACTTAACACACCAGGACGTACATTTACGTCCTCTGCATAACCGCGGGCATCGGAGCGATGCCCGTGTCATGCGCGGCTGATCCCGACTGCTGATCGCAGCCAGGGACCCGCCGGCAATGGCCGACGCCCGCAATCTCGCGGGCGTCCGCCATTAACCCCTCAGGTGCCGGGATCAATACAGATCCCGGCATCTGTGGCAGTGCGCGATTTGAATGAATGATCGGATCGCCCACAGCGCTGCTGCGGGGATCCGTTCATTCAGAACGCCGCACGGAGGTCCCCTCACCTTCCTCCTTCCGGGTCTCGACGTCTTCTGTTCTGGTCTGAGATCGAGCAGACGATCGCCGATAACACTGATCTGTTCTATGTCCTATACATAGAACAGATCAGTATTAGCAATCATGGTATTGCTATGAATAGTCCCCTATGGGGACTATTGAAGTGTAAAAAAAAATGAAAAAAATGAAAAAAAATGAAAAAAAATGTAAAAGTAAAAAAAAAGTGAAAAATCCCCTCCCCCAATAAAAAAGTAAAACGTCCGTTTTTTCCTATTTTACCCCCAAAAAGCGTAAAAAATAAATTTTAGACATATTTGGTATCGCCGCGTGCGTAAATGTCCGAACTATTAAAATAAAATGTTAATGATCCCGTACGGTGAACGGCGTGAACGAAAAAAAAAAAAAGTCCAAAATTGCTACTTTTTTAATACATTTTATTTAAAAAAAAATTATAAAAAATTTATTAAAAGTTTTTTATATGCAAATGTGGTATCAAAAAAGTACAGATCATGGCGCAAAAAATGAGCCCCCATACCGCCGCTTATATGGAAAAATAAAAAAGTTAGAGGTCATCAAAATAAAGGGATTATAAACGTACTAATTTGGTTAAAAAGTTTGTGATTTTTTTTAAGCGCAACAATAATAGAAAAGTATGTAATAATGGGTATCATTTTAATCGTATTGACCCTCAGAATAAAGAACACACGTCATTTTTACCATGAATTGTACGGCGTGAAAACGAAACCTTCCAAAATTAGCAAAATTGCGTTTTTTGTTTTAATTTCCCCACAAAAATAGTGTTTTTTGGTTGCGCCATACATTTTATGATATAATGAGTTATGTCATTACAAAGGACAACTGGTCACGCAAAAAACAAGCCCTCATACTAGTCCGTGGATGAAAATATAAAAAAGAGTTATGATTTTTAGAAGGCGAGGAGGAAAAAATGAAAACGTAAAAATTAAATTGTCTGAGTCCTTAAGGCCAAAATGGGCTGAGTCCTTAAGGGGTTAAACAGATATGTAAATTACTTCTATTAAAAAATCCTAATCCTTTCAGTACTTATGAGCTTCTGAAGTTAAGGTTGTACTTTTCTGTCTAACTCCTTTTCTGTCTTTGATGACACCTCGGGAAACGCCCAGTTTAGAAGCAAATCCCCATAGCAAACTTCTTCTAAACTGGGTGTTTCCCAAGACAGGTGTCATCAGAGAGGACTTAGACAGAAAAAAACAACTTTAACTTCAGAAGCTCATAAATACTGAAAGGATTACGTTTTTTTAATAGAAGTAATTTACAAATCTGTCTAACTTTCTGGAGCCAGTTGATATATATAAGACAGTTTTTTCCTGGATTACCCCATTAATATTTGAGTGGCATCTTGCCAAGTAGTTTGTTGATGCAGTTTCAGCATCAGTACAGTTTTGGTCCTGCATTTTGTGTAGGCTGTGTAAAGAAGAAACATACCTTAAAAAAAGATTGCTTTATATCTTGTCCGAGTCTTTCTGACATTTTGCCCATGTTGTCAGACATCTTATTCATTCCTTCAGCTAAACTGTCTGGTAAGGATTTGACTGCATTGGAGACATTCCTCATTGAATTGCGCAGTGGATTTACAAATGTGTCCATCTACAAGGAACAATACAGGTCAGTGGCAACAACCTTCCTAATGTCTATTCACTTGGAATTTGTAACTTAAGCATAAAGCAAGAATGCACTTTTAAAATATATTCTATCACAGTTCAAGCTAGCATAGATTTCTGATGTTGTATTTGGATCCTAGAATTTTACTACTTTTGTTTCCACCATTGTTGACTCCATTTTTGCAGTCTACTGGAGTTTAAATTTTTCTCCCCTCATCAGTAAATGTGTAAAGAGCTCTGCTTCGCCAATCATACAGCCCAGAGCCTTATCTTTACATATATCTGGCTGTAGCTTTGTATTTAAAGGGTTGGCGGAGCTTTTAAAATTGATGACCTATCAATAGGATATATCCATTCGATCAATATTCGATGACCTATATATATATATATATATATATATATATATATATATATATACACATACATACATACACACACACACACACACACACACATATACATACATTCACACATACAGTCATTGCCATAAATGTTGGGACCCCTGAAATTTTTCTAGAAAATAAAGTATTTCTCACAAAAAAGGATTGAAGTAACACATGTTTTGCTATACATATGTATATTCCCTTTGTGTGTATTGGAACTAAACAAAAAAAGGGAGGAAAAAAAGCTGATTGGACATAATGTCACATCAAACTCCAAAAATGGTCTGGACAAAATTATTGTCACCCCCTTTAAAAAATTGGGAAAAAGGAGATTTTTTATACTTACAGTAAAATCTCTTTCTCAAAGGATCCATTGGGGGACACAGACCTTGGGGTATATGCTGCTGTCTCTAGGAGGCTTGACACTATGGTAACCAAAAAGTCGTCTCCTCCCAGCAAGATATACCCGCCTACAGGCCACTGAGCTAATCAGTTTTAGTCCCAGAGCAATAGGAGGAGACCGACAGGTCAAAGGAAAAAAACTTGAACTGTCCGAGAACCAGAAGAAAAATTAACTGAACACTCAGATAACCGAATAGGAACCCCAGAAAAGGGCGGGAGCTGTGTCCCCCAATGGATCCTTCGAGAAAGAGATTTTACTTTAAGTATAAAAAAATCTCCTTTTCTCTATCGGCTCCATTGGGGGACACAGACCTTGGGACGTACCAAAGCCGTCCCTTGGGTGGGCAGGGAAAAAAGGTCAGGCAGTCGGCTGTACCACCGCCGCCTGCAACACTTTACGGCCCAGACTAGCATCAGCCGATGCAAAAGTATGAACCTGGTAGAATCTCGAAACAGTGTGCAAAGACGACCAGGTGGCCGCTTTACAGATCTGCGAGGCCGAGGCCTTGTTTCGGAAAGCCCAGGATGCCCCCACAGAACGGGTGGAATGAGCCAAAACCCTGAAGAGTGGGATCTTTCCCTTGGGGCGGTAAGCTTCCGAAATAGCACATCGGATCCACCGAGAAATGGTGGCCTTGGAAGCAGACTGTCCCTTTCGGCGACCTTCCGTAAGCACGAAAAAAGAATCGCACTGACGAAAGGAAGAGGTGACAGAAAGATAAGTCCGAACAGCCAGTACCACATCCAATTTGTGAAGTTAGCGCTCCCTGGGATGAGAAGGAGCTGGAAAAAAGAACGGAAGGACAATGTCCTCGTTGAGATGAAAAGCCGAAACGACCTTAGGTAAGAAGGACGGATCTGGCCGGAAAACAATCTTGTCCTGATGAATTATCAGGAAAGGAAAACGGCAGGAGAGAGCTGCAAGTTCAGATACTCTCCTAATGGAAGTAATGGCTATAAGAAAAGCCACCTTCCAGGATAGGAGGCGAAGGGGAACCTCCCTAAGAGGCTCAAAAGGTGCGTCTTGGAGAGCGCCTAGAACTAAATTCAAGTCCCAAGGGGGAGAAGGGTACCGGTAAGGAGGGACAGTGTGTGGCACGCCCTGAAGGAAGGTCCGGATATGCGAATTGGAAGCAAGAGGACGCTGAAAGAGAATGGAAAGGGCCGAAACCTGACCCTTATGGAGTTGAGAGCCAGCTTTGTTCCAACCCCGACTGCAAAAAGGAGAGGAGACGGGGAACGGAAAAGGTAACTGGAGAAAAGGTCTGAGTTTGGCACCAACAAAAGTAAAACCGCCAGGTACGGTGATAAATTTTCACAGAGGAGGGCTTTCAAGCCCTGAGCATGGTGCAAATTACGTGGGAAGAGAAACCGCGGGCTCAACCGCCACGCCGTTACATGCAGTGACTGTAAATTGGGGTGGCAAAGGGGACCCTGCGACAGTAGGTCTGGCCGAAGTGGAAGATGGAACGGAACGTCGCCCAGAAGCCAGACCACGTCGGTGTACCATGCCCTTCGGGGCCAGTCTGGAGCCACCAGAACGGCGGGGACTACTTCTGCCTTGAGCTTCCTCAGAACCCTGGGAAGGAGGGGGAGGGAATAGATAGGGCAGGACAAAGCCCGACCACGGAATTACTAGGGCATCCACGGCTAGAGCCAGGGGGTCCCTGAACTTTGACACAAACGTCGGAATTTTCCGGTTGTGTCGAGACGCGATGAGATCCACGTCTGGGGTCCCCCAGAGGTCGCAGATCTGTGCAAACACCTCCAAAAGAAGAGACCACTCTCCGGGGTCGGCTGAGGATCAACTGAGGAAATCCACTTCCCAGTTGAGATCTCCCAGAATGTGAATCGCCGAAATGGCCGGAACTTCGTGTTCCGCCCAGAGGAGGATCTTTGTCACCTCGGACATGGCTGCTGATGTGCGAGTGCCCCACAGCCGTAGCATTGTCCGACTGGACACGGACAGGGTGGCCATGAAGCAAGGACTCCCAATGCTTCAGACAAAAATATATCGCCCTCAGTTCCAGGATGTTTATGGAAAGAAGGGCTTCTTGGGGAGACCAGAGGCCTTGAAGCGTCTGATCCCTGAAAACACCCCCCCAGCCCGACAGGCTGGCATCTGTCGTGACCACCTGCCAGTGGAGGCGAAGAAACGAATGCCCCTAAAGAAGAAGGGGGGGAGCGGAGCCACCAGCGCAGAGACCGCAGGGTCCGAAGAGGGAGAACTGGGCAAAGGGTACGGCCTCCATGGCTGCCACCATCCGACCCAGGACTTCCATGCAAGTACGGATGGAGACCGAGGATGGTATCCGGAGGGAGCGGACTCCCAACAAGAGGGCCAGACGTTTGCCCGGCGGGAGGCGAATCCGAGCAGAGGCCGAGTCAAACTGAAGCCCCAAGAAGACCAGAGACTGGGAGGGGGAGAGAACAGACTTGTCTCGGTTGACCATCCACACAAAGCGACATAAGGTCTGAAGAGTGAGGCTCCCATTCTCCAGAGCCTGGACTCTGGTGGAGACCTTGATGAGGAGGACATCCAAGTAAGGAATCACTGAGACACCCCTCGACCGTAGTAGGGCTATGACGGGTGCCAAGACCTTGGTAAAGACCCGCGGAGCAGTGGCCAGACCGAAGGGGAGGGCCACAAATTGAAAATGACCTTCCGGAATGGCAAAGCGCAGGTACCGCTGATGCCCGGGAAATATTGGAACGTGGAGGTAGGCATCCTTGATGTCCAACGAGGAAAGAAACTCCCCTTGATCCATAGACGCCACCACTGAGCGAAGAGATTCCATTCGGAAATGGCGGATTAGAAGGTGTTGATTAAGATGCTTGAGATCCAAGATGAGCCGCACAGAACCGCCCTTCTTGGGAACCACGAAAAGGTTGGAATTGAAACCCCGAAAGCGCTCCTTGGAAGGGACAGGGACAATGACTCCCTGGATTAGAAGGGACTGAAGCGCCCCCGAAATTCCCTCGCTAGCGAAGGGGATCGGGGGGCTCGGGACAGAAAAAAAAAAAAACAATCCTCCAGAAGAGAAGCAAATTTGATCCGGTATCCATTGGACACCACGTCCCTGACCCAGGAGTCTTAAATGTGCGCCACCCAGACGTCTCAGAAAAATAAAAGACGACCTCCCACCCGAGAAAAATTTGCGGGTGGGGGCGTCCCTTTATGCAGAAGTGGGTTTGGCTGCAAAACGGCCGTAACGATTTTCTGATTTCCAAGAGGGGTGTGCCCGGAAGGAGGGAACCTTTTTGTCCCGCGAAGGCGCCTTCCCCGACCCATTATTGGAACCATAAGTCCGAAAGGACCGAAAAGAAGAAGACTTCCTACGGGAAGTAGTGGAAGCCCTATTCTGAGGTAATAAGGAACTCTTGCCGCCCATCACCTCAGAGATGATCTCATCAAGGCGCTTGCCAAAAAGTTGGGAGCTGGCAAATGGGAGATCGGTAAGAGACTTCTTGGAAGCGGCATCCATGTCCCATGCCTTAAGCCACATGGAGCGACGGAGGGCAACTAGGTTACCAGTGGCAAAGGCAGCGCAGCGGGCTGACTGCATGGAAGCAGAGCATAGAAAGTCTCAAGGCTTGGAGCACTGGAGCGCTAGTTCAGACAGTTCCTCCGGAGGAGATCCATAAAGAACACCTTGACGGATTTGGGAAGACCAAACTGAGAGTGCCTTTGACACCCAGGCAGAAGCAAAGGCGGGAAGGTCTTTACCTTTTTGCCTGCCAGATCCTTGAAGACCGCCACATCCGCGTCGTAGCCTTAGAGAGGCGGGAGACTGGTGGGTCCACCGAAGGAGGGGATGTCCACTTTGAGATGAGGTCCTTGGAGAAAGGATACCGCACCTGAACCTTCTTTGCTTCCTGAAACCTCTTGTCAGGATGCCTCCAGGCGGATTCCAGCATCCAACATCTTGGGTGCTGGACGGGCGCGATGAAAGGATACTTCTGGAACTACGTCCGAAGATCCTGGGTCCTCTAGATGGAAGGTCTCTCTTATGGCCAAAACCAATGAGTTCACCGAG
The DNA here is from genome assembly GCF_029499605.1 of Hyla sarda. Lineage (NCBI taxonomy): Eukaryota > Metazoa > Chordata > Amphibia > Anura > Hylidae > Hyla > Hyla sarda. The sequence goes on along the minus strand of NC_079193.1, from coordinate 79,257,008 downwards.
TCAGCCATATCCGATCGGTCCTCTGAATCAGATGCCAAATCGGAGACTTCATCCACAATTTCTCTAGGAGAATGGGAGCGAGTTGAGGCGGCCCTGGATGAGGGAGAGGCTGACCTGGTACGCGGATCTGGGGAGCCAGAGCGGCGACCATGAGAGCATCCCCTGGAAGAGAGACGCCTTCAACCTGCTGGAGAAGGGGAGTGACTCCTCAGAGAGGAGCATTCATGCCTGCCAGAAGACTCGGGAAGGCCCTGAAGAAACACCCCGATGATGCTTACGAGCGCGGTCAGCATAGGGAGAAGGGGAACGGGTCCCTCTGGAGGGCCGGTGGAGGGAGGACCTTCCCAAGGCTGTCACCACAGAGCGGGAGACTTGAGCCAAGTCGGAGATAGACTGGGAGAGGGAGAAAACCCAGGGTGGAGGGACGGCTGAACCCACAGGGTCTGGAGGGACATCCTGAACAGAAACTACCAGAGGGTCTGGGGGAGCAGTGGTGCAGGCAGAGCAAGTTGGTTCAGCAGAACCAGACATTTTAGTGTTAAAAGCCTTACAAGTGTAATAAGTAACCAGGGTTCCAGGTATCTGTTTGGAGGGAAGAACAGGTCTGGGCTCTGACATAGTAAAAAGAAAACGGTCTCACCCAAGTCTGTGTCCCTAACCAGGCAGCTGCTGAGGAGAACTCCTGTGAGCTAGCTGAAAACTTGGACCAAGGAGCAGGGGAGGAGGGCCGGGCTAGAATAAGGGCACACTGATTGTTTGAGAAACTCCTCTCTCTGCGTGTGCAAATCGCTTACAGGAGAGAGTTTTCACGCCGGAGAATAGTGCAAGGCAGTGGGCGGAGCTAAACCACACGTACTGTGAAGCCCCTGTAATGGCTCACGCTCCCGACCCCGAGCGCACATGCGAATTGCATATGCGAAGGTCGGGAGCGGGCGGAGATAACCCGCCGGCAGCTTCCCGGCTGACGGCGGCCAGCGCACACACGCGGCCGCAGAAGAGAAAGTGAAAGTAAAAGCGCTGCTGCCGCTGAAGCCAGCAGCCGCTCGCATAGTGATCCCTGGCCCGGAGTGCAGGGAAAATCTCCACCCGAAGCACCACTGTACATTCCCCAAATGAATAGAGAGAGAGAGAGAGAGAGAGTCCTTTTCCCATAAAAAAGGGGGCCTCCATAAGAGAATAAGGAGGGAACAATACCCTCCAGGCAGACCCCAAAAACTAGCATAAAAGTAGGTCACAAGTCAGGGGTCTCCAGAGGTTGCAAGGGCTCATCCAGGACCTGTAGAGAGAGGGAGATATACTCACCTTATCTGAAGAACTTACCTCATGGAGTCTTCAGTCAGCATTGTCACCAGCAGCAAGCCAAGCTCATAGCGAGGCGAACAGGGAGGTAGGGGGACCCGGACCCATGAGGTACAACCCCAAGCGCTGACCGTTGGCGAGAGGGGGTTAACAGTACATCCAAGATGCCTGCCAACTCTCGCAATGGGGAAACAGTGAACCGCAGTTCCTGAGTCCCCACCTGAAAACGGAAAGAAAAAGGAATAAAAGAACTAACACATTCCCTAACTAGGAAAATAAAAAATAAAAGACCTGGTCTGAGGAGAATCCCAGACCAGTGTCTATCCTGCTTAGACACTAAGCTGAAACTGATTAGCTCAGTGGCCTGGAGGCGGGTATATCCTGCTGGGAGGAGCCGACTTTTTGGTTACCATAGTGTCACCCAATGGAGCAGATAGAGAAAATTAGATTGTTTCAAGCATGTGATGCTCCTTTAAACTCAACTTGGGCAAGTAACAGGTGTGGGCAATATAAAAATTACACCTCAAAGCAGATAAAAAGGAGAGAAGTTCACGTAGTCTTTGCATTATGTGTCTGTGTGTGGCACTCTAAGCATGGACAACAGAAAGAGGAGAAAAGTCGGAGGACTTGAGAATCAAAATTGTTGAAAAATATCAACAATCTTAAGGTTAAAATCTATCTCCAGAGATCTAGATTTGCCTTTGTCCACAGTGCGCAACATTATCAAGAAGTTTGCAATCCATGGCACTGTAGCTAATCTCCCTAGGAGTGGACAGAAGAAACATTTTTATGAAAGGTGTAAACGCAGGATAGTCCAGATGGTGGATAAGCAGCCCCAAACAAGTTCCACAGATATTCAAGCTGTCCTGCAGGCTCAGGGAGCATCAGTGTCAGCGCGACTATCCGTCGACATTTAAATCAAACAAAACTCTATGGCAGAAGACCCAGAAGGACCCCCTGCTGACACAGAGACATAAAAAAGAAAGACTACATTTTTCCAAGATGAACTTGAGTAAGCCAAAAGTCCTTCTGGGAAAACATCTTGCGGACAGATAAGACCAAGATAGAGCTTTTTGGTAAAGCACAACATTCTACTGTTTACCGAAAACGTAATGAGGCCTCCAAAGAAAAGAACACAGTACCTTTAGTCAAATATGGTGGAGGTTGAATGATGTTTTGGGGTTGTTTGCTGCCTCTGGCACTGGGTGCCTTAAATGTGTGCAAGGCATCATTAAATCTGAGGATTACCAGTGGATTTTGGGTCGCACTGTACAGCCCAGTGTCAGAAAGATCTTGGGTCTTCCAGCAGGACAATGAACCCAAACATATGTAAAAAAGCGCCCAGAAATGGATGGTACCAAAGCACTGGAGAGTTCTAAAGTGGCCAGCAATGAGTCCAGATCTAAATCCCATTGAACACCTGTGGAGAGATCTTAGAATTGCTGTTGGAAAAGGTGCCCTTCCAATAAGAGAGACCGGAAGCAGTTTGCAAAGGAAGAGTGGTCCAACATTCCAGCTGAGAGGTGTAAGAAGCTTATTGATGGTTATAGGAAGCGATTGATTTCAGTTATTTTTTCCAAAGGGTGTGAAACCAAATATTAAGTTAAGAGTGCCAATATTTTTTTCCAGACCATTTTTGGAGTTTGGTGTGACATTATGCCCAATTTGCTTTTTTTCCTCCTTTTTTGATTTAGTTCCAATACACGCAAAGGGAATAAACATGTGTTACTGCAATCCTTTTCTGTGAGAAATACATAATTTTCTTGAAAATTTTCAGGGGTGCCAACATTTACGGCCATGACTGTATATATTCTATCAATATTCAGTTAGTTAGGGGCTGATTCTTGGAATCCTCATTGTACTCGCCGTGCCATATGCTTCATTTGAATAGGATACAGGTGCAATACCTAGCATAGCCGATAAAGTAAGGAATTTGCCCAATTATAATTTTAATTGTGAGAAATAGTACACAGTGGAAAGGCTAGAGCACTTGTCCAATAGACAAGACCCCTTCATACAGCTGATAAGCAAAGGGGGTACAGAGAGTCAGACACCCACCAATCTAATATAAATGGCTAACCCTGATACATGTCACATGTAAAAACAAAAAATCTTTATCAAAAGAAAGTCAGATTTTTCCTTACATACCTTTCGTGCAAAGTCTCCCTTCCCTTTATTGTAGGCTTTGTTCTCAAGAAAGTCAAATACAAAAGGTGCAAGTGTAGGACAGGCCTTTAGCAACTCGGAACTTAGCAATAACTACAAGAAATAAAAAGAAAAAAATCAAAACAAAAATAAGAAATACTTTACCTTACACAACCTGTGAAACACAAAAAATGGCCTTGCCTAATAAATACTACATACCAATAATTCTTGGCATGCAACAACCAATAATAAAATCATGACAGATGATGGTAATTCAGTAATAATACTAAATAATACAAGCACATTACCTGTAGGTAAGTATTCAAATCATTTTTTCTCTTTTCCAAAAATTCTTTATCCATGTTGTTGAAGGTCTTCTTTCCTGGCAGCTTCAGGAGACCAGCAAGGTTTTCAAACTGAAATAGGTCACATGAATGACAAACTTAACAGGTAGAAAAGATTATTAAAAGGGGTACTCCACTGGCCAGTGTTTCGGCTGTGTTCGGAACATTTAATTCCGGACGCTGTGCGCACGCTGTAGCGGCCCCATAGACTTGCCTTGAGGGGGCATGACCTGATGCCACGAGGGGGCGTGGTCGACCCCTGCAGGGCACGCACTGCGTTCGGAAAGAAATGTTCTGAATGCAGCTGGAACACTGGCCAGTGGAGTACCCCTTTAAAGTATTCAGATACACTAGGAAACATTATGTAGGGTTGGTTTTGCATGATGACAGGAATACACTACTAAAGTTCTGTGAATAAGGCCTTGCTAAAGAAGCGTCATACTTCTCATTTTACTGACAGATAAATGGACATAAGACAAATGCTGACAAATATCTATGTAGATGGACTGGTGCGGTACACAAGCCCAGCTTCAATGGCTAATACAACAGCTTTGAGACAGCAGAACAATCATTTTTTTCGACTATTTCTACCATCCAATGGTCATCTGTTCACAACTATTAATCCCAATACACTGGGTGTGGGTGAACAGGAGACCGATGAGGGGTTAATGGGTCCACCTTCTGTGAATATTCATTGTCGCGGGTCACAGGAGCGCTCACATGACCCACTCAATGAATATTCATATTGAGCCGGCGGGCCCACCACCACAGATCTCTGGAGTGCATGTACATATTTATCCCATTAATCCTTCATCAATCTCCTGTTCACCCACACTATAACCCAGTGTATTGGGTTTAGTGTGGGTGAACAGATGACCGTTTCCCTTTAAGATGATCATAAGAGATGAAACATTGTCTCATCATGACCCTTCCATTTCTGAGCATTTTTTTCTTGGGTCACTTCTAAAATGGAAAGCTAGAGAGACACATGTATAGCAAAGTATATCCGCTACTTCTAAAAAGTTTTGACATGTCGTAGAGTCATGTCAAAAGTTTTGATCGGTCAGACTCTCAGTGCTGAGATCCCCAATGATCATTAGCACAAGCCATGGAGTGAAGCGTGCTACCCCATGCTTCTTTCAGCTTGTTCTAATGATCGACGGGGGTATTGACAACCCGAAAGCATTTGACATGTCCCTGTAACAAGTCAAAAGTTTTTATTGAAAAAGATTAAGGAAGTGTGAGATGTACTCAATCTGGTGTGGTGACCGAGAACTTCAGTCTGGGTATAATCTCCTGTATACCCTGATTAAGCAGAAAATTCGTATAGCTAAATGGGGGCGACTGGTTCTCAAGGTCTTGAGTGTGATAGAAATGTGTTATATGGTTTTGTCTGTGAATATGTAATGATGATAGTGGTGTTTATGAATAATTCAAGAGGGTGATGATGGGTGCTTGTATAAACTTGAGGGTATGTATATATATAATGAAAGAGGGTGATAGGTGTTCCTGTATAAACTGGAGAATCTGTATATAATGATCGGTGTATATGGGAGAGAGGGAAAAGCATGGGAGAGAAAAGTATCTTGATAGGCATTTGTGAATGATTGGAGAGGGCGATGGTAAATGTTACTGTATAAATTGGAGAATATGCATGTAAATAATGAATATTTGTGATGATAGGTGTTTCTGTATAAACTGCAGGATGTGTGTGTATATATTGATCGGTGAAAGAGAGATAGAGGATGGTGAAAAGAAAAGAAAAGGCTCTTACATGGATAGATAAAAGCGCAATTTATTTGTAATTTAATATTATAAAACAGGAAAAAACGCTGGGCCCTAGCGCTTATACTTTCCAATGCATATGAAACAGTTAAAATAATTCATAAATGTAATTCATAACAAGGTCAGTAGATGAAAAGCACTAAATAGTTATACAATGTGCAATAGTAGGTAAATGAACCCGGTGCTGCGACCGCAAGGTATAACAGACCAAGTTAATTGCTCTCGGTACGGCGACCGTAGAGATGTGTGAAATAGTCAAGTAGTCCACGGTGCTGCGACCGTATGCCAGAAAGAAGAAACAAAGTCACAATGTAGCGGTACTGCGACCGCAGTTGGTGGTACAATTCAATGGGACACAGTGTGTCAATGTTGCGAGGGTGCGTGCTGTCTCTAACAGAGTGAGGGAGCCATGGATTGGCAGTGGGCCAAAAGGAGGAAGCTCCAGCGGTTGCAAGGCTGGGTAGTGGAAAGGGGGAAGAAATATCTAGTGGTACTATGTACCTCTCACCCGGTCACTCCTATGGACTTTGTGATGTCGGTCCTCACTCTGGAAACGAAGCAGCTTGTTTGTGGCTGTCTGCGGTCACTGGTGCTCGGCTTCTCCTCGTGGCGGTGAGCGTGTTGGGCGCGTAATAGAATCCTGGCGCGCTGTGATGATCCTGTGGTTCTGTGATTGAGCTGGTGATGATAGTGCTTGCAATGGTGTCTGTTGCCTTAAGACTAGACGCGTTTCAGACCCTCTAGGTCCGTCCTCAGGACTACTGAGGACGGACCTAGAGGGTCCGATACGCGTCTAGTCTTAAGGCAGTAGACACCATTGCAAGCACTATCATCACCAGCTCAATCACAGAATCACAGGATCATCACAGCGCGCCAGGATTCTATTACGCGCCCAACACGCTCACCGCCACGAGGAGAAGCCGAGCACCAGTGACCGCTGACAGCCACAAACAAGCTGCTTCGTTTCCAGAGTGAGGACCGACATCACAAAGTCCATAGGAGTGACCGGGTGAGAGGTACATAGTACCACAAGATATTTCTTCCCCCTTTCCACTACCCAGCCTTGCAACCGCTGGAGCTTCCTCCTTTTGGCCCACTGCCAATCCATGGCTCCCTCACTCTGTTAGAGACAGCACGCACCCTCGCAACATTGACACACTGTGTCCCATTGAATTGTACCACCAACTGCGGTCACAGTACCGCTACATTGTGACTTTGTTTCTTCTTTCTGGCATACGGTCGCAGCACCGTGGACTACTTGACGATTTCACACATCTCTACGGTCGCCGTACCGAGAGCAATTGACTTGGTCTGTTATACATTGCGATCGCAGCACCGGGTTCATTTACCTACTATTGCACATTGTATAACTATTTAGTGCTTTTCATCTACTGACCTTGTTATGAATTACATTTATGAATTATTTTAACTGTTTCATATGCATTGGAAAGTATAAGCGCTAGGGCCCAGCGTTTTTTCCTGTTTTATATTATTAAATTACAAATAAATTGCGCTTTTATCTAACCAAGTAAGAGCCTTTTCTTTTATTTTCACCATCCTCTATCTCTCTTTCACCATCCCCCTTCTCCTTTAATCATTTCCTTCTCCCCTATACTTCTCTCTCCCATATACACCGATCAATATATACACACACATCCTGCAGTTTATACAGAAACACCTATCATCACAAATATTCATTATATACATGCATATTCTCCAATTTATACAGTAACATTTACCATCACCCTCTCCAATCATTCACAAACACCCATCAAGATACTTTTCTCTCCCATACTTTTCCCTCTCTCCCATATACACCGATCATTATATACAGATTCTCCAGTTTATACAGGAACACCTATCCCCCTCTTTCATTATATATATATATATATATATATATATATATATATATATATATATATATATATATACACATACCCTCAAGTTTATACAAGCACCCATCATCACCCTCTTGAATTATTCATAAACACCACTATCATCATTACATATTCACAGACAAAACCATATAACACATTTCCATCACACTCAAGACCTTGAGAACCAGTCACCCCCATTTATCAAAAGTTTTTATACTGACAAGTAATGTCCACAAGGGACAAATATGTTGCAGATTTTTCACTGCAGGTGAAAAATCTATAGCATTTCCACAGAAAAATCAGCAGAATTTTATTGTGGATTTTGAAAAGAAAAAAGAAAAACAGGTTTAAAATCCACAATTGTAGAAATGTATGCATATTTACAGCTAATCCAAAACATTTTATTGAGGATTTATTATCAATTTAGACTTTCCCAGTGAAACTGATGGGGAAAATCTGCAACAGAAATTGGCAGGATGCTAAAAATCAAAGGTCAATTGCATGTGGATTTTTACCTACAGCATGTGAATAAGATTTCTTAAAATCTCATTCACTTTGCTGGTACTGTAAAAATGCTGCGGATTTTCTATCCCCGAATCCACCCAAGTTGATACAATCTTGGCAGAAATGGGAGGAGTGATTGACTGTTTGTTTTTTAAACCTAATTTAAACCTAAATATAAATATTTATAGTTGTATTGCAACAATTGTATGGATAACAGGTGGTCACAGCTCTCGCCATGTCAGAGACTCTGGATCTCTACTATCACAGTCCAATTCATGTGTAGGCTGAAAACTTTTACATTCCCATAGGTTCTATGAAGGTGATATTTGCATAAAGGGTGCCCTGGTGGCATCTGGGTAGCAAAGTCGGTTCATGGTCCCTATTTCTGTCTTCCCTGGTTGTCAGTCAGTGGAAGAAGCAGCCACACTTGACAGAGCAAATATGAAAAACATATGTAACCAGATGACTCAATATTATTAAACAAAAAGAACAATCATCCTCCAAATGGCAGCTGCCCTTGAGTAGCACAACATATCCCAGCTGACAGGTCATCTTTTAATTCTCATGTTTTTCATGTTTGCCAAATTTTGAAAAATCCCATCCAACATCCCACTACAACCGATTTAGTGCCAGTACAGAAAGGTGCACATCATATGGTATGACCTCGTGTACTCTACTGCAGCCACAGAACCGATCCTAAATTAGAAACCAATGACAACTGGTAAAATATTTCATGATGTGCTCGGTGACAAGGTTATTGAGATAAAGTGTTAGGCTGATTTTCTACATTGTTGAACAAGTGCTGAATTCGGTGGGTGGGAAACACGGCTAAGCCTTGAGATCAGGAGTTTATGGACAGCTGGAAGTAGGGTCTGTATTCACATTGCATCATCTAGTTTAACAATGGATCTGGAGAGGTCACTTTCGGTTCAAAACACGTTTCTTAAGATTTGACACTTAAGTCACTTTTTTAATTTACTTCAATTAAACACAATGCACTTTGTGCATGGAAAACGGGACGTAAATTGTTCCTCCAGAAGGTGGCAAAATGATATTTGAGGCAGAGACAAGTCATTATTTCCCATAGTAATAAACACACTACAAAACACATGATCTGAGCAGAAAGCATTTCTATCAAGGCAACTGCTTCCCTCAGCTTACAAGTTAATATAATAATACATGCGACCCAATAAAAAGGTATATTACTGGTGGCACAAAGAAAAGCCTACAGCTGTCTTAGCTCAGACCCCACAGAGCCATAAGCTGTCACCCAAAGCCTATATACCCAATTCCCAAGCTCAGTTTTTTCCTTCCTAAGCCCTGTGACCAATACAACAAATGATCTGAGCCACTGTTCCACGACCATTCTTCTGCACTTCTCAGCATTCGTCCAGAAATGATCTGGTTACAAGATAAATAGGACAGAGTGTCAGGGCTGAGCTGTGGGATACATTACCGCCAAATACATAAAATAGTGAAAAAGAATTAAAAGGGTACTCCGTTGGAAAACTTTTTTTTTTTTTTTTATGAACTGGTGCCAGAAAGTTGAACAGATTTGTAAATTACTTCTATTAAAAAATCATTACCCTTCCAGTACTTATTAGCAGCTGTATGCTACAGAGGAAATTCTTTTATTTTTTTTATTTTTTTTTTGTCTTGTCCACAGTTCTCTCTGCTGACACCTCTATCACTGTCAGGAACTGTCCAGAGCAGCATAGGTTTGCAATAAGGATTTTATTCTGCTCTGGACAGTTCCTGATACGGGCATCAGGTGTCAGCAGAGAGCACTGTGGACAAGACAAAAAAAAAAAGAAATTCAAAAAGGAAAATAATTTCCTCTGTAGCATATAGCTGCTAATAAATACTGGAAGGGTAAAGATTTTTTTATAGAAGTAATTTACAGATCTGTTTACCTTTCTGGCACCACTTGATTAAAAAAATAAATAAATTAAAAAAAAAAGTTTTCCACCAGAGTACCCCTTTAAATATTAAGATCAACCTTTGCAGATCTAGGATATTCACGTTCCAGTCCGGTAACTCCTTAGGAGAGCTGATGGGTGGTTGTATGGGTATTGTACAGGCTGAACTTAGCAGAACTGTATGATAACCTTCTCTCTCTTTCAGTGTTGTCAGATGGATGCAATATACCTGCTAATGGTAACAACCATAGGAAGATGAAGCATTGACCAACACCTCTAAACTCCATTTCCATTTGTTTTCCCAGAACTACAGCAATATTGATGTACAATTCCATATCAGGCTGAATTTCTTTCAAGTCTACTGTAATAATATAGCAAATATTGTAGGAAATGAACGGATAACGCACTCACCTAGAGCTCTGTAGAAAATGTCAAGCTTTATTCGGCATATTGAAAGTCCAGAAACACAGGGAGCTGGTGATGGAACAGGTGAGGCTGGGGCTTTTACAGGGGAGGCAACATGTTTCACGTACTATGGCAATGCGTCTGGCCAGACAAAAGCGCCATAGTGCGTGAAACATGTTGCCGCCCCTATGAACACCCCCAGCCTCACCTGTTCCATCACCAGCTCCCTGTGTTTCTGGACTTTCAATATGCCGAATAAAGCTTGACATTTTCTACAGAGCTCTAAGTGAGTGCGTTATCCATCCATTTAGTACAATATTTGCTATTGCCAAGACACTCTGTTTCTGGATAAGAGCACCTCCGTAGTTCCGTTCTGCTATATACACAGGTACACCTGCTATATGCCACATGTATATGGAAGGACTCTCTCTGTTACCGATATTAGCGGTGCCAGACTTTTTATGTTCTGTTTGCTAAGAACCTACTGTAATAATATTAGGGATCGACCGATTATCGGTTTGGCCGATCACTTATACCGGAATATCGGTATAAGTTATCGGCCTGAAAGGTCACAAATTATCGGTATCGGCCCTAAAAAAATCGATATCGGTTGATCCCTAAATAATATACATTCTTGTTTTTAGCAGCATTGATGGTGGAGCTTTGTTGTACCCTATCTACTGAAATAGATGGGAGTCACAGAAAAGCTCTGAGTCTTTTCAGTTCCTCTAGATTGTAAGTTTTCATATATAAATATATATGACGTACACTTTATTAAACCCTATGTGCTAAGAAAACTCTTGTTGCATTCAAACGTATCCATTTATAGTGAATGTATTGACCAAGAAAGTCTAAAGAATTTCCTCCAAAAACTGCAATTTCTTTCCAAAAACTGGGCATCTCAATTAGTGCAATCTTTCAGACTCATTTACCTCTTTTTTAATTTAATAAATACTTAAATATCAATCAATATGCCAGAAATGTTTGTAGTGGAAAAACCACTAAAAAGTAACCCTTTCCCATTCTGCCCATATCGAATACAGTCAAAATGTGTATGATTCCCCATAGGTGCCATATGAAAGCCTAGTCCCATACCTGTTCAGTGATCCGCATGTGGAAGTCATGGAAGTCACTGTAACGGCGATAGGTTTTCCATATTTCTTCAATGCCCTCTAAACTTCGCCGCTGGACAGTGATGGCATACAGTGCATAGGTTTTTCCATGTTCATTACAAACTCCTGCCACAGCATATGGGTCACAGTCAACATGAACTGGTAGTTTAAAATGTACAGGGACAAATGTACATACAAGAAGGGATAGAAGAGACAGCATGAGATGGCAGGTGGAATGAACAATGAAATCAGACAACCCTATCTTCCTATTCTGTATAATACATGGAGAATAAATGTGCATCTGTATTTCTGTGTGTTAATGATGTAGACTGCTGCTTTTTGAGAACAACAATGCCCCCATTAATCCTGAAATACAGCCTACCCTTTAGTGTAAGTGAGGCACTTGGCAATAGATAAACTGGGTCTGGGGAGTAGGTTCATATTTTATGCCTAAATATATATAATTAGCTAATATGGTCCAAGCCAGTAACCCCCATCCTGTGGCTCTTCAACTGTTGCACAGCTAAAACTTCCAGCATGACTCGACAGCTGCCGGTTTTAAGAGCATGCTGGGAGTTGTAACTTAGCATCCGCTGGAGAATGGCAAGTTGGGGGATGACTGGTCTTAAAGGGGTACTCCCCAGGAAAAAAAAAAATTTCAATCAACATGCTCTACATGAAGTTCTTTTCTATTTGAATTTCCTTTCTGTCTGACCACAGTGCTCTCTGCTGACACCTCTGTCTATTTTAGGAACTGTCCAGAGTAGGAGCAAATCCCCATAGCAAACCTATCCTGCTCCGGACTGTTTCTAAAATTGACAGAGGTGTCAGCAGAAAGCACTGTGGTCAGAAAGGACATTAAAAAAGAAAAGAACTTCATGTAGAGCATATAACAGCTGATAAGTACTGGAAGGATTAAGATTTTTAAATAGAAGTAATTTACAAATCTGTTTAACTTTCTGGCACCAGTTGATTTAAAAAAATAAATAAAAATGTTTTCCACTGGAGTGCCCCTTTAATAAACTCCTGTTTCTGCCTTAAAACTGATCCTGTGGACACACAGGAAAAGTTCTGCTCCATCTCTTATTATATCGGAAGATAAACATAATGTATCCATTACATATTATTATAATGAATAAAAGATTAACAACTTTAGCAACAGAGTGGCAGCGGGAATTATTTTCCAAGTACTAGATAAAGAAAGAAAAGTTTGAAGCGCTTCAAGAATGTGTTGGCTTTTCACTTGCTCAGACAGTGAACACATACTTCATGTCAAGCTGCTGGTATCATCTTTCATATGGTATCTGACTTGCCTATTAAAAGATTTATAGTTCTGAAAAAAACATTTAGCACTGTCAAGTACTCATACTGTACTAGGACCAAGTACACGTCTGATACTGTCCAGCTGAACCTGTGTATACACTCATGGAAATAAATACCATGCGACTGTGTGAGTATATGTGCTTAAAGTAGCTTTAGCTTATTTTACTTATTGTCCACAGGAAAGTCTTATAACTTTACCATCACAAAAAATAAGTAAGAAACTTTTAATATGTCATGCAGACATGTGAAAAGTTTTGATCAGTTTGGGTCTTCGTGCTGAGACCCTCACGGATCTGTAGATATAGAAGGGTGACATGTGTGGCACTCATTGCAGGAGACAGGCTCCATTATAGTCTGGAGTCTTTCACCTGCAACATGACAGATTGAGCGAGGAGCCGTTCTGTGCGCTTCACCCTGCCATATCTGCAGATTAACTGAAAAGACAAAAGGAGAGAGGAGTGCGATCCTAGTGTGTTACCCTAAGAAAGAAAAATGTGGATCAATTACGCTCGCAGAGTTGGTTATGCCCAGAGGATATCTTGATAAAGAGCTCTGTTGGAGCTAGAAACGCGTTGAAAGTGCTACTTCCTTCCTTTTTATGTCCATGATGTTGAAATAAAGAAAACCATTTTATGGGAAAAGCGCCTGGATTGGAGACTTTTTATTCATTCATCACTGAACCTATATCTGGTGATGATCAAACATGACTGTATGACAGCTCAAGGCTTTGTTTGTGACCGTAATTGTTAAAAATGGTAATATAAATTACATAGATCTAGACTGATGATTTTATTTATTTATTTTTTGTAATGTCTGACTACACCATATGCCTAGGAAGTGATACTTATTTTTACATTGGTTCTATTAGGTGACAATACACTTTCCAGTACTTTTTGTATTATTATATTATTATCATTGTTTTTGTGGGCCTTGTTCAAATTCAGGGGGAAAAAAACAGTACTACTAGTTGCAGACAGTGTTTTCTTTTTCTTTTTTTTTACTAAAGCATGAAGTTAAAATCTTAGATTTCTATCTACTGATCTATCTCCAGTGTTGGATTATTAAAAGAAATTAATTTTAGGAAAAAGATGTGTGAACACATGAGAGAAAGAATAGACAGCAAAATAAATACAAGCACCAAGTGAGAGAAACACATAAGGGGAAAACAAGAGAGGTTGGTACAATTTCTTACCAGTGTCAGAGATAAACGCATGGATTTGTATCAGATCTTCCGTGGTCACATTTGACAGTTCATCCAGAGTCTAAAACATAAAAATACAAACATTAGAAAGAGAAATGACATTACGTTGGATCGTACATGGAGCTGGTTTAATTTTTGAATATAAAATAAATAAACACAATGATACATTTGCTTCATAAAACAGAGACCAAAAGACATTCATTTAGTCATACTTTAAGCCACTTTCCCTTGAAACCTGCTGAAAATTGTGCAACTCCATGACCTTCAGAATGACCTTTCGCCCCGATTCATTGCCTGTTCTGTTTATTGTAACTGAGTGACACAGGGGAGCTGTATTATTTGAGTAGGCATTTACTCCAGACATGGAGCCAGGCCAGAAACAACTAATCTGCTAGTGTTCAAACACCTGCAAAAGCACGGCAGTCCCAGAATAGTACTAAACATTACACATGGAGAGGGAAGTAAAAGATTCCTTCATATACACACTATTGTTTCCCGGACCTCATACCAACACCGATGTTTCCTTCTCACTCAGTGAAACGTTCCTTTCAACATTAATAACACAAGAATGCCATTCACTGGGGCAAGAGGACACTTTCCTTCACCAAAAAGGTCAGCTAACAACATCATGAGTGACGGATATAATTTCTTATGGTCAACAGATCAGTCTACTAAAAATAGAGCTTTTTATACAGAGCCTTGTACACAGGGCTTGGGAGCTTGCAAGGCCTGGATTTCCAGCTTTTATAAAAAGAGTAGAAGGAGTCGTATCTGCCTGACTAAGGTTTACAGGTCCACACTACCAGCACAAAATATATTCATTCATGCTAAACGCATCGCTGGGGATCATCAGGGTGTCTGTGGATAACATGTAGAAGTGCCGGAGACCGTAAAATGTGTATATTATCATCCAACATTTCAGTAAGAAAAACAGCATTCTTCCAATTCCACAACTGTTAATATTTCTTTAAATTTTTTACAAACTCTGTAGTACTCAATGTGTACAATCTGCAGAATGAATTGAAGGAACAACATGTGCAAATCCCCTTAAAAAAATATTAGATAATATTGTAAAATAAATAAAAGGTTCCTCTTCCCCTTCCCAAATGGGATCAGATCCCATTTTAATGCTAAATATGAAAAGGGTGTACCTTTGCAGATTTAGAAACAATGGAACAAAAGCAAGGTCATCTGTTTTCTTAATGGAGTACTCCACTGTCCAGCGTTCCGAACGAAATGTTCCGAATGCTGTTTTCGTGCTGCGGGGGTCGGCCATGCCCCTCGTGACGCCACGCCCCCTCAATGCAAGTCTATGGGAGGGGACGTAGACTTGCATTGATGGGGCATGGCCGTGACATCACGAGGGGCATGGCAGACCCCCGCAGCGTGAAAACAGTGTTCGGAACATTTAGTTCCAAACGCTGGCCAGTGGAGTAGTCCTTTAACACTGGCCATCTCTGCCTGAATGCAGCAGCCAGTGGTAGCCTTACAAGTACGACATAGGTCAGTGTACCCCATTCTGGAGACAGGCACAGGACCCAGAGGTGGGACCCACATCTGACAATTCTGGGGATGTGCCATAAGTGTCTATCATGAGAATAGCTCTTAAAAGCTCGACATGCAGTCATAATGTGCAAAACTCTTACCCATGATTACCAATTATGAAAAATTCAACAGTACTTAGAAAGGAAAAGTAAGTAAAGCCTTTGAAATCATTTAAAAACATACACTAGGGAACTGAATATACTGTATATTATGGGTGGGATAAATTCAGGTAATTGTAGAGAATTACACTGGATGAAAATACTTTGTGCCCACTGTTCTTCCAATATGTGGAGAATAAAGGACTGTCTGCCTGCAACTGACCCTAAAATCGAGGCCTAGTCTTAAAGGGGTACTTCACTGGCCAGCGTTCGTAACTAAATGTTCGGAACGCTGTTTTCGCACTGCGGTGGTTGGCCACTCCCCCTCAATGCAAGTCTATGGGAGGGGGTAGGTCTCAAATGTCAAGCCAAAATGCCCTGCTCTGTACTGATGAGGGGCAACACTCAGCGCTGTCTGCAGATGAGTCCTCTTCCCTTCTGAGGAGGATCCTAAATCAGTTACACAGACTCATTAACTGGAGCTAAAAGCTGATGTTTAGGGAATGCTACCCATGAAGGTGGTATGATTGAGCTGCTTTGCGTATTTTTTTTTTTCCATAAAAAAAAAATAGTGCAAATGCTTTCCTGTAAAATCCACAAGCCACTAACCATAATCACAAAACTTTGGCATATTACATTAAAGCTCAAATAATGCTCACAATAGTTATTTACAATGGTTTTGTGGAATTTATTTGGATCAATTATCGCAAAATTACAGGAAAACATTTTATTACACTTATAAATACACCTTTTGTTGTGTGGAGTTGTCATCCCTTTCTTCACTTACTTTCACACTGAGGTTTTGCTAAACATCTCGCCTCTCGTGTTTTATCGTCTGCCCTGTTTCACCTACATAGAAACCTTAAAGCTTGACTGGTTGTGTTGTGGTCTGGTGTGAGTGAACAGGTTGGTGTTATACTATTAATGGATAATAATTTTAGAAAAAAAAAACACAGAGAAAAATGCAGAAGAAAGATACTTTGTTAGAACAGATACATACCAGATTGATGCTGCCCGTTGGAGATCCATTAAAAGACTCTATATGTGAAGGAAACAAAACAAATAGTCTTAGTATATAGAGGGTTAATTAAATGGGCACTGTCACCAACCTTTTTTTTATTTTTTTTTTATATGTTGTAGTACTTATGTACTACAACATATCTCCATTATTTCTTTTTTGTTAAAAATATTTTATTTTACATTTGAAAACCGGCCACTAGGGGTCTTGCCGGCCAGGCAATCGGTCCTAATTCAGTCAACCTGCCTATCAATCAGACAGACGGGAGTGAGCACTGTGAACGCTAGGGCTGCGCGCATTGGCTCACTGGCCTCGCGCGCAGCCCTTCGCCGGCAGGGATATTTTGCAAGTCAGGTCGGCGATGCTCCTATACTCCTCCTCCCTGGGTAGCACATCATCTGCTAAACAGGGAGGAGAAGACCCCGGAGCAGCCTGCCATGCTGTTGGCCGTTCATCTATGCGTGCTCCCGATAGGAGCGCAACATAGATGAGGTGAGGGCGGAAGTCGGCACCCAGCAGGAGTCAGTAACGTCGCGCCTGCTGGGGAAAAGACATATCTAAGGTAGAAAACATTTTTTTAAAGGCAGGGAGTGAGTTAGGGATAGATTAGCAATAGGTGGGGACAGATTTTTTTTTTTTAAGATGGTGGGAGCTACTCTTTAAATAATAGTATCCAAAAAGGCTTCAATTTCCCAGTTTACAACCTACACCCAACATCATAGCCTCTAATCCTTTAGGGTTACAACAAACAAAGACATGTGCACCTGCAACAAGCGTAGAAAAGGTCAAAGAATATGCAGATCATGTCTCTTTGGCTACGATATGTAAGAAGAATACACTGTGTATGTTAGGCTTTGCATATAGCAGTTCATTTAACACCAATTTTGGTATTACAGACCACCAAATTTTTATTTCACTTCCTACCGTTTAAATTTTTTTTTTCTGACACGTGAGGTCAGCAATGTGCATGAGTTTATATCCACATGCTGAAGAAAAAAAATCGGCAAAGGATCTGTACGGAAATCGATCTATGGTGCAGAACTTAAATCTGCAGCATATCGGCATGACCTCGTGCTGCACCTCCTGTCACTGCTGTCACTCTCCCTCCAAGTATGAAGGGAAAAAAAAATTATATATATAAAAAAATATAACCATATAACCCCCTAACAAAAAAATGAAATCAGCCATTTATCCCATGTTCCAAATATAAAAAGTAAAATATATAAACACAATAAGAAACATATTTGTCTAAACTATGAAATGATCACATTCCTGATCCTGCATGGTCAAAGGTTTAAAGACAAATATTCAAGTTTCTGAGGGAAAAAAAAATCAGCTGCTGTATGTCTGCTGCCACCTATGTCTGTGTTAGGAACTGTACCAGAGCAAGTGAGGTTTATTCTGGGGATTAGACAGAGGTGGCAAAAATAATATAATAGATATAGATAATCTGAAGTGCACTTGAAGGTCTACTGGTGAATGATAATGGTAATGAAGCATATGTAAATCTACCCCAAAACACTAGATACAATGAAGGTCTTCTGTCTACTGAGAATGGTGGTAGTAGTCCTACAAAAATAGTAGTGATAGAGTGTGAGTGTATGATTTAAAATATGTAAAAAAATATATATATAAAAATATCCCACAAGGAATAAATGCATTTTTCTGGACTGAGTGGCTGCCTAAAAAGGAAAAGTCTGACTCCAGAGGGACTTGTAAATGAGCTAGATGTAGTAGACAAACATGGATGACTATTATTTTTATCCATGTACATTTACAAGTCCCTCTGGAGTTAGACTTTTCCTTTTTAGGCAGCCACTCAGTCCAGAACATGCATTTATTCCTTGTGAGGCATTTTTGGATATATTTATATATCTCTATATATACATGCACACTACCCTTACTATTATGTTAGAACCACTACTACCATTTTCAGAAAACATTTACTGTATGTGTTGCATCTATTCCTTATACACATATTCCGGTATTTAAAGGGGCTATCCAGATTATAAAAATGTATCACCTATCCAAAGGTTCCAGGGGTCAGAGCAGGACTTAATGCTGTCATTAGCGGGTATCGGGGTCATGCTGGATAAACACCAATTAGGGCATCTCCTTCCATAGATGCCCCAGTGGGGAAGGTAGAAAGAATCCCAAGGAAAACCATTTCAATCCCTAGGATGCTGGCTTCTGCTTTGGGCTCCCCTAGAAACAACTGATCTCCATTTTTATGATCGGTGGGAGACCCCCACCAATTAGCCAGTTATTCCCTACTTTAAATTTTGGGATGACCCCTTTAATAACAGCCAGGATTGGAGAACAGAAGGCTTTTGTGGTGATAGTACAACTTTGTATTCCATCTGTTCCTATTCAGTTGAATGCAATGGTGCACTTTATGTCTGCATGATCACTTGAATGTATCATTTAGGTACAACATAATGTAAAAAATTATAAAACCATGACATATGATTTAAATACAGCTTTATAGTAATGACAACTTTGTAATGTACCGAGTCTAAATTTGTTAACACTTTTAAGATGTCTGCACAATGTATGGGAACACTGGTTAATATAAAATGTGGGTGGGAACCACAAATAAGGCCACAGAGTGGTCAGTATAGAACACATGTATAAAATACAGCATTGCCGTGCCCCTAAAAATGAGATTTGTTACAAAATGAGCTTTATAAATATGACATGCTATAAATCCATATAAAAACCAAAGCATCTAACAAAGTTAAAGGGCTATCCACATGATATGGGTTAAATACCAGAAATCCTGATAACTCATGCCACTTTTGTCTTACACAACTCTTTATCATCCATGTAATCGTAACCTACTCCGAATTGTATTATACTCCCAGAAACCCAATACATCTTACTTTTTTATTTTAATTATCTAAAAAAAATCAAAACAATCACAAACAAAAAAAAGAAAAATAATCTTTAAGAACCCCTCACTTATCAACCCACTTTACAAAGGTTTATGTTTAACCCAATACGTTACTTAAAACTATATAAAGTTATTGTGGCTTTTCACTTTCTATACTTTTAGGAACTTCTATTGTCAAAGGTTGGCCACTAGAGAGCATTCTAACACAAGGCAGGGCTCAGGTTCTGTCTGTAACGAACTGTTGATTATCTTTAGAGATATAAGGAATCACTATTCTCACAGGCACCAAAATGTCAAAAGTAGGCATCAAAATGATCCATACTGTGCTTACATGTGTCTGAAATAAGCAACAGGCACAAAGATCTTTCTTCCACATTAGGGCTGCATGATTTGAGGAAAACGTGCGATTGCCATTATAGATGTAAATAGAGAGGAGCGAAGTTACAGTGATTTGATTCGTCACAAACTTCTCGGCTCGGCATAAATTAGTTCAGCTTTCAGGTGCTCTGTCGGGCTTGAAAAGGTGGATACAGTCCTAGGAAAGTCTCCAGCCCACTGAAGCACCTGAAAGCTGAACTCATTTATGCAGGCTAAAGTCAGCAACTGCCGAGCCGAGAAGTTTGTGATGAATCGAATCACTGTAACTTCGCTCCTCTCTAGACGTAAACATTGCGATATCTATAGGTGATATAATAAACAAATGGTGAAATTCTCAATTTCATTTCTATCCCCCCACACTTTATGTCTATCCCCCCTTTACACATCTACATTCTCATTTCAATCCCCTAATATTACATCCCCCGATGTCACATTTCCCTCAATGTCATATGGGCATATTGACATATCGCAATTCGCAAAACTCATGATGCAATTGCGATATATCATGCAGCCCTATTTTGTATTGAAAACGAGAACTGGGAAGCAATGTTAACAGAAGGTGCTCCAGTTTTGAACATGTAGAACAGCTGGTCACAGACATCAGTGATGGATGAAACCAACAATTCTGACTGGTTTTATATATTACAGAACATTAAATGGTCATCATGTGCTTTCAACCAATAACCCGATGACTGGCAACCTGGAGTACGACAAGAAATAAAATCGGTTTTATTGGATTAAGGATTGAGAATAATTTCAGTTACCAATTCTGTCAAGCTTCTTATAAGGGTGTGTTTACACGCTAGTAACTAGCAGCCGCTGCGAGTTACGCTACCATTCATTTGAATGGGTCTGCGGACAGTCCGCAAATATGACCCTATTGCGGGATGTCTGTGGACCCATTTAAATCAATGGTTGCGTAACTTGCAGCGGGAAACCTGCTGCTAATAATAGCGATAGCATGTGAACGCACCCGGAAAGTAAGAACAAAATATGTCTGGCATTTCTGTAGGAATTACAGACACTCCACAAGTGATCTCAGCAGCCTGGGATTTGAGTCGGCTATAGTCAGCTGGAGGTGCAGAACTATCATAGAATGCAGTTCACACAAGCAGGTAAGTAGGAGATAAAAAAGCAGACAGTTGAACTCACCACTCTGATCTTTTACTTCTTTATTCGGGTAGTTTCAGGTACAGTCATAACTGATGCAGGGGCGCGTCAAGAGGATGGAACAGTTTCGCGTGGGATACACGCTTCGTCAAGCCAACGCGTCAAGCGTTGGCTTGACGAAGCGTGTATCCCACGCGAAACGGTTCCGTCCACTGGACGTGCCCCTGCATCAGTTATGACTGTACCTGAAACTACCCGAATAAAGAAGTAAAAGATGAGAGTGGTGAGTGCAACTGTCTGCTTTTTCTATCACCTACTTACCTGCTTCTTATAAATGTCCTTCATTTGATGGACTTTTTTTTTTTTGGCCATTTTTGTGTATGGGCATGCCTAGGGTTGCATATCTCGGTATTCTGAACATCTATGCATTTAAAATCTTGCAGTGGATTAAACACAACATGTGACATGCGATGAATTTGGAACCCAAACCACAATTCAAATTTCCACACAGATATTGGGCAGAATTTTTTCCTAAATGCATGGACGAGATTTTACAAATGTCATCCACTTTGCTGCTCCTGCAAATAATGTGGATTTTCTGCCAGGAAAATTCACAACAAATACACTTGAGTAATAACGGATGAGTAAGTTGATATGATGGAATTTCCACAAAAAGAACCCTTTAAAATCTGTGGGTATGTTCCCACTTACTGTAGAACTGTAGATTTTATGCTGTTGATTGTATGCTGCAAATGTTATGCTGTGAGGGTAGTGTCACACGTGCTATATTTTGCTACGTATTTTACTGCGTAATTGCTGCATATTTTCCTACGCAATTAAGTCAATAGGTAGCAAAATCAGCTGCAGAAAATCCGCAGCAAAATCCTGCATGTGTGACCCTACCATAACTGAATATAAATAATAAAAATGACAGCTCCTATACCTAGATACAATGTTCATGTGGTCCTCCTGTAGCTCTTTGTTTACATCACTGCAGCAAGTGACCAAATACTATATGTCCCAGTCTTCAAAATGTGAACCTTCAGCTGTTGCAAAACTACAACTCCCAGCATGCCCAGATAGCCAGTGCTTTTCGACGCATGATGGGAGGTGTACTTTTGCATCAGCTGCAGGTCCACAGTTTGAAGACCACTGTTGTATGTCCTTTACACTTTGTTGTTATTGTTGCAACAACATACGCAGAGGGACCACAGGACCATAAAAGCTGGGTATGGAAAAGGTTGGTGTGTGCCCTGTAGCATTTCAATAATCTTTTGTATCTTATCCTCCTGTCTGAATATCAAACAAGCTCCCAATGTCTAGACAAGGTGTAGAATGTTCCACATAAAGGTGCACTCAGGACCAGTGAGAATACAAAATTATTACTGGAAAATGATGCATAAGGATCAATAGAGCCACATTAATGGAGCTATGAATAATAAATGCTGAAATAAATAATTTAAATGTAAATGTGAAGACAGTGCTTTGTTATCCAACACACAGAATATAACACATGACTACCTATAAACAGCACAGCCACCTTCACCGGCTAAGCTGCTCATTACCTCCATCACCATCATCGGATCCTCTAAAGCTTGGTTCTTTCAACATGTCCAGCTCTGCTAGCATCCGTATATAGAGAGCGTTGTGGCGGAATGATGGGTAAAAATGTTCATCGCGCAACATGATGTCATAAACCTGTCAAAAATCAGTAAAGAAGAAATCAGATGCCAGTCCCTGGATGACAAATAGAATAAAAAGAAACACATATTGCACATATGGTGGAGTTGTACTTGGCTTAAAGTCGCTATATCGCTTTCTCTTACTGGCAGCAAGACAGGTGATACTGCAGCGCTGAAAGACTACCAACCCTCCTTCAATTACAGACTGGTTATCTAAAAAATTGTGTATATTCATTGGACGGAAGAACTATAGAACATTGTATTCTTCCTAAGTCATGGACCTCCTTTGTTATATTTCTGTTGACCTCTCGCTCTCTTCCTATATACCGTTTTATTCTTCCTTTTTTGTAATTTTTCCTTGTTTTCTATATCTGTGCTTAGATACGTAGCTACTAGCATTATGTTCATACTGATCTTAGGCTTTCTGAATCACATACTGTGCGGGCTTGATGGCCTTTATTATTGCTGCAGATGATTTATGTCCTACTTAGATGTATGTTTCTTCTTTCTTGTTGTCACCTGGATTATCCAAGTTCTCATTATAATTGCAGAGAAATTTGTTTTCTTATGCTTACATGATGGAACAATTGTTTTTGTTGGTTTGTTATTCTGCCTTACCCCTCCCTACATTTCCCCCTTCCCCTTTTTTTCTGTACCCTCCTTCTCCATTAAAAAAATAAATAAAATTAAATTAAAAAGAGTACTCTGGCCCTAAGACATCATATACACTATCGAAAGGATAGGGGATAAGATGTTTGATTGTGGGGGTACCAACGCTGGGGACCCCCGCAATCTCTCAAGCAGACACCCACCTGTGGCAGCTGCACAGAGAGATGTTCGTGCCATGTCTGAAGGGTCACGACTACGAGGCCAGAGTTTTGGGATGTCACAACTCCGCCCCCTTTTAACATCATGCCCCACCCATTCAACACAAGTCTATGGGAGGGGGCATGACGGCTGTCACGCCCGCTCCCATAGGCTTGCATTGAGGGGGCGGGGTAGGGTGTTTCATTTTGCAAGGCAAAAAATAAAATGTGAAATTTTTGCATACTTAGCTTACACCCCGAATCTCAGTGATGTAAAAGATATATGCCAAATTTCAAGAAGATTGGATAATATTTAGAGGTTGCACACTTAGATTTTTTTTAAAGTAGGTAAAAAAATATGATTTTTCAATGTTAATTACTTTTATTGGGAAAACTAGAAATCACAAACTTAAAGTAATATTAAAACTAGACACTAAGATTAATAGGTAGTATGACAATATATTAACACAATCTATATTAAAACAATATATTAACTTTGAACGATGCAATCCCTTCTTTTGTTTGCTTGGTGATGACTATTCTGTGATGCTTGACTACCCCCAACAAGAATTGTTTTTGTTGTTCGTCCCTGACCGATTTGTTAAACTTTTTTATCAGAGCAATTCCTCTTTCTGCGGTATCACTGACCACCTTGAGAGCGTTCACATGGCTTCTTAGAGAATCACTGCAGTATTTGGTCACGTTGTGGATCCCAAACAATTCCAAGAACATCTTTGTTTTATTAGTAACGAATTGGCTCAGGTCTTTTCCTTCAAAAACTAGGTTTTCACCCTCTAATAATTTCATTTCCTTTTTCTTTGCAGGTTTGGTTTCTACATCTTTAGTCATATTTTCCTTATCAGCCTGAGTGATACATTCGTCCAAAAAAGCCAATCCTACGTTTGTTTCTGACAGATACCAAAAGTATCGCTTAGCAACTGTGAGAGCACTTTTTTGATGCCTGCATCTGGGTAAGTGCTCAGAAGCTGTAGCATATCCAAATCATTCTTTGGAGCCCAATGACTTACTATTGCCTCGTGTCAAAAGCAAACATATATGAGGCTGACATATTTCATTCCTTTCAATTCTCATTGAGGAATATTCAACTGTTTAGCGAAGAGGACAATTTTAAGTGCATATATTGCCTTTGCCATCCACCTTGCTTGATGCAGAGCCCCTGGGATCCAAAAACTAAATATTAGAAATGTCACTAGTTTGAGATAAAAGTGATCAATGTGTGCAACCCCTAAATATTATACAAGCTTTTTGAAATTTGGCATATATATCTTTTACATCACAGATTCGGGGAGTAAGCAAAGTCATATGAAAATCACATCTTTGGAAAAATGAAACACCCTAGGACGGGGCGTGGCGTCACAAGGGGGTGGAGTTGTGACGTCACGATACTCCGCCCCCGGGGTCGTGACTCTTCAGACACGGAGCGATCATTGCTTCGTGCAGCTGAGACAGGTGGGTGCTGAATGAGAGATTGCGGGGGGTCCCCAACGGCGGTAGCTCCGCGATCAGACATCTTATGCCCTATCCTTTGGATGGGGATAAGATGTCTTAGGGCTGGAGTACCCCTTTAATAAAGAATGAGTAAAAAGGAATACATAAAGTAGAATGTTACACAATAAAACACAATGGTGGTGGTGGTGAGGATTTATTAATGGTGTAGTATTTTTTTGTGTTTGGGTTTTTGAAACCCCCCCACTGTGTGTTTTTTACTTATTTAATATTGTAGGGCATTACTTCTGTGCAGTGCGACTCATAATGAAATCCACTGACTCCTAACAGGAACCCTGCTTGAAGAGACGCATTTCCCTAGTGGAAAAGTGCTTATTGCTTATTTGTTTAGCAGTTTCTATTTTCTTTAAAAGGTTTAAGGAGCAAAAAATACCTTCAGGAAAAAAAAAATGTAAAGCAGATAAATTAAAAAGGAAAAGCAGATAAATTCAAAAAGGTCACCATGTGCACACCAGAGAAATTAAAATGTGAATGTATTTAGTACTAAAAGACTTGGGAGTATGAATGAATTAAAAATATTGTTTGTTTTTTTTCTCTGTCCTGTGGGGAAGGGGGGGGGGGGATTTATAAAGAAATGTATGTTTTATCAATGTCTTTGAGAAATATGTGATATTCATTTTATGTAAGTCATGAGTATAAATGAGACTTTTTTTTTTTAAGTCTGTTGCAGTATCATACATGTATTTGTATTTTGTACATAAGGGCAACTTTGTATTTTTTGCATGAAACAAAATATTCTTCTATGATTTCTAATATAATGTATTTATGTACAATATTCTTGGGAATAAAATATTTTTTTAAAAATGTTAACAAATATGCAAAATAAAATCTAAGAATTACAAAAAAATTACCAAAAATTCTTGAAAACACAAAATAAGTTACAGGATACAGATACGGAGGAACAGTTCTGTGACTCTTTTAAAGAAATAATATTTACTTATAGAGCCAACAAATGAATGTTGCTTATAAACATGTTACCTCTACTGATACTTCTACCACATATCAAGCC
The DNA here is from genome assembly GCF_029499605.1 of Hyla sarda. Lineage (NCBI taxonomy): Eukaryota > Metazoa > Chordata > Amphibia > Anura > Hylidae > Hyla > Hyla sarda. Next base: position 79,231,028 of record NC_079193.1, on the reverse strand, counting down.
CAGGGCTTGTGGAAGAGATGCTGTGCAGACTCCACAGTGACCACTTTGCCCGAGCCGCCTCGGCTCGGGCAAAGTGGTCACTGTGGAGTCTGCACAGCATCTCTTCCAGCAAGGCAGATGGCAAATCGGACGCATGGGGTGTGTCTCGGGACTGTCGCATGGCTTCATGTCATTGCCGAGAGGTGGCTCGGTAGTATGGCAGGGCTACAGGAGATGGAAGTGGCCCAGACGACGGCCCCAAGTGAACCAACAGACTGTAAGCATAAAGAATAACTATGGCTATTTTGCTATATATTTAGCAGTGGCAGGGCAGTACTTATGGTGTTACTTTTTCTTTAAACAAGAGACTCTGCTTGCGGATTCTGCTGAAAGAACGAACATGTACATTCTTTTGAATCAATTTCCGCAGATGAATTTTCAGCTGCTAAAATTCCACAGTGTGAATGGGTCAGCGGAAGGTCCATTCACACTAATGTTTAGTTCCATGCAGCAAAATTCCAGAGCGCAATTCCAAGTGCAGAAATTCTGTAGTGTGACCATACCCTTAGAAGTGTAACCCAAGACATACTCCTTTATACATAGGAACTACTAAGTAACAAACCAGAGTGCCTCCAGCTGTTGCAAAACTTTGCAGCCTTTGGCTGTCCAGTTATGCTAGGCGTAGTACTTTTGCAACAGCTGGAGGCACCCTGGTTAGGAAACACTGAAGAAAAGTGTGCTTATCGCTTCCCCGTATGCTATAATTCCCACTACAAATTGGTTACAAAGATTTTAGGGACTAAAGTAAAAATCACCCCAATAAGTGTTAAACAGATCACTTACAAAACTGATGACCATTAACAATCTATTTGAAATCCTGTCTTTTATATGGTTTGTAGGCACATGCAGCCTGTGGTTCTTTGGATTTGTGTTTTAAAACATGACAATTTAAGACTCTTGCCTTTTTTTGGACCTCATCAAAGATCTCAGGCGTCGGATCTTCATTGTTTACCACTTCTTCGAGCTTTGCTAACAAATAATCGTCAATGTGAACTCTTGGTGATGCCTGGAAAACAAATCAATAACCTGAAATTCTGATAAGTTACTCCCCAAACAACCACCAGGAACTGGCGCCCATCCTTCAGACGAGCTGGTGGCACTTATGTCACCAGCAATTCTGAAGAAAAGATGGGGAACACTCATGACATGCACAAGAACATGCACATACAGTGTGTGCACTTTAGGCAGTAACACTATTTCGGGCATTGCCCTCTGTTACTTAAAGGGTCACATCTAACTTTAAATAGGTGGTGGAGCATTGTGATGAAAGTCATAAATAGCGACAAGAGGTAGATGAATAAGCATTCTCCAACTGCGAGGGTCGCAAATACACACACGCAATCATTCACTAAGGTGTTAAAGAAACAAGCTATTTTGCACATATTATCTATTCCTATATACGTTTGACATTGTAATACCTTTTCTGATAAGTACTGATCAAACACGCCAACTGCAGCCACCCTTAACAGCCCCTTAGTTTGACTGGCTTGGTGTTTTCCATCACGTTGTCGGCTCCGCAGCACCTCCAGCTGTTGCTGTGCAGTCACCCGGTACCCCTCTACTGTGAGCCAGAAGAAGAGGTGAGCTTGCCCCCCGGTCTGCTGCATAAAATCTAAACAAGAAAGCAGAAACACATTTATTTCTCATCAATAACAAAGGTGACCATTTTTACAAGGTATTAGACTTGTCCTGATATGTTCAAGAGAAGGCAAGAGAAAAAGGAGATTAAAAAAGGTACCAGAAGCCAATTAAAAACCCCTTACTAAAAGGGAACCAATTAATAAGTGTCTTTAGAAGAATTCCAGATGTCCTAAAAATATGTCTAGATTTTAAAAAATATGACATTTAGAAATGTATCTATATTTTTAGTTATATGTTTTTAATTACTGACAAGAGCCAGGAACAGAAATGTGTTCATTATTTCTAAGCTGTATTCTGAATATACCCGTATTTTTCGCCCTATAGGACGCTCCGGCATATAAGACGCAACTTTAAATGAGGAAAATCTAGAATACAATGTAGTGATCTTCAACCAGCGGACCTCCAGATGCTGCAAAACAACAACTCCCAGCATACCCGGACAGCCGTTGGCTGTCCGGGCATACCAGGAGTTGTAGTTTTGCAACATCTGGAGGTCCGCAGGTTGAAGATCACTGGTATAGGAGGTAGTACTCACGTGTCCCCGCCGCTCCGGACCGTCACCGCTGCCCTGGATGTCGCCTTCCATTGCTGTCGCCGCGTCCCCGGGGTGTCCCTGTCGCTCTGGAACATCTCTGCTGCCCGGTATCCTCGCTCTCCGTCGTCGCCATCACGTCGCTACGCACGCCGCTCCTATTGGATGACAGGGCGGCGTGCGCGACGACGTGATGACGATGAAGGAGAGCGCCGGCCATGCAGGGGATCCCGGCACAGAGCAGACACCGAGGAGGCAGGTAAGGTCCCTCCCGGGGCAGCCGGGTTAGTGTCAGCTTTGATCACCGCGTCTGAAGTGTTAATACAGGGTATCACCGTGATCGGTGATGTCCTGTATTAGCCGTGGGTCCCGGCCGTTGATGGCTGCAGGGACCGCCGCGATAGGTGTGTATTCACCGTATAAGACGCACCAACTTTTCCCCCCCAGTTTTGGGGAAGAAAAAGTGCGTCTTATACGGCAAAAAATACGGTACATTTTATTTCACTTTTATACATTATCAAGGGGAAGCCATATTGCATGTGTTTCTGATCTGATATCAGCATTAAGAGCAGCATTTAGTGCAGCTCTATGGCAGGGCTGGACTGGGACCATATAGAGGCTTAAGCATTTTAGACTAAGCAACCCACTTTGGCTGTGGGTGTTTCTACATGAGGGCAGAGCCACAAAGGGGAGGGGCCAAATGTTAATCATAGTTGGGTACAACAGTGTATATAACCTAAAATGTATTATTATATATACATGTATACACACAAAAACTGTTCTTGACCAAATCCTGTATACAGAGATTATTATTACAAATAAAACTAATATACAAGTAGGGATATTATCACCATTCATATTGCCATTATACTTTTAATTGACCAAATCCAGTATACTGAGACCAATATTACCAATAATACCAGTATACAAGGAGATATAGTATCACTATACATATTGGCTGGCTTCTGGGCAATTAATAGCATGGAGTCTGCTTTGTGCTGCAGCTCATGGTGACGTTAAACATGTGCTGGAGCGCAGAGGAAGGATGTTCAGCCTCTTCTGGCTGCCTGCTTAATGCGGGTGGTGACCAGAACGATTAACAGGGCAAGAAGCCAATGGATTTACATTCCATTGGATTCCATGGATTTACAGTCAAACAGCCGAGCGCTTCATTACAAAATAGAAGCACATCATTAAGATATGCTTTTTGTTAAATGTGTGCCGGACTGGACAGCCCTGCAGATGGCCCAGCCCACAGGTGTGCCCAATGGGCTCCAGGGACATAGGAAACAATAGTCTGGAGGGGACTCATCGACTTCTATGAAAAAATTTCCTAGGCATGCTCTGTGTGCAGAGGTCAGCATGCAGGTAGGGAAAGGAGGGAGCTGTCAGCTATCGTAAATGGTGGATCCTCTATTATTAATAAATCCCTGTAATAATGTCTGTGAGGACAATGAGTATAATGAGAAATGATCTCTAATTGTCAGCTCATTATGATGCTCAGAGACTGAAAGGAAAACTTAAATATTTCAGAATTCATTCAAAATTTAGGGACTAGAATGGAAATGAGAAAAACAATCAAAAAATCTTAAAAATATGTTTAACCTATAAACTTGATTTAAGCAATTCAGAATTTCTATGACACGGTCCCATTATGCAAAACAATCTTTTGTTCTGGTCGGATTGTAAAAGTACTGTTGTGGGAAAGGAAGCACGACAAAGCTACTAGTTTGTGTGACAAATGTTGTCCAGGACCTTTTCACACCACTTTCTTCTCTAAGTGCTGGAAATCCTATAAGGACATCATAAACTAAAGCACAGCAGACATGGTCAAACAAATTTACCCAGGACAACGCTTCACCACAGATATAGTCATGGCCATAAATGTTGGCACCCCTAAAATTTTTCTAGAAAATTAAGTATTTCTCACGGAAAAGGATTGCAGTAACACATGTTTTGCTGTACACATGTTTATTCCCTTTGTGTGTATTGGAGCTAAACCGAAAAAGGGAGGAAAAAAATGCTAATTGGACATAATGTCACACCAAACTCCAAAAATGGTCTGGACAAAATTATTGTCACCCCTTCAAAATTGAGGAAAAATAAGATGTTTCAAGCATGTTCAAACTCTTCAAACTTCAAACTCACCTGGGGCAAGTAACAGGTGTGGGCAATATAAAAATCCCACCTGAAAGCAGATAAAAAGGAGAGAAGTTCCCTTAGTCTTTGTGTGTCTGGGTGTGCCACACTAAGCATGGGCAACAGAAAGAAAAAAAGAGAACTGTCTGAGGACTTGAGGACCAAAATTGTAGAAAAATATCAACAATCTCAAGGTTACATACAAGTCCATCTCCAGAGATCTAGATTTGCCTTTGTCCACAGTGCGCAACATTATCAAGAAGTTTGCAACCCATGGCACTGTAGCTGATCTCCCTGGGCGTAGACGGAAGAGAAAATTTGATGAAAGGTGTCAACGCAGGATAGTCTGGATGGTGGATAAGCAGCCCCAAACAAGTTCCAAAGATATACAAGCTGTCCTGCAGGCTCAGTGAGCATCAGTGTCAGTGCAAACTATCTGTTGACATTTAAATGAAATGCTATGGCAGGAGACCCAGGAGGACCCCACTGCTGACACAGAGACATAAAAAGACAGGACTACATTTTGCCAAAATGAACTTGAGTATGCCAAAATCTTTCTGGGAAAACATCTTGTGGACAGATGAGACCAAGATAGAGCTTTTTGGTAAAGCACACCATTCTACTGTTTACTGAAAACGGAGTGAGGCTTACAAAGAACAGAACACAGTACCTACAGTGAAATATGGTGGAGGTTTAATGATGTTTTGGGGTTGTTTTGCTGCCTCTGGCACTGGATGCCTTGAATGTGTGCAAGTACCACGAAATCTGAGGATTACCAATGGATTTAGGGCCGAACTGTACAGCCCAGTGTTAGAAAGCTGGGTTTGTGTCCGAGATCTTTGGTCTTCCAGCAGGACAATGACCCCAAACATACATCAAAAAGCACCTAGAAATGGATGGCAACAAAGAGTTGGTGAGTTCTGAAGTGGCCAACAATGAGTCCAGATCTAAATCCCATTGAACAACTGTGGAGAGATCTTAAAATTGCTGTTGGGAAAAGGCACCCTTCCAATAAGAGAGACCTGGAGCAGTTTGCAAAGGAAGAGTGGTCCAACATTCCGGCTGAGAGGTGTAAGAAGCTTATTGATGGTTATAGGAAGCAACTGATTTTTTTCCCCAAAGGGCGTGCAACCGAATATAAAGTTATGGGTGCCAATAATTTTGTCCAGCCAGGCTTTTAGCGCTTGCAGGGGGGAGGTGACAGCTTCCGTCTCGCAACTTTAACCTTACCAGCGCCGCGGCCCGCAACTTAATTTAAAGCACAGAAAGCCTGCAACTCATTCATTTAAAGCGCCGTGGATTCAAATGAATGGGGGGGGGGGGGGGGAGATAAAGGGCAGTCCTCTAGGTGGCTTTTTCCCAAGAAAACAAAGTTTTCCCAAGTCCCCAGGTAACCCCAAAAAAGCCTAACCCACAATGATGTTTCGGGGTGGCTAGGAAGCAGACTGCAGAATTTCTTTCCAGAATGGGAGAAAATATCAAACTGCCGCTGGGTCCTCAGTACCATCAAAGAGGGCCTGCGGTTGGAATTCTCCAGTTTGCCTCCTCCCTGCCTGGGAGTGCAGGAATGCTTCTGTGTACTGGGAAAAAAGAATTCTAAGCTTCTTACATTCGTGCCCCTCAAACCTAATATCCTGTATGGTTTTAGGCTGTTTTTCTTCAGTAATATTCATGGCTAATTTGACATGTTTGATCAAATTGTCAGTCTCTTCAGCGGAAAAAAAAAGGTTTTCTTGAGGAGGCTTCATCCTCAGAAGAAGAGTTTTCTTCAGATTCAGATGAAGGTTCAATGGCACCCTCTTCCTCGGAACTTACATTTACCACTTGAGACGGAACAGAATCACCAGACATAGATACAGGCACAGATATCAGGGCTGCGACCGCACTTGGTTGTGCAATTTTGAGAGCCTCACTGATCTCTTTTTTTTTTTTTATCATGTCCTGCATGGACGTCAGAAAAGAGGATCTATCTGCTGCCATTATGTTAGCTACACACGCTTGACAGATAGACTTCTCATAATTAGGAGGCATCTTTCCTTTACAAGAGCTACACTCCTTATATTTAGACTTTTTTTAAATTTATTTATTTTTAGGCACATCACCTCCGTAAAAAAAAAAAAAAAAAAAAAACAGAGAAACCTGACTAAAATTAGAAACTCCAAAATGGAAAGAGCACACTCACTCAGGTATCCTGGAACTTTTTGCAGGTACTGTGGACGGAATCTTTGCCGAGTCCTCAGCTGAATCCCACTTGGGGTCCTCCTTGGAGCTCATGACCTTCTCCTTCAGGAACCGCTGCACACACTGGGGAATAGGCTGGCTAACTTCTGCTTGTGGAGCATGATGCTGGTACAGAGGGCCACCTAAATATTAACAGACAGCCCTCCGCACCTGATCCCGGCATCTGACATCATTTCCGCTGCACCAGACATCACTTCCGGGCTTCTTACTTCCGCACCAGGCCTCCCGGCCTGTGCGTGACGTCACTCCCGGCGCACAGTCCCCAGCATCCCACGTCACATCCTGCCTCCTCCTGGAATGTCTGTAGCAACCTGCAGAGGGACGCCGTAAACAGGGGGAGTTACCGGACCTTGACGCGCGACCACCGGCAGCCGAAGGACAGCCCTGGATTCCGCCCGCAGTCCACAGCACGCGACCAGCCGGAGCCGTCCAAGTAACAGGAGCAGGCAGTGAGGTCTTCCCCAGACTAGGGGAGCCTGCTAGGGAATAGAACCCTGAGACTACTACAGGGTGAATAGCTATTCCCTCAGCCTCAGTATCCAACTGGAACAGGAACTCCTGCCCTACTAGGCTTCCCAAGGACAGGAAACCACTGGAGGCTGGGGAGGAGGGACCCGCCTTTTATCGTCTAGGTTTCGTGTCTTTAGGGGCGGAGTCCCTCTCTCAGTTGGTGCTGTCATGGCGAAAGGGAAAACCTGTCACTGCAATCATTTTCTGTGAGAAATACTTCATTTTCTTGAAAAATTTCAGGGGTGCCAACATTTACAGCCATGACTGTAGCTATATGTTTAATATTATGATACCCCATGTCAGGGAAAATAATAAGCCTAATAATATGTTCCTATATAGATGCCCACACAAACCTAAAGACAACTGTTCTATATGAGACATGGCACAGTGAAGCAAATATAAGGCAGATGATGGAGGAAGAGCTGATATAATTCTAAATTGCTTTAGCTAATAGAAATTATATTGAGCTTTTTAGAATTGCTCCAATGGATTTATATTAAGCTAAAAACAAGTATATTTCTGTCATGGATAATCTGTGCTAAAGATAAGGACTAAAAATGTCTCAACGCACAAAAGATGACTTTGTAATGATGATCAGATCTGTGCAATAACCAGATTATAATAGCACTGGGGAAGTGAGAGCACATGAGAAACCAGTGACTGTATATTACTGACACAAGCCGATTTATTAAAGCAGTCAGTCCACTTTGTCTACCAATCCCAGTTTATTTTAATTCAGTTAGAGCATGGTTCCCCAGTTACCATTGTATTTTCCCCTGCACATACTATATGCACAGGCATTTGTTTTAAGCAACAAGCTATGGATCAGAATCCCCTCAAAATGCTGGACAAATTAACAAATATTTTGTCTTTTAAAATGCGAGGCATTACGCAATGGGTCTGTTGGGTGCTGTTTGTGTTTGGCTTAAAGGATAAGTCTCATGCTCAAAAACTTGCGCCCCCCCCCCCCCAGCGATCCCCTGTTTGGAGCCTCGGAACGCTAGAACAGGAGCGTGTCACGACCCCCGCCACGCCCCCTCCATATAGTTCTATGGGAAAGCCGTTCAGCAATCTTCGGCTCTTTCATAGAACTATATGGAGGGGGAGTGGCAGCCTCCTCTTCAGGCGGGGGTCGTGAAGCGCTCTTGTGCTAGCGCACGGGGGCTCCAAACAGGAGAACGCGGGGGGCCCCAGCGGTTGGATCCTGCGCGATCTAAAACTTTTTGAGCATGAGATTTGTCCTTTAAAGGAGATTGCTTCTATGCCAAACAATGGAATTTTTTTTTTATGTAAACCTAACCTAATGTTATCACTGCCTTTAAAACCCTATACATGTGTATTGTACTGTATTTAGTTTTGGAAAATCCTCAACAAATCTATAGGGTCTCAATGTGAAGTAATGACAACATAATTGATTCTGTAAAGATAAACAAAAGGCCTAGTATAGTTCCCAAGCCAAATAAACAGAATTGGGAAATTTAATTAAAACTTGTGCAGAGGAGTTGCCCATTGCAGCCAATCAGATCGCTTCAAAAGGCCTCTGAAAAAAACAAAGAAACAATCATCACTTTTCCTCCGCACAGGTTTTGATATAACCCCTCCAAGGGCTGCAATGTTTTAAATAAATCTAAGTCAAAGTTTAAGGTGTAAAAAGAAACATGTTTTACAATCGTTGTCACCAAAATATACTCCTCTAGGACAGAAGTGCCATTCATTTGTGTTCCACACGGTGCCACAGAAGTCTCAATCTGTCTGAGGACAAATTTGCCTATAGAAACCAATCAGGTCTCATTTTACAGTCTGCTCTGGTAAAAGGAAAGCTGAGCTGTGATCCTTGCGGTGGGCAAATCAGGCAGTTTTTGTCCTCAGAAAGATGAATACATTTGTGCCACATTGTTCAGAAAACACAGTGGGTGGGAAACTATCATTAGTAGTAGCACATATCTTTGCGCAACACAAAAACTGCGGCGCAAGTGTGCGGTTTTTCCATTATAGCAAGGGGAGCCGGAAGACTAGCTTAGTTCTCCAGGAGATGGAACCAGTGGTCCATATCCTCGTATATCAAAGACAGGGGTTAATGATAGGGCTTTAGTTGGCTCCTGCACCGTGCCATATCAGGGAGGAAAGGTTATTCCCATTCACGGACAATGTATTTCTAGTATTATCTCCATTGTATTTAAAGGTACGTTATAGACAAACAGACAGGCAGTTCATACTAGGACTTGTCTATGCGTATTTTGAGTGTGTTTGAGACTAATGTTGTAATTTCCTCATTCAGTCATCATGCTCACACGGAGTCGTTTTGGTTTTCATATTGTTTGACCTCGTTTTGGTCATGACAATCCGGGCAATGGTACATCGAGGGACTATATCACGTCTATACTTTATGTCATTAACACTGTTATCCTTATGTGCTATTATAACAAGAAAGTCCAATTGTAAACAATCTGTTAATTTGAAAATGTTTAATAAAAACTATTTAAAAAAAAAAGTGTGCTGTTTTTCCCAGCTGCTGTACAAAATTCATTTTGTTGCGCATGTCAATAAAATTTGTGCAAAAAAAATAAAGTAAATAAAAAGCTCATACAAAGCTTATACAACCTAAATACGGTTATTTATTTGGCATATTTTATTATTCATTACTACTTGTTATTTTTATTTTTTGTTGTTTGCTTTATCTTTTTGATTTATAATACCCAAAAAAGATCACCTTTAAGGAGATCTTAGAATTATTATTATAAAAGCTCATAAAAGCAGCGCTCTAAAGCCAACATTGTGTACAAAATACTGTACTAAAGTGAATTGATATACCATATTTATCGCTGTATAACACGCACTCTCATTTTAACAGGGAAATTTTAGTAAAAAAAAAAAAAAATGTTAAATAAATTATTTGGACTAAATGCCACATCATCCCCCCAACTTTTATTCCCCCTGCTCCTTAGTTTGGTCCCCCCCATGCCACATCATTACTTCCCCTTTATTAGCCCTGTGCCACATTAACCCCCCCCCCCCCGATCCTGTGTGCCTCATTTACTGTGACTCCCCCTTGCCTCATCATCCCTCTGTCTTATCACCCCCCCTTTCAATATTCCCCCATTTCATCATTACCCCCCCTTCATTATTCCCCCATCTCATCATCCCCATCTCTAATCATTCCCCCCTGTTTCATCACTACCCCCCTCTCATTATTCCCCCCTGTTTCATCACCCCCCCTTCTCCCCCTGCATTAAATATTTTTTATTTTCCATTACTTGGCCACGCTCCGGCAGGCGCAGGTCAGGCAGCTGGTCTTGCGGGCTGTGCGGCCAGTAAACATTGATGACTGACGTCTCATACTGGCTCCTCTGTATGGTGTCAGGGATGTCACTTTCTATTCTCTGCAGCCGCCGCTGGCGACTGTTCTAAGGTGGCTGGGCTGCTAAACTCTTAAAAAGCAGTCGACACTGCGGCCACACTGACCAGCGGCAGCTGCAGGGAATGACGAGTGACATCCCTGATGCCACGCAGAGGAGCCGGCACAGGACGTCACACATCCTGCTTCACTGACTGCGCAGCACGCAAGAACTGAGCTTGTCTGAGCACGGCCAGGTATGGAGAATGAAAAAATAACTAACAGAGCAGGGGAGAGGTGTCCGGGCCTGAAGAAGCCACCGCTGGTCACGGATTTAAAGTGGCCGCGGCCAGACTGCTGATCCTTAACAAGCAGCAGCTGATGCGGCACTTTAAATCAGTGACCAGCACGTTTATTGGTGTATAACAAGCAGGCAGGGTTTTTGCCTTAAATTTAAGTTTTAAAAGTGCGTATTAAACGCAGATAAATACGGTACCTTGTTTATGTGCTATAATGTTAACACTACATATCTGTCGTACTATACTATGTATCTTTATGCAATGAATCATTTTTTAGATAAAACTTGTTGAAGCTCATTCCAGTTGTACAAGGAAGCACATGACCCAAAAAAAAAAATTTAAATAAAAAGATGAAGCCAGCGTAAACAACTAAGATAGAGCAATATTCTGCAGGTACACACCAGTCGATAAATTCCCCCAGTGTGTACACTCTGCAGCAAACACATTCCTCTCGTTCTTGCTCTAGATTTAGAACTTGATGCAAATGGCTTGGTTCACAAAGGTGAGAATCTGTTCCACTGTTCCAGGAAGTGTAAAGAAAAACCTTGGGCTTTCATTTACTGTCACATACTGACAATAGAAATCATCAAGGTATTAGGCATTATGAAAATACATAACATAACAGCTCTAATGTCCCCTCCAAGCCATATACAATTATTTCATACAAGAACCTGAAAGGCATTGGAGTAGTACTGCAAGAAAACGTAAAGGCAACTGGTGCTGGGGATTTTTCAGCTTTGTAAAACTCAAAAAAAGTTCCCTTTTCACCAGAACACAACTACTACTCTACATTTTGTGGCAGTTCTTAGACGCAAAGACAGGGGTGAAAATATCTAAATGACTAAATAAATAAATGTATAAGTAAAAAAATAAAAAGTCCTTTTTTTTGTCAAATGTGGATCTAAAAAGTATAGTATGAAAAATCATGTGTGATTTAAGTTAGCAAGTCACAGATAGGCTACATTAATAAAATATTGGGAGGAGGGTGTATCCTCCCTTACAGGGGTATTCCCAACATCAAAAGTTCTCTCCTATCCACAAGGTAGCAGATAACAAGCTGATCAGTGTGCTCTGATTCAGAGAACAAAGGTTAATTTCCTATTCAATAAATGGCGCTGCAGTGTCTGTGCGGCCAGTGCTCAATTAAAGGGGTGATCCGGCTTTATACATCTTATCCCCTATCTAAAGAATAGGGAAAAATATGTATAATCGCAGGGGTCCCGCTGCTGGGGACCCCGCGATTTCGGTGCAGCCCCATGTATTCTGAATGCTGGGGGCTGCACTGAGATCGCTGGGGTCCCCAGCGGCTGGATCCCTGCGATCATACATCTTATTCCCTATCCTTTGGCTAGGGTAAAAGATGAATAAAGCTGGAATACCCCTTTAATTCTCAAAGGGGCTTCCAAAACTGTAGAGTGCTAAGAATGAATGGAAAGGTCATCAATCTCCGGAGGCCTTCAAAGAACGAATGTAGTGTGCACCATTTTTTGGAAGGACAACTTTCCTCAATTCTTAGGATCAATGGAAGTCCTTGTGGTTTGACTCTAAACAATCAAGTTGTAATGTGGATGGGGGTAACTTTTAATCTTGGGATAATTCCTTTAGGATAATCAGAGTAAGGAACTTAAGGGGGACCTGTGGCCAAACAAAATAAATTGATATTTTACTGTCATTGAATAATTTAGGGTGCTCTGATCACACTCCTTGTTACAGTTTTTTTTCTATACATCCTTCTGACATTAAAACCGTAATTTTTGGTGGGTTGGCCACAGGTCCTCTTTAAGTAGCCGCTCTTGTTTTGATAGAGGAGCAAAATAATATGAATGTTTTTCACTCACCCATAAAAAACTGTAGTGCAACATTGTGTACAAGGATTTTGTCCAGTGGGACTGTGCAAAGTTTTCCAAAGTTTGCAGCCAACTTCAAAGTATCAATTTCCTGTAAAAGATATGCAAAATGGCATTATGCTTCCAAGATATTTAGAAAAACATCAGAAAGACTGTGCCTAGATTGGTGTGCAGCAGAAATGGCTTAAAGGGGTGTTTGAAGATCATATATAAGTTACCAAAGAAGGAAATGTGATAAAAAAGCAAAAGGTACCATAACCTGATAAATCCCACACTGCTTCTAGTTTACTAGGCTGTAGCGATGACCTGCTTGAGTGATCACTGTCTCTTGCTGTACACCGCAGATGCCAATGACTGGTTGCAGCAGTCATGTGGGTATACGACTCAAGTATAGCCCTCAGATATCTTTGTGAATCTCATAGACTTTGTCTAGAATGGCAGCACACGTGAATGACCAGCTGCCCATTCAAACTGGGACCACAGGACCCCCATTGTCCTGATTAATGTGGATCCCAGTAGTCAGACCCCCCAGAAATCAGACACATATCACTTATGTGGATAGTAAAAGCCTGTTGATCTTTCACTGGTGAGAGCTTCAGTAATAGGCACAACACACGTTTAGCTGAGCTTCTGTACCTATGTAGGATAAGCCCATGCGCTTAGGATTTTTTTTTTTTGTTATGCAAACACAGTGAATTTCTACCATAAAAATTGTGCATCCTCAGCAAATTCTGTATTTGTTAGGCTGGGTTCACACCACGTTTTTGCAATACAGTTCCCATATATGTTTTCAATTCAAAAACCGTACAGAACCGTAATGAAAACCGTATGTATTGACTCTCCATTGAAAATTGTATGCACAAAGATGCATCCGGTTGTGTCTGTTTTGTAACCTGTACGGCTTTCTCAGTTTTTTTTCCCGTACCCAAACCTGTAGACTACCATGGTTTTTGGTCCGGGTGAAAAACCGTATTGAAACGTATACATTTTTTTTTTTAACATGGGAGTCCATGGGAACCGTGCAGAACTGTATGTGCGTACGGTTCCATCCGGTTTTCACCAAATGGCTTTTAACTTCGCACAGTTTTTTTTTCTTGAATTTCAATCAAACAAGTGTAACTTTATTCATAATAAAGTGAAAAGTAAAAAATATACACAGATTAAAATTTGTACATATGATACATTTTGATACATTTTAGTCAGGTTTTGAGGAATCCGTTTTTTATCAAAAACCTGATATAAGAACTGTATTGCAAAAACATGGTGTGAACCCAGCCTTAGCGTGCATGCACACCACGTTTTCATTATACGGGTGCCGGATCCGGCTGGGGGAGGGGAAAACCGTGCACTCCCGCACCGGCGCTGAAATACATTAACTTTAATGAGCCAACCGGAGTATACTACGTTATGAGGTCTGGTCAGAAAACCGGATACGGGTAAAAAATGAGCCGACCGGAGTAAAACGGTGACTCCGGTCGGCTCATTAAAGTCAATGGATTTCAGTGCCGGTCCGGCTGGGTTACGGGAGCGCACGGTTTTCCCTTCCCCAGCCGGATCCGGCACACGTATAGTGAAAACATGGTGTGCATGCACCCTTACATATGGCGTTCAAATTCTGTTACATAAACAAAACATATCACTTTATTATCAAAATAGTTTTTCTTTATATATCATATGTAAATAAGAGGGACCATGGGTACTACAAATATATAATAGGTCACATACAAAGGTAGTAAATGGTAGTATCCAATGAGATTTTTGTATACATTGTGGATTCACCACAGATTTTACTCCTATACATTGAATGGGTGAAAATAGTGATGAAAATCCATCACAAAAATTGGCATGCTACCAATCTTAAAATCCGCATTACTTGTCAATTTCCGTGCAAAAAGTAAGTTAATAAGAGTAGTAAAATCTCACCCACATGCCTGGTACCGTCATCAGTTGCAGCTTTACCTGCACAAATCCATAGGTAAAATCTGCAGTGAATCCATCCATTCACATGTACAATATCCTGCGCTTATTTAATGCAAAGGATATGTTAACTAAATGCTGTGATCAGTCGTTTAGTTTACATTCAAATCTGCAACTTTACATCCTATGCAACAAATATGTGCAGGATACAGTACCTATGAACACATCCTAAAGGAGATACACCACTCACAGAAGCTTCATAACTCCCTTACTGTGCAGACAGTCGGGGGTCCGGGTTGTCGGACATATCGATTAAGAAATAAATGGACTGTCTTAAGAGCATCAATGCTTAAGTCTTGGAAAATCCCTTTAACATTGAATTCACTGCCACAAAAACCCATATACAGGAGATGCATGTTTCCTCCAAAAGCCAGGGGAGAACATAAGTGTACGGAGAGTTCCAGTTACATCTCAGCACCTAGAATTTCAAAGTAAGCAGTGTCCACAAGGGCTACATTTCACAATGCTTACATAATTGTCATGGAATGTTATGTTAATGTGTTCTTAAAAGGGAGAGTTATCTTGTAATGTCTAGGCCAACTCTTTGGAGACACATTTATTTATAAACCTTGACTTATTATCTGGTATTGCCATGGAAACAATCTAATAATCATGTTAAGTGGTGACCATAACGATAACAATAAAAAGGAGTCTAATAAGAGCAGCACATCGCGGGAAACATCTGGTTCTGAGTCACACCGAGTGAACGGGATATGGAAAACTGTCAGTGTGAATGTGCCCGATTTAAAAGGCATTTTCCAGGACTGAAAAACAGGGTCTCCTTTTTTTTTTCTCCCAGAAACATCATCATGTCTGTCCATGAGGTGTAACTTATGGCAATGATCTGCAGTACCCCACACGGTCAATAGACAAGAGGAGCTATTTGGTTTTTTTGCAAAAAAAGAAGAGCTATGTTTTTGTAATCCTGGAAAAGTAGATTTTTCTGTGTTTGCATTTCAGGATCCACAATTTATAAGGTAGAGATTGGCGTTTTCTGTAATCTTGACCGCTGCGGCAGGGTAATGACTGACAATAAGGGAAACCCCTTCCACCCATGGATAATCAGGTGAGCACAACCCTCATGCCTCTATGACTACTATGACATACCGTATATACTCGAGAATAAGCAGAGTTTTTCATGCTGAAAACGCCCCCCTCGGCTTATACTTGAGTAAACTCTCCGCCTGTCAATCCCTTCATCAGTGGTCTTCAACCTGCGGACCATCAGATATTGCTAAACTACAACTCCCAGCAATCCCGGACAGCCATCGGCTGTCCGGGCATGCTGGGTGTTGTAGTTTTGAAACCTCTGGAGGTCCGCAGGTTGAAGACCACTGCGGCCTTCGTCATCATCCAGCCCCCCCCCCTCGGTGGGAAGGAAGGGTGAGCTGGTCGGGGCCATCTATGCTGAAGGGACCATCCAGTGGGGATGGTTAGTGGTTGCGGACTGTCCATTTTCACCGGGGGGGGGGCTCTTCTCCGCGCTTCGAGGCCGGCCCCGGAGTAGTGACGTTGCCTTGACGATGACGCACAGGGACGTTCATGCACAACATTCCTGTGCGTCGTCGTCAAGGCAACGTCACTAGCCTGGGCCTGAAACGCGGAGAAGAGCCCCCCCCCCGGTGAAAATGGACAGCCCACAACGACTAACCATCCCCATCTGACGGTCCATGCAGCATAGATGGCCCGGACCAGCTCACCCTAACTTCCCGCCGAGGGGAGTACAAAACAAATGGGGGGGGGGGGGGCTAGATGATGACGAAGGCAGCAGTGGTCTTCAACTTGCGGACCTCCAGAGGTGTCAAAACTACAACTCCCAGCATGCCCGGGCATGCTGGAAATTGTAGTTTTGCAACATCTGGAGGTCCGCAGGTTGAAGACCACTGATGAAGGGATTGACAGGCGGTGATGATGAGGGGGGGGGATGATGACGGGGGTCTGGATGATTACATGGGGGGATGATGTATTTCCCATCCTAGGCTTATAGTCGAGTCAATAACTTTTCCTGGGTTTTTGGGGTAAAATTAGGGGCCTCAGCTTCTATTCGGGTCGGCTTATACTCGAGTATATACGGTAAATGGATTGCGGTGGCTGCCAATTGCTAGCTCCCGGTGTTCTCCATTTACAGCATATGTCCCCAAGGGGTTAAAGAGATAAACTCCCTAAATAGCAGAGTATCACAAAAACAAGAGACATAAGGTAAAACTAAGTCAATATATAAACTTACTTTTCCAGACTGCAATCTCTGTATTCGTGTTTCACATACTTTCTTTACAAACAGTAAACTGTTTATCTGGTTTTTTATAGTGTTGATGTCTATAAGACAAAAGTACAATATGGATGTTTCCAAGGCCGGTAGAGTCTCACACTACAAAACACACATTCAACATTCAAGGCTGCTTTCATTGGATCATAAATGCATAATTAGAAAATTCAAAAACAACAGATTTGGAATCTTTCATTTCTTTGTTATAAAAAGAAAAAGGCAAGGCTGAACATCTTTGCTTATCCAGTTTGGAGTAAATCTCACTGCTATGGTGACCACTAGTAGAAAAATGTCACGCAATTCACATCAGAATTTGAGTCAATGTGTTTTTATGTCACAGTTTTTGATGTGGCTAAGCCTTTAATGGTACTAATTCCCGTTTTGGATCTCCGACATGTTTCCCCCCCACAAATATGTGAGACAATACAAGCCACAGTTCGCATTGTGCACTGCATTGCATATTCCCATTGACAACCATGAGACATGTCTTGCACATATTTTTCAGCATGTATTTTCGGATTGCCAAAATGACCACAGACAAAAAAAATATATAAAAACACTGTGTGAACTCGGTCCAAGAAGTAAAGCACAAGCAATACCCACAAGGAAAGACCAACATAAATAAAAAATGATGTCAAGTAACAAAGGTCATGAGTGAACATGGACATGACTATTGCATATAATCGACTTTACATAAAAAACTAAACAAACGGGTTGTAGTTCTGGTCTAATAGAGATAAAAATAGCTCATGCAAAGTATTACTGAGTAGCTTTATTGACGTCATGACATAATTCACTGACTGTTTAATCTTGTGAGGAACACTTAATACTTATCTAAAGAGGATCTGTCAGATCTCCTGACTCATCTGCTTTTGTAATTACTTGTATATTCCCTGTGCAATAGAAATGCTGGAGCTATTGTTTTTTTTCTTTTAGAACTTTGTTACTCTATTATTACTCCTGTAAATAGACAACAAGAGGTTACCATTCCAATTGTCAAGGGGGTGTGTTTCTACATATTCTGGGAAGCTGTCTCACACCATCTTATCCACTTTGCTTTCCCTTAAAGCGTTACTGACATTAAGACATGTCAAAAGTGGATTGCACCGGGTCTCCCTGCTGAGGCCTGCTGCGGTCGTGAGTTATAAGCCAGTGAAGTGGGCGGCTTCCCTGGCTGATCACACATGATCAAAGTGAGACCTGATGCGGGAAACAACAGTAACGCTATTAAAGTCAGTGTTTCGCTCCAACTAAGAGTCTTAGGACATAGATGGGAATGTAAGCAGAGGAAAAACTCTCTCCAGAAGGAAAGAATACCTACCGTATATACTCGAGTATAAGCAGAGTTTTTCAGCACAATTTTTCATGCTGAAAACGCCCCCCTCAGCTTATACTCCAGTGAACTCTCCGCCTGTCAATCCCTTCATCAGTGGTCTTCAACCTGCGGACCTCCAGATGTTGCAAAACTACAACTCCCAGCATGTTCGGACAGCCATCGGCTGTCCAGGCATGCTGAGTGTTGTAGTTTTGAAACCTCTGGAGGTCCGCAGGTTGAAGACCACTGCGGCCTTCGTCATCATCCAGCCCCCCCCCCCCCCCCCTCCTTTTGTTTTGTACTCACCTCCCCTCGGCGGGAAGTTAGGGTGAGCTGGTCTGGGCCGTTCTGGGCTGTCCATTTTCACCGGGGGGGCATCTTCTCCACGCTTCCGGCCCGGCCCCGGAGAAGTGATGTTGCCTTGGCGACGACGCACAGGGACATTGCGCATGAACGTCCCTGTGCGTCGTCGTCAAGGCAACGTCACTACTCCGGGCCCGAAGCGCGGAGAAGAAGCCCCCCCCGGTAAAAATGGACAGCCCGAAACGACTAACCATCCTCACCGGACGGTCCATGCAGCATAGATGGCCCGGACCAGCTCACCCTAACTTCCCGCCGAGGGGAGGTGAGCACAAAACAAAAGGGGGGGGGGGGGGGCTGGATGATGACGAAGGCCGCAGTGGTCTTCAACCTGCAGACCTCCAGAGGTTTCAAAACTACAACACCCAGCATGCTGGGAGTTGTAGTTTTGCAACATCTGGAGGTCCGCAGGTTGAAGACCACTGATGAAGGGATTGACCGGCGGTGATGATGATGGGGGGGGATGATGACGGGGGTCTGGATGATGACAGGGGGGGGATGATGTATTTCCCACCCTAGGCTTATAGTTGAGTCAATAACTTTTCCTGGGTTTTTGGGGGGGAAATTAGGGGCCTCGGCTTATATTCGGGTCGGCTTATACTCGAGTATATACGGTATCTGCAGACAGCTGTTTTGGCTTTATTGCCCCACTTCAGTAAAG
The DNA here is from genome assembly GCF_029499605.1 of Hyla sarda. Classification (NCBI taxonomy): domain Eukaryota; kingdom Metazoa; phylum Chordata; class Amphibia; order Anura; family Hylidae; genus Hyla; species Hyla sarda. The sequence continues at coordinate 79,211,867 of NC_079193.1, read as the reverse complement.
AGCAGGGTACTGGCTGGCTATGTAGAGGCCTATCCTTGTTAGACCAGAAGGGTACTGGTGAAGGGCAATAAGATCTGAAAATAAAATTGGAATGCTTAATTCCCCCCTCAAGGAGTTCCTATATATTAAATATATATAGAAAAGAGAGAAGATAGCTTGGAAGGAAAATTCCTTCTTTTCTCTATATATGTAACATATAGAAAAACCTTAAGGGTACCTTAGTTCAATTTAGTTCCTTCTCATTTAAAGGGGTACTCCACCCCTAAACATGTTATTCCCTATCCAAAGGATAGGGAATAATATCTATGATCGCAGGATGTCAAGCCGCTGGGACCCCCCCCGGGATCTCCCGGCCGGCACCCAGGCGTTCTAAACATTTATGTTTAGAAGGCCGGCTTCAGGCTTCCATGGTCATGACATCACACCATGCCCCCTCCATTCATGTCTATAGGAGGGGGAGTGATGGCTGTGAAGCAGAATGCCCCCTCTAATAGACATGAAACCCGAAGCATTGACATGAAGCCCCAATCCGGCCCAATCGGCCGGACCACGGGATCAGACATCCTTTGGATAGGGGATAACATGTCTAGGGGGCAATGTACCCCTTTAAGCAATGGGTAAAGGCTTTTTGTAAAGAAAAAAAAAAATCCTCAAGCTCCTAGACATAGGATGAGCTGCACATATTTACTAACCCATTGAATATAGTAGCCTACCACAAAAAGGTGGAAGTAAGGAGCCAGCTTTCTTCCGTTTGGAAAATAACTAAGGCTTCTTTCAAAAAGTTAGGACACGGCAGAGTGACGGCCGTCGGGGGAATAGCGGGAGAAAAAATACTGCTTGGGCCGTCTTTTTTTTCTCCCGATACAAAATAACGGCGCCTGAAGGAACCCATTATAGTAAATGGGATCCATCGGGACCCATTATTGCCCATTGTGCCCCGTCCCCAATAACAGCAGTTAAAGGCTGAAGAAAAAAAAGAAAGAACCACCGTTTAAGGACGGAGCACAATGGCAGTGTGACAGTAGCCTGATTTGCATACCTTTTTCCCAGAAAGCATTGCTTGCCTAATAGACTCCCTACACTAGCTTTGTGGTCCACACAAGTAGGCACACTAACCCCCACAGACTTTATACTGCAATTTTGCAAAGTATTGTGTAAAGTACGCCTTAAGGCAGTGTTTCCAAACCAGGGTGCCTCCAGCTGTTGCAAAACTACAACTCCAAGCATGCCGGGAGTTGTAGTTTTGCAACAATTGGAGGCACCCTGATTGGAAAACACTGGTGCAACTGAACAATATTATATCCAAATGTCAGCTCTGCTCTGCTACTTACCATCTCCCACGGTATCTAATGAACGGAGATACTGTAATTCTTCAGCAGCTTTGTCCCTCACAGCTTCCAACTCTCCAATATTGTCACTTAACTTAATGACATTCATGAAGGCCTCATAATTGCAATTAGAATCACGAATCTTGAAAAAAAAAATGATATTATTATTTTATAATCTCTGTTACAAAGTTACATTTCTATTAGCATCTGCAGTTCAGTTAGGAAAACAATGAAAATTGCATTTAGAATGGCTACTGAGACTCAAGTACTGCATAAGGAAACTTCACAAAAAATGCTTATTATCACTGGGCAGAAATCGATAGGGTGCTTTTTTCTATTTATTAATTATCCTGTAATCAGAGTCACCTGCGCTACCTGTCTGTTCTGACAGGTTTTGCTTAATTTTTTCATTTTTATTAAAAATTTAGCTTAGGTTTTCTTCTACAGCCTCTACATGGGTGTACTGTTTTCAATCTACATTTGTACACAGCCTATATGATTCTCTCTAGCTTGAGTTAACTATCCTCCAAGGTTCCTTGAACTATAGCACTTCAGGTTGTGTGTTCTATGCGTGAAAATGGGACAAAGCAGCACAGACAGGTAATAGAAGCATATTACACAGTAATATAACTTGGCATCGTGGACTCAAATGGAGATAAAAAATTCCTGGAATACCGCTTTTAGGGCGACATGTACATGGTTTGTATGTTTTCTATATGTTGGATAAGTTTCCTAACATATTCCAAAATCATACTGGTAAGACAATTGGCTTTCTATGGAATAGGTGTGCATTTGTGGTGAGTAATAGGGAAACTACATTGTGAGCCCCAATCAGGACAGGGACTGATGTGAGTGATGATGACAACATTAAATGTCTAAATAAAAAATACAACTGTTTATTATTCTTAAATGTCTATGGACGATGACACTTTTTGCGCACAATACATGTAAATATTCTACCGTTCTCCACATACATGACAGGCATCTATGACAAATATTTCACCTATAATAAGGGACAATATAGTTAAAAGCACCATAACAAATCAGTGTCAAACTAAAATGCTTATATCAGCTCAGGTTGCGCCACATACCAATCCACAGAAAAATTTGACCAGAATTTCATGACAAGTTTTTTTTTTTTTTTATTTTTTTTTTTTAAGTGTACCCCGTCATATCTTGTCAGAAAAATAAATAAATAAATAAATAAATAAAGTTATACGTTACTCATTACCTAATCCTGACCATGTGTGTCTATTTTTTATGCCTCTATCAACCATATTTATTATAAAAATCCCTCTTTTCATTAGCTCACAGTGTTAGTAATCCTTTCAGGGGAAGGGGGCGTGTCCCTCCCTTGTGGTGGTGGGAGGTGCTTGGTGTGTCTGCTCAAGCAGCCTTGTCCATGAGTCATCACTTGACCATGACTCGTGGACAAGCCTGATGATGCAGCAAGACTGTTTAGTGTCCAAGTAGGTATGGGGACCCCTAGTGGTGGGATTTTCAGGAGTGGTTACTTTATGAAAGGAGTTCTGTAGTGAAACAAAACTTATCCCCTATTCAAAGGATAGGGGATAAGTTACAGATCGTGCTCTCCCTCACCCGCAATCTCCTAAACAGGACACCAGCATTCTGCTGAAAGCGGGCGTGCTGACCCCCGCACAGAGCGGCGGTCGGACACACCCCCTTCATGTATCCCATAGAGATACATGGAGGGGGCCTGTTGGCCACGGCTTCTTGCTGGGGTCGTAACGGCCGCTTCTGGCAGACTGCTGGGGTCCTGTTCAGGAGATCGCTGGGGGTCCCAGCGGTCGGACCCCCCTGCGATCTATAACTTCTCCCCTATCCTTTGGATAGGGGATAAGTTATGCTTCACTGCACTATCCTTTAAATATTCAAAACGTTTTCAACAACCATATCACAAAAAGGTCTTTGACAGTGCCCGTTTAAATCCCCTACAGGGAACGTTCTCATTGCCTGGTTGCCCTCTGTGGGTTTGAGCCACTGCTTAAAGCCACAGAGGCAAACTCTCTGACAACCAGGTGTTTGAACGTACCCTTAAAAGCACAAGTTATTATATAAATATTTCCAATGTTACAGCAGAGCTCACCATCCAAATGATATACTGATTAATATAATCAGGATCACTGAGCTGGTTTATTAAAGGAAGAAGAATTCCTCGTGAAAGGATTTCCTAAAAGAAAAAGCAGAAAAATATATAGTGAATGGTCCATCAATAGCTGAATAAAACATCTGATAACGTATCAGGACAGAAGTGATACAGATATAATATTTGGTTAATAAAAATAAACGCAACTTATGTTCTCACCCTCACAAAGTATCGCATGATCTTGTTCTGGAAGTCTCCAGGAGGTAGCAATAAATACAGTAAAACTTCACATAAATCCTTCAGGAACCCTGGAAACGCATACAAAGTAATGATCAGTACTGTGGAGGGAGCCTCTGAGTCGTAGTGGACTCTAAGTCGCAGTGTTTCCCAAGCAGGGTGCCTCCAGCTGTTGCAAAACTACAATGCTCAGCATGCCCAGAAATCCAACGGCTGTCCGGGCATGCTGGGAGTTGTAGTTTTGCAACAGTGGGGGGCACCCTGGTTAGGAAACATTGCCCTAAGGCGTATTTTACACAATTGTTTACGGTGCTTTTATTCTATACTTCTAAGCCTATGGTTTTGTCTAGAAAAGTTGCAAATTTTTACAACTTTTTGCCGTTTTACACTGGCAATGCCACTTCAAAGCAAGTAGGTGTGGCTTAGTGTTAAAGGGGGCATGGTCACTGTGCACGGCAAGTTTTCAACAATATAGCACAGAGGGCTAACGTATATTGCAAACGAAATCTACACCAGCTCAGGGCTAGCGAAGATTGTAAAGCAGTGTATCAGATTGCCGCTGCCATGCCAGATTCATATAGAGGCGTGCGTTTCTTAATAAATCAGCTGAATCCAATGGCTGCAGGATTTTACTAAACACCAGAGTGGAAGAAGCTGGTCTTGGTAAATTTGTGCCTTAGTACTTTCTCATATAAAAAGTACACAAAAAAGTACAAACCTACAGAAAGAGAGATTGCGAGGGTCCTAGAAGTCACCCCCCCCCCCCCACGATCTGGCACTTATTCCCCCCCCCCATGCTGGATAGAGGATATCTTTTTGACCCCTTGCCGCAAATGGACGTTCATTAACGTCCATCTGTGGGTCCTGAGGTATGATGTACACTCAGAAGGTGAGCGCACATCATACCGGGTTGCTATAGGCAACCAGGACCCACGACTAATGCCGGACATTGCCGATTGGGCTGATGTCCAGCATTAACCCTTCAGATGCGGCAATCAAACTTGATCGCCGTGTCTAAAACCAAAGTAAACATTGCCGATTAACTCAGTGGTGCTGTTCGGGAAGCAGTGGTGAAATCGCAGCATACCGAACAGCTCGCAGGACGTGAGGAGGATCCCTACCTGCCTTCTCACTGTCCGATCGCTGAATGACTGCTCCGTGCCCGAGATCCAGGCAGGAGCAGTCGAGCAGCGATAACACTGATCAATGCCATGCTATGGCATGGCAGTGATCAGTGTAGGAAATCAGTGTGTGCAATGTTATAGTCCCCTATGGGGGGCTATAACATTGCAAACAAAAAAAGTGAATATAAAGTGTTAATAAATGTGATTTAACCCCTTTCCTAATAAAAGTTTGAATCACCCCCCTTTTCCCATAAAATAAAAAACAAACAACAGTGTAAATAAAAATAAACATATGTGGTATCACCGCGTGCGTAAATGTCCAAACTATAAAATATATTGTTAACTAAACTGCACGGTCAATGGCGTACACGTAAAAAAAATATCCAATTCCAAAATAGCGTATTTTTGGTCAAAAAGTCTGATCAAAACAAAAATGGTACAGATAAAAACTTCAGATCACTGCACAAAAAATGAGCCCTCATACATCCCCATATGCGTAAAAATAAAAAAGTTATAGGGGTCAGAAGATGACATTTTTCAATGTATTAATTTTGGTGCATGAAGTTATAATATTTTTTTTGTAAAATAAAGTCAAACCTATATAAATTGGGTATCCTTGTGACCGTATGGACCTACTTAATAAATATAAGGTGCAATTTATACCAAAAACTGCACTGCGTAGAAACGGAAGCCGCTAAAAATTACGAAATGGCTTTTTTTTTCCCACAAATAATTTTCTTTCTGGTTTGGCCCTAGATTTTGTAGTGAAATTATTAAAGGGGTACTCCTGTGGAAAACATTTTTTTAAATCAACTGCTGCCAGAAAGTTAAACAGATTTGTAAATTACTTCTATTAAAAAAAGCGTTACCCTTCCAGTACTTTTTAGCAGCAGTATTCTACAGAGGAAATTCTTTTCTTTTTGAATTTCTTTTTTGTCTCGTCCACAGTGCTCTCTGCTGACACCTCTTTCCGTGTCCGGAACTGTCCAGAGCAGGATAGGTTTGCAATGGGGATTTTCTCCTGCTCTAAACAGTTCCTGATACAGGCATCAGGTGTCAGCAGAGAGCACTGTAGACAAGACAAAAAAATTTAAAAAGAAAATAAATTCCTCTGTAGCATACAGCTGCTAAAAAGTACTGGAAGGGTAAAGATTTTTTAATAGAAGTAATTTACAAATCTGTTTAACTTTCTTGCACCAGTAGATTTAAAAAAAAAAAAAAAAATGTTTTCCACCGGAGAACCCCTTTAATGGTATTACAAAGTAAAATTGTTGGCGCAAAGAACAAGCCCTCATATGGAATTTTAGGTGGAAAAACAAAAGTGCAAAAATGAAAAATCACGAAAGAGGGAAGGGGTTAACACCTCGCCCATCCATTTCATGGGAAACCCTGTGGATATGCCAGAAATGTCCCAAATGAGAATAGCCCTTTCAAAAATAACTTCACATAACAGTAAGGAATTATTCACTATACAAATGATTCATCGAACCTTCCTCATCTTTGGAAGAAGTACAGACGAGGTCACGGCAGACAATTTTCTCCATTTCAACTTCAACCTCAAAAAAAGTATCTACAAAATCTTCTGCTGAATCTGCAACAGGAATGGGGAAGAAGAAAAAAAAGAAAGAGTGGTGACACATGGATTGAAGCTAGTTCAGCAGTTACTGCATGCAAGCCCTGCATGGTCATATGTATGATTGTATATGAAACCCTCAAAACAAAATAGACAACTCGGAATAGTAAACTAATAAGGAAATAAAAGACAAAACCATTATCTGCTGACAATGTAATAAATCAATGTAAACTAAGTGGAAGGCTAATTAATAAAACATTCTCTAAATAGACTGCAGAAGAATAGAAAACCCCAGGAGCGCTGGAGGAATTTCAGGACGCTTGGAAAACATCAAATAATGTAGAAATTGGCTTTGTGTGCCAGCACCAGTCCCGTGCCCCACAACAAAACAGATGTACACTGCTTATCCAATAGAAGAACTAAACAGCTTTACTTGTTGCATGGAGGGTATTTAAAGGGGTATTCCAGGAAAAAAATTTTTTTCATATATCAACTGGCTCCAGAAAGTTAAACAGATTTGTAAATTACTTCTATTAAAAAATCTTAATCCTTTCAGTACTTATGAGCTTCTGAAGTTAAGGTTGTTCTTTTCTGTCTGAGTTCTCTCTGATGACACGTGACTCGGGAACCGCCCAGTTTAGAAGAGGTTTGCTATGGGGATTTGCTTCTAAACTGGGCGGTTCCCGAGACACATGTCATCAGAGAGCACTCAGACAGAAAAGAACAACCTTAACTTCAGAAGCTCATAAGTACTGAAAGGATTAAGATTTTTTAATAGAAGTAGTTTACAAATCTGTTTTACTTTCTGGAGCCAGTTGATATATGAAAAAAAAGTTTTTTTCCTGGATAACCCCTTTAAAGTGCAAGTACTTTATACTGCAGGTACGCTAATACTTTTTGTTTTATAACAGTCTTGTTCTGTTTTGCAAAGGAAGAGCTAAAGTGACCCTCAATTGTTCCCCTATGTCAGTGATCCTCAAACTGTGAACCTCCAGATGTTGCAAAACTACAACTAACCGCAGCTGAAAGAAGCAATCTGATTGTTCGCTATGAGCAATTGTTCCACTGTCCCTCTGCAAAATGATGTACAACTGATTAACATCAGGAGGTCCACAGTTTGGAGACTCCTGCCTCATGTTATGCTCTTAAAAGGGATAAGTGATGGCATATCGCTAGGATCTTCCATCACTTACAGTTATGATAGATGGGAATTAAAGGGGTACTCAGGGGAACTAAACCCATAGCCCATCCTTTCCCTCTCACAAACCTATGTATTTGTCTAAATATCATAAATTAGCTATATAGAGCAGTTTTAGCTGTCATTTACATGCGGGGAGTGAGAAAAATACGTCATTATCAGATCCTCCTTGTCTTTCTGCAAACCGCCCAATGAGACTAGCCCCCACCCTCCTGGAAGACAAAAATCACGTGATTTCTGGCTTCACAGCCACACTTCCCCCTCCCTTCTCTGACTGAGGCTCTTGCCGTGAGAAAAACAGCCCAGTCTCCTCAGCACATAACACTGCTCTTTTCATGCTGTAGATCCAATCACTAACTGCTCCCATTCAGAGATTTATATCACAATTTATTGCTTGGGGGGGGGGAATAGTTTGAAAGAAAAGACTTGTACAGTGTGTTTACAAACACAACATGCACACAGACAGTAAAAGCAATTGACTGGGAGGCATTACACAAAGCTGCACTGACTTCTGGGAGTTGTATTCTGGGCTGCAAGCAAGGGAAAGGGGCCACAGGAGCTGGCAAAATCACATGGATAACTGGAGGGGACACAGAACAGGTATTGTGGAGGCTTTGGGGCATTTTCTTTTTTCTTATCTTCCCGGGAGCACCCCTTTAACTGTTTAGGCCCGCCCAAATAATTCTTAGATTCTTTAGGTATTTCCTGCACATCAATGCTCCAGGTCACCCACTGTTCAGGGAACTACAACATAACATCAGCATAGTGGCTGGCCGGGAGATAAAGGCCTCCATCTAATATTTCTCTTGCTAGGCAGGGTTCCAGTGGTCGGACCACCTCTGGTCATCATGTTCCAACATATTCTAGAAAATATAGTAAATACCCCTCCCTGTAACTGTACATTCGCAGTGGCGGATTTCCTGCCAGCAGTAACGAGCTGACATACAGAGCTACACGGGTGCAGAAGGGAGCTCGCTCGGTGACTGCCGGCAGCACATCCGCAGCATAAAATACGCTGCTGATGCACCGTGTATGACTTTACCCTTAATTGAGAACTCAATAACACTTTATAATCTTTATAAGATTGATAAAGACAAAATAATGTCCTCCATGTTCCCCCCACTGGACGAGTTTACCTTTCTTTTGATCTTCTCTCTCTGCCATCCTCTGCTGAGCTTTTCTGAACACTCGGAGGTGAGTGGCAAAGTCATCTACTAATCGGGTGGTAAAGTAAGGCTGCCAGTCAATTTCTTTAGACCTTATAAAGAGAGGAGGCACTTTATTACAACTCATGATGACGTGTAGAAGAAGAAGTCATTTTACATCATATATGAATAAATCTATGTTACTAGTACAATGAATGCCTATTGGTTAAGGCATGGCAAATTTTAAGTTTCAAGCGCACTGTATATAAATTACAAATAATAGTTTTAAGGAATAATAATAAATAATATAATACTAAACAGATAAAATTACATAAAGTTTTCAGGTGATCTACAAACACATCACATTTAAAAAGGTATTGTCCAGAACCTCTATGTGCAAAGGACTTATTGGGTTCCACCAGAAAAACACCTACAAATCACTAATCTTCCGCCATCGATTTTGGCTTAAAAAATGCATTTAATTGTAATAATTTTAGCATCATTTTTTGTTTTATTTTTTCCAGAAAATAATGTTCTTAAAGTGGTATTCCAGGCAAAAACTTTTTTTTTATATATCAACTTACTCCGGAAAGTTAAACAGATTTGTAAATTACTCCTATTAAAAAATCTTAATCCTTCCAATAGTTCTTAGCTTCTGAAGTTTTCTGTCTAACTGCTCAATGATGATGTCCCGTCCCGGGAGCTGTGCATGATGGGAGAATATCCCCATAGGAGCTGCACAGCTCCTGGGACGTGAGTCATCAGAAAGCAGTTAGACAGAAAACAACAACTCAACTTCAGAAGCTAATAACTATTGGAAGGATTAAGATTTTTTAATAGAAGTAATTCACAAATCTGTTTAACTTTCCGGAGCCAGTTGATATATAAAAAGTTTTGGCCTGGAATATCCCTTTAAATGTAGATAATATATGTATATAGTTCATACAAGAAGTAGCACGGCAGTGCACTTGTGGAGGAAACTAACGTGTTGGATATGCGTCGGTGTAGCTGGGTGCTGCTGGTGGTGCTCTGACATATGAAGATTTTCATATGGTATTCAAAGAGAAGAGGAGAAATCATGTTCTTCTTTATTGAAGCATACTCACATTACAATATAACAGAGGGAGAGGGTAGTGGGGGGATAGTGATGTGCGACCGAGCTCCTGTTTCGCACACTAAGTGTGCTTCCTCCGGCTATGAATGGCCGGAGGAAGCACACTTAGTGTGCGAAACAGGAGCTCAGTCGCACATCCCTATCCCCCCACTACCCTCTCCCTCTCTCAATTTGTAACGTGAGTATGCTTCAATAAAGAAGAACATACCAGCTGAGATGGCGAGTTGCCGATTTCTTCTCTTCTCTTTGAATAATATATGTATATAACTTTGTATATTGTGCCTGTGAAGAACAATACTACAGAGATAGGTAGGCAAAGTATGAGACCTGGTAAAACAAGGAAGATAAGAAAATCATAGGCGGCATCTACCCTCAATGTCCCATGTAGAAGAATCTTCACAGGGCATAGTAGTACATCAATGTCACATTTTCTTGGACATCCTACCTGGAGTGCCGTCTTCTATCTTGCATTGTTTGCTTTTTATTTCCAAGAGTATTTTCTTCCAATGTACTTTATAAAAGAAACTACATAGGCCAGTAAATGCAGGGCGAAGAGTCTCAGTGTTCTGTCACTACTAGTGGGACAGGCCCTGCTTTTTGTAGTTTATTCATGAATAATCTACTTTCTTTGTACAGAACTGTCACCCTTCTTTACTGTCCTGTGTCTTACGTCTATGTCCTTGTTTCGTTGAATATTATTAGATACAAAGCAAGACACACACCTAGGCTTCCCATAATATGTTAAAGGAAAGAAAGTTTATGCCTTTACCAGTGCGACTTGAACCATCTCATATCCCATCTCTGGTGACTTAATGGAATACCTTACTAATAATATCTCAAAAGTGAGCTTTGACTGATGATCGTCTATGCAAAAGCCCCTGCCTTACATACTATAATTATATAGCTGGGTGAAGTGCACGGCAGTAACGCATTGCAATCTGGGTTCTCAGTGGGTCTGACGGCAGGTGACTGTTCCACAGCCTCTAAAAAAGCAGTCACCTGCAATCTGACAGGGCAAGCGCAAGGCCGGGGGTTGAAATGCGCTACTGCCACATGCTTTACCCAGCAACATCTAATGATCAGTGGGGTCATAAGACAAACTCTGACATCAACATTTTTCACATATCGCTGCAACAAGTCAAAAGTTTGATTCTTTAGCGACTAAGATACACGTTGGACTGGTATGTGTAGGTAAGCTGCCTCCTGCCTTCTTACTGTTCGCCATACATAATTAAATGCTCAATAGGATCAGGGAGTTAGCAATTGTTGGCTTGCTACTGACTTCATTCTTTTGCTTGAGATGTTCGGGAAATCAAAAAGCTTAAGAGTAACAGATGGGAAATCATTCTTCTGACCTCTAATCGATTTAACAGCAGTTTGTGTGTCTGACAACGCTACAGCCAGGTCACAAAAAGATTTTTTGGTTTTTAAACTCAAGTGCGTTTACAATGACTCATCTTCCTCTGGATATAAAGACTTGAAATAGAAATGGGAAAAAAAAGTGTACCTTGAAAGTAGCATTCATTTACTACACTTTCTATCACATGAACTAAACGACATTGGGGAAGATTTATCAAAACCTGTCCAGAGGAAAAGTTGCTGAGTTGCACATAGGAACCAATTAGACAGATTCTTTCATTTTTGAAAAGGCCTCTTAAAAATGAAAGAAGCGATCTGATTGGTTGTCCTGGATAACTCAGCGACTTTTCCTCTGGACAGGTATTAAGAAATCTCCCCCATAGTAATTTAAAGTAATCCAGTCTACTGGTGGCATGACGTGAGTAGTCAGCGTCGGACCTAGGACCGCCGACCTCCATGGCTGCTGCACGGATGGGCCTGGCTCGGCACGGGGTGACACGCACTAAGATGGCGGCTGGGATGGATAAGAAGAGGAGCGGGCGCTCCTAATCACGGCCGTGTCTGCCCCCTTACTGAGGCATTCCCCCGGGTTTCTCCCTCACCAAGCGACCGGATTGTAAGTGGATGTGGCTCTATGGTGTTCAAAGAGGGGACTGTTTTTGAGGTTGGGAGGGGGTGGGGGTGCAGGAGAATGCAGACTGAAGGGCACTGTATATCTCCCTCCCCCCCCCATTCTGTGTAAAATGTACCCCCAGCGGTTGCAAGGAAGGGGGAGAGGAGAGAAAAGGGAGAGTCCCCACTATATAACCAGCTTGTTACTTCCTTGCTGAGTTCTTGTTTTAAGGAAAATGAAAATGGACCTCCAGCTGTTGCAAGAGGAGGGGGGGGGGAAGACAAAACGAAGCCTCTTTACACAAATAGCTTATTATTTATCTGCTGTTTTTTTTTCAGCTACAAGAACACAATACTGTCTATATGGGCCCTGAATACAACAGGTTGAAAACAATGTTTTTTTTTCTGTTATAATATTATATCTCTCCTTTAATAACCATTAAATAAAAAAGTAATTGCAAGAAAACAGTAAAAATTGCATAAAACAGCGAAAAACATGGAACTGTGAGTTAACCCTTCACGTGACTTTTTGCACCATGCTACAGCTACATGCTATTAAAAATAAGGGGGGGGGAAACGACATGGGTATTTAAAGGTAACACCTTGCAATCTATTTTTAGTTTTCGCCAGGTGGCAAGCAAGCTTCACCAGAAAAATAATTTAGTGAAAGCCTCCTATTTATACTGAAATGCCCCCAAAAGCTAACCCTAGAAGATCAGGTGGGACCGAGGCGGAATCTAATCAGATGTCTAAATACCTGAAATCTCCACATGAATCCGTTAAGACCCGTATGCAACATCAAATCCCGGCAATACCAACTCAAACAGGGGGGTCGAGGTTTAATCCACTTTTGGTTGGTGAGGAAAACAAAGAGATTGAGAGAGGGGAAAGCAGTACCCATGTCCTAGCCTCAATTCTTGGTGAAGTTCAAAAATGTAACAAAGCCATTGAGGATCTTACACTTCAAGTTGGAGGATTAAGCACAGATAGATCACTCATTAGGGATGACACTAATAAAATAAAAGGGAGAGTTAAATAGAAAAAGCCATTCCCATAATGGAAAAGAACTTGGGGGAAATCCATAAGCACAGATACTGTGATAGGTAAGTAACCCCACAGCGGGTATCAGATAGGTAAGTTCCTCCCAGCAATAAAGTAAATTATAAAGGGGATATAAAGCCAAGTGGAAGTGCTCCTAAAACATATATTGATTAAATAAAAATCCGTAAGGAATGGGATGAGATCAAAAGAGATAATATCCTTTTTAAAGAGAAACTTACTGATCTAGAAGATCGATCTAGAAGAAATAATGTACGAATTGTTGGTTTACAGGAGGGAGAAGAAGGGGAGTACCCAGCTACCTTTGTGAAGAACTGGTTAATTGAATTATTTGATGTACAATCTTTCTCGGAAAATTTTACTGTGGAAAGAGCACATAGGATTTCATAAAAAAAAAAAAAAAAAAAAGTCCCTGGTTCCCCATCAAGAACTCTCTTAATTAGAATGTTAAGCTCTAGAGATCGGGACACTGTATTGAAATTGTCCAGAGAAAGGGGAGCTATAGAAAAGGGTAATTCCAAAGTATTGAGGTTTGCAGATTTTTCCAGGAAAAGGACCCAAATGAAAAGGATGTCATTTACAGTAGTGAAAAAAAGGTTGAGGGAAGCTGAAATCCCCTTTTCTCTGCTCTTTCCAGTGAGAATGAGAATCAAGTATAATGATCAAGTATTATTCCTTTACTCAGGGGAAGAGATAGATAAATGGTTAGACAGCAGAGGAAGGGGATGGGGGGGACAAGTGGGAGGGAACGCCAGTCTGTTGCCAGATAGCAGGTATTGGAGAGCATGGAAAAATAAAACCAAATGGAAAAGAAAATTATAACATGGAATATTAGGGGGATTAAGGAGAAAAGTAAAAGACTTGCTGTGTTTGATAGGATAGTGAACTACCTCCCAGCTATAGTGTGTTTAATAGAGACCCACTTAACACAAGAAACAGTCATTTTAATTGAGAAAAAAAATGGGTTAAAGTAGCATATCATTCTACACTGTGAAATTATTCTTCAAGGGTTTCAATGTTAATCCATCAAGCTATTGATCATTTGGAATATGTGGTGGAGATAGATCCAAGGGGTAGATATGTGTTTGCATTTTGTAGGTGGGAGGGAGTTGACACCGTAATAGTGGCAATTTACATTCTTCCTCCATTTTCGGTAGAAATCCTCCAGAAGCTAACCATATTTTTGGAGGGGAAAAGATATAAAGAATTTTTCGTTTTGGGCGAAATTAATTGTGTTTTGGAAAAAGAACTAGATTGGAAAGGTAGGGAGTTAGGAACTAGTAAAACACTTCTACACAAATGGTGTCAGGAAACCGGTTGGAAAGACACATGGCGTCATCTGTACCAATTAAAACAAAAATTCTCATGTTTTAATGCCACACAAAACAGCGTATAGGATTGATTTAATTTTGGTAGATGTACAAACCCTTACTTCAGTAAAAAAAAAAAAAAATTGGATATGAACCAAAAACGGTGTCAGATCATGCCCTGGTCATAGGTCATATTAATAGTGGGAAGAAGAGGGAAAATACACATAAGATGTATATTAATCCACACTGGTTGCACATTAAGGAAGTAATAGAAGGGGTTCAAAATGATATCGTAGAATTTTGGAAGATAAATAAAGGATCCACGGGGCTACATATGGTTTGGGACACGTTAAAATCTTTTTTAAAGGGGTACTCCGGCGCTAAGACATCTTATCCCCTATCCAAAGGATAGGGGATAAGATGCCTGAACGCTGGGGTCCCGCCACTGGGGACCGCCGTGATCTTGCATGCAGAACCAAGTTAGAATCAGTCCCCAGAGCACATTTGCTCTGGGTCTGATTAATGGCGATCACGGGAGCTGGAGCATTGTGACGTCACGGCCCCATCCCCGTGTGACGTCACGCTGTGCCCCCTGAATGCAAGCTTATGTGAGTGGGCGTGACAGGGGCCGTGATCACCAGTAATCAGACCCAGAGCGAACATGCTCTGGGGACTGATTCTAACGGGGTTCTGCATGCAAGATCACGGAGGTCCCCAACGGCGGGACCCCCGCGATCAGGCATCTTATCCCCTATCCTTTGGATAGGGGATAAGATGTCTGAGCGCCGGAGTACCCCTTTAAGAGGGATACTTATAAAAAGTATAATACATTTTAGGAGAAAGTGTAAAGAAAAAGAGAAACAATTCATAAGGGAAATTAAGGAAATAGAAACTATATTTGCACAAACTAAGGAGGCTAAAGAGTGGGATAAATTGGTTAGGGCACAAGATAAGTATAAATAAATACATTATGGAGAAGACACAACATGCACTATTTTTTTAAGGGGCAAAAACAATACACAGAGGGTGGAAAAATAATTAAATGGCTTCTGGGTATAATAAAAAAAAAAGAGAATAAAGAGATCAAAGCAGTGAGGGATGATAGAAAAGAATTGTGCATACGAAGGAAGAAATTAAATAAAAGGTCTGTAAAATACTATGAAGAACTATATAAAAAGGAAATGAAAAAAATGGGTCAGGAGATAAAGAATTATTTAAGAGAATTAAAATTATCAAAAATTAGCGAGGAGCAAAAAGAGGAAATACATAAGGAGATTAGTCTAGAGGAGCTTAAAACAGTATTGAAGTCATTTACAGGGAACTCTACACCAGGGAGTGATGGATTAGTGTTCGAGGTATATAGAGTGTTTGGGGAAGTATTGTTGCCGTATTTACTTGAAATATATAATGAATCCTTCGTGACTGGCAAACTCTCCCCATCAATGGTAGAAGCCTGTATTATCCTAATTCCTAAAAAGGGTAATGAGGACGTATCGACCAATCTCTTTACTTAATACTGATTGCAAAATTTTTATCAAAATATGGGCTAAGCGACTACAGAGGGTGATAAACGGAATTATTGGGAAGAACAAAAAGGCATCATCCAGGATAGAAATATTTATAGTAATATACAGAGAACATTTTTGAATATTCAGATTGGAGAGGGGGTCCCCACCCTATCCTGTCACTAGATGCAAATAAGGCATTTGAAAGGGTGGAGTGGGGATACCTGGAGGAAATGAATTTGGGGGAGTTAGTAAAGAAAGCAACAAAAACGATATATCATTACCCGACTGCAAGGATAAAAATTAATGGTAGTATCTCAAAGAGCTTTTCTTTAGAAAGGGGTACAAGACAGGGGTGCCCACTTTCCCCTACTTTATTTGGCATAGCAATTGAGCCTTTGGCCCACATTATTAGAAATACAGAAAGATTTGAGGGATTTAGTATTAAAGAAAAAAATGTATTATATCCAGATGATGTGTTACTTTTTGTAAAAAATCCAAACGAGAAAATAGCAGGTATAATGGAAATTCTAAGGGAATATGGGCAATATTCAGGTTACAAAATCAACTGGTCAAAATCAGGACTTCTTCCTTTAGATATTAGACAATATATTAAGCTTAATATTTGTCCTATAATAGAAAGAAATTCATGGTAAAATAGATATATGGAATAAATTACCTTTAACCATGGCAGATAGGGTGGTATTAATAAAAAGTGTTATACTCCCCATGTTATTACCTTTTTAGAGAGCAGCTCCAACCTGGATCGGGGATAAGTATTTTAAAGAGGTGGAAATTTTTTTTAATTATCTTATTTGGGACGAAAACGCGTTAGGATTAAGCAAAATATGATCAACCCCCCAGTAAAGTTGGGAGAAGCTCATAAGTTATGAGCTTCTGAAGTTAGGGTGGTTCTTTTCTGTCTAAGTAATCTCTGATGACACGTGTCTCAGGAATCGCCCAGTTTAGAAGCAAATTCCCATAGCAAACCTCTTCTAAACTGGGCGGGTCATCAGAGAGAACTTAGACAGAAAAGAACAACCTAAACTTCAGAAGCTCATAAGTACTGAAAGGATTAAGATTTTTTTAATAGAAGTAATTTACAAATCTGTTATGCTTTCTGGAGCCAGTTGATATATATATATATATATATTAAAAAAAAGTTTTTCCCTGGATAACCCCTTTAATATTCTCTGTCTGGAGGAAGGGATGATAAAGAGTTTTTTGGCTGTGCTTGGGAAGGAAAAGGACATTTTTGAAGTGATAGGTCATGCTGATGTTATTTTGTCAAATACTTGTTTTTTTTAAAGATGATTAATAAAATTTACAAAGACTTTTGTGGGTTCCATGTAGTATGAAGTTTACAAACATATGGGGGAATATTTTTTAAATTAAGGAGATATGTTAACTGGGAAAAATATGGGATCGCTAGGGTAGAACAGTTAGTGAACAATAAGCGTCTCCTTCCTTGGAACTATTTCCAAACCCAATATAGTTTAGATTTGGGGTGTGAATTTGCATATAGGCAGATAAAAAATGTATTTAATGCAGATATAGATAATCCTAGATGGGAAATTGGGTATCACGAATTGTTTGACTTTATGATAGACACAAAAAGTAGCTCCAGGAGTAAATTGGGGCAGATTTATAAGATAATAAATGAACACAAGGGACAAAAGAATATTAAAATAACGTCACGCCCCCTCCCATAGAAATGAATGGAGGGGGCGTGGCGTGACGTCACGTCCCCAGTCCCGGAGGTTTCCGAAACTGGAGACGCAGCTCGCGCATAGAATGCAGGTGCTGCAGGGAGATCGCGGGGTGAGGGGGGTGGTCCCAGTAGCGGGCCCCTCGCAATCAGACATCTTATCCCCTATCCTTTGGATAGGGGATAAAATGTTTTTGCCCGGAATACCCCTTTAATGATTACCAGTATATAATCAACAGCGAGTAGTGTAGGTACATTTCTTGGACATGCCATTACTTGCTGATCACATGGGTTCAGACCAAGAAGACCAAAATCAATCAATAAAATTAATGGGGTACTCCGCTGCTCAGCATTTGGAACAAACTGTTTCGAATGCCGGGAGCTCGTGACATCATAGCCCCGCCCCCTAATGTCCCGCCCCACCCTGTCAATGAAAGTCTATGGGAGGGGGCGTGACGACATGAGGGGGCGGGACTATGACGTCAAAAGCTCCCGACGCTGGTTCCAGCGTTCAGAACAGTTTGTTCCAAACGTTGAGCAGCAGAGTACCCCTTTAAGTGTGTCCAACTATTCAGGGCACCATAGCACCATAGTCACACTGATTTCAGGTATAGCAGCATTGCCCAATTCGCACGGACTTCAGCCATCAAGTGATTACATATAGAGGTTGAAAACTCCTTCATAAAGAAATGATTTCTAAGTAAGTTATAGGAGTACAAGGACTAACATTTACCTGTTACAACTTCTTAAAGCTAAGGCTGGGTTAACATCTGGGTCAGTCAGATGCTGTATTCAGGGCCTCCACTGCAGATTCTGTTTAGGAGTGATAAGAGTTGGATTGTCCTGCATGACTGACGCCAAAGGAACCCGAGAGACCTAAGTGACTTTAATGGGGTCCCTTAGCTTTCTGTCGGGTGTCTGTCATTTTGCAGAAATCTAACAGGACAAATAAATACTGCATGCAGCATTTTTAGTCCAATTATTTAAAAGTCATCTCCAACATAGGCCCTGAATAAAACCTTCACAATAGATGTGAACAAAGCCTTAGTAGTATATAGCAATTGTTTCAGTATCTACTCATCTAACACTTTACAAACCAACCACAGATATATCATTAGCTGGGAAAAACTAAACAGTACAATAAGCTTCCCCAAAGTTAAGGTCAGATAGAACATATACAGGTTGTGTGGCATCAGTCAGTGCTTAAAGTACATGATAAAGGTGTTTACTTACCGGGTGGAAAACTGAACCAGTGCGTTCTGAAGAGTCTGCCTGATTTCAAGGAGAAAGGATTCATCCTCACTTAGTGTGTAATACCAATACTGGACATAGTCCCTTAAGGAAAACTGTATGACCTGAAACACATAAAAAACTATTCCATAGTAAAAATGTCATACACAAATAAACATACATGGTCTTACCACAAATGTAGATAAGAGGTCTAAGGCTGAAATGTCTGGGACCAGGGGGTGTGGGGCAAATTGGCCATTGGATAAACTAGGAAAGCTGGGTGACTACACTCCACTCCAGTGGTAGCTACTGTATATTGTGACTTAAAGGAGATGCAGTGTTAGATACTTATCCTCTATCCGCAGGATTCGGACCCCCGCAATCTCCAGCGGTCCTCCCGCGCAGGAGGCGTGTCAGCATGACACCGTGGCCGACACGCCCCCTTCATGTATTTCTATGGGAGAGGTGGAGAGGCAGCATTCGTGCATCACCCATAGAGCTGTATAGAGGGAGCGTGTTGTTGACCTCAGTGAGGTCGACGACACGCGCATCAGCATGTGGCAATCCGTGTGTATCCGTGTGGCAATGCCAGGCCCCCGTACAGGAGATGGCAGAGGGTCCTAGCAGTCGGACCCCCCTTGATCAGACACTTATCTCCTATCCTGCGGATAGGGGATAAGTGTCTAACACTGCAGTACTCCTTTAAAGGAGAACTCCCATTTATAAAAATGTCAGATCCTGTGAGGGTCTAACTGCTGGGACCCCGTGTGATCTCCAGAATGGTGCTCTGCCAAAGAGCTGCATGGAGGGGGACATGTTGGCCACAGCTTTGCGCTGTGGTCCACACGACTCTTTTCATGCAGAGAGCATGAGCGCAGTGTTTGGCTTGTTTATTTTTGCCGATGGCTGTCCGGGCATGCTGGGAGTTGTAGTTTTGCTACAACTGGAGGTCCGCAGGTTGAAGACCGCTGATGAAGGGATTGACAGGCAGTGATGATGAAGGGGGTGGATGATGACGGGGGTCTGGATGATGACATATTTCCCACCCTAGGCTTATAGTCGAGTCAATAACTTTTCCTGGGTTTTTGGGGTGAAATTAGGGGCCTCGGCTTATACTCGAGTATATACGGTATTAATTCCTTATCCTATAGGTAAAAGCAAACTATTGTTGGCTGACAAACTTTTTTTTTTTTCTTCCTTTAGTAACCTTGTCACTTGCAGAAACTTTTGAAAAGTCATAAAGACATGTAGATAGTTTTGATCAATCAAGGGCTGAGTGTATAAACCACCTCCTATCTCTAAAATGAGTCAGGATCAGCGTGCAGTTGTGCCCTTCACTCCCTGGCTCGATGTGATGTCTGTCCCACTGTAGTAGACAGTCTCCATTGTAAGTATATGGAGCCAATTCTCCTGCAGCAAGACAGATCATTCTTAGGATCATGGGGTGTGAACATTTAGACCTGAAAAATGAAAGAAGCAATATGAAAGGTTTCTATGGGAGATTGCACCACTCTTGCTCTACACAGGTTTTCAGAAATCTCCCACACAGACTTCATAGCAAAAGGTATACAAACTAAATGATATGTGTAAATTACACAGGAATACTAAACTTCAACTATTGTACTCTAGATGACTGAGACCATTACTAACAAGGTGATAAATCAGAAAAGTGGATGTTCCGCTCATGAGTGCTGACAGTGTGTACATGTTTCTATGTCCTCAGCAGATTGTTATTGCAGAGTTTCCTCTTTCATTGTATGTGAGAAGTCGCTTCCGGTCTGCTTAACAAGAAAAGCAGGTGAGCCATTGCACAACACAAAACCCTCACACACAGCGAGTACAAGGCTACTACACACAGATTGTCACACGACAAAAACTCTTGGATCATAAAGATACTAAGGGACATAAACAGCACATGACAAACAGCCTCTTCAGGAAATGGAGAAAAGTTACGGAGCGTGCCCTTCATCCAGTAACATACTTTTTTGTTTTTTCCTCTTTGCGTTCTAATGGCCATCAATTTTTCAATTTTCCAGAAAAAGGGCTTATTCCCATTTATTACATTTTTATCACATATTTTATGACTGGCGATGCGGGGCAGAGGCTCGTGACGTCATGGTCACATCCTTTCAATTAAAGTCTATGGGAGGGGGCATGAGAGCCGTCACACCCCCTCCCATAGACTTGCATTAAGGGGACATGGCTGTGACATTACAGAATATGCTAAAGAGAAGTATAAAAAAAAAAAAAGAAACTGCTGTTTATATATATCTCAATGGGGGAGATTTAACAAAACCTGTCCAGAGGAAAAGCTGCTGAGTTTCCCATAGCAACCAATCAGATCGCTTCTTTCATTTTTACAAAGGCCTCTGGACTAAAATCTTCAGGGGTATAGAAGACAAAGGCTCAAAAGGAGTTAAGCACTAGAGTAGGATCCCAAGGAGAAGCAACTTGCGGACTGGATAATTGCATTCTGGTAACAAACTTAAAAATCTCACCCCCCAGGGATGATTAGCAATCTTCTGGCCATATAATGCCCCTAGAACAGCTACTTGTACTTTGAGGGTGGCAGCCCTTAACCCTTTCTCATGACCTCTTTGTAAAAAAAAAAATCAAGGATAAAGGCATAATTTGGCTTATCCAAATCTAACTTGGTAGAATCTGAAAATGACAAAAACTTTTTCCAAACTCTAAAATAAATCTTTGTAATCACTGGTTTTCTACTGTATTGTAAGGTGGATATGACTGCGTCTGAAAGACCCTTGGACTTATCTTTATCCTTTCAAGAGCCAAACCATCAAATGAAGGTTGTGGACATCTGGATGAAGGACCGGGCCTTGGCTGAGTAGATCCTGGATTTCTGGGAGAACCCAGGGGCCTGTTAGAGAAATAGACCTTAGACAGGAGAACCAGGCTCTCCATGGCCAGAATAACTGTTGCTCTGTCCTCTCTGATCTTCCTTATAACTCTGGGAATAGGAGCCAGGGGAGGAAAGGCGCAGGCTAAGTCCCAATCCCAAGACTGAGATAGTGTATCCACTGCCAAAGGTCTGTCTGCTGGACTCAGGGAAAGAAAGTCTCTGACCTGTCTATTGTGCATGGTAGTGAAATGATCCACTTGAGGGGTTCCCCATAATGCTGTGCTTGAGGAATATTTTTGGATTTAACCGCTAATCCCCCTGATGAATTAATTGGCGGCTTAGAAAGTCTGCCCTGATATTGAGTTCTCCTTTGATATGCACTGCCGAGATTGTTTTTAGAAGGGATTCTGCAAAGGACAGGACCTGAAAAGACATTCATAAGGGATGGACTATTTATGAAAGACACAGAAGTGGTATTATCCGAGAAGATTTTTACATTAGAGCCCCTTATAAAATCACTAGCTTATTCAAGAGCCCTAGACACCGCTAAAAGCTCCTTAAAATTAGAGGATCTATCAATCACCTCTTCCTCCCGAAGGCCCTGAAAAATAAAGGCTATCCAAATGAGCACCCCATCACCAAGGGCTGGCATCAGTAGTGATGACTACAAGGTATTGACAAACCCAATCTACCGTATTTATCGGCGTATAGCATGCACTTTTTAGGCTAAATTTTTTTGCTTAAAGTCTATGTGCGTGTTATACGCCGATAAGCCGCTGCAGTTCAATGATTTAAAGCGTGTGCTTTAAATCAATGAACTGCAGCAGCTTTGCAGGTGCAGAGACCGCCACCGCTGCCGGCTTCTCTGCACCTGCCTGTCCTGGGTCTAGAGCCCTGCTGCCGGCCCTTCTCTCCCCCTGGCTATCGGTGCCGCTGCCCGTTCTCTCCCCCTGACTATCGGTGCAGGCGCCCCATTGGCAGGGGGAGAGAAGGGGCAGCAGCACCCATTGCTGGCGCCGCTGCCCCATTGCCTCCCCCATCCTCGGTTGTATAATTACCTGTTGCCGGGGTCGGGTGCAGTGCATAGCAACGACGCATGATACGCACACCGGAGGCCTGAAGCAGCGCGGACTCGACCCCGGCAACAGGTAATTATACAACCATGGATGGGGGAGGCAACGGGGCAGCGGCGCCGGCAATGGGTGTCGCTGCCCCTTCTCTCACCCTGGCTATCGGCGATGGCAATGGGTCGCCAGCACTGATAGTCAGGGGGAGAGAACGGGCAGCAGCACCGATAGCCAGGGGGAGAGAGGGGCCGGCAGCAGGGCTCTAGACCCCAGGAAAGGCAGGGGCAGCGAAGCCGGCAGCGATGGCCCCTCTCCCCCTGCCTTTCTTGGGGGTGTATCGGGGTATACGCATGCACACACACGCACCCTCATTTTACCAAGGATATTTGGGTAAAAAAACGTATTTTACCCAAATATCCTTGGTAAAATGAGGGTGCGTGTTATAGGCCGGTGCAAGGTATACCCCAATAAATACGGTACATCTTTAGAAAGGTTATCACTCACTAACCACCAGTCTTAAGAAGCCAGCACTTGAGGGGGCAACACAATATGTCCCAAGGAGTTCTAATTGTAAAATTCGAGAGTGAAAATGGGCCCAAGGAACTGCTGGGATGGCTGCTGTGAACAAAGCTATAACAGACATCCCCCTCCTAATAGAAATACAGGGAGATCTAATAATCTTACTGACTGAAGAGATAATCTTTTCTATCTTAGCCGGAGGGAGAAAAGATTTTTGCACTGAAGAGTCAAACAAGATAACCCCCCCCCCCCCCCCAAAAAAAAAAACTTTCTATTGAGTAGGGGTAAGGGAGGATTTATCCCAATTAACCAACCAACCCAACTTATGGAGGATATCAATAGTACGGGTCAAAAAAATGTTTTAACTTTTATTTCTGATTTTGCTACCAGCAGAAAGTCATCTAGATAGGGAATAAAAATCCCTTCTCCCTCTTGGATATGGGCCGCCATTTCTGCAACTACTTTTGTAAATACCCTCGGAGAAATGGCAATCCCGAAGGGCAGGGCGCAGAACTGTAGATGAAGGAGTTGAGAATTTACAAAAACTGCAATCCTTAAATATTTCTGATAATTTATGTGAATAGGGACATGAAGGTATGCATCTTTCTAATCTAGAGACGACATGAAACAATCTTTAAACAATAGGTTAACGGTGGATTTTATTGTCTCCATCTTAAACCGATTATAAATCAAATAACGAGTCAGAGAATTGAGATTAATAATGACCCTGAACGTTCCATTTGGTTTTCCCACAAGAAAGAGAGTAGAATAAAATCCCAAACCCTGATCTTGTGGAGGTACAGGAACCAAAAAACCTCTCTATTAGGGATAATACTTCTCCCTGTAAAGAAGACTGACCTGAAGGTCTGGAATGCTGCTGCTGGGGGCACAACACGGAAACCCCCCAAACCAGGGGGTATCGGAGGCCCAGATAAATCTCCCAACTAGGAGAGAACAGCCTCCTCAGGAACTCCCCATCGTCACAATAACCATACCACCGGAGGCATGTACTAATCCA
Organism: Hyla sarda; assembly: GCF_029499605.1. Classification (NCBI taxonomy): domain Eukaryota; kingdom Metazoa; phylum Chordata; class Amphibia; order Anura; family Hylidae; genus Hyla; species Hyla sarda. Next base: position 79,187,794 of record NC_079193.1, on the reverse strand, counting down.
GGCTTCCTGCAGGAACAGGAAACCAGGCAGAGAGGGATGTGCATTCTTTTTGTACTCTAGGTTTCCTGTTCCTGGTGGTGCTGTCGTGACGGGGTGGAAAAATGTATTTAACGGAATTTTTATTTTTTATACTGAAATTTTACTTTATTTTTAAAGAGGGATCAATTTATGTGGGCAAGCAGGGCACTAAATATGTAGCCGACAATAATAAAAATGTAGAAAGGGGCCATTTAAATGTAAAAATAATATATATTTTTATAATTAATCTTTTTAAAATGTTTATTAGTAATCTATTTTATTAATGTGTTTAATAAAGTGTTTGTTTCACTTTTTTTTCTCTATCCTTGAAATTTTTTAGGTAGTACTACTACTCTCAGCATGGAACATACTGTTCCATGATGGGAGTAGTAGTACCTGTACTAATAGACAGATCGCCCTGGGTGTCACTTCTCTCCATAATATAGCAGAGATGCGGAGTGGCTCTATACAGCACTCGCATCTCTGCACTATACTCCGGGCCGGCTAGTGATGTGAATAGAATTCACATCACTGATTCATATTTTCCGCCCATAGTGGTGATTAGAGATGAGCGAAGTTACAGTAATTCGATTCGTCACAAACTTCTCAGCTCTGCGTTTGCTGACTTTAGCCTGCATAAATTAGTTCAGCTTTCAGGTGCTCCGGTGGGCTGGAAAAGGTGGATACAGTTCTAGGTGACTCTCTCCTAGGACTGTATCCTCCTTTTCCAGCCCACCAGAGCACCTGAAACCTGAACTAATTTATGCAGGATAAAGTCAGCAACCGCCGAGCCAAGAAGTTCATGACGAATCAAATTACTGTAACTTTGCTCATCTCTAGTGGTGATTGGCCGGATGGTGGCAGCCAATCACCGCTCTCAGCGGGAAATATGAATGAGTGATGTGAATTTATATTCCCATCACTGGCTGGCCCGGAGAATAGTACAAAAATGCGAGCGCAGGAGAAAGCCACATCTCTGCTACAGATAGGACGATTGCATCGGGTGTCAGGAGTGACACCCGCTGGGATCTGTCCTTAACTGCAGGTACTACTGCTCCCAACATGGAGGACACTCTGCTCCGTGATGGGAGCTGTAGTACCTGCATTAATAGACAGATCGCAACAGGTGTCAGAAGTTACACTCGCTGCTATCTGTCTATTAATGCAGGTACTACAGCTCCCAGCATGGAGCAGAGTGTGCTCCATGTTGGGAGCAGTAGTACCTGCAGTTAAGGAAAGATCACAGCGGGTGTCACTCCTGACACCCGTTGTGATGATCCTGTATAATGTATAGATGCGGGCGGCACAGCCTCTCCTCTACACTGCCATATATATATATATACCTATTATTCATAATTCCCGCAGAGAGCTGTGATTGGCTGTAACTATCTGGACAATCACAGCTCTCTGCGGGAAATATGAATCTGTGATGTGAGTAACTTCACATTACAGAACATAGTGCAGGATAGCTGAGAAGAGCGACTGTGCCGTCGGCTTCTACACATTATATATAGGAGGATCGCAACGGGTGTCAAAGTGTCAAAGGGGCGATCAGACTATTAGTACAGGTACTACTACTCCCATCATGGAACAGTCTGTTCCATGCTGGGAGTAGTAATACTACCAAAAAATGTTAAAAATAAAGAAAAAGTTAAAACATTTTTAAACACACACACACAAATACATTCCTAATAAAAAAAAATTACAAAATGAATTAAAAAAAATATATATTATTTTACATTTAAATGGCCTCTTTCTACATTTTTATTATTGTCGGCTACATTTTTAGTTCCCTGCCTGCCCACATAAATTGATCCCTGTTTAAAAATTAATAAAAATGTCATTATAAAAAAGATATATTTTGATAAATTTTAATTTAAAATAAAGGTAACTCCATCCCTTTTTTGGATCGTTAAAGTCCAAAAAAAGAATAAAAACTGCCTGCAAAAACGCCAAAGTTAAAACCCACGTGGCATTTTTCTTGGCATTCTTTCACTCCCATAGACTTCTATGGGAGGAAAACGCCAAGATTTTCCTGAAAAAATAAATAAATAAAAACGCCAAAGTCTCAACAAGAGGTCGTTTTAGAAAAGCTGCCAAGTAGCCAAAAATAGCTGAAAAACGCCAAGAGGATTAAAAAAAAACCACAATGAAAATCACAAACTGGATATGGCATTTGCTGTTCCCTATTGACCTGCAGATAACATCTGGCAGCAGCGTTTTTTTCACACAAAAAAAGCCATGCTGCAGAATAGGCATTTTTATTGGCGTTTTTGCCCCCCCCCCCCCCCCCCCCCCCCAAAAAAAAAAAAAAAAGTGGAAACCTAGCTATAGGCTGAAATAAGGGTATTAGTGTAATGATCATAGGGGTGACCGTTCTCAAGTTCTCTCTTGTGGGATAGGGAAATGGAAGAGTGAGAATGGGTAGAGGGATGTGGGTAGGAGAGGGAAGATGAAAGAAAAGAAGGAGGAATAAGATCACATGAACACTAAGGCTGCATTCACATCTCGTTTCTACATTACGGGTGCCGGATCCGGCTGGGGGAGGGGCAAATCGGGTTCTCCCGTACCCCAGCTGGACCAGCGCTGAACTCCATTCACTTTAATGAGCCGACCGGAGTCAAACTGTGACTCCGGTCGGCTCATTTTTGACCCGTATGCGGCTTCCTGACTAGAACTAAAACCATAGTATACTACGGTTTTAGGTCAGGTCACAAAACTGGACGGGTCAAAAATGAGCCGACCGGAGTCACCGTTTGACTCCGGCCGGCTCATTAAAGTAAATGGAGTTCAGCGCTGGTCCGGCGTGGGTACAGGAGAGCCCTGTTTGTCCCTCCCCTAGCCGGATCCGGCACCCGTAATGTAAAACGAGATGTGAATGCAGTCTAAGAAAGGGTGAAAAGATTATTTATTATAAACTATTGGATCGGTTAGTGGGTAGATTTGCCCCTGCGGCCAAATCCCCAAATAGACTTGGATTAAATATTTATAGTGATATTACACTACAAGTACAAAAAACCACACTATAAAAAAAAATAAAAAAATAATAAAAACTATACAAATTTAAAAACATGTCCCCTTTAAAAATTAAATTAAGCATGGTATAAAAACAATATAATTTCATAAATATCCAGACAGTCTTAAAAAGTGCTCAGGGCTTGTGTGGCAACCTGTAAAGGAAATTTGATGCCCAATAAAGAAAGTCTAGAGATGCTACATGTGTAGCAGTTGGACTTATTGTATTCCTGTGGAAAAAAGTACTAGATACAGTTCCAATAGTTCAGTAATAGATATACGGTGCTACTATGTAGCAATTTGTACTTATTGTATTCCTGTGGAGAAAAGTACTCTGTACAGTTCCAAAACAGTGCTGTGTTCTCCTATGCAAGAGGCTCTAGCAGGCAGTGTGATAATGCTCTGCGATGTAATCCTGAGAGAGGTGTAATGATATAATCCATATGGGCACTATGTCCCCGCTCACCAGTCCTTTAGTGTGGTGCGATCCTTCTCTTGTTCTCGATCCACAGCGCTACAAGCTGTACGGGGCGGCTGCCTGTAAGGGTAGACCGTCTCTCCCAGCGAGCATACGCGGAGAGTGGCAGGCTGTGTTCTCTGCAGCCTCGTGGAGGAGAGGCGCGTGTGTTGTGGCGGGAAGCAAACACCAGCTTGGCTAGCGTAGTGGATCCTCGGCTGTCTGGATACGATACTGGTCCTCTGGGGATTTCAAGTTCTCAGGCTAGACGTGTTTTAGGGATCTTTCCCTTTCTTTTGTCACTGAAGAAAGGGAAAGATCCCTGAAATGCATCTAGCCTGAGAACCAGACATCCTCATATCACCAGCATTATATCCAGACAACCGATACTGGAGACAATATGTTGTAGGTCACATGGTCTGCAGGGGGCGTGGTTAAGCTGCAGTGGATAGCAGGGTGGAAAGGATTAACTGGAGTATTGCTCTCCATCCACCCACTGAAGCATAGCCACGCCCCCTGGAGATCATGGGATTTATGACATATTGGCCCTTATCTACTATCGTGTTCCCGACAGTTTTACCTCGGGCTGTGCTCCCAAAATGTGTCACACGCTGCGTGAGACACAATTTGCGACAGTCTGTGCTTCCCAAAAAACAAGGCTTCTCAAAATCCTCCAATTTCCCATAAAAAACAAACCATGAAATGGGGAGTGTCCCTGACCGTTTCAAAAAAATGCCACCATATTTGCTAATGTTTCCAAATAAAATGTGGTGGATTTGAGCTTTGAAAAAGTTGTACTGTTAGTGGATGTTATCGTATCTAATAATCTAATAGAATAAATGAGGTCTGTAATAGCCTTCAACTATGCCTGTATTAGTAAATACCTGCATAAAATAATTTGGGAATATATTTTCTTAGGACTCTGCACTAACGTGCTGCTTCTCATTTATTCCTTCTGGAAAAGAATTAATAAACTGATAATTCATCCCCATTATCGAGAGGGGTCCCATTAATTAGGGGAATTATTAATAGCCAGTTGTCAATTCGGCAATATATTTCCACGCGGAACAGTGCAACACAAAAATATAAGAAAAGGTGTATTTCATGGAGAAAACAAACATTTACTAAACCAGACATCTTGAGAATGCTGATGGAAAAATCCCTCCTGAGACAGACTGCCTTCTATTTCAGAGGACTTAGCATAATGATCTCCTTGTGGAGATAATTCAATATTCCGGCTACATGGGGAAAACGGAGCTTTAATTACACATCTGAAACAATAAATCTTCTAGGGAAAAAGATCAGGTAATGACCTATAGCTTCCCGTTCTTTCAAAGGTCTAATTTTTCCATCTATAATATTTTTAACTAGGTCTTATACTTTCTTTGTCTTGCATATAGGTGAAATAAGATTTAGGGAAGGGTCACATGTTTTGCTTCATATTTACTGCTGCATATTTTCCTACCCATTGAAGTCAGTGGGTAGCAAAATCAGCTGCAAAAAATATGCAGCAAAATAGAGAATGTGTGAACCTAAGAATTAAAGGGGTACTCCGGTGAAAAACTTGTGCCCGAACATTAAACAGATTTGTAAATGACTTCTATTTACAAATCATAATCCTTCCAGTACTTAGCTGCTGTAAGCTCCACAGGAAGTTCTTTTCTTTTTAAATTTATTTTCTGTCTGAACACAGTGCTCTTTGCTGATACCTGTCTGTCTGTCTCAGGAACCGTCAAGAGCTGGATAGGTTTGTTATGGGGATTTGCTCCTGCTCTTTACAGTTCCTTAGACAGACAGAGGTGTCAGCAGAGAGCACTGTGGTCAGACAGAAAGGAAATTCAAAAAGAAAAGAACTTCCTGTGGAGCATCCAGCAGCTGATACGTACTGGAAGGGTAAAGATTTTTAAATAGAAATAATTAACAAATCTGGTTAACGTCCAGGCACCAGTTGATTAAAAAAACATGTTTTCCACCAGAGTACCCCTTTAAGAATAAAATAAGAAAATGCTTACTTGCTGCAGGGGTTCATCGATCATATTGGCACCGGTCACTCTTCTGTCAATCTTGATGGGTCTAGCTTCACGTTTCATTTCTTCTACGACCTGAAGAATAAGAAAGAAATTCAATTACTTTATGAAATCTAAAAACTTTAAATATTATCAGTTGTATGCAAGAACCATTCCTTATATATGCTTTATAGCTGGCACCTGGACATGAGAAAAACAAACCTATTAACTTCAATGGGAGAGTGTAGTGGGCATGCTCTGTACCATGTGCAATGGTCACGGTGAAGGAGATGGGAGCAGGTGGAGAGCTGTCCCCATCACTTTTAGACAACAGTATTGTTAACTGTGTGATGACTGCTGATCCATCCCTAGTGTTTTACCAGAGAAGAATTTGAACGCCTATCCTTATTTAGGGGGGTTAATAAAACTACAGTGGTCCCTCAAGTTACAATATTAATTCGTTCCAGGACGACCATTGTATGTTGAAACCATCGTATGTTGAGACCATAACTCTATGGGAACCTGGTAATTGGTTCTGAAGCCCCAAAATGTCATCCAAAAATAGGAAAAAGTGAGGATTAAAGATGGGAGATTAAGGATTAAAGATGCTGGGAGCTGTAATCACTGTCTATGTCAGTGTTTCCCAACCAGGGCACCTCCAGCTATTGCAAAACTACAACTCCCAGCATGCCCGGACAGCCGAAGGCTGTCCGGGCATGCTGGGAGTTGTAGTTTTGCAACAGCTGGAGGCACGTTCTTTGGGAAACACTGGTCTATGTAGAGGACAGAAGCTTCTTCAGGGTCCTGTACAGAACAAGCAATGTCCTAAAAAAAAGGAAAATGGAGCCGCCCTCACCTGGTGTCCAAAGGAGCAGCTAACCCTGGTACAGGTAAAGAGTACAGAACATGTAATACCTCCCTGTACTGTAGGAGGCGCTACCAGACACCAGTCAGTGCATACACTTCAGTAATACAGGTAAAGAGTACAGAACATGTAATACCTCCCTGTACTGTAGGGGGCATACCAGACACCAGTCAGTGCATGCACTTTAGGACTACAGGGGTTTTACCAGTGAAATGTCCATTCTGATTGGTCAGTTCTTCCAGCCATTGACACCTTATCGCAGATTCCATAGCATTGTATGTTGAGTCTGGTTTCAAGTTACAATGGTCCAGGAAAGACCATTGTATGTTGAAACTATTGTATGTTGAGGCCATTGTAAGTTGAGGGATCACTGTATATCTTCTCTGTGACTTTTTGTGCAACTTTTGAAAAGTGCTCTTCAAAGGTATTTTGTAAACCACGTCTGAGCTGGTGTAGATTTGCGGCGTTTTGGATGGTTTACGACTTTGTGTGTGGCATTCACACTTGATCAATCCGTTACTACTGCAAAGTGAAAGCTGAAATTACTTTTGCAAGACGGTTTGTAGCTTTGGAGCACGTGCGATATTTCATGCGCCAAATAAAAGCAAAATGTAAAAAAAGGCTCTAAAGATAATGATAAATGTCCCCATAGAGTCAAAGTTATAGGGTCTAACAGGACACTTATTCCGAACAGAGTATTAAAAATTGGGAGGAGATTGTCACTGGCCAATCTTGCAACTAATTTGTCACTTTCTTCCCCTTTGCTTTTCTAAGGAGATCGATCCTGTCAAACTTAATAGATCATGGAGGGAGAAACTAGCATTGTGTTTTATTATTACTTTTGTTTTATGTATAACAGGAAAACGATAGCATTACGATGAAGGGCGGTAATGGCCAAAACGCGTGACTTGTGTTCACACCTGTGTCTGTGACTTTTATGGCCTGAATAAATGGAACTATTATGCTGCATTTTTGCGTGTTATGCTGAGTTTTTCTAAATTATTCGAGCTGCAGACGAGATCCCATAGGGGTGAGCTAAAGCTAACGGAGCTGAACATGAAGAATGAAATAAACAATTTCCTGATGACAGAGTCCTTTTATGCTCTACTCACATGTACAGAATTCTGCGCAAATTTGATGCGCAGAATTTTCTGCTGCAGATTTCAATGTAAACTGAATGACTGAACACAGCATCAGGATTACGCTATAAACTTGTGTGAATACTCCACGGAGCTCCATCCAATCAACAGAATGAGGTAGCCTTGTGCTTGCTTGGGCTATGCTTAAAGTTCTGTAAATTCACATATAATGCTTGAGTGTTGTGTATAGTTTGCCTTGATTCATCAATTTATATACATTGCTGTTTGGCTTGACTCCTTTAATACCAGACGGCATTTCTCTCCCCTTCAATGTGGGCTAATGTAAAGCTCCCAAAATGCACTGCTGTCAGGAAATATTCGCTTTAAAGGAGCACTCCTGAGGGGGAAAAAAGGGTTTTCAAATCAATTGTTTTGTAAATTATTTCTATTTAAAAACCTTAATCCTTCCAGTACTTATCAGCTGTTGTACACTACAGAGGAAGTTGTGTAGTTCTTTTCAGTCTGACCGCAGTGCTCTCTGCTGACACCTCTGTCAATGTCAGGAACTTTCCAAAGCAGGAGCAAATCCCCATGGCAAACATCTTCTGCTCTGGACAGTTCCAGAGACAGACAGAGGTGGCAGCAGAGAGCATTGTGGTCAGACTGGAAAGAACTACACAACTTCCTCTGGAGCATACAGCAGCTGATAACTATTGAAAGACTAAGGGTATGTTCACACGGTGGAATTTCATCTGGAATTCTGATAAGCAAAAGCTGGCTGAACTGAATTGCGGTGGAATTTCTGTGTTCGGAATCCACTGCGAAATCCTGCAAAATATAAGACTGGTCCCATATATTTGCAGACTTTTAAAAGCAGAATTTCTGTGGTGGAAATGCCCGCAGCGGAAATTCTGCTTTCTGAATGGGACTGCGGAATCCCGTTTATATACATAAACAGTAAATTACGACGGAATTCTTTCACAAAATTCCACACAGAAATCCCGCCGAGTGAACAAAACCTTAGGATTTTGAAATCTAAATAATTTACAAATCTGTATAACTTTCTGGCACCAAAACATTTTTTTCCCCCTAAAGAGTACCCTTTAAAACAAGAATATTTTAGGAGGCTAAAAAAAAAAAAAAAAAAAAAAAAAAAACCACACACCATAACACGATAACAAAAACAATGAATTAAAAAAAAAAAAAAAAAAAAAAAATTATAAAAGTTACGACACTTCATGAATTATTCAAAAGGATAAAAAAATTCCTATATAGAACGGATTCACTTTCTTGCACTGCTCTGACAACACAAACAATGAGCAGAATTGTGTGTTCTATAGAGATTATTAGAGATGAGCGAACCTACAGTAAATTCCATTCGTCAAAAACTTCTCGGCTCGGCAGTTGATGACTTATCCTGCATAAATGAATTCAGCTTTCAGGTGCTCCGGTGGGCTGGAAAAGGTGGATACAGTCCTAGGAAAGTCTCCAGCCCACCGGAGCACCTGAAAGCTGAACTCATTTATGCAGGATAAGTCATCAACTGCCGAGCCGAGAAGTTTGTGACGAATCAAATTTACTGTAAATTTGCTCATCTCTAGAGATTATCCCAGGGAAAATATATACTGTACCATTCAGGGCAGTGCACAGCCCCCTATCTTTATACTGTATTTTTTTTCCTATTTCCTACATAAAAACGTATTGTTTGCTATTGTTGAGTACAGTGTTTCCCAAGCAGGGTGCCTCCAGCTGTTGCAAAACTACAACTCCCAGCATGCCCGGACAGCCTTCGGCTGTCCGGGCATGCTGGAAGTTGTAGTTTTGCAACAGCTGGAGGCAACCTGGTTGGGAAACACTGGTATTGTACAGGTATAATCTTGCAGATGTACCATAGCCAGAGATAGTATGGGAAAATTCCACCCCATGTCGGAATTTATTATTGCTTCACTTTATCATTCATAAGTAGCAAAACAAATTTTCGTGTAGGGCAATAATTCAGGTGATGTCGACACAACCTTCCATAGTGGAGAAAAGCCAGAAAAATTATCGCCCTGCGCTCCTGACATCCAAGAGTTTTATAAAGGGACTTTTTCATGATTTTTTTTTTCCTGGATTATTTTATGGAAAGTAATCTAGACACCGGTGTTATCCGGCAGATCCGATTTTATGAGCAAATAAAGTATAACTGGATCTTTGTAGAGATGTTCATGTACTGGATCTGGATTTTTTTTATTAGGATTAGTCGAAAGTATTGATAATGTTCCAAATAAATAAGATTGGCACGAAAAGAGGGAAGAAGAAACATGAGAAAACATGTATATGGCAAACAGCTGGAGAGGCGGTAGAGGGAAGTCATCCAAACTAATGTGAGGTTTATCATCGAAACTGGGATCTTCATTGCAATAGATAAATAAATATATAAATATACACATATACATATATATATATTTATTTTTATTTATTTTTTTATATATATTTTTTTATTATTATTTTATTATTTTTTGTAATTATTAGGTTTTTAAAGAGAACCCGGCACGATCAATCTCCCTATACACAGAGATATATGACTAACCCCGAATGGCAGTGCCATATCAGAGTTATATCTTCAGCCAGGAACGGGGTTTAGAGTGATCAGAGGAGTCTTCAGACCCCAATTGAAAAATTGTCGCTATATGTAAAATAGTAAGAGATCTGTCAATCAAAGCTGTCCCATTGACTCAGAGCCCCGATCCTGACTGAAGATTCCTCTGAAAGGCACAGCCATTCAGAATCGGTCATATATCACTGTGACATAGGGGTCTGTCAGTGTATAATGCTGTCTAAAGAAACTAGTGACAGGCTTCCTAGGAGAAAGTCACAAAATTAACCATCAGGACAAAAGAGAATGGAAAAAAACAATATTATTTGATATTTAAATGGGCACTCATTAAAACTAGTTTTTGCTATTGCACTCCTTATGGTAAATAAAAAATCTTTCTAATGTATGGTATTTTGTTTTAAAAAAAAAATGAAGTTTTCTATGTTTTATTTGTGTTTAAAAAAGCTGCCACTAGGTGTCTCCCTACTTGTCCAGAGCACATTTTCTTTTGCACAGATTTTGGACTCCTGCTGGTCTGGCAGAAGCCCAAAATCCAGAAATGCTGAGGAGGGTGTGTGCGGCCTTATCCAATCATAGCTCATCTCACACACTGAACTGCTCTGAGCTGTGTGTAGCAGAGTGAGGGAGGAGGTTCTCCCCTGTATGGCTTCAGATGTCGTCAAGCCTGCTGGGTCTGTGAATCTGACTGAGAAGAAAATACAGAGCGATATCAAGGTAGAAAACTAAAGAATAATAAAAATAAAGGCAGGGGGTGGTTTATCATGAAGGGGGGGGGGGGGCAGTGAACTGGGAGGATTATAAAATTTAACGAGATAAAAGGAATATATTGTCGGAAAATGACTAATGTTAAACTTTTTTTTTTTATTTGGTGTCTTTGTTTCACTTTTAGAAGAAAAAAAGATTTTTAGAAAGAAAAAAAATCCTATAATCTAGGGGCATGGCCGATGCTTCCAGATGTCACCGCTGCTGTTCCTCTGCTGGGCCCCCCTGCGAGCAAACAGCAGTGGTGCCCCAAGCCAGTCCTGGAAGGAAAAGAACAGAGGAAAATAGCGGGACAGTGGAAGCACAGATCGTGGACAGGTAATTATGGTTATCATCTGTAGCAGCAGGTTAGTTCGGTGACACCGATAGTTTTCCTTTAAAGTGGAACACTGAACCTCACACTAGGCTGACACCTCCGGTGCAGAAATCACTTCTCAGCAGTTATTCCATCACAGCAAGGAATACAATGAAAAGTACCTCCTCCATTATTACCTGGAGGCAAATAACTCACAATAGGTTATTGTCACGGCTAACTTCTTCCTCTTCCCTGCCTGCTGACCTCTGCACCGGGCACAGAGCATGCCCACAACACTCTACATTTGAAATCAATGTTACTACTACAATAATAATAATAATAATAATAATAATAATAATAATAATAATAAAAGGAAGCCAAGATAAAAGGTCATTTTTTGGATGAGTTAAGCTGGCCTTACACATTAGATGTAAGTTACGTGAAACTTGATTATAGAGCGCTCAGCCAATCTATTGTGTATGGGGGCAGCATCCCAGTCCTACAGAAGCAGTTATCAGGGGGGAGAGACGGATGAAATACAACAATCCAAATCTTTCATGTCTGCCTTCAAATAATTCATCTGTCACTACTGAAATAAAAATGCACTAGCCCCTTTTTATAGGAAGATGACGATTAGATGGCAACCATCATCTAAGGCAGTGGTTCTTAACCTGGGTTCGATTGAACCCCAGAGGTTTGGTGATTCAGTCCCGGGGGTTCGGCGGGGGAGGTGCAACAGGACAGGCAAACCAAGCAATTGCTTGGGGCCCCGAGCAGAGCCGGTGTTTGCCCGTCCTGTAGCGACGGGGCAATTCCCCCCATCACAATGAACTCACTGCGGCCCCACGTTAAGTTTAAAAAGCAGGGCCGCCGGGACATCACTGACGTCCTGTGCGTGCGCCCATGGAAACGAAGGCGCCGAGGACCGGAGGATAGAGAAGGAGGAAGATGCGCGCTGGCCAGCTTGGTAAGTAACCAGCGGCACGTCATCTTCGGTGCTCCGACCACCGGTCCCGAGACCTACTGCTATAGCCGGAGCGGTGGTCGGAGGACTGAAGTGGTCAGTACACAGGCATACAGCCTCCAGCCATACACTGTATATGGCTGGAGGCTGTATGTATGTGGGGGAACACTGCCTACATCAGTGGTTTTCAACCTGTGGACCTCCAGATATTGCAAAACTACAACTCCCAGCATGCCCGGACAGCCGTTGGCTGTCCAGGCATGCTGGGAGTTGTAGTTTTGCAACATCTGGAGGTCCGCAGGTTGAAGACCACTGGCCTGCCTAATGTGGGGGAACTGTCTACCTGCCTAAATAGGGGGAACACCGCCTGCCTAATGTGGGGGGGGAACACCGCCTGCCTAATGTGGGGGGGAACACCGCCTGCCTAATGTGGGGGGGAACACCGGCAGCCTAATGTGGGGGGAACACCGCCAGCCTAATGTGGGGGGAACACCGCCAGCCTAATGTGGGGGAGCGCTGCCTGCCTAATGTGGGGGGAGCGCCGCCTGCCTAATGTGGGGGGAGCGCTGCCTGCCTAATGTGGGGGGGAGCGCTGCCTGCCTAATGTGGGGGGGAGCGCTGCCTGCCTAATGTGGGGGGGGGGGGGGAACGCTGCCTGCCTAATGTGGGGGGGGGGGGGGAACGCTGCCTGCCTAATGTGGGGGGGGGGGGAGCGCTGCCTGCCTAATGTGGGGGGAGCGCTGCCTGCCTAATGTGGGGGGAGCGCTGCCTGCCTAATGTGGGGGGAGCGCTGCCTGCCTAATGTGGGGGGAGCGCTGCCTGCCTAATGTGGGGGGAGCGCTGCCTGCCTAATGTGGGGGGAGCGCTGCCTGCCTAATGTGGGGGGAACGCTGCCTGCCTAATGTGGGGGGAACGCTGCCTGCCTAATGTGGGGGGAACGCTGCCTGCCTAATGTGGGGGGATCACTGCCTGCCTAATGTGGGGGGGGAGGACACTGCCTGCCTAATGTGGGGGAACACTGCCTGCCTAATGTGGGGGAACACTGCCTGCCTAATGTGGGGGAACACTGCCTGCCTAATGTGGGGGAACACTGCCATTGTTGCAAAAACTACATGAGAGTGGCACTTGCCAAGGTAAAGCCGCGCATTTCTGAACTGGTCTCTCAAAGACAACAGCAGAAGTCACACTGATTTGCAGTAAATATTCATTATGGTTTTGTGTGAAAATCATGTTTTTGTTCTTTGTTCTTAATGGTTTTGTTCATTTTGTGCACCTATGCATAAATATATACTTAAATATATACCTCCTATGTTTTGAATTAGAAAAAATCATATTTTATTTTTCCAATTAAGAAGGGTTTGGTGAATGCGCATATGAAACTGGTGGTGTTCAGTACCTCCAACAAGGTTAAGAACCACTGATCTAAGGTATACACCTACCTTTTTAGGCCCCTATTTTATTGGGCATCCATAGTTACTGTATAAATGTGCTTTTCTGACAGCGGATGACAGTTATGTGTTAAAAGGGTTGAAATTGCAAGTAAGGTTATAAAGTAAAAAAATAAAATAAAACCTGTTAAATCTAATACTGCTTTGGCTTTGATGGCCCATGGTAATCTTTGTTTATTTTGCTGGCCTGAGTGGCTGCATGCCATCCGTGCTGATATCACCAGTGTGGCCAGTGATTGGCAGCGGAAGCTACGTGGATATGAGGCACCTTCAAACCGGAAAAATAAACTAACATCAGTGGGGAACACCAAAGCATCGGCACTGGGGGGAGGACTTACCAAGTGAGTAATAATTGTTTTTTTACTTAAAGGGGTACTCCACTGGAAAACATTTATTTATTTATTTATTTATTTATTTTTTAATCAACTGGTGCCAGAAAGTTAAACAGATTTGTAAATTACTTCTATTAAAAAAGTTTTAATCCTTCCTTATTCTTAAAGGGGTACTCTGGTGGAAAACATATTTTTTTAATCAACTGGTGCCTGGACGTTAACCAGATTTGTTAATTATTTCTATTTAAAAATCTTTACCCTTCCAGTACGTATCAGCTGCTGCATGTTTCAGAGGAAGTTCTTTTCTTTTTGTGAATTTCCTTTCTGCCTGACCACAGTGCTCTCTGCTGACATCTCTGTCCATTTCAGGAACTGTCCAGAGTAGGAGCAAATCCACACAGAAAACCTATCCTGCACTGGACAGTTCCTAAAATGGACAGAGGTGTCAGCAGAGAGCACTGTGGTCAGGCAGAAAGGAAATTCAAAAAGAAAAGAACTTCCTATGGATCATAACAGCAACTGATAAATACTGGAAGGATTAAGATTTTTTTTAATAGAAGTAATTTACAAATCTAACTTTCTGGCACCAGTTGATTTAAAAAAAATATATATAAAAAAATGTTTTCCAGTGGAGTACCCCTTTAACATATTCTGCTGCTACTGCAATTTCCTCAGCTCTCGGACAACTCCTTTAACAAATGTCCAAGTTACACATTATGTAGCATAAAAGATGCAAAAACAAAAACCAACTGTGCTAAAATGTAAACCAGAGTACTTTCCAAGAACTAACATGCACGTAACATTAGAAATCATTGATACAAAACAGCAGCGTCCTGATGATTTCACTTTACTAGTAGGGAACCTAGATCCAGAAAAGTTCCTTTTTATGTCTGCATTTTACTGTCACTGATTCCAATAAGGCCAGACACTGGCTCCTGGCAGTGTACCTACGTAAGTACTGCTTAAGTCTACCTACTGCAATCTACTGAAGCGAACTGGTGCATGACGGCAATCTAAGGCACACACCCATGATATAACCAGAGCAGGGAGGCCACATAGAGGTCACTATATAAGTAATCCATTCATTATCTCCTAAGTGACTGACGGAACGGATCTCATGGCGGTATGCTAATATGACGCTTCCTGCAGATGGACGATGGCATCAGAAAATGCCCAACACCAAACACTATTACAAATAGAAATAAAGAGAAACAACACCAAACCTTTTGCAATAATGCACTGAGCTGTGTCATGTTATGTGTTTCACTGGATATTCCTGCATAAACATTATAAAATGGTGCCAAAAATGCATTTAGTCTTATGCAGGGCTGGATATGCCTGGCAGGCAATGTGGCTTTTACTCTTCAGGTCTACAGATGTTCTTACAATGGCACTTTTATAAAATAATAACAATAATGATAATAAATAATAATGATAATAATATCAATCAATGTTCCTCTCAGGATAACAACAAAGTTGTTTTCACCCTTTCAAGACCAACAGCTACTACATAGGGTTATAAAGCGAGTCTGTCCGCTGCAATCCATGTTCCAAACCACTTCTATTGTTTAAAGGGGTACTCCGCTGCTCAGCGTTTGGAACAAACTGTTTCAAACGCTGGAGACGGGAGCTCGTGACGTCATAGCCCTGCCCCCTCATGATGTCACACCCAGCCCCCTCAATGCAAGTCAATGGGAGGGGGCGTGACGGCTGTCACGCCCCCTCTCATAGGCTTGCATTGAGAGGGTGGGCATGATGTCATGAGGGAGCGGGGCTATGACGTCACGAGCTCCCAGTGCCTGCTCCAGCCTTCGGAACAGTTTGTTCCAAACGCTGAGCAGTGAAGTACCCCTTTAATAGCGGTTAGGACAAGGAGACAAGTAGTACCTCATATTTTCGCCAGTGTGTCCGTAATGTAAAAAAAAAAAATGCTTTTATTCTCTTGCGCATAGAGTCAAGCCCCCTGGAATGCCTTCTCACTACCCATTACATCCCTGTTCCTGCTTGATGGACAGTCAGCTGGAAGCTGAGCCCTGTTTCCAAATCTCATTCCTGCACTGTGCATACAAATTGTGCACAGGTATGAGATTTGGAAATTTGGTAACAGGGCTTTCTGATGACTGTCAATCAGTAGAGCTCCAACAAGATAACAAGATAACTAACAGCTAACTGTGGGATCAGATTAAATGCTGCCCATACAAGTCTATGGACTGAACAGCACAAATTGGATAGAAAATGCCATATACAAGTTATATAATGACCAGACAGTGCTATTCCCCATATACACAGACAGTTTATCCTGAAGAGTCACCAGATAAAAAAGTAAAATTAAAAAGATATTTGTTGGTTAGTTCAGTCAACTATTCCTACCATCACTACCATGAACATTCACACTTGCCAAGTCAAAGTGGACATATTTTCGGTCTGGTAGAAGCTTTACAAGTCCCCCATGCATGTTAGATAATTAGACGTCTAACAATCTTCAGGATTGGTTATGAGAGGTTTACGGACACCTTGACATTATGACATTGCTGGAAGGGTTATTCCAGTTCATAAAATAGTGGCATATTGCCAGGCTATTCAGTCTCAAAAAACGATAGCAAATCATTAGCATATGCCATCATTTATTCAGATGGCTTTAACTCTTTAAAGCCTATTAATTATTTTTATTCCCTTCAACATTTTCACACACGTTTTTATATAAACAGATTTTACATCACACTAACCTACCCTTGGGATTCCAGCAGTGGTTGGAGGAAGAAAGGAGTGCTCACATTTCTCCAGGTACTTCTCAGATGTTATCTTTCCAAAAAGAAGCGTGACCACAAAACCCCTAAGAGCGAAAAAGGAAAAAAGGAATCCATGAGCTTTAGAGGGGGAAAAAAAGCCACAGTAGTTAATAAAAAGACAAATAAGCTCTATATATCTAGATTCCTATATCTAATCACAGCTCCTCAATTCTACAGCTTAAAGTTATTTGTGAAAGCCACCAAATAAAAACTTATGTTTTTATAGTGCAAAAAAGTTGCACATGTGACTTGCTAGTATCTTTTTTTTTTTTTTTCTGGTCCCGATATTAAAGGGGTATTCCAGGAAAAAACTTTTTTATATATATCAACTGGCTCCAGAAAGTTAAACAGATTTGTAAATTACTTCTATTAAAAAATCTTAATCCTTTCAGTACTTATGAGCTTCTGAAGTGAAGGTTGTTCTTTTCTGTCCAAGTCCTCTCTGATGACACCTGTCTCGGGAAACGCCCAGTTTAGAAGCAAATCCCCATAGCAAACCTCTTCTAAACTGGGCGTTTCCCGAGACAGGTGTCATCAGAGAGGACTTGGACAGAAAAGAACAACCTTAACTTCAGAAGCTCATAAGTACTGAAAGGATTAAGATTTTTTAATAGAAGTAATTTTAAAATCGGTTTAACTTTCTGGAGCCAGTTGATATATATAAAAAAAAAAGTTTTTTCCTGGAATACCCCTTTAAAATTAAAGGGGTACTCCGCCCCTAGAAATCTTATCCCCATAAACATGAATGGAGGGGGAGTGGCGTGACATCATGACCACAACCACCCAAAGACAGTGTTCTGAACATAAATGCGAACACTGAGGTGCAGGCACGGAGATCGGCCAGAAACCCCACCTTATCCCCTATCCAAAGATGTCTGGGAGGGAAGGGGATTAACTCTTTAATGGCAGGCAAGTTTGGTGCAACTTTCAGGGAAATTGTGCAGCTAAATGCTTTTCTATGGAAACGTTAATTGTGCAACTACAGTGTCGCAATCCCCTTGTGTCGCTAAAGCAGTCTTGTTTCCGGCTTAGTGATGGTCAATGTGACATAGAAAACAGCAGCAACAATTTTATTTTACTTTGCTAAAAGCAAATTTGGAAAAAGTAATGCACCGTGGGCGTTCAAGAATTATATTGAACAGAATAAAACGTAAAGCAGGACAGTAATAGGTTAGGGATTCCCAACTTTATGGAGCCCCTAAACAATTGTTTTCTCTTGGGTGCTCTTACTCCCAAATTCTCAATACTACCGAAAAGAAGCTTAGGAGCAGTGGTGCCACTATGTTTTGTGTAACATGATTTGACTGTTTTGTTAAGTACTCTTGAGCAGGTTGAATCAATTTAATATCTGTCATGTAGAAATAAGGCAGGTGTCATATATTTCTAGTAGGGCTGCACGATATATCGCAAGCGCTTCAAGATTTTAGCGAATTGCAATATGTCGATATTGCCCCCCGGGAAAATTTGCGATTACCTGCAGCAGAAATTCAAATGCTAAGTCAGTGTTCCCCAACCAGGGTGCCTTCAGCTGTTGCAAAACTACAACTTCCAGCATGCCCACACAGCCGAAGGCTGTGTGGGCATGCTGGGAGTTGTAGTTTTGCAACAGCTGGAGGCAGCCTGGTTGGGAAACACCATTATTGTACAAGTATAATGATGCTTAGAGTTGTAGTTTTGCAACAGCTGAAGGCTCCCTGGTTGGGAAACACTGTCCTAAGTAATAATAGGGATGCGGGGGAGACCTAAAAACTTGTAGCTCACCTAGCCCCGTTCCCCGGAGAACTGTTGCAGATCGCGTTCTCCTTCGTGCAGTACCGGTATCTTCTCTGTGTTCCCAAAAATCAGCTGGTTCCTGTAAGTCCCATAAGACACCGGACTGCATAGAGGAGAACGGGATGTGTGGGGGACGAGGCTTAGATAAGCATTAGGGCTTTTTATTTTTCCCCGTGCCCCTGCATGACATTGATGGGGGGATGAGACATGGGGGGGGGGGGGGGGGACTGCCATAAAATGGAGGAGGGGGGTGTGTGGACATGAAATGGGGGGGAATGTGAAATGGGGGATAGACGTGAAATGGGGGAGCTTGGACATGAAATTGGGGTATTTCACCATTTGTTTATGATATTGCAATCACATATGGAAATTGCAATATTTACCTCTATAATCGCAATCGCACATTTTTCCCAAATCGTGCAGCTCTAATTTCTAGTGATCCCCAGCTGTCCCAGATGGGAATGCTAAATACAAGTTGAATCCGTTGCATCCAGTGACCCATCTGGTGCCCCAAAGGACGTACCAGTGTTCAAGCTGCAACTGATCAAAAAAAGCAGTATGGAACGTTTTTCGATCCTGTGCAGTTGCAGACATATATGTGACCCTGGCCTGATAAGACTCCTGCTGCGTTATGGGGAACACTTGGCAATGGGCCTGGTTGGGAAACACTCCATTAAGAGACTGCATAGAGAGTAATTTCCGAATGAAAAAAAATTATAATAATGAATCGTATTATTGTATTATGAATAGCAAGAGAAAATGTTAGCTCAACCATTAAATCTCTACACAAAAAGACAGTGTGTGACAATGCTGGATATACTGCGGGATATGAAAGGAGGAGTCCAGCTCTGGGAGGGGCACATAAAACCTTCAATTCTTCATTCCATATACAGGTGCAGTATGCAGTAGAGTGGAGGCAAAAACAGTGACGTGTTTCAGGAACGCATGGAACCCTTAGTCATATTACCTGTATGACTAAGGGTATTAAAGGGGTATTTCAGGAAAAAACTTTATATATATATATATATATAATCTCAACTGGCTCCTAAAAGTTAAACTGATGATGAAGGCATTCCAGCGTGACACGGACCGTTGCCTGACATTCCCCCTCCTGCCACGGGTTCACTCTCCCTCTACCGTATACCCCGAAACCGAAGATATGAAATAAAGTGACTATTGCTTTAAGCAACATTGGTATGTGCTCCGTTATTCCTTCTTTTTGGATATACATTTATGTTGTTCATTTCATTGTTGTAACGTGAGCACTACCTACGCATGCCGAAGGGGTTTAACGTCTAACTAGGTGTGTAGGATCCAGCAGCTTGATCACAGCAGGGGATCCACCTGTGTAGCGGTGCCGACTGCATTTTGTGCTATGCTTCAATGATTAGTAAATTACCTCTATTAAAAATCTTAATCCTTTCAGAACTTATCAGCTGCTGAAGTTGAGTTGTTATTTTCTGTCTAACTGCTCTCTGATGACACCTGTCTCAGGAACTGTCCAGAGTAGAAGCAAATCCCCATAGCAAACTCAACTCTGTGCAGTTCCCGAGACAAGCAGAGATGTCAGCAGAGAGCACTGTTGCCAGACAGAAAATAACAACTCAACTTCAGCAGCTGTTAATTATTGAAAGGATTAAGATTTTTTTAATAGAAGTAATTTACAAATCTGTTTAACTTTCTGGAGCCAGTTGATATAAAATAAAAAAAATAAAAAATCCTGGAATATCCATTTAAAGAATGAACATGTTCATTCTTTCTACTAAATTACGAGCGGACTGCATTGCGTCAAAAAATTTTGGGAGCCACTTGGGATCTCCGAGCATAATTCCTGAGCGGCATTCCGTAGTGTGAACATACCCTAAAGCAGAGAATCCAACCATTTTTAATCTGGTCATATTTATCTTTGAGATATATTAAATCGTGAATAAAAAAATCATATTGCAAAGATTTGGAAATTAATACTTGGCCCACTGATAGGGAGCTAAAGGCATGCATTTTTTTGGGGTATAAAATTGGCATAGTTAGTGGGATATGAGAAGGATGAGCAAGCGTGGAAATAGCAGAAAGGTCCCTTTATGGTATAAAATCCAAAACACAGGTACAGGAATGCATAATGACGCGTTTCAGGCGTGAACCGCCCTTAGGTTGTGGGATATGTACGGTATCTCTCTGTGGTATTGTTAAAGTGGATATTGTACTGACTGAAGCCATAGAAAAAGAAGAAAGGAGCTGTGAAAGCGAATCAAGAAAAATGTGGGTAGTAAAAATAGTATTGTACTGCACAATTTCAAAATGTCTACAATCTCACTGCAGAAGATCATAGCGGGGATGAATGGACCCTATGAAAAAAACCTGCATTACTTATATTGGGTTAAAAGTTTGGTGCGGAGTCCAGAGGATTGCGACTGCACATAAACCAGAGCAAAGATTAGCAGAAAAAACAACCTACCTTCTATGTATCAGTATAAGCCAGAGCCAATAACAACATCAAGACTTGTAAATAATTCCAGGAAAGAAACAAGCACAACAAGGCTCGCTCAAGGAGAAAGTATAAGATAAGGATTTTATGATATCCTCGGGTCAGTAACACAATCTGGAATCTACTGTAGCCCATGGTTCTTTCTCCCATTGGTCTATAAATCATGGGAAGCTGGGTAAGTGGTGAGGGCTCCGTGTGTAACAGCTGCAGGATATGCCTGGCACCGATACCAGTCCTAATGGCACATTTATATTTAGCTGATGAGTAGCAAACATCCTAGAAATGTAAAAAGGTGACAGTGCAGATACACCATAAAACCCGCTGCACGTTATGAAGCCTCTCAGCCACATGAAAATGTGACAGTACAGTCTATAAAGCAGTGTTTCACAACCAGGGTGCCTCCAGCTGTTGCAAAACTACCACTCCCGGCATGCCCGGACAGCCGTTGGCTGTCCGGGCATGCCTGGAGTGGTAGTTTTGCAACAGCTGGAGGCACCCTAGTTGGGAAACACTGCTATAATGGCTTAAAGGGGTATTCCAGGAAAAAAGGGGTATTCCGGGAGTGGTAGATTTGCAACAGCTGGAGGCACCCTAGTTGGGAAACACTGCTATAATGGCTTAAAGGGGTATTCCAGGAAAAAAGGGGTATTCCGAGAGTGGTAGTTTTGCAACAGCTGGAGGCACCCTAGTTGGGAAACACTGCTATAATGGCTTAAAGGGGTATTCCAGGAAAAAAGGGGTATTCCGGGAGTGGTAGTTTTGCAACAGCTGGAGGCACCCTAGTTGGGAAACACTGCTATAATGGCTTAAAGGGGTATTCCAGGAAAAAAAGGGGTATTCCGGGAGTGGTAGTTTTGCAACAGCTGGAGGCACCCTAGTTGGGAAACACTGCTATAATGGCTTAAAGGGGTATTCCAGGAAAAAAGGGGTATTCCGAGAGTGGTAGTTTTGCAACAGCTGGAGGCACCCTAGTTGGGAAACACTGCTATAATGGCTTAAAGGGGTATTCCAGGAAAAAAGGGGTATTCCGGGAGTGGTAGTTTTGCAACAGCTGGAGGCACCCTAGTTGGGAAACACTGCTATAATGGCTTAAAGGGGTATTCCAGGAAAAAAAAATTATATCATCTGATAGCTCCAGTTAAAGTTAAACAGATTTGTAAATTACTTCTATTAAAAAAAAAATCTTAATCCTTTCAATAATTATCAGCTGCTGAAGTTGAGTTGTTGTTTTCTGTCTGGCAACAGTGCTCTCTGCTGAAATCTCTGCTTGTCTCGGGAACTGAACAGAGTAGAAGAGGTTTGCTATGGGGATTTGCTTCTAAACTGGACAGTTCCCGAGACACGTGTCATCAGAGAACACTTAGACAGAAAACAACAACTCATCTTCAGCAGCTCATAAGTACTGAAAGGATTAAGATTCTTTAATAGAAGTAATTTACAAATCTGTTTAACTTTCTGGAGCCAGTTGATTAATAAATAAAAAAACGTTTTTTCCTGGATAACCCCTTTAAAGGGGTATTCCAAGATTTTTTTTTATTTGACTATGTTACAGGGGCTGTAAAGTTAGTGTAGTTCATAATATAGTGTCTGTACCTGTGTGTGATGGTTTTCTCACAATTCTTATGTGATTTTCACTCCAATATTTATTTTTAACAGCATCCAAAAAGACTGTTGTCTCAGATTTTTCCCAGGTTACAATGTGGCCAAGACCTGACTCACTAGTCAGCTGATGACAGGGAGCCTGTCTGCTTCAATGGGTGGAGCGATCGCTTGGTGGGAGAGAGATCAATCTGAAACTAATGCAACAGCTGTAGGCACCCTGATTGAAAACCACAGGTCTTTTGAATGGATGCAGCTCATTTATGTTTCAATGGGTGATGTGGCTTGTGTGTGGGAGGGAGGAAAATGGAATTGTGGGATTTGTAGTGAAAAAAAGAAAAATCAAACAGGAAATACCAGTTCACAAAAAGCTAACCACAGCGTTATGGTAATCTCACAACATAGCCATTTAGCCCCAAGACAAGCGCAGATCCTTCCTAAGCATGTCCATTACTGTCTGCCAGGTACGTACTAAAATCACCTTATGGTGGAGAACCCCTTAAATCAAGTATTAGAAAACAACATTTTCATAAACCCTATAAGAGATTATGTTTTCTCCATTATAATAAGTAATAGTATTTCTCTATAATATGCCTTTTTTTCCTGATCAGTGGGGATGTGATTGCCAGAACTCCAACACCTTGATTCCACACAGTGACCCCACTATCCACCTGCTGTGTAGGGAAATTAAAGATGTACTACGGTGGAAAACTTTTTTTTTTTTTTTTTTTTTTATGAACTGGTGCCAGAAAAATAAAAAGATTTGTAAATTCTATTTAAAAATCTCAATCCTTTCAGTAAATATTAGCAGCTGTATGCTACAGAGGAAATAATTTTCTTTTTGAATTTCTTTTTTGTCTTGTCCACAGTGTTCTCTGCTGACACCTCTGTCCGTGTCAGGAACTGTCCAGAGTAGCATAGGTTTGCTATGGGGATTTTCTCCTGCTCTGGACAGTTCCTGATACGGGCATCAGGTGTCAGCAGAGAGCACTGTGGACAAGACAAAAAAAGAAATTAAAAAAACTTATAATTTCCTAATTTCCTCTGTAGCATACATCTACTAAAAAGAACTGGGAAAGTAAAGATTTTTTAATAGGAGTAATTTACAAATCGATTTAACTTTTTGGCACCAGTTGATAAAAAAAATATATAGATATATGTTTTCCACCGGAGTACCCCTTTAATCCATTTAAAGGGAATCTGTCACAAGTTTTATGTTGCCCTGAATGTGGACAGTGTAAGGGTGAAACCACAGGATGAGGTTCCATTGCATTTGAGGTTTTCAACCACAACATTTCTAGTTTCCTTGCTTTTCAATAAGAAATTGTAAAAACAATCCTAAGAGTAGGGTCACACACAGCGCATCCGCAGCATATTTTATGCTGCAGATACACCTGCCACTGGCAGTCACAGAGCGACTGCATAGAGGGCTGCAGTTGGGAGCTAGCTCTGCAGTAGCTCTGCAGTAGCTCTGCGACTGCCGCCGGCGGGCGCATCTGCAGCATAAAATATGCTGCGGATGCACTGTGTGTGACCCTACTCTTAGGGTTATGTTCACATGCTCATAATTAACAGTGCGTTTCCCTCTGCAAGAAATCCACTGCAAGTTGCGCTACCTTTCACTTGTACGGGTCTGCGGACAGTCAGCAATAGTGGTAGATTAGTTGATTGCCAGTGGATCCGTGGCTAGTTACGAGCATGTAAACATACAAAGAAAAGGGAGAAATGGTATGGGGGAGACAAAAGACTGCAGGCACTCTGTAGGAAAAGAGCAGAAGGGATGTATACTTAGAAAGTGGCACTCTGAAGTGAAAGGACAGAAGGGGATAGACACTTAGCAAGTGGCACTGTTGGGACACAGGTGGGAGACATTTGCTGTATTTGGCTTTGTTTAGGAGTATGGGGCAAAAAAAAAAACTATTATGCTGGGGGGGCGGGGGTGTTGGTTGGCAGAACAGAAATTATAATCCATTGAAGCTGCTGCCTGTACAAAGATAATCTGCAGCTTTAAGACAAGTTCTCTCTCCCTTACACAGTTATCTGATACAACCACTTTTAAAGGAGCACTTCCCTGGAAAACATTTTTTTTTTTTTTTTTTTTATCAACTGCTGCCAGAAAGTTAAACAGATTTTGTAAATTACTTCTATTTAAAAAATCTTACTCTTTCCAGTACTTATCAGCTGCTCTATGCTCCACAGGAAGTTCTTTTCTTTTTGAATTTCCTTTCTGTCTGACCACAGTGCTCTCTGCTGACACCTCTGTCCATTTTAGGAATTGTCCAGAGCAGGATAGGTTTGCTATGGGGATTTGCTCCTACTCTGGACAGTTCCTTAAATGGACAGAGATGCCAGCAGAGAGCACTGTTGTCAGACAGAAGGAAATTCCAAAATAAAAGAACTTCCTGTGGAGCATATAGCAGCTGATAAGTACTGGAATGATTAAGATTTTTTAATAGAAATAATTTACAAATCTGTTTATCTTTCTGGCACCAGTTGATTTTTAAAAATAAAAGTTTTCCAGCGGGGTACTCCTTTAAGCCCTCAGCAGCCTGACAGACACCATGATCACCACCCGCTGTCTGGCAGAGCTTACGATGTTTCTGGTTCTTCAAAGTCCCATCAGCCTCCAACTGGGCCACCCTGACAGAAGCTCCATCCTGAGAGCCATCCTGAGGCTGTTAACATTAGTGGCTTCATGGTAGAATCACCCCTGATCAGTTAAAGGGGTATTCCAGGAAAAAAACGTTTTTGTTTATATCAACTGGCTCCATAAGGTAAAACAGATTTGTAAATTAATTCTATTAAAAAATCTTAATCCTTCCAGTAGTTATCAGCTGTTGAAGTTGAGTTGTTCTTTTCTTTCTGAGAACAGTGCTCTCTGCTGACACCTCTGCTTGTCTCAGGAACTGTTCGAAGCATTAGAGGTTTGTTATGGGGATTCACTCCTATGGACAGTTCCTGAGACAGACAGAGGTGTCAGCAGAGAGCACTGAGGAACAACTCAAATTCAGCAGCTGATAACTACTGGAAGGATTATTATTTTTAAATAGAAGTAATTTACAAATCTGTTTAACTTTCTTGAGCCAGTTGATATAAAAACAAAATAAAAAAAAAGTTTTTTTCCTGGAATACCCCTTTAATGGTGACAATAAAGTAGCACTTTAACACCCCAAAAAGATAACAAACATTTTTAAACTTCGGCTAGAAATCCTGCATTTTTGCCCAGAGATAAGCTGACCTCCCAAACTGCAGGCGCCACAAAGACTAGAAACTGAAAAAAAACATGATAGAGTAGATAGTAAAGTGACACAAATAAGGCTCTATGCATCCAGTTAATAGGCTGATGGTACAAGTGTGTCTAATAATTCCAATAAACTGTTTAATAGGCACAGAGAACACAGCTCACATGATGCCTTTCTATCTATACAACCAGTTCCTTAAGAGCCGCAGTAAATAGGGAGTAATCGGCTTAAGGCCATTAAATTGAACTTTTATTGTGTTGCACTTAAGAAATACATAAACCATAGAGTCTAGTAAATGGTTGTTTATAGGATAAGCTGGAGCACTAAATAATTTGAATAATTGTAATAACAGTAATACTGCATTTATCTTGATTCAATATAAAAAAGGTAAATAAACATTTTAGTGACAATGTCTATACATTCCCATTAGGACAGTGTTTCCCAACCAGTGTGCCTCCAGCTGTTGAAAAGCTACAATTCTCAATATGCCCAGACAGCCTGGACATGCTGGAAGTGGTTTTGCAACAGCTGGAGGCACACTGGTTGGGAAACAGTGCATTAGAGTATGTGGAGATCACAGAAAATAACTCCGACCTCTATCTACCAGAACAGAAAACAATCACTGTTACGCTTCTCTGCCCCAAATCTGGCTATATAGTTTCCCTGCAAATACTGGATACAAGGCATTATATGGTGAGCAGGTCATGCAATGCACAAACACACCAGGATAGGTTTACACGTCCTATGTCAGCTACAAATGTAATAGCTTTATTATGGATTTATAAAGACGCTTTTCACAAGTGACATCTGAGTAAATATTGTATGTAGGTGCCCCTAGACGCCACAGAATACTGCCGGCCATACAAAAGATTAAAGTCAGCATATCCTCAGTTTATACACCAGTGGGAAAACTATTTCTTTTTAATCAACTGGTGCGAGAAAGTAAACAGATTCGTAAATTACCTCTATTTAAATCCTTCCAGTACATATCAGCTGCTGTATACTCCACAGGAAGTTCTTTTCTTTTTTAATTTCTTTCCTGTCTGACCACAGTGCTCTCTGCTGACACCTCTGTCCATTTCATGAACTGTCCAGAACAGGAACAAATCCCCATAGAAAACATATCCTGCTCTGGACAGTTCCAGACACGGAAAGAGGTGTCAGCAGAGAGCACTGAGGTCAGACAGAAAAAAAAAAAATCAAAAAGAAAAAAGAACTTCCTCTGTAGTATACAACAGCTGATTAGTACTGGAAGGATTAAGAATTTTAAATTGAAGTGATTAACAAATCAGTTTTTCTGGAGCCAGTTGATTAAAAAAAATAATAATAATTTACCAGTTGATTTACTTTTTTCCCACCGGAGTACCCCTTTAAAGGGGTATTCCAAGAAAAAACTTTTTTTTTTTTTTTTATATCAACTGTCTCCAGAAAGTTAAACAGATTTGTAAATTACTCCTATTAAAAAATCTTAATCCTTCCAATAATTATCAGCTGCTGAAGTTGAGTTATTGTTTTCTGTCTGGCAACAGTGCTCTCTGCTGACATCTCTGCTGGTCTCGGGAACTGCACAGAGTAGAAGAGGTTTGCTATGGGGATTTGCTTCTACTCTGGACAGTCCCTGAGACAGGTGTCATCAGAGAGCACTTAGACAGAAAAGAACAACTCAACTTCAGCAGCTCATAAGTACTGAAAGGATTAAGATTTTTTAATAGAAGTAATTTACAAATCTGTTTTTCTGGAGCCAGTTGATAAAAAAAAAAAAAAAAAAAAAAATTTCTTGGATAACCCCTTTAAAAATTTCAATCAACCGGTACCAGAAAGTTAAACAGATTTGTTAATTACTTCAATTTCAAATTCTTAATCCTTCCAGTACTTATCAGCTGTTGCATACTACAGAGGAAGTTCTTTTCCTTTTGAATTTATTTTCTGTCTGACCACAGTGCTTTCTGCTGACACCTCTTTCTGTGTCAGGAACTGTCCAGAGCAGGATATATTTTCTAAGGGGATTTGTTCCTGCTCTGGACAGTTACTGAAATGGACAGAGGTGTCAGCAGAGAGCACTGTGGTCAGACAGAAAAGAAATTCAAAAAGAAAAGAACTTCCTGTGGAGTATACAGCAGCTGATAGGTACTGGAAGGATTAAAAATTTTTAAATAGAGGTAATTTTCTAA
Organism: Hyla sarda; assembly: GCF_029499605.1. NCBI lineage: Eukaryota > Metazoa > Chordata > Amphibia > Anura > Hylidae > Hyla > Hyla sarda. The sequence continues at coordinate 79,159,898 of NC_079193.1, read as the reverse complement.
TCTGTGTGTAAGGTCATATCAGCTGTTCCCCTGACACAGGGGACTGGACATGCTGCATCTCCATTGATATAAATGTGCACACTAGGCCCAATATGCATTCCCTGCTGTCTCTGAGTCGGGAGACTAAGTTTGGGTTACATGTATTTTGGTAAGTATTGGGCTCTAATGGCTAATAAGCCACAATGATATGCGAGAGGTTTTGATCGGTGAGGTTCTGGAGCAATGTTTCCCAAACAGGGTGCCTCCAGCTGTTTCAAAACTACAACTACCAGCATGCCCGGACAGCCGTAGGCTGTCCGGGCATGCTGGGAGTTGAAGTTTTGCAACAGCTGGAGGCATCCTGGTTGGGAAACACTGATCTGGAGGCTGAGACCCGGCCTAACTGTTAAAACAAAGGGGGCAGATTCCCCCAGCTGGGCACTGCACTGCATGATGAGCATTTTGATCTGGATGTGACTGAAGATAGTTTGGAAGAAAATAGTTCATGAAGTATTTTCTTCCGTACTATCTTCCGTCACAACATAACGTCCTTTATCAATAACGGACTATAACGGGTTCAAACGGCTATTAGAAAATCCCATAGAATATAATGGGATTTTCTAACAGACGTATAGGATTTTGTTACTGCCGTTTTCAGCTAGTTCAGACGGAACTTCATACGGATGTTTAAAAACGGAGAATTTTGTAGTGTGAAAGAAGCTGGTCCACTTTGTAATAACTGTTACTACTTAGTGTATTATTTTTTCTGCATGCTACATGATTTGCCATATTTTAGGCAACTTCTTTGCCTCTTATTATTTGTTAAGCATTCTTTGCACTTTTCTGCCTTTATATCTGGCAATGTTTTAGCCTTTACATTTTTTGCAGCATACAGAGTGAGTTTGGGGTACCTTGACTCTTTTGTATTGCAGTACATTCAATGTTGTGGTCACATTACTTATGTATGCTTCCATCTTTGTTCGGTTTCCCAGCAGTTTCTTCCCCCCCCCCCCCCCCATGTATGTATTTTATGAATTTTAACTGTGTGTTTATTTTCTATACTACGGTATATTAATAAAGTATTGGATTTTTGATTCATCAAACGCCTTTTTCTGTTTTTCTTTTTGCAAAAAAAAAATGGTAGACTCAAATGTATATCAAATACTTTATCCTTTATTGAAGTCACATTAAACAAAGAGACAAAATAAAAATCACATAAAAAGCACACAAAACATGGCAAAAAATATATAAAACCTAATAAAACAATTTTTTTCTCCTAGGACAGGGGTCGGCAACCCGCGGCTCTTTTACTCCTTTGCCGCGGCTCCGCGAGTCTGTCCCGGGTCCCGGTCACCCTTATTCCGGGACAATGCAGTATCCCGGAATGATCTGAGCCCATGAGCCGCCGTCACAGCGCCGTCGGTTTACTTACCTGCCCTGGTGCCATCGTAGCGGAGTCTCTTCTTCCAGGGCCGCGCGGATCCTCACTGTCATGTGACAATGTAATGTCACATGACAGTGACGTCGCCGGCCTGCGCCTCAGTCGAGGAGCGCCGCCGGGAGAGGAAGATGCTACGCGAGGAGCTGGTGTGTATGTAAAGTACATTACTCACTTGACAGTGGGGCATTAACCCCTCACCCGCGGCAGCGTTAATGCTGCCGCGGGGTGAGGGGTTAACGCTACCGCTGCCATGGGGTGAGGGGTAACTTAACCCCTCACCCCATGGCAGCGGCAGCGTTATCGCTGCCGCGGGGTGAGAGGTTAACGCTGCCATGGGGTGAGGGGTTAAGTTACCCCTCACGCCAAGGCAGCGGTAGCGTTTACCCCTCACCCCGCGGCAGCATTAACCCCCTCTCCCCAGCCCTCCCCAGCCCACCCCAGGCCTGGGCCCCAAAAAAAGCCCACCCCAGGCCTGGGCCCCAAAAAAAGCCCACCCCAGGCCTGGGCCCCAAAAAAAGCCCACCCCAGGCCTGGGCCCCAAAAAAAGCCCACCCCAGGCCTGGGCCCCAAAAAAAGCCCACCCCAGGCCTGGGCCCCAAAAAAAGCCCACCCCAGGCCTGGGCCCATAAAAAGCCCACCCCAGGCCTGGGCCCAGAAAAATCCCACCCTAGCAAAAATATATTTTACATTGTTAAGTGAAAGTCCTTTTTTTCTTCAGATTGACAGCTGACTGCACGATCCTGTATATATAGCATTAAGGTAAGAAACAATATATGCAGTGTTATATTTGTTTTAAATGTCGCAATGGTTTTGCGGCTCCCAGTTTTTTTTTTTTTTTTTTCAGAAACGGGTCCAAGTGGCTCTTTTTGTCTTAAAGGTTGCAGACCCCTGTCCTAGGATATATGTAAGGGTATGGAGGATAAAGTGTCACGGCGCTACGGGGTGCGTGGTGACATGGCTTTTTGTAGGATGTATGGCTGGGGGTTAGCAATGCCCTGCTAGCGATGGGACCGATGTGATGTGTCGTAGACACAGAGTTCCTCACCGCATTTGCTCCTGATGTCCTGGACGTGCGCGCAGGGAATTTACATCACCAGCCCGACGTGAATTCACAGAGCAAGTGAATGTGAATTCAGGTCAGGCCGTGATGTAAAGTTCCCTGCGCGCACGTCCAGGGCATCAGGAGTGCACGCGCTGAGGACCTCTGTGTCTATGACAGTACTATCATGTTAATAGTGCGGTGGTTATAAAATTGGTGACAGTTGCGCTTTAACATATCAGTATATTTTTGGAATAGTGGAAAACGGATGTTGCAACAATTGACAACAATGTTAGTTAATTGAATCATGAATTATAATTGAAGTGTAAGATAAATTAGTGCAAATACAACATGATTACATATGTCCTTTAAGGGGAAATCCACAATAAAAACACCTGAACAAAAAATAAAATCACTGTACAGCACCGAAAATTCCATTGTTAAAGACCCTAGGATCTCTCTTTACTGCACAAACTGTTATTCTATTGCACCACATGACAATAGGATTGTATGGCCTGTAGTCCTTGTAAAATGTATTCACCAATACATTCATTTTACTTACCCACCCACGAAGCAGAGGATGTAAAAGGCAAAATAAAATATAGCAAAGGGTCCAAATGTTATGAGGAAGAGCACGCCACCGAGACTTCCCCAACCCCATATGGAAAAACTGGCCTGGAACAAAAAGAAAGAAAGACAAGATTAATACCCATACATTGTGAGCATAAGAAAGAGCAAAGACCAGATCTGGTGCAGTACGTTTCCTGAATGTTAGAACTAGGGCTGAAACAACTAATTCAGTGTTTCCCAATCAGGGTGCCTCCAGCTGTTGCAAAACTACGACTCCCAGCATGCCCGGACAGCCAAAGGCTGTCCGGGCATGCTGGAAGTTGTAGTTTTGCAACAGCTGGAGGCACCCTGGTTGGGAAACACTTAACGAATCGATTAATCAGCAACTGATTATAAAAATAGTTGTCAATGGATGATATCTGATGACCATCATCCGTTATTTTTAATGTTTTTTTCTATATCCTTCATCATCATCCGTTATTTTTAATGGCTTTTTAACCTTTTTTTTTTTTTATAAAGCTGTACTGAGCATGCTCAGTACAAAAAAGTGGATGTTAAAAAAAAAAAAAAACGGACAATAACTGGCGACAATGGATTTTTTTTTGAACATCCGGTTCCCATAGACTTCAATGTTAAATTTTGACGTCCAGTTTTTCACCATTTTTATATATATATATATATTTACCGGACCAAAAATTAGTGCATGCACCGTCTATTGTGTCGGCAAAAATACCTGACATTAGTAAAAACGGACATGCCTGATACAAAAGGATGTTCAAAAAATCCCATTGACATGAATGGGATTTATTGACGGCCGTTTTCAGGACTTTTTGCCGGGAGTAATAACGGAGTTTTTTTTTACAGGATGATACCTGTAGTGTGAAAGGAGCCTAATCGATTGGTCGATTAGTTAGTCAGTCAATTTCTAAAGTTCACATACACTTAGCGATTCTCACTATGTATATACGCAACTGTTGTCCTCAACAGCCTGTTCAGTGAAGAGGGGGCCAGCACAAGATTATTAGTAGTGGCCCCCTCTTCACCAAATCGTCTGTAGGATGGACAAATAGGGAATATGCTGCCCCTCCTATCTGGGCACAGGTAAGAAACAGGGAGGGGATACACAGAGGAAAGTTGCCGAGTTGCCCATAGCAACCAATCAGATCTCTACTTTCATTTTTCACAGGCCACTTTAAAAATGAAAGAAGCGATCTGATTGGTTGCTAGGGGCAACTCTGCAAATTTTCCTCTGGACAGGTTTTGATGACTCTCCCCCTTTAAGCCTAGTCAAGCATTGTATTTGGCTATCAACATAAATCTCAGAGAAAGTGAATGAAGTACTCAACCAGGGCTCCACTCACTGAGGGGGAGGGGGGGGGGGGGGTGCAAGGGACCTTTTTAGGGTAACTTTTAAATATTTTAATAGATGGATAGAGCTTTCCAGACTTTGAATGTTTGTGACACACTTGCTTTACCGCCAATTGCACTTATAGCGTTGCACGTACCAGTATCAGCAATACAAATGTGGCTGCTATCCCTCTTCATCACCGTGCCATTTTATTAGCCACCCTTCATCCCCCCCCCCCTGTGTTACTTCATTCTCCCCCAGATTCCCCCCTGTGCCATTTCATTACCCTCCCCCTTGTTTCCTCGTCACTTCATCCCCCCCATTGATCCACCCCCACTGTGGCACTTCATTACCCCCCCTTCATCACCCTCCTGTGCCACTATATTCTCCCCCTTGTTCCCCCTCTGATCCCACACTGTGCCAACCCATCCCCCCTGTGCTATTTCATTCTCAACTGGCCTCAGTCTGGCTTCCGCAGACCCAGGTTCGGACTCTCTGATGAGAGACAACCTTCTGCACGGCAATGATGCGTCACTTTCCGACAGTCACCACTGCTAATTTTACTGATTTAAAAGGGCCGCAACGTTGGCTGCTTGTTTACGATCATCAGCACATGGCCACTTAAAAGGGGTACTCCGCCCCCAGACATCTTATCCCCCTATCTCAGTGACTGGACCACCATTCCCTGAGATATTCGGCCCAGCACCCTAGTGTTCTGAACACCGGCTGTGCTAGGCTTCGGGTGGCCATTGTCGTCACGCTCCCTCCATTAATGTCTATGGTTGACATATGGGGCATGGAGGCAGTGGTCCCTTGTAATCCGGCAAGGAGCAGAGTTCGCCCCATGCATACGGATTACTGGGGTGCCCCCGTGATCGCACATCTTATCCCCTATCCTTTGGGGCAGAGTACGCCTATAGGAAAAGTGACCAGTGGAGGCTGCTGCTACAGGATGGGACGACCCTGCCACACATCTGGGACCTGCTGCCAACACACTAATGTATTGCGGAACCCAGTTTGAAAAGCCACAAGTTATAGGAACAAAAAACATAAGACAGCAGTGCCGGATCGCTTACCGAATGGATACCAATGGCACCTGACAAACCCCAGGCATCTCACCAGACACAAAATAAACAATGCACGGTGAACTATTTTGCCCATGATTTTTTGATGCAATCTGTTCACATACACAACTATAAAAACATTATGAAAAGTGCTACTTTATATTGCTAGAAACGAACAAACCCAGCAAGGAATCATATAGTTTTTCCCTCCACTGTATAAGGGAATCTGGAAAAGATGAGAAACTTTCCTTAAAGGGGTTATCCAGGAAAATACTTTTTTTTTATATCAACTGGCTCCAAAAAGTTAAACAGATTTGTAAATTACTTCTATTTAAAAATCTTAATCCTTTCAGTACTTATGAGCTTCTGAAGTTAAGGTTGTTCTTTTCTGTCTGAGTGCTCTCTGATGACATGTATCTCGGGAACCGCCCAGTTTAGAAGAGGTTTGCTATGGGGATTTGCTTCTAAACTGGAAGGTTCCCGAGACACATGTCATCAGAGAGCACTTCGACAGAAAAGAACAACCTTAACTTCAGAAGCTCATAAGTACTGAAAGGATTAAGATTTTTTAATAGTAATTTACAAATCTGTTTAACTTTCTGGAGCCAGTTGATCTAAAAAAAAAATGAATCTGACCTTACAATTGTGCCAAAACATGCAGAATGCCCAATCCAGTACTGGGCCTATTGTACATTAACTTAAAGAAAGGAAAAGGGATGAAAGGAAAATGACAGAAGCGAATAAAGAGATTTTTTTTCCTTCCATCATTTCAATGGAAACAGGAACCTGGAATTACCAAACAGGATGCGGAAATGCAAGTAATGTGGGGAAAAACAAATGAGACGAGGACCGGTGATGTACCAGCAAAACAGCTCGCCAGCCAGAGTGATGACAGACTAGGAAAAAACAAAAATCACAAGACCATCAGGGGGCGCTATAAGGTATTTTCACACACAGCAGATTTGATGCAGTTTCGTAAGCAATTGTGAAATCACCTGAATTGGGCTAGAAAAAAATACATGCACCTTCTACAGAAACCTCATCATAAAAGTGAATACAACTGGGGGCACATCCTGACCCTTTATAAGGGACAAAGTTATTTGGAGGCTACAGCAGTAAAGTCTAAGGGGGAATTTATCATTGGTTTTACCCTATTTTGTGGTGTTGATTTGTCGCAATTGCTGTTTAGAGACTTTACATTGCTACTTTTGCACTCAAAGCTATTTCTATATTTGTGTCACTATGGTATAGTCTGGTTAGGATATAGTATCCAAGAAAAAGAGGAGGATAGAGATGGCGCTATATAGTGCCGTTATCCTAGGCGACATTTAGTATCACAAGGTTAAAGGGGTACTCCGCTGCTCAGCGTTTGGAACAAACTGTTCCGAAAGCTGGAGCCGGGAGCTTGTGACATCATAGCCCCGGGGTGGGGCAATGACGTAACAAGCTCCCGGCGCTGGCTCATGCGTTCGGAACAGTTTGTTTCAAACGCTGAGCAGCGGAGTACCCCTTTTAATTGATAGAACTGCTCACCTTGGCGTGTTACGCTTGCAGGCACAACATTGATCAACTGTTTTTTCGTTTAGACAATTCGGTCTTCTGGAGCAGCTGGTCGTCGGTAAAGTCACAAAACGGTGCAGAATGCAGGAGAAGAGATGTAGAGGTATGGGTATCCCGGCAGGGGTTCCCTTCCTCCAAAAACTCAGACTTTTGGCCAAAGCGCTTCTCCAATAGGATGAAGCGCTTCGGCCAGAAGTCTGACTTTTTTGGAGGAAGTGAACCCCTGCCTCTATACTCCCATAGTCTGGTTAAGGCTATGTTCACACGTCCGGAATGTGTGCGCAGAAAATGTTCGTGCAGACTGCGCAGGACCGCACAGGAATGCGTTGTCTCATAGACAGCAAAGCATTCCGTGCTGAGTCTGCAGAAAGAATGGAAAGGGTCATTCTTTCTGCGGACACGGAAATCAAAAAAATTTGGCAAGGAAATTCCGCCGTGTGCACAGCACAGAAGAATCCCATTGAATACAATGAGCCTTTGCTGCTGCGGAATCTCCATTCAATATTCTGCACGGAGATCCTGCAGCAGAAGACGTGTGAACATGGCCTAACTGTTTGCAGGGATCATGAATTTATCGCGTGGGACGCACAATTTGTCGCAAAGTCCTCAGTTTCTTGTAAATCTACACCAGCCAAGGACTGGCGTACAAAAATGGCTGTGGACTGTATTTGTAAAAAGTCACATTTTGGTGCAACAGGTTAAAAAGTCGCAGAGGTGAAACCATACAAAATGGTGCACTGAAGTGGAATATCATAAAATGTATACCAGCACCATATTTATCACATGCCAAGCAACCATTACTAAATCTGGCGCACAAATACATTATCACCATACAAAGTCCAGGTGTAAATGAATTGTTCACCTACACTGTGTGAGAAATTCCCTAATAATATATTGTTCTGTAATTTCCCTTGAATCTACACAGAAATCTTCCCCATTACGGATGTTATAACCTCGCAGCTTAACCAAACTCATTACACTCATTCCATTAGAACCCAAGTGATTTTCATTTACAAGACCATTAGGCTGCCTAATAGTAGGAGCACCATTACGTTTTCTTATAATAACCGAGGATACCAGAGCATTTTATATCCAAATCATTATAATACAATAGAGTATTTGTCTGATATAATCCAGAATCCAGTCTAGGGAATCCCATGTGAGCTGAATCAGGGTAGATAGGATACATTATTCTGAATTTCAGATTTTGCAGTTCACAGAGTATTTCTTAAAAGGAAAACGATCACCTGTTCACCCACCCTAAACCCAATTGACCGGGTTATAGAGCGGGTGAACAGGACACCGATGCGGGGTCCTTGACTCATATACATACCTGCAGTCCAGTGCCCTCTGAAGATCCTCTTCTGTCTTCGGTGAAATGCGCGCTGGAGACAGGCCTGCTGGCTGGATTTGAATATTCATGGGCGCTGGTCACGTGAACGCTCAAGTAGGCACAAGCACTCACGTGACCAGCGCCCATGAATATTCAAATCCAGCCAGCAGGTCCGCCTCCAGCGCGCAGTTCACCAAAGACAGAAGAGGATCTTCAGAGGGACAAGGTGCCGGACTGCAGGTACGTATATGAGTCAGGGACCTCGCATTGGTCTCCCGTTCAACCGCACTATAACCCGGTGTATTGGGTTTAGTGTGGGTGATCGGGTGACCATTTTCCTTTAATGTAGCACTCCAGGTTTTTTTCTCAATGCCCACTCACCATTACTAGTCGTACTTCACCATTTGTTTAATTCCAGCACAGCTGCATCCATGAGTTTGTGGAGTCACCTGGTGACCAGTTTAAACTACAAGGCCTAATGTGTCAGAGGAAGTGGTCAGTTCTGGGTCAGCTGACTTTCTGTGAACTAAAAGGATGACATCAGCACCTATTAGATCTCCCCTGCTAGCACCCAGACCCCTTCTCTCCCAGCTCTATCTGTATACTGCTGCTGCTCTCTCTATGGTAAATTATACACCTCCCTGAGGCTGCGTTCACACAAAGGAAAGATTTATGAAAACCTGCGCTGAGGAAAAAGTTGACCAGTTGCCCAATCAGATCTTTCATTTTTGAAAAGGCCTCTGAAAAATTAAAGAAGCGATCTGATTGGTTGCTATGGGCAACTGGTAAACTTTTCCTCTGCACAGGTTTTGATAAATCTCCCCCGTCATGTTCTTTTTTCAAAATGTTTTCATTTTTTTTCAGTGATTTTCTAAATATTGCCACAAAAATGGTGCTACCACAATGGTGCAAACCAAAATAAAAATGTGTCATTTTTCCACAATTTTGGAAAATTGCTTCAAAAACAGCCCAAAACTTCAAATCTTACTATAAAAACGCCTTATTATAGGTCATATCGCTTTGTTCCAATGGAAATTTTCTCAAAAAAACACACCATGAATAAGAGAATGCATCAAAACTGCATGTAGTGTAAACTGACACCGACCGGCTTAGGAGTTTCAGCAATTTAGGGTTCTGGTTGCTGTAGTGTAGCCAAGTTAGTGGGTTGTAACCACCCCCTTTCTTTGCAAAGCCAAAGAATTCATAGGAAATGTAGACAGCATGAGAAACTCCTCATGAAACAGAAAATATGGCTGGAATTCTATACCTGCCACATCAGCTATATCAGGTAAGCACAATGCATACGCAAGGCCCTCTACATTATTTCCGAATAACAGCCTATGCTGCACTATATCAGAAGAGAAAAATCTTGGAGTACTTCTTTAAACTCTATAGCAAAAAGTATTTTATGGTGCGTTCACACATTACGATCAAATTGCTGCTCTTGCCGTGACACACGAGCACACCCTAAAGTCGGCAAGGGTTTTCAGAATGTTCTATTCACTGACAGCAGGGATGTGGAAACTGGAGAGAATATTAGAGATTTACAATACATTACACCCCCCTCCCCGATCACAGACTGTAATGTGTTGTTTTTTTTTAATTTTGTTTCTTCGATATAGAGTGATGGAGTGGAGTGTTAGTGTAGCATGTGGTATAGTGTATAGCGTAGGGACCCGTGCTGTATATTGTACTGTCATGCTTAGTGTGATTGTAATTTTTTGTATGACTTGTAATGACAACTGAATGATTAATAACGCTCTTTTAATACCTTTAATATACATTACAATGGTTAAAATGGTTTTCCCATCAAATAAACTTAGCAGCTATGTACAGAAGAAAAGAGAACTAGCTGATCCTGGGGGCCTGACCACTGGGACCATTTTGGCCACAAGAATGGAGAACATTTTCAATAATTCTCTATGAGGCTTCCACTGACAAGCACAGACCTTGTAAAACAGCAAAAGTAGGCCCGTTAAAAAAAAAAACTATTTTCATATACTCCGAGTAAACAGATGTGGTTCCGCTAGTTTGATTCTACACCAATGTTTTTTCTCCAAACAGTGGGTCTCCAGCTGTTGGAAAACTACAACCCCCTGCATGCCCGGACACCCTGTTTGGGAAACATTGCCATAAGAACTAGTGAAGAAGAAGAAGAAAGAAAAAAAAAAAGGGGGGGGGTGCACTTGCCTACAGCAGCCTATCACATTTCCACTCTTATTTTTCCCAGGTAGTGACAGGGGTTTTCTGGGTCACTGATATCAACACAGTGGGGTTCCGACATCTATATATTTTGTAGTGGCTGTGCTGGGTTACTTATTCACTGAAAACCCCATTTTAAAGGGATACTCCGCCTCTACATATCTTATCCCCTATCCAAAGGGGATAGGATGTCTGATAGCATGGAGACAGGTGGCTGGGACCCCCTGCAATATCTGGCCCGGCACTCCAGTGTTCTGAACATTTATGTTCAGAACACTGGCTGTGCTACACTTCGTGGTCGCTCTTAATCCGGCACGGAGAGGAGTTCGCTCCATGTAGCGCCTTGCTTGGATGCCGGGCCGGAGATCACAGGGGTCCCCAGTGGCTGGACACCCTATGATCAGACACATGGGATAAGATGTCTAGAGGCAGAGTACCCCTTTAATTCAATCTTGGTCTGGATATGTAGGTAAAACCATGCCCAGATGTGGTGGCCAATGGCTGCAAGATGTTGCCACAACATTGTGCAGCCACAGGTCACCGCATCCAGGCCAGGCCTCTGGGAAGTGATGAGAGGTAATATCTTCTCTGCTTCTTGTAAAACAACCTTACCAGATTCAAAGGATAGGGGATAAAATGACTGACTGTGGGGGTCCCGCCGCTGGGGACCCCCGCGGTTTCCTACAGCACCCGGCGTTCTATAAAAATGCTGGGTCCCGGCGGCAGCAGTCGTGATGTCAAGGCTAAGCCACACCCCCTCCATTTATGCCGATGGGAGTGACATCCAACATGCCCTCTCCCATAGACATAAATGGAGGGGGTGTGGCATGACGTCACATGGGCATGAAGTCACAATCACGGACACCCGCTTCAAGCGTTCTAAACAAAATATTCAGATCTCTGGGGCACGGGAGTACCCCTTTAAAAAGGATCCATATAAGTTTACGGGTAACCAATGATGCCATTAGGCCAAGCTTTAAATGTACAGTTCCATGCATATACAAAAAACAGACACAAAATAATTAGTGTAAAATCAGTCTAAACCGTGGCCACTGAAAAAGCGCAAAAAACTTAGCAAAACAGCCAACAATAGGTACAAACAAAAAGCATTACTCTTAGGCTGAGCTTTTTATATTTATTTATTTATTTATTTATTTTAGGTGCTGTCACTTTAATAATCCACAGGATGATATACAATACAGAAAAAAAATAGTGTACGAAGAAACAATAAACAGATGCAGTGGGTGGATGTCTAAGCGCTCCGCACCCTGTGTGTTACATTGTAGCATGAGGTGTGGTAAACTAACAAAAACAGCTCCCGCCTACACACCAGCTATCCAGCGATAGACTACAGTCTGACTAATACGCTTGGTACAAACTGATTTCACATGGTCAGAGAAGATGCCGCATTCTGAAGGAGGTGTTATGTCAGAAAACAGCCCTGGAAACGGCACATGTATGGAAGCCAATGCATTGCCAACGCACCCACACACATGGGCGTTCTGCCCTCGCTGTTTTTCTTTGGACTGTGTCTAACCCAGTCTTTCCCAACCAGTGTGCCACGAGCTGTGGCAAAACTACAACTCCCAGCATGCCCGGACAGCCGAAGGCATGCTGGGAGCTGTAGTTTTGCAACAGCTGGAGGCACACTGGTTGGGAAAGACTAACCAATACCAGAGAGAGCACCATTATGGCAGGTATGGGTAAAGGACTATACTCACTACTGAATATCCACCCAAATTTTTTTTTGAGTGGACATATGTGCGGCGAACACCACCAAAAACAACAGGCACTAGGACCACGCAGACATGCGCGGACCCCACTGACAACAATGCAGTTTGCATGGAATTATACCAAAAAAAATTAAAGGGGTACTCCGGTGGTCACAGAAATTCCAGATACCAGGATCCACCGATAAAAGCAACATGTTAAAAGGAGTAGTCCAGTCCTGAAAAACGTATCCCCTATCCAACCGCTGGGACCCCCCCCCCCTCACCCGATCTCCTGTAGGGGGGGCCCCGGCAGCCCACAGGAAGGGGGCGTGTTGACCACTGCACGAACCGGCAGCCAACACACCCCCTCAATACTGCGCTATGGCAGAGCCGGAGTTTGCCGAAGGCGGTTGGACCCCTCCCCCCCCACGATCTGAAACTTATCCCCTATCTTTAGGATAGGGGATACGTTTTTTCAGGACTGGACTACTCATTTAACCCCTTAACGACCACGGAGGTAAATGTATGTCCTGGTGCGGCGGTACTTCGCACACCAGGACACACATATACGTCCTCTACATGACAGTGAGCATTGGAGGGATGATTGGGTCATCTGCGGCAGGTCCCGCCAGTAGTGGCCAACATCCGCAATTGCGTGGATGTCAGCCATTAACCCTTCAGCCGCGGGGGATCAGATCAGCTAACATGGAGGACAGAGGTCCCCTCACCTGCCTCCACAGCCTTCGCTGCTTCTTCTGCTCTGGTCTTAGATCGAGCAGACCTGAGCAGATGACCAATAACACTGATCAGTGCTATGCCCTAAGCATAGCACTGAACAGTATTAGCAATCAACCCATAAATATACAAAAAAAATTTTACCAAAGTATATTACAAATATACATATAATTGTATTATCTACATTATATAAAAAAAAGTTTTTGTTGATGACATGTTCACTTTAAAAAACAAAACAAAAACATCAACAATATACCATCACCAATCAGCTGTTTGCCACAACCATACGTTCACACTGGACAAAGCAGGAAGCAGACAGCTCCATACGGTGTAGTGGCCACGCTGGGTTACTACAGCTCTGTTACTACTGAAGTGAATGAGTAACCTTGTAGTAACCCAGCCTGGCCACCACAAAATGTACAGCGCTGTCTGCTTCCTGCTGTATTGTCTGTGTATGCCAGCACCACTCTTCTGATAACAGCTGATCCGCAGGGCGATAGGTGCTGGTACCCCATCGATCTGATATTGGTGACCCAAAAAAACACTTTCACATTTGAGCTGAAATGTGATTGTCAGTGATAGGAAAGTGCCACTCTGAACAGTTCCTAAAAATGGACAGAGGTGTCAGAAGAGAGCACTGTGGCCAGGCAGAAAGGAAATTTAAAAAGAAAATAACTTCCTGTGGATCATAACAGCAGCTGATAAGTACTGGAAGGATAAAGATTTTTTAATAGAAGTAATTTACAAATCTGTTTAACTTTCTGGCACCGGTTCATTAAAAAAAAAATATATATATTTATATATATGTTTTCCGATCACTTATCCCCTATCCACAGGGTTATCTGATTGCGGGAGGACCGACCGCTGGGAACCCAGCTCTGTTGCGGCTCTCCCGTGCAGTAGGCGTGCCGGCCGCAGTGTGATGCCCCAGCCAACTCACCTCCTCTATGTATCTCTACAGGAGAGGCAGGGATGCAGCGTTCTTGCCTCCCCCCCCCCCCCCCTCTCCCATAGATCTGTATGGAGGGGGGCCTGTCCACACATTAACCTGTACACAGCGTGGCAATGCCAGGGCCCCTTTCGGGAGATTGCGGGGGGGCCCCAGCGGTCGGACCCCCATGATCAGACACTTATCCCCTATCCTGTGGATAGGGGATAAGTGTATTTGGCTGCAGTTATCCTTAAATTTTCATGTTCTTACTCCTCATACTAATAAGATAGGACATGTGACCTCTGAACATTGAGGATGAGGCTGTTCGCTCAATAAAAGGAGCCTTTATACAGCTCAATTATTGTAAGTGAAGGGCCGAATGTATGATCGCTGTATCACTTGTGTGACCCTTCACTTACATCAGCTGAACATCCTGGTTATACAAGGAGATACAATGCTAAGAAGTGGCGATTCATAAGGTCTCACAATCCTAGCTACCAGCCAATGAATGAACAGAAGCTAAATCGCTTGGTCTTTTTAGGGTAATGATCAGTTAATTCAATAATCACCTTTGAGAGCAGTCATACATGTGACCCCCCTCCCCTTTTCCAAATAGTTTCCTGGTATCTGGGTCATGGAAATTGTTGCGATCTCTTCAGTTCTAGTTAATATGTTATGATATGTGAATGTAGACATAAGTGACATGTACGTACCTGCACATCTCAGGTTCTGCTTGGTTCACACTTTTAGCCAAAGACAAAAAATAAATAAATAAATAATTATCCGAGCTCTACTCTGGTATCTGCAGCGCTCCTATAGACAATGCATGGAGCAGGAGACAGCACCGCCCAGCGGTCAAACCACCCCCGATCAAACTCCTGTGAAAAAAGGGATGCTTTTTTTTTGGGGGGGGGGGGGGGCTGGATAACTTCTTTAAAGGGGTACTCCAACGCTAAGACATCTTATCCCCTATCCAAAGAATCAGTCTCCGGAGCATGTTTGTTCCGGGTCTGATGACTGGCGATCACGGGGCCGGAGCATTGTGACGTCACGGTGCTGCCCCCTTATGACTTCACGCTCCTTGTGACGTCAGACGGGGGTGGAGACGTGACGTCACAATGCTCTGGCCCCGTGATCGCCAGTAATCAGACGCGCAGCGAACATGCTCAGGGGACTGATAAGAACACTCTAAAGAACACTCTAAAACATTGTTTCCCAACCAGGGTGCTCCAGCTGTTGCAAAACTACAACTCCCAGCAAGTACTGATCCAGAAAATACTTTTTTTTTCTGTACACAAACAAAAGTGCATCCATTGTGTGGCAATTCTAATGCTGGCTTCTTTATGACGTTCTTCTCGCGAAAAAAAAAAAAAAAGAACATTAACGGATGTTATCAGTTTGTATCAGTTAATAAACAAAAAAAATTTATTGTTCTGAGCATGCTCAGAGGTAAAAACGGATCAAAAAACGGAGTAAAAAAAAAAAAACTATGCTAACGGGTTCCATTGACTTCAATGTTAAATTTACTGTATCCACTTTTCTTCAGTTTTTTGACAGAAGAAAAAATACTACATGTGCCGTTTTTTCTGCCGTCAAAAAAACGAAAATGAGTGCAGACGGGTACAAACGGATGTGAATGGGATTTTTTTTAAAACAGTTTTTAATCCGTTTACAGCCTGCAAGAATGGAACCGAAATGGTGATAAAAAAAAAAAAAAAAAACGGGGACAGACGGTCGTGTGAACGCACCCATACAGAGACAATACATAATTTATCAGATTTCAGACAAAGCAAAGTAGCAGCTGTATTGTCAATGTGTTCACGTTTTTCCATGAGTGTTTATCATCCAACTGTTATTAAGAAAATCAATATAAAGCATACATAAACTTAAAAGGGGTATTCCACTATAACCCCCAAGACATTTAACTTCCTAATATAGTGTTATCACAATTTGTACTGGCTTCAGTGTGCATTTGCAGGATTCTTCCCTGACAGGAAGTTGTGTAGTTATTTCATTGTCAGTGTGGTATTGTCTGCAGCCCCCTAGCTCCTCCCTCTCCCCTGAAGAAACACATCATCATCTGACGTATTAGGAGGCTTGGCTGGATCTTGTCTTTGAGCTCAAGAAACAACACCTGAGTGATGTCACCACTTCTGAGTGATGTCACCCCAGCTCCTACAGTGTCCATCACCATCTCCTGGTCATATACCAACATACATCATTATTGGGACGTTTAGGGTCAAAAGGAGAAATGTATTGATCAAGCAAAAGAAGATCAACAATACATCAATCAAATTGAAAACCAAAATATGAGAACATATGGAACAATTATTAGGACATTTAGGGAAGAATGAACTGTTTTTACAGCATGCTGCCTTGTGCTGAACAATGCTACAAGCAGAGGAGCAGTTAGGGAATGATTACAGCAGGTGCTGCAATCTCACTAATGCTGGTGCAAAAGTCTGCTCAGGGAATATTTAGTGGAGTAGACAGGTAAACAAAATGCTCTTCAGCAGCTATTTTATTTATTTTTTAACAATGTAGGAATACCCCTTTTATATAATGGTGTGGAAGAAGAAAAAAAAGATCATAGTAATGCACCAAATCTAGTCTCAACACCACTTCCAAAATTCCATCCTTTAAAATATGACACAACCAGGAGTCACAGGGAGCTGTTCACACCAAAAAATCCCAAATAAATACAGTGGTCCCTCAAGTTACAATATTAATTGGTTCCGGGACAACCATTGTATGTTGAAACCAGAACTCTAGAGAAACCTGGTAGTTGGTTCTGAAGCCACCAAAAATAGGAAAAATTGAGGATTAAAGGAAAAGAAGTAGATTAATATAGATAAAGCAAGTCCTTACATATTAAAGTAGGAAAGATCTGCTGGGAGCTGTAAATCACTGTCTATGTAGAGGACAGGAGCTTCTTCAGGGTCCTGTACAGTACACAGAGTGTCCTAAAAAAGTAACATGGAGCCGCCCTCACCTGGTGTCCAAAGGAGCAGCTAACCCTGGCACAGGTAAAGAGTAGTACAGAACATGTAATACCTCCCTGGAGGCGCTACAAGACAGGAATTCAGTGCATGCACTTCAGTAATACAGATGTTTTACCAGTGAATGTCCATTCTGATTGGTCGGTTCTTGCAGTCATTGACATGTTTCACAGATCTGGACTGTCTGTAGCATTGTATGAGGAGTCTGGTTTCAAGTTACAATGGTCCAGAAAAAAACATTATATGCTGAAAACGTTGTATGTAAGTTGAGGGATCACTGTACATTTATATAGCCACACAAACTAAATAGGCACTTTATTAAAGGCACCAATATATTAATGCGTTGAACCTAATTTGTACTTCAAAACTGCAGCAATTCTCTATGGCATAGATCCCACCAGGTGCAGCACCGCAAGAGATGGCCTGTAGTAGAGGTCACTAATACATGGACTGCAGTCCGGGTCCTGACCGCGCCAGTGCCTTCTCCGGACCCGTACACAGAGCCGATGAGACTTACATACTGAAAACTGTCTGCAGCCCCGGTCATTGTAAAAACATAGTTCTGCATATAGAGCTGGGAGGGAAGGGATCTGAGCATTAGTAAAAGGGAATCTGGTTGGTGATGATGTCATCCTGTAGTTTACAATAAGTCACCTGACCCAGGACTGACATTCTGTTCTGACCCATGGGGTTGTCCAGTGAAAAAATATCTTATCCCCTATTCATAGCATAGGAGATAAGTATTTGATCACCATAAAGGGGTCCTGGCTGCAGTCGGGTGTCGTTTGGGTGTCCCAGAGATGCCTAAGTGCTGTACTCTGACCACTGGACCACTACGCGATCAGATAATTCTCCCCTTTCACGTGGATGGGGGAGGGGGGGGGGCTAAGATATTTTTAGCTGGACAACAACTTTTAGCATTGGATGTTTAAAGGGGTACTCCGCTGCTCAGTGTTTGGAACAAACTGTTCCAAATGCTGGAGCAGATGCCGGGAGCTCGTGACATCATGATGTCATGCCCCACCCCCTCAATGCAAGTCTATGGGAGGGAGTGATGGCTGCCACACCCCCTCCCATAGACATGCATTGAGGGGACTGGGCATGACATCATGAGGGGGCAGGTCCATGATGTCACGAGCTCCCGGCGCCAACTTTCGGAACAGTTTGTTCCAAACGCTGAGCAGCAGAGTACCACTTTAAGAGAGTCAGACTAGTCATCGCATGATCAAGTAACGAAACACATAGATGCAGTTGTGCTGGAATAAAACAAATGGCGCTGTAGCAGTAGTGATAGTGAGTGTGCATAGCATGGGCAAAAAATAAAAAAAATAAACAAACCCTGGAGTGCATCTTTAACCAATATATAAGTATACATAAAAGTATATAGATTCTATGTATATTGATAGACAGACAGATATGTGCAATTGCGGTAAAATAGAGTTATTTTTCCCCATTGTGCCAAAAATCGCAGTAAAAATCAAGAAAAACTACTGCAATGTATAAAAATAGCAATTTTTTCAACCCTGTCACAAGCTAAATGTTGGTTAGGAGACGTACATGTGCAATGTGTGATTCTCACTTAACTGTCCAGATCAGAAGGCGTTGAAACTCGGAAAAATATTTGCAGATTTTTTGCTGGAGGTGGTAGGAAAGTCCCCAGAGACTCCCTCATCATAACATTGTTCTTGCCAGGTAGCTAAATTTAACCATCTTTCTTGAACCACAAGCCTAGACAGATGTCTGAATGCAAATGATAAGACAACAAGGGTAATGCCGGGACCGGTCTACAGATAGTCACGAGACGGAAACAAATGCTGTAGATTTATTAGCTGCACGTTGTGTACTATGCTCTACCGCACTAACATCGGGTGACTGTGTTGGCCATTTGAGTACACTGGAGTCAACGTCATGTTTGAGGGCCCAGCTAGAGATGACTGTGACATGGGCACAGCAACGAGAAGATGGGTAGGACGGTCACAAAACAATGTGCGGGGTCAGCAACAACACCCAAGTAGAGAGCTAGAACTGGATCAGTTGCATCCAAAGCATAGTCAATGTGACCACAACACCAGCCGACTTCTACTAATGGAGACCAAACATCTGCCATAGCTAAAACATTTCCCATTGGATCACTGTAGAAATAGATAATGTTTGATAAATCCATGTTTAAAAGGGGTACTCCGCTGCTCACAAACTGTTACGAACGCTGGAGCCGAGAGCTCTTGACGTCATAGCCCCGCCCGCTCATGATGTCACGCCCCGCCCCCTCAATTCAAGTCTATGGGAGGGGGCATGACAGCCGTCATGCCCCCCTCCCATAGACTTGCATTGAGGGGGCAGGGAGTGATGTCATGATAGGGCAGGGCTATGACATCACAAGCTCCCGATGTCGGCTCCAGCGTTCAAAACGGTTTGTGCCAAACGCTGAGCAGCGGAGTACACCTTTAAGATTTATGGTAGAGAGTGTCAAAGCAATGAAACAAGGTGTTGAAATATTCTCATCTGTTTAGCCTTTCTTTTGGATTCCTGTGCAAACATTTGTCCTGTCAAACCCCACCATACTTCATGACATGACGCACCTCCTGGAGAAAAAGCATATTATGGCCGGTCTCACATGGGCGTATTATGGCCACATTTTAGTGCCCATATTAATGCCCTGGCTGCCAGTTCTGGTCATAACACCCTTGGTGGGGCCATAATATGGAGACTAAAATGCAACCATAATATGCCAATGTGAAGCCAGCCTAAGGCTACGTTTACATAGCGAATCTGCAAGGAAAGTACACATGTAATGTATGTAGATTGTCGCAATTTTTCGGGCTACTTTAAAAGGGGTATTCCAGGGGGAAAAATTTTTCGTTATATCAACTGGCTCCGGAAAGTTAAACAGATTTGTAAATTACTTCAATTAAAAAATCTTAATCCTTCCAATAGTTATCAGCTGCTGAAGTGGAGTTGTTCTTTTCTTTCTGAAAACAGTGCTCTCTGCTGACACCTCTGCTTGTCTCAGGAACTGTCCGAAGCATTAGAGGTTTGCTATGGGGATTTGTTCCTACTCTGGACAGTTCCTAAGATAAGCAGAGGTGTCAGAAGAGAGCACTGTTTTCAGAAAGAAAAGAACAACTCAACTTCAGCACATGATAACTCCTGGGATACATTTAACTTTAAATGTGATGTTTTCTGCATTAGGGTACAAGGATTTGCCAGGACTACACAAACATTCAGACACAACACAGGACACGTTTTGAAACAATGTCAAATCATGATGTGATAACTTGGAAGGTTCCGCATATCAGCTCCAGTACATACTGGCATTTAAGGAGAACTGTACTTGTGCAACCACATGTTTTATTGCCCCAATGCATCTAAACAAAGAAGAAAAAAAAGCCCTGTAACAAAGTAAAAAGTACTATTATTAAAATGTACATAGGTTTTATGCCGATGTAGGTGTCTCCATGGTAACAGACTACAAACAAACGCAGTTATGTATTACTTTGCCCCTCCTTATTCTTAGCAAGAAGGGGGCAAAGTAACACATGACAGCAGCAACAGTAGGGAGTAAAATAACAACCCCGGCACGTATAACTTAAGGTAGGGATGTCCCAATACCGATACTAGTATCGGTATCAGGCCCGATTCCTGGCATTTGCAAGGTACCGGGGCCCGGCTTCCCTGCCCCGTGTGCGTCACACGCTCGAGCGTAGCGGCAACACCTGAGGACAGCTGCAGATGAGCACTGTCTACAAGGGGGGCGCTGCTGTCTACAAGGCGGGCTCCCTGTCTACAAGGGGAGGCCTGCTGTCTACAAGGGGGCTGCTGCTAATGTCTGCAACTATCTATACTACCTACAAGGGCATACTAACTACTATTAAAGGCAATCTTACAGCAGTCACCTGCACCAACTTCAATTTATATGTAGATAGTGCAGGTGACCCGGTTTCTACCGCTGCTCACCATGTGATCATCAGCGCATGGTCTCGCCTCCAATGCATATTCCCTGTTCTGTCCAATGGAGAAGAGAGAAATCTTTGTTCATACTACAGTAGCCGCCTCCATTGTACACAACAAGGAACCCACATATCAGAACGGTAAGCAGCGCCAGAAACCGCGTCACCCTGGTGTCAGAGTCCCTTTAAAATAAAAGTATTCGCAATTGGTATCGTCAAGTACTAGAATTAGAAGTATCGGTACTCATATTTGGTCTTAAAAGAATGCTCAATAATAATGCTCAAGAATTATAGGGACAGAACATTGATCCAGGGATTTATTTTCACTGCCATATTTGGAGTTGGGAAGGCATATTTACCTCTAGTATGAGTTTTTTTTTTGCCTTCCTCTGGATCAACTCAGTAGGGACTCATTAGGGATATAGGTTGAACGTGATGGACTCTGGTCTTTATTCAACCTTATGAACTATGTTAAAACAACAAAGACGACACCGGAGACGACACTCACCATCTAGGAAGATGCTTTATTCACAGTTGGTAGGCATCACAAATACAGGCAAGTACGAGAGTGTTTGTGAGGGCGCCCCCAGCTCTTGTACCTGCCTGTGCTTGTGATGCCTACCAACTGTGAATAAAGCATCTTCCTGGATGGTGAGTGTCGTCTCCGGTGTCGTCTTTGTTGTTGGACAGTAGGGTGGGGGGCAGATTAAAGCTCTTTGCAGGATCAGACTACACTGAGTTTGTGAGTAGTATGTAACCATGGAGACACATTGCTCTGCATAAGGGATGTAGACAAAACAGGTGACATATTTAAATTTGTTTTATGTTATCATTTAGACGCAATGCAGCAACACGCAGCATATTGCCACTACGAGCAGGAACATGTAAAGCCAGCATAGTGCGGGCCTTAACCAGCGGATCTGCAGCGTAAAATACGCTGAAAATCCGTGCGTGAGAACGTACCCTTACACGGTGGGATGGGGGGAAAAACAAGGAACAGAGTACCATGGAGGATGGGCCTTGTCAAAATAGAAACACACACACACATATATATATATGTATGTATGTGTGTGTGTGTGTGTGTGTGTGTGTGTGTTCCTATTTTGACAAGGCCCATACACACATACATATACACACACACACACACACATATACATATACACACACACACACACACATATACATATACACACACACACACACACACACACACACATTACAATAGCAAGAAGCCTTTAACAACTATTCACTAGGGATTAAAGGAGAACTACGGGATTGAAAATTTTATCCCCTATCCTAAGGATAGGGGATAAGTTTCAGTTCGTGGGGGGTCCGACCGCTGGGGCCCCCCACGATCTCCCTTACGGGGCCGCGGCTCTCTGCATAGAAAGCGCGTGTCGACCACCGCACGAGGCGGCGGCTGACACGCGCCCTCCATTTACTGCTATGGGAGAGCCGAAGCACTGCCTTCGGCAATTTCCAGCTCTCCCATAGAAGTATGGAGGGGGTGTGTCGGCCGCTGCTTCGTGCGGTGGTCAACACGCCCTCTCTAACCAGAGAGCCGGGGCCCCGTACGGGAGATCAAGGGGGGCCCCAGCGGTCGGACCCCCCGCGATCTGAAACTTATCCCCTACCCTCTGGATAGGGGATACATTTTTCAATCCCGTAGTTCTCCTTTAACAGTAGATTGGTGGAGTCTGACTATTGGTACACCTGCAGATGGGCAGAACACCACCTTGTTATTTCCATCAGTGCCAAAGACAAGGCAGCAGGGTGCTTGAATGTCACTCCATTCAAAATCTCCCAAAACCACATATAACAAATACACTTCTGACTTTGGCTCAAAAACTGCAGTGGCAGTTTTCCAAAAAAAAAAAAAAAAACGGTGTGGAAACTGGGCCTTAAAATGTATAAGTCACGCGGCAGAAGCAAATTCTCTCATTGCATCTGACATTTTCCTTATAAACTGTTGTATAATCTACATATGACCTACATACATGTGTTAGACTAAATATTTTGACAAGTCTGGCGTGTAAACAATATACAGCATTGTTCCTGGAAGAGAACTAAGAAAAGCAACAAACGTTCAGAGAAAACCTTCAGACTGTAACAGTGTTAAAGCATCATCATTGTCCCTTCAGTCTCAGGATCGGCACCGACCATAAAAGAGAAAAAAACGAACATCTTGAAGAAGAGGTAGAATACACCGGGAACTAGACAGTGGCAGCAAGAAACCAAAAGAATACCATTTGTTGCAACTTATGGTAAACACTGCAGTAGAATATCTCATGTTTCCGAAGAAAGAAATACCTTATTTTTTGCCGTATAAGACGCACTTTTTCTTCCCCAAAACTGGGGGGGAAAAGTTGGTGTGTCTTAGAAGGCGAATACACACCTATCATGGCGGTCCCTGCGGCCATCAACGGCCAGGACCCGCGGCTAATACAGGCTATCACCAATCGCGGTGATGACCTGTATTAACCCTTCAGACGCAACGATCAAAGCTGACCGCAGCGTCTGAAGCGAAAATAACACTAACCCGGCTGTTCAGTCGGGCTGTTCGGGACCGCCGCGGTGAAATCGCGGCATCCCAAACAGCTTACAGGACACCGGGAGGGACCTTACCTGCCTCCTCGGTGTTTGCTCCGTGCCGGGATCCCCTGCATGGCCGGCAGTCTCCTTGGTTGTCATCACGTCGTCGCGCACGCTGTCTCGTCATTCAATAGGAGCGGCGTGCGTAGCGGCGTCATGGCGGCGATGGAGAGCGAGGATACCGGGCAGCAGAGACGTTCCGAAGCGATGGGGACACGGCGACAGCGATGGAGGGCGACATCCAGGGCAGCGGTGACAGGTCTGGAGTGAGTACTACCTCCTATACTAGTGGTCTTCAACCTGCGGACCTCCAGATGTTGCAAAACTACAACTCCCAGGATGCCCGGACAGCCAACGGCTGTCCGGGCATGCTGGGAGTTGTATTTTTGCAACATCTGAAGGTCCGCAGGTTGAAGATCACTGTCCTATAATTTACATTGTATTTGGTTCAAAATCTTTATTTTTTAGATTTTTATCCTATAAAATTAGGTGCGTCTTATGTTCCGGAGCGTCTTATATGACGAAAAATACGGTAAACATTGTTGCTTGTCATTTTTTATGGTGACAAACACGATGCAAAATGCTCTTGAAATTGTAAAGTCCCATCCCAAAATAATAATGAATTTATCATGTGCGAAATTCACATGAAAACAGCACAAACTCACCGAAATTTAGCAAAACTACACCACCCCGAGAAGAGCTCTAGAAAAAGGCTCTCTTAGGGTATGTTCACACTGTGTATTCTGCCACTAAAATTGTTCAGCACAGTGCACGGAAGTCCGCGAGCACTGCATAGCCGTCAATGGAGATGGTACAGTGCCGCATGGCCCTACTGCCAAAGTATTTTTCCCGTTGTCCGCCAGATGGGTTCTCCACTCTCGGAATTCTGCGAGTGGAGATTCCATGGTGTGAATATACACAATTTTAATCTCACACCCTTCTGTAGGGTACATTGTGTGAACTTTTCATAAATGTCCCTCAACTCGAAATATACAAAAAAAATTACAGAGAAGGACTACACAAAAGGACCAATGATAAATTCCTCCCGCCCCCCATATCTACAAAACAGAAGACACATACAGAGTATACAGAACAGTAGAAAGTGGTCCAGTAAGTGTAGGAATCAAGCTCAATATAGCAGAGCGCAGGCTCTCACGTCCTAGTGACGTGAGAGTGAATGCTTTTGCACATTCATTTTGGGGACGGGCCCGAGCAGGGGATACTGAGGAGTACGGCAAACCGGCTCCCTGCCTCCAATGCGCACAGCTGCACAACAGAACTAGAAGAATAAAGTACTATAAAGTAAAATACTTCATCAATTCATGTAAGTGACCTCTCATTGTAATGCTGTTCACCCGCACTATAACCCAGTATATTGGGCTTAATGTGGGTGAACAGACTGTCCGTTTCTCTTTAATAGGTGGACTAACACTATTTACACTACACCAGTAATAACTATGCTCACGTATGTTTCCTTTCCATGTAGAGATCAAACATAGCAAGCAACAAAAACAAGAAAGCCCTGTTCTGTTTCAGTATAACAGCGATGGATAAGCGACTTATACACATGAATAGGCGTCTCTCTTCACACAGATGTCAAGACCTGGAAACCACAGCCATGAACTTAGGACAATACACTTGATAAATGATCTAGAGCTTATATTTGTTCTTAAATACAAGAAAACATAGATACAGACACCTAGAAGCACTATGGACACTGTTTGCACTATAAATGTATCTAATCCATTTGGAATCAACATTAGTAAATGAACAATAACTCAACGTAACTTCAATGCCATGTGGAGGTGGTGAGTGACCCCGATATTGTCCTACAAATGTCAGACTTGCATATAAATACAAGAGTATGCGTGTTCTGAGGAAACCTATACATGTACAGATGTATGCCTCTGTATATACATGGTGCCTGTGTTCTGTCCATGGTACCAACAGATTCTGGTGTATACTAGGGTCTTGCTGTACGTACCATTTTTCCCCTACATAAAACACAAAGATATTGTTAAACCCCTACCGGACATCAGGAGTAAATATGTGCCGTCAGGGTCTCAGCTTTAAGGCACCAGGGCGTAAATTCAGGCTGGGATGGCTGCTGCGCCTGGTTACACAGGCCGGTCACTACCGGGTTACACAGGCCGGTCACTACCGGGTTACACAGGCCGGTCACTACCGGGTTACACAGGCCGGTCACTACCGGGTTACACAGGCCGGTCACTACCGGGTTACACAGGCCGGTCACTACCGGGTTACACAGGCCAGTCACTACCGGGTTACACAGGCCAGTCACTACCGGGTTACACAGGCCGATCACTATTGGGGTTACACAGGCCGATCACTATTGGGGTTACACAGGCCGATCACTATTGGGGTTACACAGGCCGATCACTATTGGGGTTACACAGGCCGATCACTATTGGGGTTACATAGGCCGATCACTATTGGGGTTATATAGGCCGATCACTATTGGGGTTATATAGGCCGATCACTATTGGGGTTATATAGGCCGATCACTATTGGGGTTATATAGGCCGATCACTATTGGGGTTATATAGGCCGATCAATATGGGGTTATATAGGCCGATCACTATGGGGTTAAATAGGCCGATCACTACCGGGTTATATAGGCCGATCACTATGGGGTTATATGGTACTTTGCTTTCACTATGTTCATATGGCTTTAAGGATAGCAGTTGAGCAAAACCTAAGGTTCACCTCCATTGCACTTTACACAGGCCGATCACTACCGGGTTACACAGGCCGATCACTACCGGGTTACACAGGCCGATCACTACCGGGTTACACAGGCCGATCCCTATTGGGGTTACATAGGCCGATCACTATTGGGGTTACATAGGCCGATCACTATTGGGGTTACATAGGCCGATCACTATTGGGGTTACATAGGCCGATCACTATTGGGGTTACATAGGCCGATCACTATGGGGTTATATAGGCCGATCACTATTGGGTTATATAGGCCGATCACTATGGGGTTATATAGGCCGATCACTATGGGGTTATATAGGCCGATCACTATGGGGTTATATAGGCCGATCACTATGGGGTTATATAGGCCGATCACTATGGGGTTATATAGGCCGATCACTATGGGGTTATATAGGCCGATCACTATGGGGTTATATAGGCCGATCACTATGGGGTTATATAGGCCGATCACTATGGGGTTATATGGTACTTTGCTTTCACTATGTTCATATGGCTTTAAGGATAGCAGTTGAGCAAAACCTAAGGTTCACCTCCATTGCACTTCTATATAGGAAGCTGTTCTCCACAATGTAGTAAAATGATGCCTTGTAGAATGAAGCGGCACATAGCGCGATGCCTGGATAGACAGGATGACTACATGAGTCTCTTGTTTCGCGGGTCTCTAGTGCTGTCTGGCGATATTGATCACAGCAATAACAACAAACAGAAACACACATGTCTCCGGGGACCTTCCGAGCATATTTTCTAGCTCTGGTGTTTAGTCAGACATGACTGTGCAGGTCACAGGGACCACGACCTTATCAAATGACTTCTACCCATCGCTATAAAATGTCTCTAATACGGCTTCATCACCGGAGACTTTATACATTGAGAAGGCCTCTACTAGGACAGCAACCTCCAATAAGCCGCTCTCTAACTGCTGCACAACTACAACTCCCAGCACACCCAGACCGACCATCTTGCAACAGCTTGAGAGCCACAGAAGAGAATACATACAGGTAAACCATACATGCAGCCTGTTACCTGTACGTACACGTATAACTACAGAGAACCCAGCTCAGGTATCACAGGTCCGGACTCCAGAGTCCGATACATTCCAGAGTGGACACCAGTCACTGAGATAATACAAGTCAGTCACCCAAAGGACACCATCAGCGAGTGAGGACGGGCCGGCACTCACATAGATGGGGCAAAAGGGTGTATAGTGACTATCCTGACTACTAACCCTGGACCGGACACACGTGGAGGTCAATTGTTGTTAACCCCTAAATCTGTTATTATTTGTCCCCACAGACCTCTCCAGCGCCACCTAATGGTATCCATTACTCATTTCTAAATACTCAACCTGACACCAGCTGCATAAAACTTCTACCCACAGTACTAAGCAGGGTGCTGCCAGCTTTCACTTTACCAATGACTACATAGCACCTATCCCTTAATTCTTAGCCTTATTTCTACAGCCCCTGCGGTCACCCATCACTAAAAAACCCTAATACACAGCTGTTACCTGTCATTACAGACCCCAACACACCAATATCACCCATCACCACATTATCAATACACTGCTGTCACCTGTCACTACACCATTGTCACCCATCACTAAACCCAATACACCGCTGTCCCCATCACTAAATCCCCCAATAGACCGCTGTCACCTGTCATCACACAACACTAAACCCCAATACACCGCTATCACCCATCACTGCTGTCCCCCAATACACCGCTATCACCCATCACTGCTGTCCCCCAATACACCGCTATCACCCATCACTGCTGTCCCCCAATACACCGCTATAACCCATCACTGCTGTCCCCCAATATACCGCTATCACCCATCACTGCTGTCCCCCAATACACCGCTATAACCCATCACTTCTGTCCCCCAATATACCGCTATCACCCATCACTGCTGTCCCCAATATACCGCTATCACCCATCACTGCTGTTCCCCAATATACCGCTATCACCCATCACTGCTGTCCCCAATATACCGCTATCACCCATCACTGCTGTCCCCAATACACCGCTATCACCCATCACTGCTGTTCCCCAATATACCGCTATCACCCATCACTGCTGTCCCCAATATACCGCTATCACCCATCACTGCTGTCCCCAATACACCGCTATCACCCATCACTGCTGTCCCCCAATACACCGCTGTCACCTGTCACTACTCCCTAATACACCGCTGTCACCTGTCACTACTCCCTAATACACCGCTGTCACCTGTCACTACTCCCTAATACACCGCTGTCACCTGTCACTATTCCCTAATACACCGCTATCACCTGTCACTACTCCCTAATACACCGCTATCACCACTCCCTAATACACCGCTATCACCTATCACTACCCCCTAATACACCGCTGTCACCTGTCACTACTCCCTAATACACCGCTGTCACCTGTCACTACTCCCTAATACACCGCTGTCACCTGTCACTACCTCCTAATACACCACTATCACCTATCACTACTCCCTAATACACCACTATCACCTATCACTACTCCCTAATACACCGCTGTCACCTGTCACTACTCCCTAATACACCGCTGTCACCTATCACTACCTCCTAATACACCGCTGTCACCTGTCACTACTCCCTAATACACCGCTGTCACCTGTCACTACTCCCTAATACACCGCTGTCACCTGTCACTACTCCCTAATACACCGCTGTGACCTGTCACTACCCCCTAATACACCGCTATCACCTATCACTACCCCCTAATACACCGCTGTCACCTATCACTACTCCCTAATACACCGCTGTCACCTGTCACTACCCCCTAATACACCGCTGTCACCTATCACTACCCCCTAATACACCGCTGTCACCTGTCACTACCCCGCTGTCACCTGTCACTACTCCCTAATACACCGCTGTCACCTATCACTACCCCCTAATACACCGCTGTCACCTATCACTACTCCCTAATACACCGCTGTCACCTGTCACTACTCCCTAATACACCGCAGTCACCTGTCACTACCTCCTAATACACCACTGTCACCTGTCACTACCCCCTAATACACCGCTGTCACCTGTCACTACCCCCTAATACACCGCTGTCACCTGTCACTACCCCCTAATACACCACTGTCACCACCTCCTAATATACAGCTGTCACCTGTCACTACCCCCTAATACACCGCAGTCACCTGTCACTACCCCCTAATACACCGCAGTCACCTGTCACTACCTCCTAATACACCGCAGTCACCTGTCACTACCTCCTAATACACCGCAGTCACCTGTCACTACCTCATAATACATCGCTGTCACCTGTCACTACCTCCTAATACACCGCTGTCACCTGTCACTACTCCCTAACACCGCTGTCACCTATCACTACTCCCTAATACACCGCTGTCACCTGTCACTACCTCCTAATACACCGCTATCACCTGTCACTACCTCCTAATACACCACTGTCACTACTCCCTAATACACCGCTGTCACCTATCACTACTCCCTAATACACCGCTGTCACCTGTCACTACCCTCTAATACACCGCTGTCACCTGTCACTACTCCCTAATACACCGCTGTCACCTGTCACTACCTCCTAATACACCACTATCACCTATCACTACTCCCTAATACACCGCTGTCACCTGTCACTACTCCCTAATACACCGCTGTCACCTGTCACTACTCCCTAATACACCGCTGTCACCTGTCACTACCCCCTAATACACCGCTATCACCTATCACTACCCCCTAATACACCGCTGTCACCTGTCACTACCCCCTAATACACCGCTGTCACCTGTCACTACCCCGCTGTCACCTGTCACTACTCCCTAATACACCGCTGTCACCTGTCACTACTCCCTAATACACCGCTTACACCTGTCACTACTCCCTAATACACCGCTGTCACCTGTCACTACTCCCTAATACACCGCTGTCACCTATCACTACCCCCTAATACACCGCTGTCACCTGTCACTACTCCCTAATACACCGCAGTCACCTGTCACTACCTCCTAATACACCACTGTCACCTGTCACTACCCCCTAATACACCACTGTCACCTGTCACTACCCCCTAATACACCGCTGTCACCTGTCACTACCCCCTAATACACCGCTGTCACCACCTCCTAATATACAGCTGTCACCTGTCACTACCCCCTAATACACCGCAGTCACCTGTCACTACCCCCTAATACACCGCAGTCACCTGTCACTACCCCCTAATACACCGCAGTCACCTGTCACTACCTCCTAATACACCGCAGTCTCCTGTCACTACCTCCTAATACACCGCTGTCACCTGTCACTACCTCCTAATACACCGCAGTCACCTGTCACTACCTCCTAATACACCGCAGTCACCTGTCACTTCCTCCTAATACACCGCAGTCACCTGTCACTACCTCCTAATACACCGCAGTCACCTGTCACTACCTCCTAATACACCGCAGTCACCTGTCACTACCTCATAATACACCGCTGTCACCTGTCACTACCTCCTAATACACCGCTGTCACCTGTCACTACTCCCTAATACACCGCTGTCACCTATCACTACTCCCTAATACACCGCTGTCACCTGTCACTACCTCCTAATACACCGCTATCACCTGTCACTACCTCCTAATACACCGCTGTCACCTATCACTACTCCCTAATACACCGCTGTCACCTGTCACTACTCCCTAATACACCGCTGTCACCTGTCACTACCTCCTAATACACCGCTATCACCTGTCACTACCCCCTAATACACCGCTGTCACCTGTCACTACTCCCTAATACACCGCTGTCACCTGTCACTACTCCCTAATACACCGCTGTCACCTGTCACTACTCCCTAATACACCGCTGTCACCTATCACTACTCCCTAATACACCGCTGTCACCTGTCACTACCTCCTAATACACCGCTGTCACCTGTCACTACTCCCTAATACACCGCTGTCACCTGTCACTACTCCCTAATACACCGCTGTCACCTATCACTACTCCCTAATACACCGCTGTCACCTGTCACTACTCCCTAATACACCGCTGTCACCTGTCACTACCCTCTAATACACCGCTGTCACCTGTCACTACTCCCTAATACACCGCTGTCATCTGTCACTACCCTCTAATACACCGCTGTCACCTGTCACTACCCCCTAATACACCGCTGTCACCTGTCACTACCCTCTAATAAACCGCTGTCACCTATCATTGCTGTATAATCCAGTGCTCAGGACTGGTCAGTCGTCTGTATACCGCTGTCACCTATCATTGCTGTCCCCCTGTCAGTGCTCAGGACCGGTCAGTCCTCTGTATGCCGCTGTCACCTATCATTGATGTATAATCCAGTGCTCAGGACCGGTCAGTCCTCTGTATACCGCTGTCACCTATCATTGCTGTCCCCCTGTCAGTGCTCAGGACCGGTCAGTCCTCTGTATGCCGCTGTCACCTATCATTGCTATCCCCCTGTCAGTGCTCAGGACCGGTCAGTCCTCTGTATACCGCTGTCACCTATCATTACTGTCCCCCTGTCAGTGTTCAGGACCGGTCAGTCCTCTGTATACTGCTGTCACCTATCATTACTGTCCCCCTGTCAGTGTTCAGGACCGGTCAGTCCTCTGTATACCGCTGTCACCTATCATTGCTGTCCCCCTGTCAGTCCTCTGTATACTGCTGTCACTTATCATCGCTGTCCCCCTGTCAGTCCTCTGTATACCGCTGTCACCTATCATTGCTATCCCCCTGTCAGTCCTCTGTATACCGCTGTCCCCCTGTCAGTGCTCAGGACCGGTCAGTCCTCTGTATACCGCTGTCACCTATCATTGTTGTCCCCCGTGCAGTCCTCTGTATACCGCTGTCACCTATCATTGCTATCCTCCTGTCAGTCCTCTGTATACCGCTGTCCCCTATCATTGCTGTCCCCCGTGCAGTCCTCTGTATACCGCTGTCACCTATCATTGCTGTCCCCCGTGCAGTCCTCTGTATACCGCTGTCACCTATCATTGTTGTCCCCCGTGCAGTCCTCTGTATACCGCTGTCAGCTGTCACCTCCTCAGTACACAGAGCTGACATCACCCGCCCGGTGCTCCCGTCTCCTCCCGGTAATCTCTGTGCAGCCTGCAGTCACCTGAGCGCCCAGGTCCCGGCACTCTGCCCCTCCACAGTCTGTGCCCACCGCTGCCCCAGGTGCCACTTACCTTTGGGGTCATGGTTACCGCCGGCCGGGTCGCTCTTCTATCCCCACAGCATTATAGACAAGTGCTGTCCCTCTCCTGTGTACACCAGACCAGAGCCTGCCCGGCCCGTATATCCCAATCCTCCGGTAGCTCCACAGTCTGACCCACCCCTACCCTTCGGCCGCCTCCGGAAGAGCCGCCATGTTTCGGAGGGGAGGGAGGGGGAGCGATAATAAACATGGAGCTGCAGCAATAGACTGGAGCAGCGGGCGGAGCTAGATCAGTCACTCCACGCTCATCACGTGTAGTCCCGCCCCGTACTTGCCCCGCCCACCCGTGCACTCCAGCCTCTGCCCTGTCTCCATGATAATCAAAACAGGGAGCGCCCGCCCATAGATAACACATATCGACAGCGCGTCCGCTTCCCTGATGGGCGGAGCCACACAAAGCGTCACCTGGGGGCGGGGCACCGTAGTGCGGATTTGCAGCAGCGCGTTCTGTGGGTCAGGGAAGCTCAATATTGGAAATCGCGTGGAGAAAACGCGTCTGTGTGCACAAGGTCTTTTTTGTTTAGGCTAATTTTCCATCAGTGTTTCTGTAATCCATTAATGAGTCAAAAACCGACCTGAACTGATCCCATTCATTTAAATGATCACATTTGTTTGAATGGGATCAACTTCTCTGGGCTGTGTGTAGCAGCATGAGGGAGGAAGTTCTCCCTTGTATGGCTTCAGATGATGTCATGCCTGCTGGGTAACACCCCTTAAAAACTGCATCAAAGTGGACAGTCTGGCATTTAAATGAGTAACTAGTGTTTTCCAAAGGTTAAATAACTTTAGGTCACTGATCGCACACGGCCAACACAGAGGGAGGGATGCCCCACATCAAACTCAGTCAGGTTCAGCCTGACCAAAACCTGTTTTGGGCAAGGCTGGAGAGTAATGCCCACTTTGATGCCAGTTTTTATGCTCAGCATAGGTTTGAGCCGGACTTGACTCGATTGATTTTGATGTAGGGCTGTGTGTTGGCAGTGGAACAGTAGTGGCCTAAGGTCATTAACTCCTTGGGGACGGAGCCCATAATAACCATAAGGACGGGAGCATTTTTTGCAATTCTGACCACTGTCACTTTAAGCATTAATAACTCTGGAATGCTTTTACCTTTCATTCTGATTCTGAGATTGTTTTTTCGTGACATATTCTACTTTATGTTATTGGTACATTTTTGTCGATACTTGCATCATTTCTTGGTAAAAAATTCAAAAATTTGATGAAAAAATTGAAAATTTTGAATTTTTCAAACTTTGAAGCTCTCTGCTTGTAAGGAAAACAGACATTCCAAATAAATTATATATTGATTCACATATACAATATGTCTACTTTATGTTTGCATCATAAAGTTGACATGTTTTTACTTTTGGAAGACACCAGATGGCTTCAAAGTTCAGCAGCAATTTTCCAATTTTTCACAACATTTTCTAAATCGGAATTTTTCAGGGACCAGTTCCGTTTTGAAGTGGATTTGAAGGGTCTTCATATTAGAAATACCCCATAAATGACCCCATTATAAAAACTGCACCCCTCAAAGTATTCAAAATGACATTCAGAAAGTTTGTTAACCCTTTAGGTGCTTCACAGGAATAGCAGCAAAGTGAAGGAAAAAATTCAAAATCTTTATTTTTTACACTCGCATGTTCTTGTAGACCCAGTTTTTTTAATTTTTACAAGGGGTAATAGGAGAAAAAGCCCCCCAAAATTTGTAACCCAATTTCTCTCGAGTAAGGAAATACCTCATATGTGTATGTAAAGTGTTCGGAGGGCGCAGTAGAGGGCACAGAAGGGAAGGAGCAACAATGGGATTTTGGAGAGCGAATTTTTCTGAAATGGTTTTTGAGGGGCATGTCAGATTTAGGAAGCCCCTATGTGCCAGAACAGCAAAAAAAAAAACACATGGCATACTATTTTGGAAACCACACCCCTCAAGGCACGTAACAAGGGGTCCAGTGAGCCTTTTTTTTTGACTAAAGTACAGTTTTTTCCCCCAAATTTACCATTTTTACAAAGGGTAATGGGAGAAAATGCCCCCCAAAATTTGTAACCCCATCTCTTCTGAGTATGGAAATACCCCATGTTAGGGCATAAAATGCTCTGCAGGCAAACTACAATACTTAGAAGAGAAGGAGTCACATTTGGCTTTAGGAAAGCAAATTTTGCTGAAATAGTTTTTGGGGGGCATGTGGCATTTAGGAAGCCCCTATGGTGCCAGAACAGCACAAAATACCCACATGGCATACTATTTTGGAAAATACACCCCTCAAGGAACGTAAGAAGAGCCTTAACACCCCACAGGTGATTGACAAACTTTTGTTAAAGTGGACGTGAAAATTAAAAATTTGATTTTTAACACTGAAATGCTGTTGTTACCCAAAACCTTTCATTTTCACAAGGAGTAATAGGAGAAAATGCCCCACAAAATTTGTAACCCCATTTCTCTCGAGTAAAGAAATACCTGTGTATGTAAAGTGCTCTGTGGGTGCACTAGAGGGCTCAGAAGGGAAGGAGCAACATTGGGCTTTTGGAGAGCGAATTTTGCTGAAATGGTTTTTGGGGGCATGTCACATTTAGGAAGCCCTCATGATGCCAGAACAGTAAAAAAAGAAAACACATGGCATACTATTTTGGAAACTACACCCCTCACAGAACTTAATAATGGGTGCAGTGAGCATTTATACCCCACTGGCATTTGACAGATCTTTGGAACAGTGGGCTGTGCAAATGAAAAAGTAAATTTTTCATTTTTACGGACGACTGTTCAAAAAATCTGTCAGACACCTGTGGGGCGTAAATGCTCACTGTACCCCTTGTTACATTCTGTAAGGGGTGTAGTTTCCAAAATGGGGTCACATGTGGAGGGGGTCCACTGTTCTGGCACCATGGGGGCTTTGTAAACACACATAGCCTTCAATTCCCACCTAATCCTCTCTCAAAAAGCCCAATGGCACTCCTTCTCTTCTGAGCATTGTAGTTCGCCCGCAGATACTTCCACATATGGGGTATTTATATACTCAGAGGAAATGGGGTTACAAATTTTGGGGGGCTTTTTCCTATTACCCCTTGCGAAAATGAAAAATTTGGGGTAACGCCAGCATTTCAGGGGAAAAAACAAATTTTTAATTTTCATGTCCATCTTTAACGAAAATTTCTCAACGACCTGTGGGGTGTTAAGGCTCACTATACCGCTTGTTACA
Organism: Hyla sarda; assembly: GCF_029499605.1. Classification (NCBI taxonomy): domain Eukaryota; kingdom Metazoa; phylum Chordata; class Amphibia; order Anura; family Hylidae; genus Hyla; species Hyla sarda. The sequence continues at coordinate 79,124,300 of NC_079193.1, read as the reverse complement.
TTCCGTGAGGGGTGTAGTTTCCAAATTGGGGTCACATGTGGGTGTTTTTTTTTTGTGTTCATGTCAGAACCGCTGTAACGATCAGCCACCCCTGTGCAAATCACCAATTTAGGCCTCAAATGTACATGGCGCTCTCTCACTTCTGAGCCATGTAGTTCGTCCGCAGAGCATTTTTCGTACAGATATGGGGTATTTCTGTACTCAGAAGAAATTGTGTTACAAATTTTGGGGGTCATTTTCTCCTTTTACCTCTTGTGAAAATGAAAAGTATGGGGCAACACCAGCATGTTAGTGTAAAAATGTAAAAAATTTTTTACACTAACATGCTGGTGCATGTAGTGCAATTTCTCCCGAGTACGGAAATACCCCATATGTGGCCCTAAAATGTTGCCTTAAATACGACAGGGCTCTGAAGTGAGAGTGCACCATGCGCATTTGAAGCCTAAATAAGGAATTTGCTATAGGGGTGGACCCGGTTACCTACAGTAAAACCCTACAGCAGTGTTTCCCAAACAGGGTGCCTCCAGCTGTTGCAAGACTCCCAACCTGCCAGGACATTCTATGGCTGTCCGGCAATACTGGGAGTTGTGGTTTTGCAACAGCTGGAGGCTCCCCTTAGGAAACACTGCCGTATGTGACTTTTTAAATTTTTATTTGGGGGGGGGGGGGGACGTGTAAGGGGGTGTATATGTAGTGTTTTACTTTTTATTATTTGGTAGTGTAGTGTAGTGTTTTTAGGGTACATTCACACAGGCAGGGATTCACAGTAAGTTTTCCGCTGGGAGTTTGAGCTGCGGCGGAAAATTTGCCGCAGCTCAAACTTGTAGAAGGAAACCCACTGTAAACCCGCCCGTGTGAATGTACCCTGTACATTCACATGGTGGGGGCACCCCAAACCTTCAGCTGTTACAAAACTACAACTCCCAGAATGCACTGACAGACCGTACATGCTAGGAATTGTAGTTTTACAACAGCTCTAGGCACACTGGTGGGGAACCACTGAGTTAGAAAACAGACTACACAGTGGTCTCCAAACTGTGACCGTCCAGACGTTGCAAAACTACAACTCCCAGCATGCCCAGACAGCCTTTGGCTGTCTGGGCATGCTGGGAGTTGTAGTTATGCAGCTTTTAGAAGGCCACAGTGAAGATCACTTACCGCGATCTTCACTTCAGCCTTCTCCGCTGCACTTTCCAGCCACCGCTCCTCCTGCTTCCGCCGCTGCTCATGGATGCCGCCTCCGCCGCCTCCACCGGTCTGGGTAAGTCGGGCCATGCTCCCCCCTTGCCGCCCGTGTTCCCCCCACTCTGTACCGACATCCGATCGGTGGGCAGAGCGGGGGGAAATGAACTCTAAACCCCCCCCCGCCCCCCTCCTGCCATTGGTGATCAGCCTGACCGACCAATGGCAAGGGATAGGAGGGGGTTGAACGCCGCGTCTAAAGGGTTAATAGCGCGCGGCACCGCGATCAATGCCGCGCGCTATTAGCCACGGGTCCCGGCCGTTGTTAGAGGCCGGGCCCGACCCGCTATGATGCGGGGCCACGCCCCGTATTATAGATCGGGAGCGGACACATGACGTTCCAGTACGTCAGGTGTCCTTAAGGAGTTAAAATCCTCTAGTTACTTATTCTAAACACATTATTTTAATACGTTTTATTATTATTTTTATTAAAGAACAAACTAGATTTTTTCCTGAATATGCTTGTGACTAGTGTTGAGCGCGAATATTCGATTAGCGAATTTTTTGAATTTTTTGAATATCAGCATTTCTCGATTTTGCGAATATTAAGAATATCGCGAAATATATTCGTTATGATGAATATGTGTTTTTTTTTTCACAGTACACATCACAATGATGTGTACTGTGTAAATAACAAGCGATCATCCCTCCCTGCTTCCAGCTTGTGGTCCAAAGAAGGCGAATATGCAAAAATTTGGGAATATCGGCACTTCCAGAGGACACTGATCCCTCCCTTCTTTTAGCTTGTGGGCCAATGAGAAGGATGCAATTAGAGTTGTCTGAGGTTAGCAACATCCCTAGCAACCAATAGGAAAGTAGTTAGTTGGAAGATTTAAAGGGGTTATCCAGGAAAAAAAACTTATTTTTATATATATATATATATATATATATATATATACATATATATATATATATATATCAACTGGCTCCAGAAAGTTAAACAGATTTGTAAATTACTTCAATAAAAAATCTTAATCCTTTCAGTACTTATGAGCTACTTAAGTTGAGTTGTTCTTTCCTGTCTAAGTGTTCTCTGTTGACACCTGTCTCGGGAACTGTCCAGTATAGAAGCAAAGCCCCATAGCAAACCTCTTCTACTCTGTGCAGTTCCTGAGACAAGACGAGATGTCAGCAGAGAGCACTGTTGTCAGACAGAAAAGAACAACTCAACTTCAGCAGCTGATAATTATTGGAAGGATTGAGATTTTTAATAGAAGTAATTTACAAATCTGTTTAACTTTCTGGAGCCAGTTGATATATAACAAAAAGTTTTTACCTCGAATACCCCTTTAATGCCTCCAGCTGTCTCCAGGGGTCTTCTGCTGTGGTCTGAGATCGAGCAGACCAGAGCTATAGATAGTCCCCTATGAACATAAAAAGTGTAAAAATAAAATGTTTAAAAAAAAAAAGTTAAACATTTTGAAAAATCCCCTCCCCCACTAAAAATGTAAATTGCCCCTTTTTCCCATTTTACCCCCATAAAGCGTGAAAAAAATTATTAATAAACTTATTTGGTATCACCATGTGCATAAATGTCCGAACTATTAAAATATAATGTTAATGATCCCGTTCAATGAACGTCATAAACGTAAAAAATGAAAAAAAGTCCAAAATTGCTGCTTTTATGTCACATTTTATTGCAAAATATATATATATATATATAAAAAATTATTTCAAAGTTTCATATAAGCAAATGTGGTATCGATAAAAAGTGCAGATCATGGCGCAAAAAATGAGCCCTCATACAGTTGAGTATAGGAAATAATGAAAAAGTTATAAGTTGTCAAAGTAGGGCAATTATAAACACACTGATTTTGTACAAAAAGTTTGATATTTTTAAAAGCAGTACAATAATAGAAAAGTATGTAAAGATGGGTATTATTTTAATCGTATTGACCCACAGAATAAAGAAAACATGTCATATTTACCGTAAAGTGTACAGTGTGAAAACGAAACCCTCCAAAATTTCCAAAATTTTGGTTTTCATTTAAATTTCCTCACTAAAAAAATAATTTTATGGGTTTGCTGTACATTTTTTGGTAAAATGAGAGATGTCATTACATAGTACAATTGGTCATACAAAAAACAAGCCCCCATATGGGTCTGTGGGTGGAAATATAAAAGAGTTATGGATTTTAGAAAGCAAGGAGGAAAAAACTAAAATGCAAAAATAAAATTGGCTTCCTTAACCCCTTAATGACCACGGACGTAAATTTACGTCCTGGTTTGGCGGAACTTCGCGCACCAGGACGTACTTTACATCCTGTGTATGACCGCGAGCATCGGAACGGTGCTCGCATCATACACGGCAGGTTCCGGCTGCTAGCAGCAGCCGGGGACCCGCCGGTAATGGCCGACATCCGCGATCGCGCGGATGTCCGCCATTAACCCCTCAGATGCCGTGATCAATACAGATCACGGCATCTGCGGCAATGTGTTACTTTGAATGGATGATCGGATCACCTGCAGCGCTGCCGCAGCGATCCGATCAATCAGCATAGCGGCCGGAGGTCCCCTCACCTGGCTCCGGCCGTCTCCCAGGGTCTTCTGCTCTGGTCTGAGATCGAGCAGACCAGAGCAGAATATCACCGATAACACTGATCGGTGCTATGTTCTATGCATAGCACTGAACAGTATTAGCAATGAAAGGATTGCTATAGATAGTCCCCTATGGGGACATAAAAAGTGTAAAAAAAAAAAAGTTGAAAAATTTAAAAATAAAAAGTAAAAAAATTTGAAAAATCCCTTCCCATAATGAAAATAAAAACTGTCAGTTTTTCCCATTTTACCCCCAAAAAGCGTAAACATTTTTTTAATAAACATATTTAGTATCGCCGCGTGTGTAAATGTCCGAACTTTCAAAATATAATGTTAATGATCCCGTACAGTGAATGGCGTAAACGTAATACAATGTAAAAAAAAAAGTCCAAAAATGATGCTTTTTTGTCACATTTAAAAAAAAAATTTATAAAAAATTATCTAAAAGTTTTATGTATGCAAATGTGGTGTCGATAAAAAGTACAGATGACGGCGCAAAAAATTAGCCCTCATACCGCCCTATATATGGAAAAAGTTATAGGTGATAAAAATAGAGCAATTTTAGATTACTGATTTTGTACAAAAAGTTTTAGATGCAAAAATATAAAAGTATCTAGCCATGGGAATAATTTTAGTCATATTGACCCACAGAATAAAGAACACATGTCATTTTACTGTAAAGTGTACAGTGTGAAAACGAAACCTTCCAAAATGTACAAAATTGTGGTTTTATTAAAATTTTCTCCCTAAAAATTTTTTTTTTTGGGTTCGCCGTACATTTTATGGTAAAATGAGAGGTTTCATTACAAAGAACAATTGGTCACGCAAAAAAACAAGCCCTTATATGGGTCTGTAGATGGAAATATAAAAGAGTTATGCATTTTAGAAGGCAAGGAGGAAAAAGCAAAAACGCAAAAATAAAATTGGCCTAGTCCTTAAGGTTAAAATGGGCTTGGTCCTTAAGGGGTTAAAGGGGTACTCCACTAAAAAACATTATTATTATTATTTTTTTTAAATCAACTGGTACCAAAAAAGTTAAACAGATTTGTAAATTACTTCTATTTAAAAATCTTAACCCATCCAGTACTTATCAGCTGCTGTATGATCCACAGGAAGTTCTTTTCTTTTTGAATTTCCTTTGTACGACCACAGTGCTCTCTGCTGATACCTCTGTCCATTTTACGAACTGTCAAGAGTAGGAGCAAATCCCCATAGCAAACCTCTCCTGCTCCAGACAGTTCCTAAAATGGACAGAGGTGTCAGCAGAGATCACTGTGGTCAGGTAGAAAGGAAGTTTTAAAAAAAAGAACTTCCTGTGGAGCATATAGAAGCTGATAAGTTCTGGAAGAATTTAAATAGAAGTAATCTACAAATCTGTTTAACTTTCTGGCACCAGTTGATTTAAAAAAAGAAAAATGTTTTCCAGTGGAGTACCCCTTTAAGGTCAAAATGGCTTGGTCCTTAAGGGGTTAAAGGCCTTGATTTCTACAAAAAGGAAATAACAATTTCTTATGAAGTACAGTGGTCTTTCAAGTGACAATATTAATTGGTTCCAGGATGGCCATTGTATATTGAGACCATAACTCTATGGAAACCTGGTTATTGGTTCTGTAGCCTCAAAATATCATCCAAAATAGGAAAATGGGAAGATTAACCCCTTCAGGACCAAGCCCATTTTGGCCTTAAGGACCAGAGCGTTTTTTGCACATCTGACCACTGTCACTTTAAACATTAATAACTCTGGGATGCTTTTAGTTATCATTCTGATTCCGAGATTGTTTTTTCGTGACATATTCTACTTTAACATGGTGGTAAGTTTTTGTGGTAACTTGCATCCTTTCCATGTGAAAAATCCTAAAATTTGATGAAAAATTTGAAAATTTTGCATTTTTCTAACTTTGAAGCTCTCTGCTTGTAAGGAAAATGTATATTACAAATAAAAAAATTTTTTATTCACATATACAATATGTCTACTTTATGTCTGCATCATAAAAGTGACGAGTTTTTACTTTTGGAAGACACCAGAGGGCTTCAAAGTTCAGCAGCAATTTTCCAATTTTTCACAAAATTTTCAAACTCACTATTTTTCAGGGACCAGTTCAGGTTTGAAGTGGATTTGAAGGGTCTTCATATTAGAAATACCCCACAAAAGACCCCATTATAAAAACTGCACCCCCCCCAAAGTATTCAAAATGACATTCAGTCATCATTTTAACCCTTTAGGTGTTTCACAGGAATAGAAGCAAAGTGAAGGAGAAAATTCACAATCTTCATTTTTTACACTCCCATGTTCTTGTAGACCCAATTTTTGAATTTTTACAAGGGGTAAAAGGAGAAAATGTATACTTATATTTGTAGCCCAATTTCTCTCGGGTAAGCACATACCTCATATGTCTATGTAAAGTGTTCGGCGGGCGCAGTAGAGGGCTCAGAAGGGAAAGAGCGACAAGGGGATTTTGGAGAGTACGTTTTTCTGAAATGGTTTTTGGGGGGCATGTTGCATTTAGGAAGCCCCTATGGTGCCAGAACAGCAAAAAACCCTCACATGGCATACCATTTTGGAAACTAGACCCCTTGAGGAACATAACAAGGAATAAAGTGAGCCTTAATACCCCACAGGTGTTTCACGACTTTTGCATATGTAAAAAAAAATAAAAAAAATTTCACTAAAATGTTTGTTTCCCCCCAAATTTCACATTTTTCCAAGGGTTAATAGCAGGAAATACCCCCCAATATTGGTAACCCCTTCTCTTCTGAGTATGGAGGTACCCCATAAGTTGACATGAAGTGCACTATGGGCGAACAACAATGCTCAGAAGAGAAGGAGTCATATTTGGCTTTTTGAGAGCAAATTTTGCTCGGGGGGCATGTCGCATTTAGGAAGCCCCTATGGTGCCAGAACAGCAAAAAAAAAACACATGGCATACCATTTTGGAAACGAGACCCCTTGAGGAATGTAACAAGGGATACAGTGAGCATTTGCCCCCTACTGGTGTCTGACAGATCTTTGGAACAGTGGGCTGTACAAGTTTTCATTTTCACGGACCACTGTTCCAAAGATCCGTCAGACACCTGTGGGGGGTAAATTCTCACTGCACCCCTCATTACATTCCGTGAGGGGTGTCGTTTCCGAAATGGGGTCACATGTGGGGGTGTTTTTTTTTTTGCGTTTGTCAAAACCGCTGTAACAATCAGCCACCCCTGTGCAAATCACCTCAAATGTACATGGTGCACTCTCCCTTCTGGGCCTTGTTGTGCGCCCCCAGAGGACTTTACGCCCACATATGGGGTATCTCCGTAGTCGGGAGAAATTGCGTTAAAAATTTTGGGGGGCTTTTTTCCCTTTTACCTCTTGTGAAAATGTAAAGTATAGGGCAACATCAGCATGTTAGTGTAAAAAATTTAATTTTTTTACACTAACATTCTGGTGTAGACCCCAACATTTCCTTTTCATGAAGGGTTAAAGAAGAAAAAGCCCCCCAAACCTTGTAACGCAATTTCTCCCGAGTACAGCGATACCCCATATGTGACCCTAAACTGTTGCCTTGAAATACGACAGGGCTCCAAAGTGAGAGCGCTGTGCGCATTTGAGGCCTAAATTAGGGATTTGCATAGGGGTGGACATAGGGGTATTCTACGCCAGTGATTCCCAAACAGGGTGCCTCCAGCTGTTGCAAAACTCCCAGCATGCGTGGACAGTCAACGGCTGTCCGGCAATACTGGGAGTTGTTGTTTTTCAGCAGCTGGAGGCTCTGCTTTGGAAACAGTGGTGTACCGGACGTTCTTATTGGGGGAGGGGGGCTGTGTAAGGGTATGTGTATATGTAGTGTTTTTAACTTTTTATTTTATTTTGTGTTAGTGTAGTGTAGTGTTTTTAGGGTACAGTCACATGGGCGGGGGATTACAGCGAGTTTCCCGGCGCAAAATTTGCTGCATCTCAAGATGCGAGAAACCCACTGTAAAAGCCTCGCCCATGTGAATGTACCCTGTACATTCACAGGGGGGGGGGGGTGCACCAGCTGTTGCAAAACCACAACTCCCAGCATGCATGGTCTGTTAGTGCATGCTGGGAGTTATAGTTTTGCAACAGCTGGAGGCGCACAGGTTAGGGAACACTGAGTTAGAAACAGACAATGTTTCCCAACCAGTGTGTCTCCAGTTGTTGCAAAACTACAACTCCCAGCATGCCCAGACAGCTGAAGGGCATGCTGGGAGTTGTAGTTCGGCAACATCTGAAGGGCCAGATGTTGCTGAACTAAAACTCCCAGCATGCCTGGACAGTCAGTGCATACTGGGAGTTGTAGTTTTGCAACAGCTGGAAGAGCACAGATTGGAGACCATTATACAATGGTCTCCAAACTGGGGCCCTCCAGATGTTGCAAAACTACAACTCCCAGCATGCATGGTCTGTTAGTGCATGCTGGGAGTTATAGTTTTGCAACAGCTGGAGGCACACAGGTTAGGAAACACTGAGTTAGAAACAATGTTTCCCAACCAGTGTGTCTCCAGTTGTTGCAAAACTACAACTCCCAGCATGCCCAGACAGCTGAAGGGCATGCTGGGAGTTGTAGTTCGGCAACATCTGAAGGGCCAGATGTTGCTGAACTAAAACTCCCAGCATGTCTGGACAGTCAGTGCATGCTGGGAGTTGTAGTTTTGCAACAGCTGGAAGAGCACAGATTGGAGACCATTATACAATGGTCTCCAAACTGGGGCCCTCCAGATGTTGCAAAACTACAACTCCCAGCATGCCCAGACAGCCAAAGGCTGTCTAGGCATGCTGGGAGTTGTAGTTTTCAGACTCCTAGAAGCAGCAGTGAAGATCTTCACTGCTGCTTCTGAGGACCATATACTCACCTGCTGGTCCCGTCGCTCCTCGTCCTCGTGGCCGGTCCCGCGCTGCTCCTCGGTCCCGCCGCTGGATCTGGTAAGTCCGCCGGTCCCCTGATGTTCCCCCCCTATGCTGCAGGTCCCGAGCGACCCCCCCGCAGCCATCGTCCCCCGTTCTGCCCGACTTCCAGGGGCGGGCAGTGCGGGGGATCTCAACTTTCACCCCAGATCACTGTGATTGGTCCACAGGGACCAATCACAGTGATCGCTGACCAGGACCATCAATGGATGGTCCTGGGGGTGAAGCAGAAGTTGTCCCCTGCTGGAAACAGCGGGACTTCTGCCAGTTAACCCGTGCGATGCTGCGCATCGCCGGGTTAACTGAATGTCATTTATAAACGCCGGGATGCGCGAACGCACTGCACAACCCGGCGTTTATATATGACATTCTGCGGGAAGGGGTTAAAGAAAAATAAGTAGATAACTAAAACAGATAAAGCAAATCCTTACATATAAAAGAGGACAGGAGCTTCTTTAGGGTCCTGTACAGTACACACAATGCCCCAACAGGGCTGTCATCTGAAGTTCTGGGGCTCCTTACACAGCTCAATGCCTTTAAGTCCTATTAGCAGCAGCCCCTATAGGTAGTGATAGTAGCCCCTTTAAGTATTGAAAGCAGCCCCCTTTAGGTATTCATAACAGTAATCTTAGCCCTCCTTAGGTAGTAAAGTATCCCCCTTAAGGTATGAATAGTAACCCCTTTTAGGCAGTTAATAAAAAAAATAAAAAAAAATAAACATACTTACCTGGGGACCTGGCTCCAGTGTAGTGTGGCCTCTCTTCTTCTCTTTCCCTCCGGTCTCTGCTCCTCCGCGTGATGACATCACTCATGTGCTGGAGCACAGAGCGCAGAAGAAGGATAATGGGGCCTCTTGTGGTTGCTTGCATATAGAAGGCTGCCACAAGAGTGATTGACAGGGTGAGGTGTCAATGGCTCTTCGTTCTGTCAATCAGCTGAGCGTTTAACTACAGGCACGCCTTTAAGGCACCCTTTTAATTAAATGAGGCCTTGGAAGCAGGAGACCGCTGTTTATATATCAGGCTTCTGCTTCCATGCTGGGGCTGCTGCAGGGGGGTGCAGCGGGGGCCTGGGTCCCCTTGGGAGCTTGGCCCTTATTGGGGTACTGGCTGTACCCCTCTGACGGCAGCCCTGTGTTCCAAAAGAGTAAAATGGAGCCGACTTTACCTGTTGTCCAAAGAAGCAGCTAACCCTGGCCAAGGTATAGAATAGTACAAAACATGTAGTACCTTCCTGTACTGTAGGGAGGCGCTACCAAACAGCCAGTCAGTAAGATGCCCATTCTGATTGGTCAGTTCTTCCAGCCACTGGCATGTTTTACAGATCTGGACTGTCCGTAGCATTGTATGTTGAGTATAGTTTCAAGTTACAATGGTCCAGAAAAGACCACTGTATGTAGAGAACATTTTAACCTGAGGACATTGTAAGTTGAGGAACCTCTGCATATTACAAAGATTACTACTTTGCCAAGATGTACAACATAAAAAAAAGGTTTTGAATCTTGCCCATTTTACCTTTAATGATATAAAAAAAAAACAGGTTAAGGGTAGGGTCACACTTAACGTAAAATATGCTGCGGATCTGTTGATGACCTGACCCATATTGGGACTCCTGCTGTAACCGAACCCACCCACCCCCTTCGCCCCGCCCGTGGCTTGCTCAGAGCAGCAACACTGGGGGCCTGCAAGTCCCCAGTGCCCCCAGTGTGGCTGCTCGGAGCGGCAGATTGATGCTGCAAGCAGGCCAGGGGGCGAAGCGAGCAGGCCAGGGACGGGGTGAGGGGGTTGGGTGGGTTCGGCAACAGCAGGAGGCACAATATGTGTCACATCACTGCCGGCTCCGCAGCATATTTTATGCTGCGGATCCGTTACGTGTGACCCTACCCTAATACTATAAATGCATGCAATATTTTTATTTCCATCCAAAATAACAGACAACAGATAGAACTCTAACATACGATCAAAATCTAAACGTTGAAAGTATATGGCAGTGTGTCCCAACCAGTGTGGCTCCAGCTGTTGCACAACTCCCAGCATGCCCGGACAGCCTTTTTAGTTTTGCAACAACTGGAGGCACACTGGTAGACTGGTGTATGGTGATGGATGTGACTTAAGTTTTTTTGTTCTTTAGTTTATGTTACTTTGACAAACTGAGCATGTTTACAAGCATGAAAAGATCCAGATAATGTGATCTGCATCCCAGCTGCCCAAAACTCGCCAGCACCGGCAATGGAACTGGATCCTGATGCGATCCTGCTCCATGTCCTAACCCTTTGGATGGGGCATCTAAAATGCCTGGTTTACATCCTGCATGTTCACTAGTGTAAATGAAAAAAAAAAAAACACAATAGCATTTTTTATCATATCCCAGAAAAAAATGTGCCCCCCCCCCCCTTTTAAATTAGCTTTTTTTTTTTTTTTATTTCACCTCACAAATAATTTTCAGTTTTGCAGCATATTTTATGGTAAAATTGAGGGTGTCCTTACAAAGTACAATTGATCACACAAAAAAACAGCCCTGATATGGGTCTGTATATAATAATTAAAAAAACTCCTGTACTCCCGCGGTACCTCGGTATCCTGCTCCAGTCCCGCAACGTGATCCTCTTTTTGAGCTATATCAGGTCCTGGCTGAGGCGGGGCATGACACATTAGGAGGTAAGTAGAGATTTATTTTTTTTCATCTCCCACACAATGGACATAGTTTTGAGTCTGTCCATCCACCCATCAGTCTATCCAATCATCTGACCGTCCATCCATCATTCTATCATCCATCCATCTGACCACCCATCTGCCTGATTATCCATCCATCATGTTTGTCCATCCATTTTTCTGTCCAACCACCCATCCATCTGCCCATCCATCGGTTCTTCTGTTTGTCCATCCATCTTATTTGTCCATCAATCCACTCCATCCATCTGTCCATCCATCCATCTATCCATTTGTTGTCTGTCCATCCTTTGATCTGTCTAACTGTCCATAAAATGTAAAAATAACCCCCTTAACACCCCCCCCCCTTATTTCCATTTTCAATATAAACATATCTGTTATTTCTGCGTGCAGAGTTGTCAAAAATATTAACCCATGGGTCTGTCCTTGGGAAAGATGGGGGGTTACCGGCTTTGGAGCAGGCTGTGATGCTATTAACCATGGGGTGATTGCAGGGTCCTGATCAGTTGACATAATAGCCAAGGGTCCCTACCTTCCTCCGTGCCATCTTATCTCCAAACAAGCCAGAAGAAGCAGAGTACAGATAATGCTGACCAATGCCATGCCTATGGTACAAAAAAGGAATCCTCATACAGCCCTGTAAACAATAAAATAAAAGTGTTATAGGGGTCAGAAGAGGACAATTTTAAGCATACTCATTTTCATTCAAAAAGTTATAAAAAGTAGTAATATAAAACAAAAAGTTATACATTTTTGAAAAGTAGCAAAATAAAACAATACCTATATTAACTGGGTATCGTAATTGCATGGACCTACAGAATAAAGATAATGTCATTTTAACACTGGATAGAAATGAACCCCCCCCCCCCAAAAAAAAAATGTTTTTTTTTTTTTTTTTTTTTATAAATGTTGCAAAATTAATAATTAATAATTTTTTGGGGGCTTCACTGTAGATTTTATGGTAAAATAAGTAATGTCAATGCAAAGAATAATTGGTCCCGCTGACAACAAGCCCTCATATGGGTTTGTAGGTGGGAACCTACAAAACTTATTCATGGTCAAATCCCATCCCAGAATTTTTTTTAATAAAAATTGATCAAAAAGTTTTTACTATGCAAAAATTTGATCGGTAAAAACTGTCCCTCTTATTGCTTTGTATGGGGAAACACATGTTTTTATTTATTTATTTTTAAATGAAAAAAAAAATTATCCAAATATGCTATCATTGGAATTGCACTGACCCAGAGAATAAATTAAAGGGGTACTCTGCTGCTCAGCGTTTGGAACAAACTGTTCCGAACGCTGGAGCCCCCCCCAGGAGCTCGTGACGTCATAGCCCCGCCCTCTCATTACGCCACACCCGCTCCCTCAATGCAAGTCTATGGGAGGGGGCGTGACAGCCGTCACGCCCCCTGTCATAAACTCGAATTGAGGGGGCGGGGTGTGATGTTATGAGGGGGCGGGGCTATGATGTCACGAGCTCCCGGCTCCAGCGTACGGAACAGTTTGTTACAAACGCTGCACAGGGAGTACCCCTTTAAGCATGTCAGTATTACTTTTTGGGGAACTCTGGAGAAAATGATTGCCCCTTAAAATTTCATATATATTTTTTCCATAATACATTATATGTTATAATCATGGGTGCCAATAAAAAGTACAATTTGTCCCACAAGAAATAAGCCCTAATACAAAGCTGTCAGTAAAAAAATTTGAAGTTATGGGTCTTAGAAGTTGAGGAGGAATAAATTAAAATTCTGAAAAATTTTGGGGGGGAGGGGATAAGAAATGAAGTCTGAGTTGGTTACTATGGGCAACAGTTTTGATTAATTTGCCTGCCTCTACTGTAGCCATCCCTTACACTTGCACAGCTCACAGGCAGTTCAGCAACATGGAAGAGACCGCAGAGGACTTGTGTGTGCCAAGTTGTCGGGATGAAATAAGCAGAAAATACCTTAGTGGGTTGTGGGGCTTGGTGGCTGTACATGTGATTTTGGCATATCAAGCTACCACACCCTCCTTATTAGGCTCCCTCCAGAGTCCCCCTAAGGCTATGTTCCATGTGGAATTCCGCAGGAATCTTCCGCATGGATATTCTGCAGCAGCAGAGTCCCATTTATCTTAAATGGAGTTCTACTGCTCTGTTCATATTGTTGTCATACTTATTGTAGGCCCAAAAAATGAATCACTATGTTTAATAGAATAATAGCATGATGTGTCCACCATGTTGTATGTTCTAAATAGAACACAGTGTATTCTAAAGTTTCATCTCTACAAAAGTGCCAGTCTGGGAAAGGAATACTTCTTGTCTCCTTAGATATTTATGGCTGTTTAGAGAAGACAGATAGGAGGGCTAGTTAGACAGTCTTGTGAATGTTATTCTGACTAACAATTAATAACCCATTTGACTAGACCAGTGTTTCCCAACCTTTTTCGGGTCGGGGCACCCCTAGAAAAAAAATATTTCCACGGGGCACAGCTACCGAGGTTGACGAGCAAAAAAAAAAAAAAAAAAGGAAAAAACGGTAAAAAACGCAATGCACTATATCTATTTATCAGTGGGTATGTAGTTTAAAGTGCTGCTTTATACAGCAACTCACCAATGACTCTCTAATTTGCAACGTTGCCTTCTCTTCTCCATCTGGTCCGGGCCATCATCACGATTTCTTCCACACACAATTCTTCACCGTTAAACCTGCAAAACAAATCTATTAGGTAATGATAAAAGAAGATAGATGAATAGGAGCAACTCACCCAAGACCCGAGAGGCGGTAGCAAAATCTTTACTTTATTGCATATCGTGCAGACATAGATGCAAGCCACGGGGGGCAGATGTCACGGTGTCTGCACGATATGCAATAAAGTAAAGATTTTGCTACCGCCTCTCGGGTCTTGGGTGAGTTGCTCCTATTCATCTATCTTCTTTTGTCATTGCCATTTGGACTATACCGCACAGTGTGAGCACCACCCGCAGCAGGCACATTGCTTCCTACGCCTTTTCCACAATATACAGGAACATATACATACTTCTCCAGCCTATACTACTAGTGCCAGGCTTCTTTGCTTCTACTACATTGACAAATCTATCAGGTGCCAAACTTTTTTTTACATGGGTGACAGAGGGATGTAGAGGGGTGGACATGGGTGACAAAGGGGTTTAGAGGGGTGTGAAGGAGTGTACAGAGGGGTGTAGAGGAGCGTACATGGGTGACAGGGGTGTAGAGGAGTGGACAGAGGGGTGTAGAGGAACGTACCTGGGGGACAGGGGTGTAGAGGAGTGTACAGAGGGGTGTAGAGGAACGTACATGGGGGACAGGGGTGTAGAGGAGTGTACAGAGGGGTGTAGAGGAGCGTACAGAGGGGTGTAGAGGAGCGTACAGAGGGGTGTAGAGGAGCGGACAGAGGGGTGTAGAGGAGCGGACAGAGGGGTGTAGAGGAGTGTACATGGGTGACAGAGGGGTGTACAAGAGTGTACATGGGTGGCAGAGGGGTGTAGAGGAGTGTACATGGGTGACAGAGGGGTGTAAAGGAGTTTACATGGGTGACAGAGGGGTGTAGAGGAGTGTACATGAGTGACAGGGGTATAGGGGAGTGTACATGGGTGACAGAGGGGTGTAGAGGAGTGTACATGGGTGACAGAGGGGTATAGAGGAGTGTACATGGGTGACAGATGGGTGTACAGGAGTGTACATGCGTGACAGAGGGGTGTAGATGAGTGTACATGGGTGACAGAGGGGTATAGAGGAGTGTACATGGGTGACAGAGGGGTGTAGAGGAGTGTACATGGGTGACAGGAGGGTGAACATGGGTGACAGGAGGGTGGACGGGGGTGACAGGGATGACAAGAGGGTGGACAGGGGTTATGGGGGGGGTGGACATGGGTGACAGGGGGGGTGGGGTGGACATGGGTGATGGGGGGGAACACGGGTTACAGGGGGGGTGAACATGGGTGACGGGGGGTGAACATGGGTGACAGGGGGGTGGACGGGAGTGAAAGGGATGACAGGAGGGTGGATGAGGGTGAACATGGGTGACAGGAGGGTGGACAGGGGTGACAGGAGGGTGGACAGGGGGGTGGACATGGGTGACAGGAGGGTGGACGGGAGTGAAAGGGATGACAGGAGGGTGGACATGGGTGACAGGAGGGTGGACAGGGGTGACAGGAGGGTGGACGGGGGGGGTGGACGGGAGTGAAAGGGATGACAGGAGGGTGAACATGGGTGACAGGGGGGTGGACGGGAGTGAAAGGGATGACAGGAGGGTGCACATGGGTGACAGGAGGGTGGACAGGGGTGTGAACATGGGTGACAGGAGGGTGGAGGATGGTGAACATGGTTGACAGGAGGGTGGACAGGGGGCGTGGACCGGGGGGGGGGGTGGACAGGGGTGACGGGGTGGACATGGGTGACAGGGGGGGTGAACATGAGTGAAAGGGGGGGTGAACATGGGGTGACAGGATGGTGGACAGGGGGGGTGGACATGGATGACAGGGGGGATGGTGAACATGGGTGACAGGAGGGTGGACAGGGGTGTGAACATGGGTGACAGGAAGGAGAACATGGGTGTCAGGAGGGGGTGAACATGGGTGACAGGAGGGGGTGAACATGGGTGACGGGGGTGGACGGGAGTGAAAGGGATGACAGGAGGGTGAACATGGGTAACAGGAGGGTGGATGAGGGTGAACATGGGTGACAGGAGGGTGGACAGGGGGGGGTGGATGGGAGTGAAAGGGATGACAGGAGGGTGAACATGGGTGACAGGAAGGTGGACAGGGGGGGTGGACAGGGGTGACAGGAGGGTGGACATGGGTGACAGCAGGGGGTGAACATGGGTGACAGGAGGGTGGACGGGAGTGAAAGGGATGACAGGAGGGTGAACATGGGTGACAGGAGGGGGTGAACATGGGTGACAGGAGGGGGTGAACATGAGTGACAGGAGGGGGTGAACATAGGTGACAGGGGGATGGACAGGAGTGAAAGGGGTGACAGGAGGGTGAACATGGGTGACAGGAGGGTGGACGGGGGTGACAGGAGGGTGGACGGGGGGGGTGAACATGGGTGACAGGAGGGTGGACGGGAGTGAAAGGGATGACAGGAGGGTGAACATGGGTGACAGGAGGGAGAACATGGGTGACAGGAGGGTGGACAGGGGTGTGAACATGGGTGACAGAAGGGTGGACGGGGGTGACAGGAGGGTGGACAGGGGGGGTGGACATAGGTGACGGGGGGGTGGACATGGGTGACGGGGGGGTGGACATGGGTGACGGGGAAGGGTATAGGGTGGACCCAGGTGGGGGGGGTTGGACAGGGTTGAGAAGGAGTAACAGAGGGGTGGAAAGGGTACAGTACCTTAAGCAAGCCGGTCCGCGCAGCTTGCAGGTCCGCGGCAGGCACGGGAGTCCGGCCCCAGGGACCCATTTTCGTCTCACTGCGCCGCAAGGTGGGAGGGGGACGCTGTGTGCGCAGTGCACACGCAGGCTTCCCTTCCCCCCTGCGCCGCCAGTCATAAGCGCACAGGCCGGGGCGGGATATTTAAAAAAAAAAAAAAAAAAAAAATCACTGCAAAATCCTGCGGCACCACGGGCAGTGTCGAAGGGCACCGCGGCACCGCGGTTGGGAATCACTGGACTAGACAGAGATTCACACATCTATGTGAAAGAGACCTCCATGGTATTCTGATCTCTCCAATAAATTTGGATGTCTAGGTAGGCCCCAAGAGGTCTATTAGAATCCAGGTTTTAATTACTTATATATGTAAAAAATAATCCCTGAATTTTTAATTATGGCTCCATACTTCAAGTGTGAAATGTGGGTTTAAGACCAGTTATTGAGATTTAACCCCTTAATGGTAATGATGCTAATTGCTTATGCAATAGCATCCCCTAGCGTATGGGTAGTTGACATTACACCGACAGGAAAGGCATTATGGCTGATATGCTCAATGCATCCTGGGTAT
This sequence comes from Hyla sarda, assembly GCF_029499605.1. Classification (NCBI taxonomy): domain Eukaryota; kingdom Metazoa; phylum Chordata; class Amphibia; order Anura; family Hylidae; genus Hyla; species Hyla sarda. The sequence goes on along the minus strand of NC_079193.1, from coordinate 79,106,990 downwards.
TATAGTGAAATCATAGTGATTACCATATGTACACACCCAACCTACATTCATTGGGGAATTCAAATTTAGGATAGTGTGTCTAACTAATTAAAAAGTCTGGTAAACCAGATGTTAGGGACTGTAGAGAACACACAAAGACACAAAGGAAGAAAGACAAGGGAAAACGAAAGACAGAAAGACAAATAACTCTCTCCCACACACAGGAAAGAGGTCCAACAAGGTGGAAAAGCCATGTGAGATCCCATCAAGTCAAACTGATCACACTGTACCAGACCAATGGCTATCCATGACGATGAGATGGACCGTTCAGTGTTTCTAAGAGCCGAAGCGAGGTTCTTATATAGACTTGGTAAGAGACACAAAAAATTGTATTCCATTTAATTAAGACCAATTTAGATAATGTGGATGGAATTGTACCATTTAGATTGGCGAATAAATTAATTTAATAAAATAATTAATTATCTCCATATTGAGATGATAGTTTTAGGATATTGTGAGACTTCATTCTACCTATTCTAGAAGAATCAAGACTCATAATCTATCAAAGCATTAAATAATTGCTTAGACATATTGATAGAATTCCTACTTGCCAAACTAAGTGTTATAAGTATATTTCCCACACAGGAAACTTGTTTCAAGTTCTTCCTCCTAATCTAGCAAAATCATATATCATTGCTATTTAATTGTCTTAAAGGGTACCTCTCATCAAATAAACTTTTGATATATTTTAGATTAATGAATGTTGAATAACTTTCCAATAGCATGTTAATTAAAAATATGCTTCTTTCTATTGTATTTTTCCCGATCAGTCCTGTCAGCAAGCATTTCTGACTCATGCTGGAGTCCTAAACAGAGCTGCCAGCCTGCTTTGTTCACGGCCAAACAGGCTGTGAACAAAGCAGGCTGGCAGCTCTGAGTGTTCTACTTTGTGAACAAAGCAGACTGGCAGCTCGTAGTGTTTAGGACTCCAGCATGAGTCTGAAATGCTTGCTGCCAGGACTGGTAGGGAGACCCCTAGTGGTAATTTCTTCAAAGCGGAAAATTAAATAGAAAGAAGCATATTTATTATTAACATGCAATTGTGAAGTTATTCTGCATACATTAATCTATAATATATCAAAAGTTTTTTTGATGAGAGGTACTCTTTAATGTCTTATCAGGATCATGTATAGAAAATAGTCCAGAATGGGGTGGAAGTATATCATAGTTCTTCCATGTTTATATCCTTAGATGGATTTGCTCATTCTTGGAGTCATGTGATGTGTAGTTGTTTAGAAGGGGGCGGGAAGTGTTTTTAGCATTCCATATCGATATATCTATGATTAAATATTGCCCACCTTGATATCATGAGGTTCCCCTGGACAGAGTGATATGTAACCTTTTTCTTATATGATAATCCTAACCTTGTAGATCTTGTTTTATTGTAACAAGTTACTTATTACTCACATGCATTGTTCTACTATATGTAGTCAATTAACAAGCTTGTAATGTTAACTAATATATCTAATTGATATTCATTTGCATATATCATTGTGTTTATTACTCATTTATGTTTATAATCTTATAACCATTAGTAGTGAGGAATAGATATTTCTCGTCAAACTGTCACCGGAAGTTGGTTGACAGGTGCCACGCCCCTTTCCACGCCCCCCTTACAACACGTCAGCCGTCCCCTTCCGGGGATGTTTGACATGTACCACGCCCCCTTACTACGTGTATTAACAACGCCCATAGCTTGTCCCATGTCTCCTACGACCACCCCACCCCCACCTCTAACAACAGATGTCACCCTGCTATGAAAACTACATTCCAGCCCCCACCATCTCCTCAGCTTCTTACACACAATTACATTGACAGAAAAAAATAATACAACCGCTTTTCATTTATACCAAAGTAAATCATGCAACAACATACACACATTATACCACATAGCATATTATAATTTGCTATGTGGTATATTAAAAAAAATACTGACACTAACTCACAGATATACAATGCATATTCAATATACTGTAAAAAGCAATTCACAGACACACAGCTATATGTCTAAAAAGAACCCTAAATCTACTAACCTTTTTAGGGGGGTGAGAAGACTATACGGGCTGCTACTCGCAGCGATGAATCTTTCTGAATGAACTGCATAGCTTTCATAGGGCGCGCTTTGTGTAATAGTAGGATGTGGCTAAATTACGTATATTTCTACGCGGCCCCCCTATGCAGACAAGTCCGGACATGTTTTGGGTAATAACATCCCATATTTGTGACGTGTGCAGGAGAACTTCCCATATCTGTGACGTGTGCGGTATTCTATGTCTAAACATGTTAGGGCATGCCTGAAAGTTCAAGCCGGCAAGGACCGACCCATATACGTATAACCTTTATACATAATCAAACGGACCAGTAGTGCAAAGTTTAAAAAGCTTTATTGAAGAGATAAAATACATAATCATATAAAAGTATATAGTAGATATAATATTTATTTACAAAACAATATAGTACATTAATATTTCAAATATTCATAGAGTTAACCAGGCAGTTTGTAAAATTGGTGGGGTCCTTTTTTTAGGAAGCAGACTGCCACGTGTCAGTATCGGAGGCCTAGAAGGTGTAATATACATTTGGCGTTTAGGGGTTGCGGTTCCTGTAGGATTATGTAACTCCATTTTTATTCCATCCAGAATCTCTCTAGTGCCTGAATTACCCACAACACTAGATGGTATGTTTAATTCAGCCATGGCCTGGATAAATGTTTCCCATCCTGGAGGTATTTTGTTTTTAAGCAAACCATGACTTTGTGTTGTGTTACGCACCAAGTCCACCATATTAGATCCTGGAAGCACATTACCCTTGTAAATAAATTCACCTTTATCACTCCATGCCGTAACGTCTTTGTTCTGGACCAGCCTGCTTAACAACAGCTCTGCGTTTCTTTTAAACCGGGGATTGACATTATTCACAATCTCAGCCACATCATCACCGTTATCAGCACTGGCAGTTGTCAATTGTTGTGGACCAGGAGGAGGGGCCGTAATGAGGTTTAAAGAAGTTACCTCTTTTGCAGCCTGTCTAGCAAGAACCAAGTATCTTTGTAGTATATCTGTGTATCTTTTAATTTTCATGTCATCAGGTAAATCACTCCGCTGTAAAACATCACTAATTTCGCTATCTAATCGCTGTATTACACTCTGTCGTATGCTAGCTGTAGGTGTAATGTACTGATTTATCTTGTTAAGTTCGTGTTTGGGCACCAAGTACATTTTCTCCACATGCTCCATTATTTGTTAAAAAGCAGGCTTGATATTAAAGGAATTGCAAATCCCAACAGCGGACCTATGAACCCTCCGGTTTGACTCACTAAGCGCTTCTTTTTCTTTATGGGGAGTGTCTTATCACCCAGCTTTCTTATAGCTTTACGCCACTTCTTTAGTATATTTTTCTGCCGCTCTTTTAGGGGAATACGGCCTTTTAAGATGTTTAAAGCAATTTCCCCTATGGCAGTTATTAAATCATCACTAGCGTTACGCAAGATAGATTTTCTGACTGAAGGAGTGGATTTCACTAGAGTTTTTAAGAGATCCCAATTACGTCTTAATCTTTCCGACATCTTACCGCTACTATGTACATCGCATAGAATGCGATGCAGTGTGAAAGCATTACTTTTTTGAGCTATTTTTCTTTGGTATATACACAGCTGGTAAAGCTGGTGGGAAGAACCCTGACCTTAAACGATACTGTTCTGGGGTAATGCTTCGTAAATCAACTAGTACCGTATATACTCGAGTATAGGCCGAGTTTTTCAGCACGATTTTTCGTGCTGAAAACACCCCCCTCGGCTTATACTCGAGTGAACTCCCCCACCCGCAGTGGTCTTCAACCTGCGGACCTCCAGAGGTTTCAAAACTACAACTCCCAGCAAGCCCGGGCAGCCATCGGCTGTCCGGGCTTGCTGGGAGTTGTAGTTTTGAAACCTCCGGAGGTCCGCAGGTTGAAGACCACTGCAGCCTTCAACATCATCCAGCCCCCTCTCACCCCCTTTAGTTCTGAGTACTCACCTCCGCTCGGCTCTGGTCCGGTCCTGCAGGACTGTCCGGTGAGGAGGTGGTCCGGTGGGATAGTGTTCCGGGCTGCTATCTTCACCGGGGAGGCCTCTTCTAAGCGCTTCGGGCCCGGCCTCAGAATAGTCACGTTGCCGTGACAACGACGCAGAGGTGCGTTCATTGCCAACGTAATTCTGCGTCATTGTCAAGGCAACGCCTCTATTCCGGGCCGGAAGCGCGGAGAAGAGGCGCCCCCGGTGAAGATAGCAGCCCGGACCACCTCCTCACCGGACCACCTCCTCACCGGACAGCCCTGCAGGACCGGACCAGCGCCGAGCGGAGGTGAGTACTCAGAACTAAAGGGGGTGAGAGGGGGCTGGATGATGTTGAAGGCCGCAGTGGTCTTCGACCTGCGGACCTCCGGAGGTTTCAAAACTACAACTCCCAGCAAGCCCGGACAGCCGATGGCTGCCCGGGCTTGCTGGGAGTTGTAGTTTTGAAACCTCTGGAGGTCCGCAGGTTGAAGACCACTGAGGGCGAATGATGAGAAGAGGATGATGAAGGGGGGGTGTGGGGATGATGAAGGGGGGGGGGTGTGGGATGATGAAGGGGGGGGGTGTGGGATGATTACAAGGGGATGATGAAGGGGGGATGTGTGGGATGATAAGGGGATGATGAAGGGGGGATGTGTGGGATGATGACAAGGGGATGATGAAGGGGGGATGTGTGGGATGATAAGGGGATGATGAAGGGGGGATGTGCGGGATGATAAGGGGATGATGAAGGGGGGATGTGTGGGATGATGACAAGGGGATGATGAAGGGGGGATGTGTGGGATGATAAGGGGATGATGAAGGGGGGATGTGTGGGATGATAAGAGGATGATGAAGGGGGGATGTGTGGGATGATGACAAGGGGATGATGATGAGGATGTTAATGACGAGTCTGGATGATGACAGGGGGGGATGAGGTATTTCCCACCCTAGGCTTATACTCGAGTCAATAACTTTTCCTGGGATTTTGGGTTGAAATTAAGGGTCTCGGCTTATACTCGGGTCGGCTTATACTCGAGTATATACGGTAAGTGCCCGTAAGGCTCACGTGTGGCATCCTCAAAGGCCTCTAAAAAGAAATGAGTTTTCCCGGGGTACATTTGTCTCGCTAATGTAAGAATTTGCAATTTATCACGTGGGTTATTAAAAAGAACCATGTACTTGGTATTTAAATTTATGGTTCTGCTCTTTTTACCCTGGCAAAATATGTTCTGCACTAAATATAATATACTTAGATTTCTGTGATGAACATACTTGGTAAATGCTTTTTCGATTTCGTTATTCTCGCTAGCGCTCTCCATGAGGTCATCAACAATTGTCAAATTTACCTTGTCTGGTGGAAACAGATCATCGTCAATAAATGTATGCGGCAGACCTTCAATAAATCTAATATTAGGGAAAGAATGAGAGAGGTCATCGTACAATTTTTGCCAACACGCATAAAACCAAACAATATTTTCGGGGTTTTGTGAAATGTGTGTTTTAGCATTATAAAGCAGCTGTTTTACAAAATAACTCTTTCCAAAGTTGGAGGGGCCCGCTAAAATACATGAAAAGGGATGTTGTAGTCGGCTGTCCATGCTCATAACCAAAGAGTGTTTAGAAACCGAAAGGTAGTGTTGTATATTCGTCTAAAAACTGACTCTTTGTGTAAACCCCTTCCGACTCACTGATTCTGAGCTTCTGAAAAATAGCTGTAACTTCAGGTTCGTGGATCCTGAGCTTCTTAAAAAGTTCTTCAATCGCGTCTGAAAAAGAGGGATGTAGCTGTGTGAACCCTGCATTAAATACCAAAAGGTAATGTTGTGAAATCATCGAAATTCACTCTCTTTGTATATACACACCTCTGTGTCTTACGCACAGGCCTCGTTTCAATTTCCCAGAGCATCTTATGCCTAACAATACCCGGTTGTTCCAGTGTTATACATTTTTGGTTTTCAGGATCGGGGTTACGGGTAAATTCTAAAACTAAGTCCTTAAGGCTTTCAAAATTGATGTATTCTGTATTTGCAACATTTAATGTAATGCCCTTAACCTTTAGGACTGTTTTACCGGTATTCAGTTTGTACCCGTAGGTTTTTGGACCAGCAGATACAAACTCTGTGATGTAAGTACCATCAGGGATTTCACTGGTTAATTTGACCTTCTGAATAGATCTGATTGCCCCCCTGTGTCTTCCTTTTCATCTCACACATCATGTCCATTTACCATGCTAATATATCTCTGAATAGAGCTATCTGAACCTGTGACCACCATCCCTTTTCTTTTATATGATTATGTATTTTATCTCTTTAATAAAGCTTTTTAAACTTTGCACTACTGGTCCGTTTGATTATGTATAAAGGTTATACGTATATGGGTCGGTCCTTGCCCGGCTTGAACTTTCAGGCATGCCCTAACATGTTTAGACATAGAATACCGCACACGTCACAGATATGGGAAGTTCTCCTGCACACGTCACAAATATGGGATGTTATTACCCAAAACATGTCCGGACTTGTCTGCATAGGGGGCCGCGTAGAAATATACGTAATTTAGCCACATCCTACTATTACACAAAGCGCGCCCTATGAAAGCTATGCAGTTCATTCAGAAAGATTCATCGCTGCGAGTAGCAGCCCGTATAGTCTTCTCACCCCCCTAAAAAGGTTAGTAGATTTAGGGTTCTTTTTAGACATATAGCTGTGTGTCTGTGAATTGCTTTTTACAGTATATTGAATATGCATTGTATATCTGTGAGTTAGTGTCAGTATTTTTTTTAATATACCACATAGCAAATTATAATATGCTATGTGGTATAATGTGTGTATGTTGTTGCATGATTTACTTTGGTATAAATGAAAAGCGGTTGTATTATTTTTTTCTGTCAATGTAATTGTGTGTAAGAAGCTGAGGAGATGGTGGGGGCTGGAATGTAGTTTTCATAGCAGGGTGACATCTGTTGTTAGAGGTGGGGGTGGGGTGGTCGTAGGAGACATGGGACAAGCTATGGGCGTTGTTAATACACGTAGTAAGGGGGCGTGGTACATGTCAAACATCCCCGGAAGGGGACGGCTGACGTGTTGTAAGGGGGGCGTGGAAAGGGGCGTGGCACCTGTCAACCAACTTCCGGTGACAGTTTGACGAGAAATATCTATTCCTCACTACTACCATTAAATCTGCATACTTTTATAATACCTGTGTATTATTGTATATTGCAAAATTACATCCTTAAAGGGGTATTCCGGGCAAAAATATTTATCCCCTATCCAAAGGATAGGGGATAAGGTGTCTGATCGCGGGGGGCCTGCTACTGAGACCCCCCGTGATCTCCCTGTAGCACCCGCATTCTATACAGGTGCTGAATCTCCAGTTTCGGAAACCTCCAGGTTTCCGAGACTGGGGACGTGATGTCACTCCACGCCCCATCCATTCATGTCTATGGGAGGGGGCGTGACGGCCGTCATGCCCTGATATAGCCTATGCTTCTGCAGCTGCCCCAAACCAAAACTACAACTCCCAGCATGTTGCACTCAATCAGTGATTCCCAACCTTTTTCAGCTAAGGGCACTTAAATATATGTTTTGCCGTCGGGCACCCCTACCAAATAATTTTCACGTAAAACAAAAAAGAATTTAAAAGCAATGAACAATACCTATATCTCTGTTGTCTATGTAGATTACAGTGCTGCTATATAAATAACTCACAGATGATGTCTTCTGTGATCGGAGTCGTTCACTTTCCCTTGTCTTCTCCATCTGGCCCGGAATGTCATGATGGTTTTTTCCATTCACACCTCTTCACTACAGAACCTGCAAAACAAACATATATTAGGCTCCACGCTTTTCCAGAATTATCATCTGCCTTTAAGTGGGTAGGTAAGTGGGTTGGTGGGAAGGAGTAGGTTGGTTGGGGAGGAGTAGTTAGTTTGTCTAGTAAGTAGTTTTTTCCCATTAGGTAGGTGCCCACCTGTATGTAGGACCCTCCTGTAAGCAGTTTGCCTTGTGTATGTAGGACCCTCCTTTAGATAGCTTGGCCCCTCTAGGTAGATTGCCCTCTGTAAGTATGTTACCCCTGTAGGTAGGACCCTCCACCAAACCAAACAAGTCATGTGGCTGCTCCTAGCAGGAGCGGGAGTTCATGCCCCACAAACACCCCACAGTCGCAGCCTCTGTAAGTCATGTCCCTGAGTGACAATCCTGTATAGCAGTGGTTCTCAACCTGGGGTACAAGTACCCCCAGGGTCTCTTTTCAGTTCTCCAGGGGGTACTTGAAAAAAAAATCAGTAATGGCAGCCATAGCCACTGCTTACTGGTCTGGACCACTTTGAAAGAAATGATAGGCTGACATCACTGCACCGAGGAGCAGCGCAGGAGGAAAGCAAAGGGGAAGCGCGGGCACTTGGCTGCTGTGGGCAGTAACTACCATCAGCTTTGGTGCTCCACTGCCCCTGCAGACCGGAGACCCACTGCTATGAGCCATATCAATAGGTCCCCAGACCAGAGGAGCACCAAAGCAGGAGAGTATGGTGGCCTGCAACTATATATGGGTACAGTTTGGGGGTCTGCAGCTATATTTTTGGGGCACAGAGGGGGCCTAACAACTTCATGGGGACGACCCCTGAGGAAGCCTATGTGAGCGAAACATATGATGGGGTAGTTACATGACTGGTAAGGCTTGTTTGATTCATAGATGCTGGGATCTCCTTATGCTATTATACTTCTCTTTTATAATACTTTACTATTCATATATCTTTATGTATTACCTTTGCGTATTCCTGCATGTGACCATTATGGAATCATATATCTGTCTCCCACTAGCACTATCATGTCATGGAATTCATAGAGGTTGTTATAGGTGCCAAATATATTTTAACCCCTTAAGGACCCAGCCATTTTACACCTTAGGACCTGGCCATTTTTTGCACATCTGACCACTGTCACTTTATCATTCTTTTACTTATTCTGATTTTGAGATTGTTTTTTCGTGACATATTCTACTTTAACATAGTGGTAAAATTTTGTGGTAACTTGCATCCTTTCTTGGTGAAAAATCCCAAAATTTGATTAAAAATTTGAAAATTTTGCATTTTTCTAACTTTGAAGCTCTTTGCTTGTAAGGAAAATGGATATTCCAAATAATTTTTTTTAAATTCACATATACAATATGTCCACTTTATGTTTGCATCATAAAATTGACGTGTTTTTACTTTTGGAAAACACCAGAGGGCTTCAAAGTTCAGCAGCAATTTTCCACAAAATTTCCAAACTCACAATTTTTCAGGGACCAGTTCCGGATTTGAAGTGGATTTGAAGGATCTTCATCTTATAAATACCCCACAAATTACCACATTATAAAAACTGCACCCCCCAAAGTATTCAAAATGACATTCAGTCAGCGTTTTAACCCTTTAGGTGTTTCACAGGATTAGCAGCAAAGTGAAGGAGAAAATTCACAATCTTAATTTTTTACACTCGCTTGTTCTTGTAGACCCAATTTTTTAATTTTTACAAGGGGTAAAAGGATAAAATGTATACTTATATTTGTAGCCCAATTTCTCTCGAGTAAGCACATAACTCATATGTCTATGTAAAGTGTTCGGCGGGCGCAGTAGAGGGCTCAGAAGCGAAGGAGCAACAAGGGGATTTTGGAGAGTACGTTTTTCTGAAATGGTTTTTGGGGGGCATGTTGCATTTAGGAATCCCCTATGGTGCCAGAACAGCAAAAAACCCCCACATGGCATACCGTTTTGGAAACTAGACCCCTTGAGGAACGTAACAAGGAATAAAGTGAGCCTTAATACCCCACAGGTGTTTCACGACTTTTGCATATGTAAAAAATGTTTTTTTAAATGTCACTAAAGTGTGTGTTTCCCCCCCAAATTTCACATTTTTGCAAGGGTTAATAGCAGAAAATACCCCCCAAAATTTGTAACCCCATCTCTTCTGAGGATGGAGGTGCCCCATAAGTTGACCTGAAGTGCACTACGGGCGAACTACAATGCTCAGAAGAGAAGGAGTCATATTTGGCTTTTTGAGAGCAAATTTTGCTCGGGCGGCATGTCGCATTTAGGAAGCCCCTATGGTGCCCGGACAGCAAAAAATACCCGCATGGTCTACCATTTTGGAAACTAGACCCCTTGAGGAATGTAACAAGGAATAAAGTGAGCCTTAATACCCCACAGGGGTTTCACGACTTTTGCATATGTAAAAAAAATTTAAAAAAATGTCAATAAAATGTGTGTTTCCCCCCCCAAATTTCACATTTTTGCAAGGGTTAATAGCAGAAAATACCCCCCAAAAGTTGTAACCCCATCTCTTCTGAGGATGGAGGTGCCCCATAAGTTGACCTGAAGTGCACTACGGGCGAACTACAATGCTCAGAAGAGAAGGAGTCATATTTGGCTTTTTGAGAACAAATTTTGCTCGGGCGGCATGTCACATTTAGGAAGCCCCTATGGTGCCAGGATAGCAAAATAACCCTCATATGGCATACGATTTTGGAAACTAGACCCCTTGAGGAACTTAGCAAGGGGTACAGTGAGCATTTACCCCCCCCCCCCTGGTGTCTGTCAGATCTTTGGAACAGTGGGCAGTACAACATTTTTAATTTGCACAGCCCACTGTTCCAAAGATCTGTCAGACACCAGTGGGGTGTAAATTCTGCACCCATTACATTCCGTGAGGCGTGTAATTTCCGAAATGGGGTCACATGTGTTTTTTTTTTTGCGTTTGTCAAAACCGCTGTAACAATCAGCCACCCCTGTGCAAATCACCTCAAATGTACATGGTGCACTCTCCCTTCTGGGCCTTGTTGTGCGCCCCCAGAGCACTTTGTGCCCACATCTGGGGTATCTCCATAGTCGGGAGAAATCGCATTACAAATTTTGGGGGGCTTTTTTCCCTTTTACCTCTTGTTAAAATGAAAAGTATAGGGCAACACCAGCATGTTAGTGTAAAAAAATTATTTTTTTAAACTAACATGCTGGTGTAGACCCCAACTTCACCTTTTCATAAGGGGTGAAAGGAGAAAAATCCCCCCAAAATTTGTTAGGCAATTTCTCCCTAGTACGGCGATACCCCTTATGTGGCCCTAAACTGTTGCCTTGAAATACGACAGGGCTCCGAAGTGAGAGAGCGCCATGTGCATTTGAGGCCGGAATTAGGGATTTGCATAGGGGTGGACATAGGGGTATTCTACGCCAGTGATTCCCAAACAAGGTGCCTCCAGCTGTTGCAAAACTCCCAACATGCTTGGACAGTCAACGGCTGTCCGGCAATACTGGGAGTTGTTGTTTTGCAACAGCTGGAGGCTCCATTTTGGAAACAGTGGCGTACCAGACGTTTTTCATTTTTATTGGGGAGGGGGGCTGTGTAGGGGTATGTGTATATGTAGTGTTTTTTACTTTTTATTTTATTTTGTGTTAGTGTAGTGTAGTGTTTTTAGGGTACAGTCACACGGGCGGGGGATTACAGCAAGTTTCCCGCTGTGAGTTTGAGCTGCCACGCAAAATTTGCTGCATCGCAAACTTGCAGCCTGATACTCACTGTAAGCCCCTGCCCATGTGAATGTACCCTGTACATTCACAGGGGGGGGACCTCCAGCTGTTGCAGAACTACAACTCCCAGCATGCACAGTCTATCAGTGCATGCTGGTAGTTATAGTTTTGCAACAGCTGGAGGCACACGGGTTGGGAAACACTGAGTTAGGAAACAGACAATGTTTCCCAACCAGTGTGCCTCCAGTTGTTGCAAAACCACAACTCCCAAACATTCTCAGGCATGCTGGAAGTAGTAGTTTGGCAACATCTTTAGAGCCAGATGTTGCTGAACTACAACTCCCAGCATGCTAGGAGTTGTAGTTTTGCAACATCTGGATGACTACAGTTTGCAGACCACTAATACAGTGGTTCCCAATCAGTGCCCTTCCAGATGTTGCAAAACTACAACTCCCAGTATGCCAAAACTGTCCAGGCATGCTGGGAGTTGTAGTTCTGCAACATCTGAAGAGCCAGATGTTACAGAACTACAACTCCCAGCATGCCTGGACAGTAAGGGCATGCTGAGGATGTGTAGTTTTGCAACATCTGGAAGGGCACAGTGGTCTCCAAACTGTGGACCTCCAGATGTTGCAAAACTGCAACTCCCAGCATGCCCAGATGCCAAGGGCTGTCTGGGCATGCTGGGAGTTGTAGTGTAAGGGGACCAGATGGAGCAGTGCAGATCGCTTTACGGCGGTCTGGACTGCTGCAAATGTCCCGCGACGCTGCCGAAGATCAACTCACCTGTCGCCACCGCTGCCGGGATGCGGGTCTTCAGGGACGAGGTAAGTACCGGGGCCGGGCCCCAGCACTCCCCCGTCCCCTGCCGCGTCCTCCGGTAACCCAGTAACCGCCCCCCCCCCTGCGATTGGTCAGTTAGCTAACCAAGGAATCGCAGGGGATAGGAGGAGGTGGCAGGCTTGCCAACTCGCTCCTATACTTCAGCATGGTCCTAGCTGTCTGTGACAACCGGGATCATGCAAAATTGCTGGGCAGTCGGGTCCCAGAGACCCGATCAGCCCGGTATCGCCGCAGACCGCAGGGGCGATTTCCCTCGCGATTTGCGACGATCGCCAACATGGGGGGCCTACATGGCCCCCCTTGGCGTTTGCCCTGGATGCCTGCTGAAGCATTTCACCAGGCATCCGCTTCCGATCTCTGCCCGGCGCGTGGCAGGGACCGGAAACCGCCAGGACATCCTGGGTCCTTAAAGGGTTAATAGCTTTTATAAATTGTTTTAATATGTCTTATAAAGATTATTGATTTTTTAGCATAATTTTTGTGATAGTGTTTGCATTTTGGGGGTAGAGTTGTTTACATAACACTTCACTAACCTATTCTGACAGGGGTTGTCTATACCCTGTTTGTTCTCTTTCTGGTGTATAACTTTATGGGGACGCAAAGCGGGTACTATTACTGTGTGTGACAATAAACATGGGGAGTTTGTAAATAGGTGGGTATTGTACTGCAGAAAGAAGCCTAAAATGTTTGTTTGGCTGGTTCTGTGGATAAGTCTTGTATGGGAGAAATCTTAATGGTGGTCTAGGCCAGATAGTGAAGAAAAGTAAACAACTCTGGTTAGAGAAGACGTCACTTGTAAATCGGGGGACTGGGGAGATAGGGAGAGGAACAGGGGGCCTGTTATAGAGGAAAGTAAAGCATATGAATTATACTATAATCATTACAAAATGTCTCTAATATGGGAGTACAATTTTTTGGGAATGGACTGTCAAGGGGTACTCAGGCAAAAAAGGTTGAGAACCACTGTTGTACAGGCCCACCCTCCGCTCACCAATCATGCGCTGCTACTCTGTTCTCCTACCCTCTCGCCACCTGTTGATGCGCTACGTCATGCCTCCATTTTAGGACCCCACCCATACTACACTCTAACCTCACCTGCCGCAGGTAGGCCTGTTGCCCGCTGTGTAATGTGCCCTGCTCGGGGTTCATGCGGCCACTGTTACTGCTGCATTGCCACGGTGACCCAGGCCTTTGCACATTGATATACACATGGGGTATGTGCAGAGCATTGCACTCTAGTGTCTTCTACAGACACTAGGGTGCAATGCTCTGCAGTCTGCACATACCCCCATGTTTATAGGAGGGTACAGACTAGGGTGCAATGTAGTCTGCACACATATCCATATGTGTATAGGAATGTGTACACTACAGATACAGACACTAGGGAAATAAACAGATAACCCCTTATCCCCTTAAGGACTCAGCCCATTTTGGCCCTAAGGACCCAGCAAATTTTCATTTTTGCATTTTTGTTTTTTCCTCCTCCCCTTTAAAAATCATAATGCTTTCATATAAGTGCTTGTTTTTTGCATCACCAATTGTACTTTGTAATGAAATCACTTATTTTATAGCGCAGAAAAAAAATGTATTTGTGGGGTGAAATGTAAAAAAAAAACACCATTTTGTAAGTTTTGGGGGCTCCCGTTTCTACGCTGTTCACTTTTCGGTAAAAATTATACCTTATATTTATTCTGTAGGTCCATACGGTTACAAGGATACCCAATTTATGTAGGTTTTATTTTACTACTTAAAAAACTTAGAACTACATGTACCAAAATTAGTATGTTTAAAATTATCTTCTGACTATAACATTTTTATTTTTCCATATACGGGGATGTATGAGGGCTCATTTTTGCCCTGTGGTCTGTAGTTTTTATCGGTACCATTTATGTTTTAATGGGACTTTTTGATCTTTTTTTTTTTTAAAAAATTATGGCATATAAAGTGACCAAAAATGCACAATTTTGGACTTAGGAATTTTGTTACGTGTACACCATCGACCGTGCGGTTTAGCTAACCTAGCTAGTGGACATTTTTGCTCGCGGCGGTACCACGTATGATTTTATTTTTAATACATAATTTTATTTAAAGAATGGGAAATGGGGGGTGATTCAAACTTTTATTAGGGGAGGGGCTTATTCACATTTATTAACTTTTTTTTTTTTTTTTTTTTTTTTACACTTTTTCCTTTTTTTTTTTTGTTCCCATAGGGGGCTATAAAATGCAATCTTTTGATTGCATACGCTGTTCAATGCCATGCCATAGCATTGATCAGTGTTATCGGTGCTCTGCTGCTCCAGCCTGCATGGCAGGCTTGGAGCAATGGAAGACCGATCGGCTGGAGAGGAGGCAGGTAAGAGCCCTCCCGCCATCCTCTCAGCTGATCGGGACATTGCAATTTGATCGCAATGGTCCCGATCAGCTCAGCTGAGCTGCTGGGATGCTTTGACTTTCATTTTATCAACTTTGATCGCGGTGTCTGAATGGTTAATGCCGGGCATTGGCCTGATCGGCAGTGCCTACCCTGGGTCCTTGCTGCTGATAGCAGTCGGGACCCACCGAGTTTAAAGCATTCTCCACTCGTGATGAGCGTTAAACCTCGGTAGCGAGACAGGGCATCCTTAAGTACCAGGACGCAAGGGCGTACCTGTATGCCCTGCGTCCGTAAGGTGTTAAAGACAGTGGACACAAATGTACATTCTGTTGCGCTTACATTTAATGCACCAGGATGTACATTTATGTCCTGTACATGAAGCGACCTCGTAGATGTGCTCGTTTCATGCACGGCGGGTCCCGGCTGCTATCAGCAGCTGCAGATCCGCTAGGTACGGTGGACATCAGCAATCATGCTGATCCCTGCCATTAACCCTTCAGATACAACTCCTAAATGTTTTTAATATGGCCATTGCAGATAATTTTTTTAAGTAATAACAGTTAAAAATGTTTTTGTCATTTAGGCAGGTAGTACATTTCCTAGGTAGGTAGTTAGGCAGGTAGTACATTTCCTAGGTAGGTAGTTAGGCAGGTAGTATGTTTCCTAGGTAGGTACAAAGTTTGCTATGTGGGCAGGTAGTACGTTTGCTAGGTAGGTTGTTAGGAAGGTAGTAAGCTTGCTAGGTAGGCAGATAGTATCTTTCCTAGGTAGGCATGCAATACAATTACTAGGTGGGTAGGCAGGCAGTACAGGTAATAAATGGGGGCACACAGTGTTTCCCGATCAGGGTGCCTCCTGCTGTTGCAAAACTGTAACCACCTTTATTACAACAAACTTTATTACAAAAAAAAAAAAGGACAGCAGCTGGTTCCGCCAGGCAGGTGGGGTCCTCTCCTAGACGGGGCCCCCCTGAAGTGCGGGGGCCTCCGCTACGCCACTGAATACAGGAGCATTGTGGGGAACCTTAGTACTAAATGGGAGCAGTGTGTGGGGACTAACTACTATATGGAGGCAATGTGGTGATCTGTTTGTTATATGGGGGGGGGGCAGTCTGAGGGGCTGACTTGTGGCCAGAAGAAGTCTTCTTGATAGCCCAAACTGGAAAAAAAAGAAAACATCTCTGATCGGAGAAGATGCCCCTGTGAGTTACATTTATAGTTGTATTATCCAGGCACCATGTAGTGTAATGGTAATGTTCACGGTGTGGTGGTTTTGTAGAGGTATTATTGGTAATGTTGGTCTAGGTGTAATAGATGTATCTATGTTTTTCTTCCATGTAAAAATTTTCATTTAGGAGACCCCCTCCCCCATCTGCCTCTCCCCCATCTGCTTTCTCTCATCTTGCCCCCACCATCGTGTGAAGTCTTTGAACAAAGAAAGCCCTAGAAACAGTTCTAGAAGGTGAGGGCCACGAGGACAAGGCACATCCCCAATGCTATTTGCTCACTCCCTATATGCTAGAACATCCCACTAGTGAGGGTGGGAACTTTTGTTAATGACAAAGGTGATATAAGCCTGAAGGATTTGAAATAAAGCTCAGTGGAGAAGCATTTGAAACCGACATGGCTCTGTTTGATTTACTTCGCTATGCTTCGGTATATAGATTCTGTATACGGATTTGTCCGGGAGTAAGATAGCTACAAGAACACGGATAGAATCCACATCATAGGTATACTGGATTTGGTTAGTTACAGTATAATGGAAATATGTATTGTGATATTTGCTCCTTATATGCTGGTGTTATTTGGTAACTGTCAAATACCAAAACCCCAGGGCACAAAGCCCGGGGCACAAGATCCCTTTAGGGACAACCCTTATAAAATGTAACTTTTATTGTATATCATTATTAAAATTATATGTACCATGTGACAATGATTAAAACTTAGATGGATAAACCCCAAGTAATTAGTTTGTGGGAAACTGCAGTTTCCCTTTTATCTGGTAACTGTGGCACAGATTAAAATCACAGAATTTGCCCCCCCCCCCCCCTCTACTAGTTTTGGTGCCTAAGCACCGTCCTCAGGAGGATATCTGGGCAATGTTGGGACATGGGACATGTTTGCCCAGACATCCTCCTGAGGACGGTGCTTAGGAACCGAAACTAGTAGAGGGGGGCAAATTCTGTGATTTTAATCTGTGCCACAGTTACCAGATAAAAGGGAAACTGCAGTTCCCCACAAACTAATTACTTGGGGTTTATCCCTACTTATATGCACAACTGGTTCTGTGACATCAAAGTTTTAATCATTGTCACATGGTACATATAATTTTAATAATGATATACAATAAAAGTTACATTTTATAAGGGTTGTCCCTAAAGGGATCTTGTGCCCCGGGCTTTGTGCCCTGGGGTTTTGGTATTTGATTTATTAAGTGATCCCTGGCCCTTTAGGGGATCATTGTGGTAAAATTTGGTAACTGTATGACTATTATGTAGAGGTAACAACTAAGCAGAAAGTATCACACATTGTAGGTTTTGATAAAGCAGCATAACACATAGTATCACACATGATAGGCTTAAATACAGTGGTTAAGCAGACAATATCACTAATGAATTGGTATTTTTGTTTCTCCATGCATTTTTTTTTCTTTTAATAATCACCTGTTTTTAGATCTTAGATTTTGGGTGAATGCTCCATTTGTAGTGAAGAGATCAGTACTCTATGTGCTACTTTTTATTTGCACGAGCAAAACATTTTACAGGACTTCTTTATACTTTGTTTCATATCAGTTATATCAGTTCTGCCTTGACATAATGGGGACAAAGCATCTTTCAAAAATGTGTCCAGGAAAATGTTTTAGTTTTTTTGTTTTTGCTGCAAATATACGTATCAAGTACAGTACATATTGCCTTCAGATGTTTATAAATAGTCTGAGATATTTTTTGTTAGCCTGTGCTCCCCCTAGTGGAATGATTATCTACTTTTTCCTTATGTGTATTCTATAAATAGTCATAAAGATGCCAGTATCATGAAGATGCCAGTTTTACAGTCAAACATGTTGGGGGTTACTCAGGGCCATATTTACCCCATATGCTGCTCTGGGCACATTTATAACTCATGCCCCCTGTATGTGCATCTTCTGAGGATGCTTTCCCACATATACTGTGGATTTTCTGCAGTGAATCTGGGTGTAGAAAATCCACAGTGTATTACAATGTATTACAGCACCAGCAATGTGAATTTTTTTTTAATCTAAAAAAAAGAATTTGTGCATAACTTGTCCTGTAATGCACATCTTAATTGATTTTGCCTGCATGCAGCTGCAGCAAAGTGTTTATCTACCCTTAGGGTACGTTCACACAACGTAAATATAACGGTGAACTTTAACATGAGTGTGAATAGGTCTTACGCGAGACCCATTCACACTGAGCAATTTCAGCGGCAGATAATTCCGCCACTGAAATTGTTCTGCGCAAAGAAGGAGCATGTTCATTCTTTGCACAGAAGTCCGCGATCTCTGCGCAGTGTGGCGCAGTCCTACCGCCGAAGAATTTCGTCAGTGGCAGCCAGACTGAATCTCTGCCCGCTAAATTCCGCGGAGCACTTCCGGAGATTCAGCGAGATTTCCTCAGTGTGAACGCACCTTTAAAGAAACACTCCTTTTTTTTGTCTATGTCTTGCACATTCCCTTTTACCCATCTGCTTTATACCAGCGCAGCTGCATCTATGTGTTTCTCTACTCCAGCTTGGTCATGTGATCACCATTCTGACTCTCCAATCCTTCAGGTACTTTATGGTTATAACAAGATGTCAGTACTGAGTACTGGACTACATTAACGTTGGACTACATTAAAAGTTGTAAGATAAGTTGCGACTTTTAAATGGAGATGCAACTTTTTTTCTTCATAAATAGCGACTATCACACTTGATAAATACATGACCACTGCAAAGTTTAAAAAAAATTACTACGTGAGCAAATTTCAGTAATGTGCTTTGGAATAAGCAAAAAATCAAAAAGTCGCAGGATAGAAAAGTCGCACATGCGCAAGTACGTGCAACTTTTTTACGCCAAAAAAAATCTACTATGGAGCTTGATAAACCTCCTTCTATATGACTGTATATGGGGGATTAAAGTGAATGGGGCTGTTGCCAGTACACCACAGTGTATTTTAGCCTATCTTTTGAGAGGATGCCCATATATATCTCAAATGTAAACAAAAAAAAATCATAAACACCCCTAATATAAGACACATATAGTAACATCTACTTTCTAAATGCTCATGTCTCCAATTATTTATTGCATCATCAAATCAGTAGATTTGACCCTTACACTGCGTTCCTGCAGAAATTATAGTTACCCTAGCTGCTGGAACATTAAAGGGGTATTCCAGGATTTTTTCTTATGTGACTATGCTACAAGGGCTGTAAAGTTAGTGTAGTTCATAATATAGTGTCTGTACCTGGTGTGACGGTTTTCTCACAATTCTTTTGTGATTTTCACCCCAATATTTATTTTTACCAGCACACAAAATGACTGTTGTCTCAGATATTTCCCAGGTTGCAATGTGGCCGAGACCTGACTCACTAGTCAGCTGATGACAGGGAGCCTGTCTGCTGGGTGGAGGGATCAATCTGCAACTAATGCAACAGCTGTAGGCACCCTGATTGAAAACCACAGGTCTTTTGATGGGTGCAGCTCATCTATGTTTCAATGGGTGGGGTGGCTGATGTGTGGGAGGGAGGAAAAGGGAATTGTGGGATTTGTAGTCAAAAAAAAGAAAAGTCAAACAGGAAATACAAGATCACAGAAAGCTAGCCACAGTATTAAGGTAATCTCACAACATAGCCATTTAGCCCCAAGACAAGTGCAGATCCTTCCTAAACATGTTGATTACATTACATTACGGAGAGCTATTACATTAGGCAAAAGTAGAGTAGCTACCTACACAGAAAACTCTCTACAGCAGTGTTTCCCAACCAGGGTGCCTCCAGCTGTTGCAAAACTACAACTCCCAGCATGCCCAGACAGACGAAGGCTGTCTGGGCATGCTGGGAGCTGTAGTTTTGCAACAGCTGGAGGCACCCTGGTTGGGAACCGCTGCTCTACAGGAAGTGTTGGGGGAGGTTGCCCTCCCTTCCCCTCTGCCTATATCAGTGTGTAGAGGGCCTTAGGCTGGGTTCACATCACGTTTTTGCCATACTGTTTTCAATCAGTTTTTCTAAAGAAAACAGTATGGCAAAAAAACGGATGGAACCGTATTGGAAAAAGTAAACCGTATGCCTTTTTAAACCATATACTGTTTTTGAAAGTGCATCCATATGTTTTTATAAAAAAAAAAAAAAAATTGTTTTTGAAAATGTTGTCCATTTTTAATGGAAGGGGTGTTGGGTGGGGGCTTTAGGATGCACATGCACATGTGCAAAGTAAAAATCGTATACGATTTCCTGTATGGAACCATATAAATGCGTGCTTCCCATTGACGACCACATTAAAAAAAATCGTATGCGGTTGCAGTATGGTTTTTAAACCGGAGACAAAATCTGCACTCTGAACCTGTCACTCATGAACAATACTACTGGTTCAGGCAGTTCCCTCTTAGCGTGGTTTGATTTAGATGATTTTAGAGGTCAGATACTTTTTGTAATCTGCTCCTTGACGTTTATAATTTGGCTCTTTTTGGAGAATTTGGCAAAACCGGGAAAAAGGATTTTTTTTTTTCAGTGTGGGACCTTCCCTGACAGCCAATAGCCATAGTTAGCTAAGTAATTGAGAGAGACTGGTACAAGTCCCCTCCACCATAGCCGGGGGTTTAGGGGAAACAATCTTAGCATGTGTGGCTGTGTGCCACCCAGAGGTAATGGATATCCAAAAACTCCTCCCACCCCACAGGAGGAGATGAATAAGAAATATGGCAGATAGGTCGGTCCGCATTTGCCAAAATGGTGATGGCTGACTAGGGGAATGGAGTTAAGGATTCCAAAAGGGGGAATCTTTGAATTATCCCGCTGTCTCCGTATTTTTACTGTAGAAACTAGGGCAGAGAAGGAAAAACAGTCTGAACCAGAGTTGATAAACCAGCTTGCAATGTCTCTAGTGGAGCCCACCGTGGTTAATATAGACATCCCTGACTCGAGTACTCAACGGACCCCAGTAGATATGGGAGCTAGACCAAAGGGTCCTGCTAGCTCCACCACAGTGTACCCCACTGGAGATCTAATCAGTCCACCTCCTACATACAGTGAGCTGAAAGTTAGGGCCGCTGCTCCACCATATGTACCTCCCACCACCTGCAAATGAGTTGCACAATATCGCGATCAGTTGCAATCCCACATGGAGAGATCTATTGCAGATAATAAGAGTAGTGGCTGGTCAATTAGATACTGTTGCCTTTGTACCAAACTCACCCTGCCCCTAGAGCCATCTGAAGCACAGAATTCCCCAGATAAGGCACTTGAATATGTCAACCAACTCAAGGAAAAGATCACGGAGGTCTTTCCTCCTGGGTTCGGGTGACAAATATTCAGCAGAAGGCCAATGAACCTGTAGAAGATGACTTTAAAAGATTCAGGTGGTAGCTTAGAGGACCAAGGCATGGGGAAGATGCTCACTGCCACATTAGTGTCTGGACTGAATAAAGATATTCATGATAAATTAGTCTTTGCCCACCCTGATTGGCGAGACAAATCAGTCCCAGCACTAATAAGGCCAACGAGCTCCATCCAGAGGAACATACAGGAAGTGAAGAAGAAAGTTCAGAAGGTAATGGTTGTGCAAGCCTCAGGAAGACCCCAAAGAAAGCCATTCAGAGAGGGAGACAAGGGAGAACCCAGGAAAGTGAGATGTTATAACTGTGATAAGCTGAGTCATTTTGCAGGAGAATGTGAGGCCCCAAAGAGAGAGGCGGGAGAGGAATTGTCATGAAGGGCATCCAGTGTTATCAATCATCTCTGAGAGTAGGGGGGGTGATGCCTTTGTCTGTCTGACCCTCCGTGAAATGCTTTATCATTCAGTGGAGTGTTTGGTGGACACAAGCCCCAAAGATCACAAGCCCCAAATTTGAAATTTTTTGGACAAATTGATGCTGTAGGATTAGCAGGTAAACCTATCATGCTGAGGGAGACTGAGGAGACTCCTGTGACTATAGGTGAAATAGAGACATCTCTTTCTTTTGTCCTCAGTTATCCTGTTCCCTGTAATTTGTTGGGAAAAGATGCACTGATGAAGTTGAAAGCAAACATCCAATATACTGAGGATGGACCGATAGCGACTACATCAGTGGGATAAAAGGATCATAACACCTTGGAGAGTCTGGTTCCCCTGATGGCAGTTAACACTCCTCCAGATCAGGACATTCCACCTGATCTGCAGGATGTTCCCCAGGACGTTTGGGCTAGGAATGTTGGTCCAGTAGGCCTGATAAAACAAGCAAATCCAGCCTGGTCAGTTTCGCTTAGTCCATGACCTGCGAGCTGTGACTAAAATTATGCAAGAGGATCTTCCGCTTGTTCCAAATCCTCACACTATTTTAGGTGAAATTCCTACAGCCACCTCATGGTTCAACGTACTCCACCTTACTTTTGGGTACCTGTCCACCCTAAATCACATTGTTTGTTTGCCTTCACTTTTGATGGTCAACAATATGCTTGGACAAGGTTTCCACAGGGAATGGTCTCTTCACCATCTGAATTTGACCAAGTCATGAAACAAGTTCTAGATCGGTTGCAAGCACCGGATGGGGTTACTGTTGTACAGTATGTGGATGATCTCTTGTTAGCAGCTACCTCAAAGGAGCTGTGCATCAGTGCCTCTGTTTGACTGCTTTCCCACTTGAGCACTAAGGGATGCAAGGTATCCCCCAGAAAACTACAGTTTTGTCAGGAAAAGATCATCTTTCCTTGCCACTGCATATCACGGGGCTCTAAACACATTACTGCGCATAGGGTCTCCGTAATACAGAGGGCACCATACCCACAGAATGCCAAACAAATCAGAGCCTTCTTGGGACTAGTTGGGTACTGCAGGCAGTGCATACCAAATATGTCTCAGCTCGCTGCTCCCTTGTACGCTCTGACCACTCAGGCTGGACGCATAGAACTATCTGATGAGCTAAAAGCAGCCATACTCAGTGCTCCTTCACTTGCACTCCCAAACTACACCAAGCCCTTTTATCTGTTCTGTCACGAGCAGGAAAAACAGGCTTCAGGAGTGCTCACCCAGAAATATGGGGGTAAACAGAAGCCAGTGGGGTACTTCAGTGCCAAACTGGATTCTGTGATCTCAGCTGGAGCTGCATGTGCAAAATCAGTCGCTGTGGCAGCCATCTTAGTTGAGAAAACAGCAGACATAGTTCTTGGGAACCAGTTATTCCTCACGATTCCTCATGCTGTACAAGCCGTCCTCCATAGCCTGACCATCAGACACTTTGCTGCCAGACTGACTAAATATGAGATTTCCTTGTTGGCTCCATCTAGCATCACCATACTCAGGTGTAATGTTTGAAACCCTGCTACCCTTTTGCCACTTCATGATGAGGACTGTGAACAAAATTCAGAACATGACTGTGAGCAAGAGATGGAACTTTATTACACTCCTCCTAATCCTGTCCTGGATGCCAATGCAGAAATGACTCTATATAGATGGGTCAAGGTTGCAGAAACCAGAAGGAGGATTTGCCGCAGGTTTTGCGGTAGTAGATGACACTTCCATTTTGTACTCTGAAGCCCTTCATCCTAGCACGCATTCTGCTCAAAGCGCGGAGTTGCTCGCCCTGATCAAGGCATGTGCATTGGCAGCAGGAAAGTCGGTGAATATCTATACGGATTCACGCTACTCCCACGGAATTCTCCATGATTTTGGTTTTCTTTGGGCACATAGAGGCTTCCTGACCTCAAGTGGAAAAATGGTGAAACATGCAGATCTTATACAAGATCTGTTGCTAAAGGTAAAGTTACCTAGAGCCATAGCTGTGATGAAATGTCAAGCACATCAGTGAGTAGTAGATCCTATCACTATGGGTAACAATAGAGAAGATAAAGCAGCTAAGAGAGCAGCTCTAATGCTTCTCCAGCTGCCTTCCACCACCACAGAGAATGTGACAATAGATGTTTTAAAAACTCTCCAAAACCAAACAGGACCTCAAACTCAGAGCAAGTGGAGAGAGGCTGGTTGCAGACCGGACAATGATGTTTGGAAACATGGGGATGGTCGATTGTGTGCACCCCCAGTCCTGTATCCCATTTTGGCAAGTTTATCTCATCTCCCTTCCCATGCTTCCAAAGGAGGAATGATAGCTAGTATCAACAAATTTTGGTTTGTACCAGGTTTCTCACAGTTTGCAACTGAGTTGTTACGCCGAGCGCTCCGGGTCCCCGCTCCTCCCCGGAGCGCTCGCAGCATCTTCGCATTTGCAGCGCCCCGGTCAGACCTGCTGACCGGGTGCACTGCAATATCCCTCTCAGCCGGGATGCGATTCGCGATGCGGGAGGCGCCCGCTCGCGATGCGCATCCCGGCTCCCGTACCTGACTCGTTCCCCGTCTGTCTTGTCCCGGCGCGCGCGGCCCCGCTCCTTAGGGCGCGCGCGCGCCGGGTCTCTGCAATTTAAAGGGCCACTGCGCCACTGATTGGCGCAGCAGGCTTAATCAGTGTGTTCACCTGTGCACTCCCTACTTATACCTCACTTCCCCTGCACTCCCTCGCCGGATCTTGTTGCCATTGTGCCAGTGAAAGCGTTTCCTTGTGTGTTCCTAGCCTGTGTTCCAGACCTCCTGCCGTTGCCCCTGACTACGATCCTTGCTGCCTGCCCTGACCTTCTGCTACGTCCGACCTTGCTCTTGTCTACTCCCTTGTACCGCGCCTATCTTCAGCAGTCAGAGAGGTTGAGCCGTTACTGGTGGATACAACCTGGTTGCTACCGCCGCTGCAAGACCATCCCGCTTTGCGGCGGGCTCTGGTGAATACCAGTAGCAACTTAGAACCGGTCCACCAACACGGTCCACGCCAATCCCTCTCTGGCACAGAGGATCCACCTCCAGCCAGCGGAATCGTGACATGAGTGGTGTAAAAAGTGTATGATCTGTGCCAAGTACAATTCAGGTAAAATGACAAAGGTGGAAATGAAACATCTTGTAAAACCTGACTACCCATTCCAGAGACTACAAATAGACTATATCCAGCTGCCCAAATGTGGTGTCTATGGGGGACATGTATCAAAGATTTTACCCCCGTTGTTTTTTGTGTCTTTTTTTGCGCACATTCTGGTGGAGCATTTCCTTCAGATGTGTAGGTTTCGGTGTACCTTGGAATGACATATTTAGTACGCACTAATTTATTAACTGTGTGCATTTCATTTACCCGCAGAAATCTTGCGCAATGACCATATTTTAAACACAAATATAAGCCATCTTGGACTTCACGTAGCAAGATGCTCTAAATCATCGATTCCAAGGAGATTACTATGCTTCTTCCACCAGTCAGATTATCTCTGGGATACTTAAAACCTTTCCATGTACCTTTTAAAAACAATCCAATGTTTATGGACTGCTTGTGATCACCCTTCACCCGCAGTCTAACCCCATACACCAGGATAATACACCGGGTTATAGTGAGGCAGGTGAAATACTTCCCAGTACAGTTCATACTTTGAACTGTGTAAAATTCAAACTCCCTGCTGTTCTTGATGAAAGCAGGAGATTGCACCTGTGTAGTGTTACCATGGTGAAATACAGCTAAGAATATACCACTGTATGTGCAGGGAGGGAGAAGGAGGTACAGCTGTTGGGTCTATGTTTATGTGTGATTGTGTGTATGCAGCAGAGTTGAGTGTGTTATGTGTGTATGTAGCAGAACTGAGTGTATTTAGCAGAGCTGAGTGTGTGAGTGTGTGTATGTAGCAGAGTTGAGTGTGTGAGTGTGTATATGTAGCAGAGTTGAGTGTGTGAGTTTGTATATGTAGCAGAGTTGAGTGTGTGAGTTGTATGTAGCAGAGCTGAGTGTGTGTATGCAGCAGAGCTGAGTGTGTTAATGTGTGTATGTAGCAAAGCTGAGTGTGTGTGTATATGTAGCAGAGCTGAGTGTGTGACTGTATATATGTAGCAAAGTTGAGCGTGTGAGTGTGTATGTAGCAGGGTTGAGTGTGTGAGTGTGTGTATATAGCAGAGTTGAGTGTGTGTATATAGCAGAGCTGAGTGTGTGATCAGGTGTATGTAGCAGAGTTGAGTGTGTGCGTGGTCATGCTTACACATAATCACACATTCAGCTCTGCTGCATAACCATGTCGCACACAAATTTCTGCTACCAGGGTGCCTCCAGCTTTTGCAAAACTGCAACTCCCAGCATGCCATGTTTTGCAACACTTTGAGGCATTCTGGTTGGTAATCACTGATATAGAGGTAAGGGGATAGATTGTTTTCAAAGGTCTCTTTTGCTGCTTTGAAAATATGTGAAAATTCATTTTTGCGCCACTTATTTTTTTCTTTTGCACCAAAATATTTTTTTTGTTGCAGCCATATATTTTTTTTGTTTTTTTTTTTTCTCCAAAATTGCCGAGTTTGGTGCCAAAATCGGCAATTTTTGTGCCAAAGTTGTCGATTTTTGCGCCAACTTTTACATCCAAGAAAATTCTAGTGGAAACATCTCACAAAATATTCCATGGTTATTAGTGCCCAGACAAGCGATAACTGTATAAATAAAACATTTCTGTTACGCCTAGCGCTCCGGGTCCCCGCTCCTCCCCGGAGCGCTCACGGCGTCTTTCTCCCTGCAGCTCCCCGGTCAGTCCCGCTGACCGGGAGCGCTGCACTGTCATGGCCGTTGGGGACGCGATTCGCACAGCGGGACGCGCCCGCTCGCGAATCGCATCCCAGGTCACTTACCCGTTCCCGTCCCCTGCTGTCATGTGCTGGCGCGCGCGGCTCCGCTCTCTAGGGCGCGCGCGCGCCAGCTCCCTGAGACTTAAAGGGCCAGTGCACCAATGATTGGTGCCTGGCCCAATTAGCTTAATTGGCTTCCACCTGGTCCCTGACTATATCTAACCTCCTCCCATGCACTCCTTTGCCGGATCTTGTTGCCCTTGTGCCTAGTGAAAGCGTATTGTGTGTCTAAAGCCTGTGTACCAGAACTTCTGCTATCCACCCTGACTACGAACCTTGCCGCCTGCCCCCGACCTTCTGCTACGTCCGACCTTGCTTCTGTCTACTCCCTTGTACCTCGCCTATCATCAGCAGTCAGAGAGGTGACCCGTTGCTAGTGGATACGACCTGGTCACTACCGCCGCAGCAAGACCATCCCGCTTTGCGGCGGGCTCTGGTGAAAACCAGTAGTGACTTAGAACCGGTCCACTAGCGCGGTCCTCGCCAATCCCTCTCTGGCACAGAGGATCCACTACCTGCCAGCCGGCATCGTGACAATTTCTGAGCTTAAATGTGAGCGCAGGTGCAGTGACCAAAAAAATAAAATAAAATTATATATATATATATATATATATATATTTTTTTTTTTTAAATAACATTTTTCAATAATAATTAATTTCTTTTTTTAATAATTACTTACATAACACCTTTTCCCCAAAAAGAAAAAGAAGAAAAAAGAAATCTACAACCATTTCTGTGATTTCTACACTATTAAAAAGCTGGTGTGAAATGTTTGATGTAAACTGGACTCTCACCCCTTTGAAAATATCATGTAAAGCAGACAATATATGTGGACACGCCCACTTTTACAAAACTGACATGAACAGTGTAAACCGCGGCACAAAACCCTTTGAAAATGTGGTTGATATTTTTCGCACCAAAATAGTTTTTTTTTTTTTTTGCGCAAAATTCTTTGAGAATCTCCCCCTCTGTGTAGATTTAGGATGTAACTATTGTGCAGAGTTTTGTTCGGCGCACACTGCTGCACCGGTGTGAGGTGCAGACTTGCGTCCGCTCTTCCCCCAGCTCTCCGAAGATTTCCGAAGCTAGAGCTGGGGGAGGGCAGAGCAAGGGGAGAGAGGAGGTTCACGCCCCCCCCCTCATCTCCCCTCCCTGAGCTCGGGAGGATGCAGGTCTGCACGGGGAGAAAGAAGCCAGAGCAGTGCGCCTCATCTTCCCTGCCTGAGCTCTGTTTTTGTTTCCTGAACATAATGATGACATACTGCACGGGCTGGGGATTCATAGACTGCAGGGACTGGGGAATAAATCTCAGACTGGAGAGGATTACTATGTGTGAAGGGGGGGGGGGGGGGGTGTTTCCCAACCAGTGAATGCTGGGAGTTGTAGTTCTTGTTATGTGTGTGTATGCTAGTGTTTCACAACCAGAGAATGCTGGGAGTTGTAGTGGAGTACCCCTTTAAGTCACTCTGGGAGCTGTAGTTTTAAATGGTAAAAACTTATTTAGCGCTTTCCCATTCTGTGGCAATTGGTATATTTGATTATTACACTGGAATTTTTCACAATGCACTACACCAGTGGCGTCTGTCACAACAGGCTAAAAACCTACTTTGGGAGGGATGGGATGGCGGTTAGGTATGGAGTGACAACATTTTCTACCACACCAACCCTAGCAACGCCACTGTATATGGGGGGAGACTAGGAGGGGTCCCCTTGGTCATCCTGTAGGTCACATGGTCACTGGTACCTCACTGGGTTATAATCACATGACAACAGGTCTTAAAGGCATAAAACATTTTATGTACAATACACTATATTACAGGAATAGAAGTAAATATACAAGGGAACAAGATAGTCAAGTGTCAATTACTCAAGTCAACGTGGGTTGCATCATTCAGTCCAAGTCCACTACAAGTCCCAGCGAGCCAACAAGCCTCCTAAAGTTCACTGAGTATCTCCTTGGGCCTGAACTGAGCTGTAAATACTTTAACATATGTCTGCCTCAGTAAAGTGCCGTTGTTCCGTAACCTTGCATCAGAGTGATTATTTGCCCCTTGCCTGGCCCAGGAACCAGCAGACATACCTCAGGTGGTGTAGAGGACAACCACGTCCTGGCGTCATGAACACTAAGGGTTAATACCATCTGCCTTAAGGGTTAACAACATCTGCCCTTCCAACACCCTCACCACAAATTTTGGCATCCTACAAACAGGATACGGGTGTGTGCCTTGTGCGAAAATACCCCCCATTCTGAACTGTGTCTGTACTGCCGAAAATTTGCATGTCCGTGCGACAGAAAATGTGCCTAAAATTGTATGGGACTTTGTAAAACTCCTATGTTGAAGTAGAGGGGGGAGGTGAATTTTTTTTAATTGTCTGCCATTGTGAAAAGTATTGAAGTTGTGCCCGCAATGTGTAAAATCCGTACAGAAGCTATCCTGCATTGCCTGTTTGCCATCCCTGAAGGGGTTAAAGCAGTGGAAGAAAAACACACAAAAAAGTTGAGTGCAGGTCAGCGTCACACTCCCGGGTGTGGCAGTCAAGTTGCAGTCTCGAATCTGAAGTGGAACCAGAAAGGTCTGCCCCCTGTTGCCGGGGGGGGGGAATGGAAGTCTGGGACACACCGCTGATGAACTTCCTGTCAGCAGCCATCTTGCTGGAGTCAGAGATAAAAGGAGCAGCGCCGCTGAACCTCTTCAGTCTTCAATAAGTTGGTGAGCAGAGCAAGATGACGGAGGTACAGGAGAACACAAGGTCTGTGAGTCCCAAGATGGCGCCTAGCACCCGCAAGGTAGCAGCGACCGCAGCTCAGGTGTTCCAGGAGGTTGCAGAACGGCAGCAGAAGCTGTCGCTAGAAGGTAAGGAGGCATGCCTGAAGGTCCTGCTGGCGACGAGCAGTGGCCAGCAACTCCTGAGGGTGGAACACCTGCATCATCCAGAGGAGAGTCGCCGGTGAGGCTGTCTCCACGTTATCGGTCCTGGGGGTCCTGGGCAGAGTTGCAAATGGAAGAGTCTGATGTGAGTACACCGGCGGTAGCCCCATTCTCTACCCCCTCCAGTCAGTATAGCCCAAAGTTCACCCCCCAGGCAGAGAACTCCACCATACGACCTAGTTCACCCCCACTTCCAGAGTGGGTATTCAGCAATGAGCCGCATCTCATCTGGTACACACATCAGTACCTACTCCCTCTGCCCAAAAAAGAGCATCCCCCTATCCCAGCAGCAGTGTCCGAGAGGGCCAGGCAGGAGGCCCAGATAGCTGTGATCATGGAGGAAATGACGGCACAAAGGAGACGCGAGTACGGCACAAAATAATTTCCATACGAGGTGCGACAGGCCCAGCAGTCAGACACCAAGCACTTGGAGCACTGTACATCCGAATGTTGGACCACCCCTTGAGAGGCGAAGAGCCACGGTAGTCAAGTTAGACAGAGTCCGGGGGTTTGGCACTTTGATCTA
Organism: Hyla sarda; assembly: GCF_029499605.1. NCBI lineage: Eukaryota > Metazoa > Chordata > Amphibia > Anura > Hylidae > Hyla > Hyla sarda. Next base: position 79,076,879 of record NC_079193.1, on the reverse strand, counting down.
CTGCGAGCAGGCAAGAGAGACTATCTCCCCGCACATCTACACACCCTGAAGAGCAGGGAGATAGTGGAGTACACCCCAGTCTACAGTTCATGAGGAGAATGAGCGGCAGCTGTGACTCAACCTAAGAACCCCACACAGCTCCTCTTTGTCTGCTTTCCCTTGGAGGATTGGGAGTCAGATCCCTTTGGTCTACTGCCTCCACAAGTCAAAGGTCAAGTGCTGGAGGAGGAGTTCCTGCCCGAGGTGCCTGTCATGGCACCCAAGTACCACCCATGAACAAGAAAGAAGTCTACAGATGTGCCCAGGTCTACCCAACGGGCACCGACTAAAGTGCCTCAACCTACTCCTGCAGAGGAGGAGGTTTGGCCTGTCCAACAGGCACCAACACTTCGTCCTCCAGTGGCGCAGGCTGCTGCAGTTTAGATGGTGGCAACAGTGAGCCCCACCATCACCGATTCCAAGTTATTCCAGGTGTCATGGAACACCAGAGTCAGTCCTCTGGAGTGGGCACAGTCCCGTAGTCCCTGCTACATGTCTCAGCCCAGGAAGCACCATGATAGACGAGGCTGGGATGGAAAGTTTCCTGGATACACATGTCCAGTAATTGTTCCCCTTTATACTGTCAAGTCGTGAGACTAAAAGTTATTTTGTGGAGTACCACTACTGTTTTTCAGGTTCCAACGCAACGTTTAAGTGATGTGCCTGGCGAACTAGCCAAGAACTACACCTGCAACCAAAATTCGCAAGCTTTTGTGCCGGTTTCGGCCGTGATCCTTTACTACAAACTCTTAAGTAAGTGGAACTGTAAAGCGGTACTATAATTCATATAAGACAATAACATATTGTTTACTGTCTTTTTCACAAATGTATTGTAACAAACCATCTCAGGGATTAGCTCCGGGATCGTCCTGGACACTGCCACGGGACACGTTTCCACTCAATAAATCCGCAGACAACGGTTATTCGTGCAAGCCTGGCACCTTGCCAGCTTTATTTAGACAGGTTGCAGGGGAAAAACAAACATAACGCAGGAACAAAATAAAATCCTAGACCATCTGGTCACTGACTACACATATCAGCATGCCCTGACTACGAACTGGTGAGCTACCCTCAGCCAGTTAAACATGTGACTCCTGCAACCTGCTACTCACAGTTCATACCACTTCTTGGACCACTCGCAGCGCCTTCTGCATGTTACCTAAACAGGGCCCGTGTGTCTCCCCCTCTAACAGCCAGCATACTGATTCCAAGGGAGAGCCCAGATTAGACTGAGTCTCCATCTCATATACACCTCCCTTCCCTGCTGCCTCATTACTTAAGAAGCAGGTGAGAGATTGTTCAGGGTGAGCCAAGGAAATACACCCTTTCCTTGCCACCTTGTCACAGTATGCACTACCTAATATTGATGTGAAGTTGATTCACTGGGGTTACATTGTAATAAAGTGTACATAAAATGTTTACACAAATGTCTATTGTGTCTAATATTTTCTTTCAGCTATGGCAGTAATGCAGGAGGTATCCTGTACAGTAAGAAAAAAAAAAAAAAAAAAAAAAAAAAAAAAAAATATATATATATATATATATATATATATATATATACCTCATTGTCATAAAATGCACTAAGTTGGAGAATAAAACACCTATATATAATAGTCAATAGGTAAAAACGTACTATTACGACAGAATTGTCTAGTCCTAAGAAAATGTTTATCCACTACATAATTGCGTGTACAGATAGTCAGTACAAAGGTATAATAGCGAGTAATGTACATATTACGTTTAGTGTACAGAAAAATAGTCATGTACAGTACTGAGATAGGACTGTTAGCTTATAGCCAGTATACTTATACTCAGTCCACATTAGTCCATGAAGTGTGTTGTGTCCACTGTGCACAGGGTTCTCTTGTGGCCAGAGAGAGCACCTGGTGAGCGTAAGTAGCACAACAAGGTGGCAAAGCTATTGTGTAAATACTTTTGTCATGTATAGTAAAATATATAAACTCAATATAACTGCTAAACTATTGTTACGGGAAGAAGTAGCGAGACATGCCAATGGGCCCCGTTAGCACAGACATCAGGGTTGAAAGCCTCAGGCAGCCCGATCCACTCTAAAGCAGTTACAAGGACAATGCCCCTACACCAACAAACTGTTGTTGTTTTTATCCTGGTTTCAATACCCCATTTTACATAAGAGTATGCATGGACATTTATCAAATGCTACATGAACTCTTTCCCAGTTACAAGCCCTGTAAAGGACATTATGCCCCAGGAACTGTTTATCCTCCTCTTGGGCCAGTGGCCTTGTTCTTCGTCCACCCTCAAGGACTGTACGCCTAGGTCGGCTTTCTTCTAGAGTGGGAGTTTGTGGTGGCCCAGTACAGAAGTGGCACTTCTGTACCCTGTAGGTCCTATCAGGTGGACTCAGTCCCCTGGCCCCCACACTCCTCAGAACTCTATTCACCCATTCAGTTATGAAGAGGTTAACGTATTGCATTTATGTGTTAATGTGCCTTTAAACATTGTAACTAAGACCTCAGTTTCCAAGGAAGGCGCAAGTGAACAGGTGACTTGTTGGTGACAAATGGGACATCTCCAAATTGCTCACTTATATACTTGGGAGGAGCTAGTCGGTTCAGTGTAGAGTCCAGTACATGCTGAGGTACAGTCAAGTGAAGACCTGAGAGTTGTCTGGTCTTCCTGAGGGAGACCAAGGCCTAATCACGCAGCCATGCATCCACCACCACTAACCCCTGCAGGTGAAAGTCAAAGCCTGGTAAGCACAAATACAGGGGAGAAGTTTAGTCAAGATAGTCAAGTGTCAATTAATCAAGTCAGCGTAGGTTGCATCATTCAGTCCAAGTCCAATTAAAGTTCACTGATCATCTCCTTAGGCCTGAACTGAGCTGTAAAGACTTTAACATCTGTTTGCCTCAGTAAAGTACCATTGTTCTGTAACCTTGCATTGGAGTGATTATTTGCCCTGCGCCTGGCCCAGGAACCAGTGGCCATACCTCAGGTGGTGTAGAGGATAACCACGCCCTGGCGTCACAAACACTAAGGGTTAATAACATCTGCCCTTCCAACATCCTCACCACAGAGGCGGGACCAGGCATACCCACCCTCACATGGGCAAGGGGGCCATGAATATTCATGAGGAGGGCGGACATACAGTATCAGTGCAGAGGGGATGGAAGCAGAGCAGGGATCCTCAGTATGCCGGGTCCCGCTTTCATTGTGTAAGCTGACAATTGAAAGATTAGCAATCCCGGCCTCTCCCCTCAGCTGTTCGGAGATTTCTGAACATACAGCGAGTGGAGGGGAAGGCAGAGATGGGCAGGACACAGTTCAGAACCTCCCTCTCCCCTCCCTCAGGAGGAGGATGCAGATTTTCACAGCCCCGCTCCTGGATGGAGATTTTAACAGCTGTGATAATCTACATCCAGGAGGCTGTGGGAGCGGGGCTTGTGGTCTCTACTTGTGGTTGTGTCACTGAGCCATTGTTCAAATCTACATCCATGGGTCTTTGCACCTCCCTCAGGAGGAGAGGGATTTTCACAGCTGTCAAAATCTCAGTCCAGGAGCGGGGCTGTGAGAATCTACGTCCTCCTCCGGAGGGAGCTGTGTACGGGGCAAGGGAGGTGCAGAACTGCGTCCTACACAGCTCCGCCTTCCCTCGCCCTTCGCTGTATGTTCGGAAATCTCTGAACAGCTGAGGGGAGGGGCGGAAGTAAAAATGCATGGTACACAGCTCTGCACCTTACACCGGCTAATACAGCATGGATCTCCGGAACAGCACCGCGGATCGAGGTAAGTGATACCTCCTTGTAATCCGGTTCACCCGCACTATAACCACATGTATTGCATTTAGTGTGGGTGAACCCGCTGTCAGTTTCCCTTAAATTTTTAAAAATTCCTATAAAAAAAATAATAGAAGCAACCGCACCACATTTCACCTTATAGGTTTTGTAATAAACTTTGCAGAATTGCATTTTATTCCTTTTTCAATGAAAAAAATAAATGAATAAGGTGTCCACATGTTTACATAAATAAAAAAAATAAAATAAAAAAATGAAAAGTTAAAATACATGTTATAGATCCACATGGTTTCCTCGGAAGCTGCTGATACCGCAGGAGAAAACATGATAAACCCTTCACTTATTACAAATGCAGACATAAAAATACAGTGCTTCTACTGAACACTAGGGGGCAGCTGGAACCTGACTAATGTAACAATCTAAAGTGGAGACAACTACCAGACTGTTAAGTCTTTTCACTTTAACTTTCAATGCCTGGAAAAATTGTCATAAGATGTTGTGATTATCACCAGGGAAGATGCAAAATGAGTGATTGAAAAGCAGTAAATCTGTCATAAGTCTCTTCTTCAAGAAGGTTTTGATGTTGCATTCTCAGCTGCCCACATCTGTGGCATATGAACATAGTAGATAGCCCCCTGTGTAGAATCAGCATGTGGTAGCCTTGTTTTCCAGCAGTACATGTATTAAAGGGGTACTCCACCGAAAAACATCTTATCCCCTATCCAAATGATAGGGATAAGATGTCTGATGGCAGGGGGTCTCTTCACTGGGGACCTCCAAGCAGCAGCATCAGGAACGCGGAAGCTTGGAGTTCCATATTCGTGACGTTTACGCCATGCCCCCTCCATTCATGTCTATGGGAGGGGGCGTGACAGCTACGTAGTAGCCGTCATGCCCCCTGCCATAGACATAAATGGAGGGGTGGGGCAACTGTGGTCGCCAGTCATCCGGCATGATGGGGGATAAGATGTTTTTCGGCAGAGTACCCCTTTAAAAGTAAATACTTTCATCAATCATTAAAGGGGTATTCCAGGCAAAAACTTTTTTTTATATATATCAACTGGCTCCGGAAAGTTAAACAGATTTGTAAATTACTTCTATTAAAAAATCTTAATCCTTCCAATAGTTATTAGCTTCTGAAGTGTTCTGTCTAACTGCTCAATGATGATGTCACGTCACGGGAGCTGTGCATGATGGGAGAATATCCCTTGCATGATGGGAGAATATCCCCATAGGAGCTGGACAGCTCCCGGGACGTAAGTCATCAGAAAGCAGTTAGACAGAAAACAGCAACTCAACTTCAGAAGCTAATAACTATTAGAAGGATTAAGATTTTTTAATAGAAGTAATTTACTAATCTGTTTAACTTTCCGGAGCCAGTTGATATATATAAAAAAAGTTTTTGCCTGGAATACCCCTTTAAGCGTCTCTGACCTGGTTCACTCACACAACCTTCATCTGTGTGTAAGAGGGATTCTCCAGGATGCCACAGATGTTGCAGGTAAACATGACCATTTGTGACTGGTCACTATACCGGGCTTCTCTGCCACTATGGATCTCTGAGGGGCTACTTTGTGCCAAGGAATACCCCACCTTAGCGCAACCTGACACCAGTTATTAGCTCGATAAACTATCCTGCACCTCTGCTGATTCAGCCCAGCACCACTACCATTTATAGAAGCCCGACTATTGTGTAGAACACTTAAAGGGGTACTCCAGTGGAAAACATTTGTTTTTTAAATCAACTGGTGCCAGAAAGTTAAACAGATTTGTTAATGACTTCTATTAAAAAATCTTTACCCTTCCAGTCGTTTTCGTCTTGTCCACAGTGCTCTCTGCTGACACCTGATGCCCATATCAGGAACTATCCAGAGCATGAGAAAATCCCAATTGCAAACCTATGCAGCTCTGGGCAGTTCCTGACACGGACAGAGGTATCAGCAGAGAGCACCGTGGACAAGATAAAAATGAAATTCAAAAACAAAAGAATTTCCTCTTTAGTATACAGCTGTTAAAAAGTACTGGAAGGGTAAAGATTTTTTAATAGAAATCATTTACAAATCTGTTTAACTTTCTGTCATCAGTTGATTTTAAAAAAATTTTTTTCCCACCGGAGTACCCCTTTAAAGGGATTGTCCAATGAAAGACAAATTATCCCATATCCACATGATAGAGCATAAGTGGTGGCAGGGGGTTTAGCCGCTGGGACCACCTACCATCTCCAGAACGGGGCCCCAGCTCTCTGAGAGAGTGTCTGCTACAGATGGCATGTACTCCATTCATTTTTATGGGAGAGGCGAAGAGTGGTGTACTCGTTCTGGAAGCTGTAATTCTGAGAGTTACATAAACAGAGTAGCCCGCAGGGCCAATCAATGGAAGTTGCACAAATTGTGTAACTCCCCCACTTAGCCTGTTTTTGACTTTCCCAACCACCTCTGGCAAACAGGATGACAGAGCCAGAGAAAGCCAAAAGTAATTGGAGGAAGGGGAACAACCCCTTTATTCCTGGATTGTGAGAATAAATAGATTCACACTCAGTGAATAGATGTAGCTTAAAGGGGTACTCCGGTGCAAAACCTTTTTTTTTTTTTTTTTTTTTTAATCAACTGGTGCCAGAAAGTTAAACAAATTAGTAAATTACTTCTATTAAAAAATCTTAATCCTTCCTGTACTTATTAGCTGCTGAATACTACAGTGGAAATTCTTTTCCGTTTGAAACACAGAGCTGTCTGCTGACATCATGACCACAGTGCTCTCTGCTGACATCTCTGTCCATTTTAGGAACTATCCAGAGTAAAAGGAAATCCCCATAGCAAACATATGCTGTTCTGGACAGTTCCTAAAATGGACAGAGATGTCAGCAGAGAGCACTGTGCTCATGATGTCAGCAGACAGCTCTGTGTTCCAAAAAGAAAACCATTTCCTCTGTAGTATTCAGAAGCTAATAAGTACAGGAAGGATTAAGATTTTTTAATAGAAGTAATTTACAAATCTGTTTAACTTTCTGGCACCGGTTGATTTAAAAAAAAAAAAAAAAAGTTTTTCACCGGAGTACCCCTTTAATTCAAAATAGCATGCAAAGAAGAAGCAGGAGATATACTTATCTTTGACAATTTGGAGGGAGATATTGTTTTATCAAACTACAAAAGTAGCAATAAGTCTAAACACTAAAACAGTTCTAAACTGGATCTCCAATGATGATTAGTGTTAAGCAGGAACACTCGAAATGCAAATTTTTACCGTGAATATCGACATGTCACGAATATTTAGAATATAGCGATATATATTCGTAATGACGAATATACTTTTTTTTTCTTCACAGTACAGATTACAACTATTTTGTGTACTGTGTAAAAAAAATTAAAAAAAGGTGATCATCCCTCCCTGCTTCCAGCTTGTGATCCAAAGAAGGCTCCAATATTATTTACTGTGTGAGTCGGTGTGGAGCATGAATATTTCATATATGCAAATATTAGTGAATATTGGCACTTTCAGAGGACACTGATCCCTCCCTTCTTTAGGTGAAAGATATAATCGTGCATGTGCACTATGCGAATTTCAGAACGAATTTTCACGTTGAAAAAAAGGGAAAGAACATAGCGAATATGCGAATTTCGTGAACATAGGATGAATATTCTTCCATATTTTCACGAAATATCGCAAATTCGAATATGGCCCCTACCGTTCATTACTAATGATGATGTGCATCAATCTTTTCTACCTCTTAGAGTTCTTTGCACCTCTATATACTAATAGTACTTATAATCTCCCAGTTATCCTGGAGTCTGTAAAGCGTACCTGTCATTTCAAAAGACTTTTAGACACCATCATGGTTTTGTTAGATTAACCTTCAGACTGCTGTGAAGATGATTCTAGTGCTCTCACCGATGTTATTGAGTTCCTGAGAATCTTCTCCATTGTGCACAGCTATTTAATCAGTCTTTCCATTTCAGAGGGTGGGACCAGAGCTGGGCTGATTGTCAGCAGTCTTGGTTTTCGATTTCTTGTGCTTTTCTATTACAGGATTGAGCGGAGTGTTAGAGTAGCATGATGTGCGATGTATAGCTTAAGGAACCTTTGCTGTGTATTGTACTGTCATGCTCTGTGTGATTGTAATTTATCGTATGACTTGTAATGACTGAACGGACAATAAAGCTCTTTCAATAATGGTTGTCAGCAGTACTGCAACACAGTACTGCTGACAACCATCAGGAAACATCTTTTCACAGGGTCTGTTGGCTTCCCTGGAACACGAACTCAGAGACTCTGTACCCAGGAGTTGCCTATTGTACCATTCAATGCTTTACACTCTGTTCCCTGGTATCCACAACGTGGAGGCCATCTAGGAGGCCTGAGGCCTTATGCCTTATGAACTGTTTTAAGGACGCTGTGTGGCTTGCCAGGAACTGCCTCGTGATCAACAGGGAGGACATGTCCGTCCGGGGCTGCCACAGGTTCATTCGGAGCCTGCTGAAAGACTATTCCATCTAGGACAGCCAGGCCGTCGATTAAGAAGAGGAGTAAAGATCCCTCTCCTTCCCCCATGTCCCCCTGAAGTTATAGCCCAGTAGTTTGGCCCTGTGATTTGCCCTCTCCCTACCCCAACATAGTCGCCCACGCCCCTACCCCGATCACAGATTGTATTGTTTGGTTTTCTCAATTTTTTGTGCTTTTCTCTTACAGGATTGAGCTGTTACAGCAGCATGCTGTGCTATAGCTTAGGGAACCTTTGCTGTGTATTGTACTTTTATGCTTTGTGTGATTGTAATTTATTGTATGACTTGTAATGACTGAATGATCAATAAAGCTCTTTCAATGACGGTTGTCAGCAGTACTTACCTGGCAGGGGAGATACCATGATCACCAAGGTCTGAAGAACTCCCAGCACGTGGTAGAGATTTTGCATAGTACGATTGCAGTCATTTTCATTCTTATTAGAACCGCAATTCTCAAGAGCATACCACCTGAAGAGTTCTTCTGGAACTGCCTCGGAACATTGGAAGAAGCAAAAGATCTTGAATACTCCAGCTCTGGAAGAAGCCGACTAAGAACTTTGAAGAAGCGAAATCCGGAACTTCGGCAAAGACGAAGTTGGCGCAGAATCACCTCAGAGAAGCTTGGCGCCTCTGGATAAGATTTGCATAGCTCCTCCCACCCAAGAAAGAAGACTTTGCAAAGACTCTCCAAAAGAAGAAAAGAGCCTGCTGGAAGAAGCCATGGCCTCAACCAGAAAGTTGAACCAGAAGGAAGCTGCAGGGCAAAGCCTGGAGGACCAGCCTCAACCACAGCCCTGGATGAGGCAGACTGTTGCCCAGAAGCTCAAGCCAGTGGATGGAAGGGTGTGCTGGACATGTCCCATGACGTGTTCTGCAAGAAGATGCTTGTGGAACAGGGCTTCTCCTCTGTGACGGGATCTTCTACATTACCTTCGCCACCATTAGTACCTGTAGAAGATACTGGGAGGCGGTGAAATTGGCGAGTCCCGAATCCCCTTTCTCTTGCTTTGTGGGCAACTGCCCTATCCAAAGAGAGGAGAGGCAGGTGACGGTCTCAATGCGGAACCCACACACTCCAGGCAAGGACACCTCAGCATCCCTGAGGCGCTTCTGCACTGTGGTGAAGGAGCCCACTCACATCCTGAACTCCCTCGGATTCTGGGCCTGCAAGTGGTCTGTGGTCATCAGACTCAACAAGGACCCTCTCCCTTCAGACGGATTACAACATCTGCCACCGAAATTCTCATTGGGCAACTCCACAGGACTTGTTTTCTACCTGGACATGCCGCAGACCTGCAGCAGATATGGCAAGAAGAGTAAGGACTGCAAGGAAGATGACTGCAGGTTTTGCTGAGTGACAGGTCACATGACGAAGGATTGCCCGATAAGCAAGACTTGCAACCTCTGCAGACTGGTGGCCCACAGCTAAAAGGACTGCCCCCAGAGGGAGAGAACATGGGCATCTGGGGCCGCGAAAGCATCGAAGTCAGCCCCACCTCTGGAGCTAGCGGCACAGAAGGCCATATAGACCAAGGAGGGTAAGAAGGCGAAAGCCACCACCCCTGGCCCGTCCCGGCCCACCTCTGCCCAGACCCTGAGGACTCAGCTTGCCACCACTAGGACAGTAGTTTTGGGTGGTGACTTCAACTGCCCCACTGAGGTTGATGAGCACATTTCTGGCACATGCGCCAACCTTGACGTGATGTCCAAGCTGCTGATCGAGATGGTGAAAGAGGCATCCTTACAGGAGGTTGTTGGGTCTATCGGGAATGGCTCCATAAACTATACATGGAGCCGTCCCGATGGCTCGCTCCATTCTCAGATAGACTTCATCTTCACTTCGAGAGCAGTTAAAAGGTGTCAAACTCTATGGTCCCCTGCTTCTTCTCTGACCACAGGGCCATTCGATTTCGGGGGACTCTGGGCCATGGATTTCCACCTGGCCCAGGCTCCTGGAAGTTGAATTGTGCCCTGTTGGCACAGAGGGAGGTCATGTAGGAACTTAAAGATGCGTACCTTGTATGGCGTAATGATAAATGTCTGTTTAGCTACATCAGCGATTGGTGGGAATATGTTAAAGTTGAATTTTGTTGTTTCTTTAAAAGGGTACTCCTGTGGAAAACTTTTTATTTTTATATTAACTGGTGCCAGAAAGTTAAACAGATTTGTAAATTACTTCAATTAAAAAATCTTAATCCTTCCATTACTTATTAGCTGCTGAATACTACAGCGGAAATTCTTTTCATTTTTGAAACACAGAGCTATCTGCTGACATCATGAGCACAGTGCTCTCTGCTGACATCTCTGTCCATTTTAGAAACTGTCCAGAGCAGCATATGTTTGCTATGGGGATTTTCTCCTACTCTGGACAGTTCCTAAAATGGACAGAGATGTCAGCAGAGAGCACTGTGCTCATGATGTCAGCAGACAGCTCTGTGTTTCGAACGGAAAATCATTTCCACTGTAGTATTCAGCAGCTAATAAGTACTGGAAAGATTAAGATTTGTTAATAGAAGTAATTTACTAATCTGTTTAACTTTCTGGCACCAGTTGATTTAAAAAAAAAAAGTTTTTCACTGGAGTACCCCTTTAACCTCTTAAGGACCCAGCCATTTTACACCTTAGGACCCGGCCATTTTTTGAACATCTGACCACTGTCACTTTAAACATTAATAACTCTGGAATGCTTTTAGTTATCATTCTGATTCTGAGATTGTTTTTTCTTTTTTGACATATTCTACTTTAACATAGTGGTAAAATTTTGTGGTAACTTGCATCCTTTCTTGGTGAAAAATCCCCAAATTTTGAAAATTTTGCATTTTTCTAACTTTGAAGCTCTCTGCTTGTAAGGAAAATGGATATTCAAAATAAAAAAATTTTTGGTTCACATATACAATATGTCTACTTTATGTTTGCATCATAAAATGTATGAGTTTTTTTTAACTTTTGGAAGACACCAGAGGGCTTCAAAGTTCAGCAGCAATTTTCCAATTTTTCACAAAATTTACAAACTCCACTATTTTTCAGGGACCAGTTCAGGTTTGAAGTGGATTTGAAGGGTCTTCATCTACGAAATACTCCATAAATGACCCCATTATAAAAACTGCACCCCTCAAAGTATTCAAAATGACATTCAGTCAGCGTTTTAACCCTTTAGGTGTTTCACAGGAATAGCAGCAAAGTGAAGGAGAAAATTCACAATCTTCATTTTTTACATTCGCTTGTTCTTGTAGACCCAATTTTTGAATTTTTACAAGGGGTAAAAGGAGAAAATGTATAGTTATATTTGTAGCCCAATTTCTCTCGAGTAAGCACATACCTCATATGTCTATGTAAAGTGTTCGGCGGGCGCAGTAGAGGGCTCAGAAGCGAAGGAGCAACAAGGGGATTTTAGAGAGTACGTTTTTCTGAAATGGTTTTTGGGGGGCATGTTGCATTTAGGAAGCCCCTATGGTGCCAGAACAGCAAAACAAAAAAAAACACATGCCATACCATTTTGGAAACAAGACCCTTTGAGGAACGTAACAAGGAATTAAGTGAGCCTTATTACCCCACAGGGGTTTCACGACTTTTGCATATGTAAAAAAATTAAAAAAAATTTCACTAAAATGTGTGTTTCCCCCCAAATTTCACATTTTTGCAAGGGTTAATAGCAGAAAATACCCCCCAAAATTTGTAACCGCATCTCTTCTGAGTATGGAGGTACCCCATAAGTTGACCAGAAGTGCACTACGGGCAAACTACAATGCTCAGAAGAGAAGGAGTCATATTTGGCTTTTTGAGAGCAAATTTTGCTCGGGGGGGCGTGTCGCATTTAGGAAGCCCTTATGGTGCCAGGAGAGCGAAAAAAAAAAAAAACCCACATGGCATACCATTTTGGAATCTAGACCCCTTGAGGAATGTAACAAGGAATAAAGTGAGCCTTAATACCTCACAGGGGTTTCACGACTTTTGCATACGTTAAAAAAAAAAAAAAAAAAAACATTTTCACTAAAATGTGTGTTTCCCCCCAAATTTCACATTTTTGCAAGGGGTAATAGCAGAAAATACCCCCCAAAATTTAAAAACTCATCTATTCTGAGTATGGAGGTAGCCCATAAGTTGACCTGAAGTGCACTATGGGCGAACTACAATGCTCACAAGAGAAGGAGTCATATTTGGCTTTTTGAGAGCAAATTTTGCTTGGGGGGCATGTCGCATTTAGGAAGCCCCTATGGTGCCAGGACAGCAACATAACCCCCACATGGCATACCATTTTGGAATCTAGACCCCTTGAGGAATGTAACAAGGGGTACAGTGAGCATTTACCCCCACTGGTGTCTGTCAGATCTTTGGAACAGTGGGCTGTACGAAATTTTTTATTTGCACAGACCACTGTTCCAAAGATCTGTCAGACACCAGTGGGGTGTAAATTCTCACTGCACCCCTCATAACATTCCGTGAGGGGTGTAGTTTCCGAAATGGGGTCACATGTGTTTTTTTTTTTTTTTTTGCGTTTGTCAAAACCGCTGTAACAATCAGCCACCCCTGTGCAAATCACCACCAAATGTACATGGTGCACTCTCCCTTCTGGGCCTTATTGTGCGCCCCCAGAGCACTTTGCGCCCACATCCGGGGTATCTCCGCAGTCGGGAGAAATTGCATTACAAATTTTGGGTTTTTTTTTTCCCTTTTACCTCTTGTCAAAATGGAAAGTATAGGGCAGCACCAGCATGTTAGTGTAAACAATTAATTTTTTTACACTAACATGCTAGTGTAGACCCCAACTTCACCTTTTCATAAGGGGTGAAAGGGGAAAAAGCCCCCCAAAATTTGTTAGGCAATTTCTCCCGAGTACGGCGATACCCCATATGTGGCCCTAAACTGTTGCCTTGAAATACGACAGGGCTCCAAAGGGAGAGCACCATGCACATTTGAGGCCTGAATTAGGGATTTGCATAGAGGTGGACATAGGGGTATTCTACGCCAGTGATTCCCAAACAGGGTGCCTCCAGCTGTTGCAAAACTCCCAGCATGCTTGAACAGTCAACGGCTGTCCAGCAATACTGGGAGTTGTTGTTTTGCAACAGTTGGAGGCTCCATTTTGGAAACAGTGGCATACCAGATGTTTTTCATTTTTATTGGGGAGGGGAGTGGGGCTGTTTAGGGGTATATGCAGTGTTTTTTACTTTTTATTTTATTTTGTGTTAGTGTAGTGTAGTGTTTTTAGTAGAGGTGCACCGAAATGGAAATTTCAGAACCGAAACGAAACCGAAATTAAAAAAAATGTCCGGCCGAAACCGATACCGATACTGAAAAGGACTTCTCCCCGTCTTCTGGTAAAATGCAGCGCTCTGCTCATTAGATTAGATTAGATTCCCCCACATTAGATTGCCAGCTCCCCCACATTAGGTCGGGAGTTCCCCCACATTAGTAGGCAGCTCCCCCACATTAGTAGGCAGCTCCCCCACAATAGTAGGCAGCTCCCCCACAATAGTAGGCAGCTCCCCCACAACAGTAGGCAGCTCCCCCACAACAGTAGGCAGGTTCCCAAATTAGGTCAGCATTTCCCCCACAATAGTAGGCAGGTTCCCAAATTAGGTCAGCATTTCCCCCACAATAGTAGGCAGGTTCCCCACAATAGTAGGCAGCTCCCCCCAACAATAGTAGGCAGTTCCCACACAATATTAGGCAGCTCCCCCCAACAATATTAGGCAGCTCCCCCCACATTTTTAGGCAGCTCCCCCCCATATTAGGTCAGCAGTTCCCCCACAATAGTAGGCAGCTCCCCCACATTAGGTCAGCATTTCCCCCACAATAGTATGCAGCTCCCCCCAACAATAGTAGGCAGTTCCCACACAATATTAGGCAGCTCCCCCCAACAATATTAGGCAGCTCCCCCCACATTTGTAGGCAGCTCCCCCCACATTAGGTCAGCAGTTCCCCCACAATAGTAGGCAGTTCCCCCACAATATTAGGCAGCTCCCCCCACATTGGTAGGCAGCTCACCCCCACAATATTAGGCAGCTCCCCCCAACAATATTAGGCAGCTCCCCCCAACAATATTAGGCAGCTTCCCCCACAATATTAGGCAGCTCCCCCCCCCACAATATTAGGCAGCTCCCCCCAACAATATTAGGCAGCTCCCCCCCCAACAATATTAGGCAGCTCCCTCCCAACCACAATTCCCCCCCCACACACAATATTAGGCAGCTCCCCCCCCCACAATATTAGGCAGCTCCCCCCCCCCACAATATTAGGCAGCTCCCCCCCACAATATTAGGCAGCTCCCCCCCCAATATTAGGCAGCTCCCCCCACATTTGTAGGCAGCTCCCCCCCACATTAGGTCAGCAGTTCCCCCACCTCACAGACATACAGCTTCCAGCCATATACAGTGTATGACTGGAGGCTGTTTATCTGTACTGCCCCCACAGTGTTCCGGTCACCGCTCCTCCGGCCCAGGGTCACATCTACTGCTATGGCCCATGGACCATAGCAGTAGGTGCCGGGACCGAAGGAGCGGTGACCGGAACACTGAAGAAGATGACGCGCCGCCGGTCACTTACCAGGCCCCGGTCAGCGCGCATTCTCCCGCGACGATCCTGCGGTCCTCCTGCGTCTCTATGGTCAGTGACGTGCCGTGCGTACGACCAGAGAGGCGGAGAAGCGAAGGACCGAAGGAGGATCGCAGGAGGACGCCGGGGAATGGTGAGTGACCGCCGGACATCCTTATGTCCCGAAAAGATTTTTCGGGACACAGAGATGTCCGGGATAGGAATACTTCTTTTATGTGCCCGGGCTGGCTCCTGTGTGTGGCTGCAGGCGGGGGCCGGCCAGAGCATATAAAAACGAATACTGTGTACTAAAAACCAGGGGGCCTCCAGCTGTTGTGAAACTATAACTCCCAGCATGCCCGGACAGACTTTGCCGGTCCGGGCATGCTGGGAGTTGTAGTTTCACAACAGCTGGAGGCCCCCTGGTTTTTAGTATACAGTATTAGTTTTTACATGCTCTGGTCGGCCCCCGCCTGCAGCCACACACAGGTGCCGGCCCGGGCACATAAAAAGAAGTATTCCTAATCCTATCCCGGAGAGTGCAACCCCCCCCCCAGATGTTGCGGCCGGCCCCCCCTGCACCCCCCACGAGTGCCTCTGCCACTGGCAGTGTTTGTAACTTGTGCTGTGGGCGGGCAGGGGAGGTGGTCATTATCGGCACATTTTTTGTTGTTTCGGCATTTTGCCGAAATAGCTATTTTCGGCCGATATGTATCGGCCGCCGATATATCGGTGCATCCCTAGTTTTTAGGGTACAGTCACACGGGCGGGGGATTACAGCGAGTTTCCCGCTGCGAGTTTGAGCTGCCGCGCAAAATTTGCTGCATCCTTGCAAACTTGCAGCCTGATACGCACTGTAAGCCCCCTGCCCATGTGAATGTACCCTGTACATTCACGGGGGGATGGGGGGGGGGAACCTCCAGCTGTTGCAAAACTACAACTCCCAGCATGCACAGTCTATCAGAGCATGCTGGTAGTTATAGTTTTGAAACAGCTGGAGGCACACGGGTTGGGAAACACTGAGTTAGGAAACAGACAACCAGTGTGCCTCCAGTTGTTGCAAAACCACTACTCCCAAACATTCTCAGGCATGCTGGAATTAGCAGTTCGGCAACATCTTTAGAGCCAGATGTTGCCGAACTACAACTCCCAGCATGCTTGGAGTAGTAGTTTTGCAACACCTGGAGGACTACAGTTTGCAGACCACTAATACAGTGGTTCCCAACCTGTGCACTTCCAGATGTTGCAAAACTACAACTCCCACTATGCCAAAATTGTCCAGGCATGCTGGGAGTTGTAGTTCTGCAACATCTGAAGGGTCAGATGCTACAGAACTACAACTCCCAGCATGCCTGGACAGTAAGGGCATGCTGAGGATGTGTAGTTTTGCAATATTTGGAAGGGCACAGGATGCCAGATGCCAAGGGCTGTCTGGGCATGCTGGGAGTTGTAATATACAGGGTCCCATTACAGCAATGCATGTCACTTTACGGCGACGTGCATTGCTGTAAAGGGCCCCACCGTGGCTGAAGAGGAACTCACCTGTTGCCGCCGCCGTCTTCATCACCAGGATCCGGGTCTTCAGGGATGAGGTAAGTACCGGGGCCGGGCCCCAGCACGCCCCCGTCCCCCACCGCGTCCTCCGGTCTTCCTCCCGTCCTCTCCGGACTTCCAGGGGCCGGGCAGGGTGGGAGGCAGGCTTGCCACCTTGCTCCTATACTTTAGCATGGTCCTGGCTGTCTGTGACAACCAGGATCATGCAAAATTACCGGGCGGTCGGGTCCCAGAGACCCGATCAGCCCGGTATTGCCGCAGATCGCAGGGGCGATTTTCCTCGTGATTTGCGGCGATCGCCGACATGGGGGGCAGACATGGCCCCCCTCGGCGTTTGCCCTAGATGCCTGCTGAAGCATTTCAGCAGGCATCCGGTTCCGATCTCTGCCCGGCGCGGCAGGGACCGGAAAACGCCAGGGCGTATGGATACGCCCTGGGTCCTTAAGGCCCATTGTGTGAGGGCGTATCCGTACGCCCTGGGTCCTTAAGAGGTTAAGGCAACA
Source organism: Hyla sarda (assembly GCF_029499605.1). NCBI lineage: Eukaryota > Metazoa > Chordata > Amphibia > Anura > Hylidae > Hyla > Hyla sarda. The sequence goes on along the minus strand of NC_079193.1, from coordinate 79,059,977 downwards.
GGCGTGTGAGAAGAAGTGGGACTTCAGGAGGCTGCAGCGCGAGCTCCAGTGCGGCTGGGAGGTCAGGGAGGAGCTGAAGGAGACCAAAAAGATCTTGAAAAGGCACTTTGAGGAGGAATCCAAGTGAATCGTCTTTCGTTCCAAGGTGGAGAACCTGGAAAAGGGTGAGAAGTGTAAGGCTAGGTTCAGACTACGGAATTTCCGTTCGAAATTCCGTTTTTAAATTTCCGTTCGAAATTCCGCTTGCTAAAAAGTACATGCGAGTCAATGGGATTTCGTGCACCTGTTCATACTTCGGATTTTTTCACTCGGAATTTGCGTGCCTAATTTCCACAAGAAAATTTCCGCATGAAGAAAGGAGGTGCTCTTTCTTCAGATGGATTTCCGCCGCAGAATCCCATTGACTTCAATGGGACTCTCATTTCCCGGCAGATTTCTTTTCGAATGCGGAACATAGGCAGATTGCAAGCGGATTACATGCAGAAAACCCGTACGGATTTGAGTCAGAAATTTAAATATGATCAGCCCACATTCTTCGTTTTAAATACCCCCCTTTTCCAGTTTGCAATCTCCATTTTCCATTTTGGTCAAGGAGTTGTGCTTTTTCTTGTGGCTTGGTGTTTGACTTCCTTTCAGCTTTTTCTCCACACTAATTTAATATAATGTCGGATCTGACTTCTCCTGCAATCTCCTGCCGAGGTGGTCCAAAAGGGGCTGAACTTGGCTCTCAGTGCACTCCCACTGTTTTCGGCGTTGAATTTAAGCGGAAATTTAAGGCGGATTTGGTGGCGTCATTTCCGTTCGGAATAGCGGTGGATTACTTGCGGAAATGACAAAATTACGCATGAAATTGAAAACGCCTTTGGAAGCGGAAAATTTTCCAGGCAGACAGTCGGAAATTCCGTAGTCTGAACCTAGCCTTACTCTCTCTTTTTCATGAAACTACATGCTGGCCATATGCCCCTGACTGAACTGCGAGATGAGACTGGACGCATGAGGAGGGGCAAGGAGGAGGTGACCTTAAGTCTTGGCAAGTCTTGGCAAAAATTAACTCTAAGATCGGACTGGGGAGCTCCAGAAAGCTCTCGATGGAGGGCAAAACACTGTTCTTGTGGAGTGAAGTTTTGCCTGTGCTCCAAAACACTGCACAGGCTTGGCCTCATGCCACCGTTATGTACAAGGAGCCCTGCAAGGGTGGAAAGGGAGTGCCTGATATCCCCACTTTCCTTCGGGCTTCCTTTGCATGTGTCAGCGTGCAACGGACTCTTGTGGAAAAGACTGGCTCAGCGGGCAGGTCCATGTCTCACTTGTTTCAATTGCCCCTCTGGAGACAGCTCAGCTGAGACAAGTGGGACAGCTCCATCCCTTACAACTGGAACACTGCCTGGGGACATGATATAGTTTGTGAGGGAACACCAGCTGGATAGACCGAAGCCTGATCTGTGGAAGCAGAAGACCATCTACAAGCTCATCCGAGCTAAGGACTTGTTGGAGCTCGTTCCGGGACTCCCCACGACTATTGCAGAGACTGTCTGGACTAATGTGGCTTCAAAGCGGTTTACCAATGGACATAAGGACTTGTCATGGATGGCCATTAAGGGAGGACTATCTCTTAGGTCGTTCATGCATGCCCACGACCTGTACAGAACCCGGTACTGCTCCCGGTGCCCCTACATGAAGGAAACATCTTTGCATGTGTTTTGGCAGTGCCCCTTTGCGCAGGGTCTGTTGGACGCCCTGGAACATGAACTCTGAGACTCTGTACCCAGGACAGGAACTGCCTATTGTACCATTTGGTGCTTCATGGTCAGTTTCCTGGGACCCACGACGTGGAGGCCATCCAGGACGCCTGATGCCTTATGAACTGTTTTAAGGACGCTCTGTGGCTTGCCAGGAACCGCCTCATGATCAACAGGCAGAACATGTCCATCCGGGACTGCCGCAGGTTCATTCGGAGCCTTCTGAAAGACTATTCCATCTTGGACAGCCTGGCCATTGGTGAAGAAGAGGAGTGAAGACCCCTCTCCTCCCCCATGTCCCCCAGAAGTTATAGCCCAGTAGTTTGTCCCTGTGATCCACCCCCTCTCTACACCATGTAGTTGCCCACTCCCCCATGTTCCCAGCCCGGCCCCATAGCCCACACCCTTCCCCTGATCACAGATTGTATTGTTTTGTTATTTCGATTTCTTGTGCTTTTCTCTTACAGGATTGAGTGAAGTGTTAGAGTAGCATGCTGTGCAATGTATAGCTTAGGGAACCTTTGCTGTGTATTGTACTGTCATGCTTTGTGTGATTGTAATTTATTGTATGACTTGTAATGACTGAACGATCACAGACCAGAGCAGAAGACCCATGGCAGGAGGCAGAGGCAGGTGAGGGGACCTCAGTCTGCCGTTCTGGATGATCGGATCGCCTCGGCAATGCTGCAGATGCCGTGATCTGTATTGATCACGGCATCTGAGGGGTTAAGGCGGACATCCGTGCAATCGCGGATGTCGGCCATTACCGGCGGGTCCCTGGCTGGACCTGCCACGCATGACCCGAGCATCGCTCCGATGCTCGCGTTTATATATAGGATGTAAATGTACGTCCTGGTGCGTTAAGTACCAGCTCATCGGGACGTACATTTACGTCCTGCGTCGTTAACGGGTTAAAGTGTAAAAAAAAAAGGTAAAAAAAATTGAAAAATCCCCTTCCCCAATAAAAATTTAAACTGTCCCTTTTTCCCATTTTACCCCAAAAAGTGTAAAAAAATGTAAATAAAAATTATAAACATATTTGGTGTCGCCGTGTGCGTAAACATCCGAATTATTAAAATATAATGTTAATGATCCCATACGGTGAACGTTGTGAATGTAAAAGGAAAAAAAAGTACAAAATTGCTGCTTTTTTGTAACATTTTATTCCCCCAAAAAATTGATAAAAAATGTATTAAAAGTTTTATATATGCAAATGTGGTATCAATGAAAAGTAAAGATCACAGCGCAAAAAATTTGCCCTCATACCGCTGCTTATACGGAAAAATTAAAAAAGTTATAGGTCAGCAAAATAGAGGAATTTTAAACGTACTAATTTTGGTAAAAAAATTAGCGATTTATTTAAAGCAATACAATAATAGAACAGTATGTATTCATGAGTATCATTTTAATCGTATTGACCCACAGAATAAAGAAAACATGCCATTTTAACTGTAAATTGTACAGCGTGAAAACGAAACCTTCCAAAATTTGCAAAATTCCAGTTTTCTTTTTAATTTCCCCACACAAATGTTATTTTTTTTTTGGTTGTGCCATATATTCTATGGCAAAATGAGTGATATCATTACAAAGGACAACTGGTTGCACAAAAAACAAGCCCTCATACTCATCTCTGGATTCAAATATATAAGAGTTATGATTTTTAGAAGGGTGTGTGGCTCATGGGAAATATGGCGGGGTGGGTCGGTGCCTTCTGGTGTGCCTGCGCACGGCAAGCCAAAAGACGACGGTCCGCCCCCCCTGTTTGGCTCTACTGAGATGCAGGGCCAGAGGCAGAGGAGCCGCAGGCAGAGGCTAAAGCCGCTCCGCCTCCAGCATTCATTTATTAAAATGTCGGGCAGTGGGCTGCGGCGCCATGTCAGGCCTGTGCAGCTTTGGTCCGTGCGCTATTCACTTCCCCTGGAGGTCGCTGGTGGGAACTGCAGGATGGAGAGCCTGTACTGAGTGTTGTTTACCATGCTGGAGTGCCCGAACCTCAAGATGAAGAAGCCTTCACGGCTGCACATGTCCTCCGCGATGACGATCTATGCCATGGTGTTGGTCTCCTACTTCCTCATCACTGGAGGAATAATTTATGATGCTATCGTGGAACCACCCAGTGTTGGCTCAATGACAGGTGAGAATGGTCACCAGTGACCAGTGGTGTTTCTGGCCTACAGGGTGAATGTGCATAATATAATGGAAGACCTAGCTTCAAGCTTTCTTTTTACAATGGGAGGTTTAGGCTTTATAATTCTTAACAGGTCTAACACACCAAATATTCCCAAGCTAAATAAATTCCTTCTTCTTTTTATTGGCTTTGTCTATGTCCTGTTGAGCTTCTTCATGGCCAGAGTCTTCATGAGGATGAAATGGCCCAGATACCTTATGGGCTGAGTGTTTCATAGAACCAGCACTTACAATTTGCTTTTTTCAAGCAGTAATAATGGAAGGGGGAAAAAAGTCCACACTGTAAACCTACATAGAAATTGCTTATATGCTTATATTAGCAGAGAGGGAATTTCCTCAAGGACATTGCTTGCCAATAACAAAAATATTTTTGTATATGGTATTTCACATCTTTTGTTGTCTTTGGTTCATAATTAAACTTTTTATTTTTGTTAAAAATAAATAAATTAATAAATGCTGAGCAGTAAACGTAGCAGCCCAGACACATTTAGCTGCTTGGCAAAGGCCCCTCTCCCAGATAACGAGCGATGGGGCTGCCGTACATTTACGGTGGCTATGCAATGATGTTCCCAGGGATGGGGCTAATCTGGGAGAGACTAACTGCCTATGGTAAGGAGGTGGGAGTGGGCCTCACCATACCCCTCCTCCTTACGACCATCTTATGTCCATCTGTAGATGTTGCAAAACTTAAACTCTCAGCATGACTAGACTGGGCCTGCTGGGAATTGTAGTTTTGCAACATCTGGAGGCACCTTGGTTGTGGAACATTGCCTTGGAAAGCTTGTGGCAGATGTTGCAAAACTATAACTTCCAGCATGCCCAGACAGTCAAAGGCCGTCTGGGCATACTGAGAGTTGTACTTTTGTAACAACTTCAGGTACATTGGTTGGAGAACACCGCCTTACACTGGTAGCTGCTCCCTCTCTATATTAAAGATGGTGGTGAAAAGGTACAGGTATGCCTTTGCCATCTGGGACTTAACATACCTGTACGTACCTGTACCTCCTCACAGCCATCTTTACTCCGTCAGTAGCTTCCAAGGCAGTGTTCCACAACCAATACACCTCAAGATGTTGCACGACTACAACTCCCAGCATGCCCAGACAGCCAGAGGCTTTCCAGGTATTCTAGGAGTTTTACTGAGTGGGACACCAAGGGTGCATTTTTATAGTGTGGGGGCCTATAATGGGGAGATTGTGTAGAGGAGGGCACTGGAAAAATGCAGTCTAACATGTTTGTCCTGAAGATACCAAAGAGATGTTGATCTCATCCAAATGGAGAAGAAAAGAAAAGAGGATGCCATTGATCAGAAAAGACGCCATCTGTGAGTCTTTAGATGCAACCATATGGCTATGTTCACACGTATGTATTTTCTGCTGCAGATTTGCTTCAGTAGATTTTGCTACCCACTGACTTTAAGTGGTAGCAAAATCTGCTACAACAAATCTGCAGCAGAAAATACGAACGTGTGAACGTACCCTTTATCACTTATGGTATAAAGATCCTGTGTACAACTGGTGTATACCTCTATATGGTCCTGAATATAATCACTTACATGGTATACAGATCCTGTGCACAGCTGGTTTCTACCTCTGTATGATTACTTTATTTGGGAATGTGGGAGTGTGGTTATTTCATAATGGTGGTGATGGTGGTCATGGTATGACGATATTACTTGTCCCTTCTGGTAGCAAACAAAACTGGCAGTGTGCACGTGTTTTTTTGATTTGTGATGGTGACCATTTTAGTTTTTTGTACCTGTATTATTGATAATATTGGTCTTAGTTCTTGTTAGATATGGTCACTAACAGTATGAAGGTAATATGTATGGTGATAATATTCCTCCTTGTATACTTGTATTATTGGCAATATTGGTCTCGGTATACAGGACTTGGTCAATAACAGTATGGCCGTAATATGTATGGGGATATTTCTTCTTGTATACTGGTATACTTTGCGCGATTGGCCGTGAATGAGGGTGTGGTAAGGGGGCGTCACTGGGGTGTGGCTAGGGGGCATGACTGGGGTGTGGTTATGGGTGTAGGGGGGGGTTATCAAGAGCAACAGTGAAGACTAAAGAATTTAACAAACATATAACAGGTACTCTTTAATTAACCCCTATTATACACCTGATTACACCAGCAAGGCAATAGTTACTTCTACCTGACTGTGTACTACAGTCAGGTATGAAGAGGTAGAATTAAACAGGTGGGCCAGTGCTGTGTGCTTACCCCTTCCCCACCCCAGGACAAAATTTGCCAGCCAGCCCCTGTCACCATGTGGAGCTCTGAGTCTTGACTGTCAACAAACATAAAATTGGAGTCAGCAACCCTTACCCTCAGGGTACATGTGAAGTGCGGATACGATATATCTGATCCATAATGTATACGGATTATATTACTTTTTGCATTCAATGCAAAGTAATCATCAACTTATTTGCACTACCCTTAGTTACTTTAAAAGGATTTATAATCCCATTAAGTTCAAACTTTATAGTACGAATAAAAAAGTAATGCATTTACTGATCACTATAATGTGCACAGTATATTATTCATCTTGGGTGGATAGAATTTAGCAGTCCTTTCAGCCAAGTTATAGTATACTCTGTGATAATACCCTCAGTATCTTTTCCCTATGACCTTCTTTATAGCATGTTTCAACTCAATTATTGTCTTTTATTTTTTTTTTAAAGGGTACTTATTTTAACAAAAACATAACTGGGTAATATAAGAGATCTGCTTTGTGCTCTGGAATAGTCAGATTCAGGGCTGGTCCAAGGGTAGATGGCACATGTGTGCAGGTGTTGGCAGGTGTTTGCTGTTGGATAGTCATGGCACGTTGGTTGCATAGCTTGTCCCTATAAAAATCCAATTTAGCCTCTTTCTCAGAAGGTGGAAAAAAAAATCCCCCATTCTGGCTTATACAGACAGTGTAAGTGCGTGACTAGTCCGTACTTATCTCTTTCTTTCAAGCGCTTAATATGTCAGTGTGGACTAGAGGTAGCTGAAGTTAGCAGACAGTAGGTGTGGTGGACTTGTGGTAGCCAGCAATTAGTAGTAGCAAGCAAGCAAGCACCAGGGGTGGTGGACTAGTGCTAGTTGTAATCAGCGGACAACAGGAAGTAGTGAACTAGTGGTAGCCAGGGTTGTATCTATAGGGGGTGCAGAGGTAGCAGTTGCATCGGGCCCTTGTGCCTAACGGGGCCCCAAAAGACATCTTCCCCAGAAGAGACCAAGATTATGATTGGCACATGGGGCCCTGCTGCAGATTTTGCATTAGGGCCCGGAAGCTACAAGTTATGCCTCTGGTGGTAGCTGCAGCCTGTAGCTAGTGGACATCAGGGGTGGTGGACTGTTGGTAATTGTAGTAGCGAGAGGACATCAGGAGTGGTGGACTAGCGCTAGTTGTAGCCAGTCCTTGTGATGCCACTTCATGTGCTTACGTAGAGCCGTAGTTCCTAAACTCTGACCCTAGCTATGTTTTTTATGTTTGCAGAGACGCTCTATGCCGAAAGAGGAAAGGACCCTCAGGTCCCCTCCGTGTTCATCAAGACTGTGCTTAATTAGCCGCGGAGAATCTTTCTGCGTTTTAATTGAATGTACATGCTCCCGGAACGTATCGTGCATCCAATGTAGAACCTGGAACAAGTACACTGAATCGCATACACTACAAATTTGGTTCTACAACAGATTAAATCTAATCATTACACCATCCAAGGTTACGCTCGTGAATTACATGCTGTGTGTTTCCAGTAACCAACTGTTACCAACTCACCATCTACTGGTTTTACTAAGGTATCAAGAAACTCAGGCTCTTTTCTACCTGTCTTCCATGTAAATTTCAAATTCTTGTCATTAGACTTGTTGAAGATGGACACAAAGGCCCTCATTTACTAAAAGTGGAGTGTCGGTTTGTGTTTCTTTTTTGTGTTTTCAACCTTTTTTTCACTTGGTATTTACTAATCTGTCGCACTTTTCCGCATTTTTTTTTGCAGGGAAAAAATCAGTTGCATGGTAATTTCTGTCACAGGGTTTCTTCTACAGAAGTACAGATGTGGGAGGTTGAAATCCCAGCAGGGGTTTCCTTGACCTTCCAGTGAAAACCAGGCGTTAGACCAGAGGCGAACCTTTTTGAGCCCGAGTGCCCAAACCGTAATGCACGCCAAAATTTTTTCCCTCAAAGTGCCAGCACAGCAATAAAATCAGAATACTGAGGTTTAAGTTTAGAAAAAACAACTCATACAGTTGCCATAATTAATTAACATCTTTTGTTTTAAAAGAAGAACACAACAACAGAGTTCAATGATCCAAACTTTTTTTTTTGATAGTTTATAGCTCCCCCACATTAGGTTGTTGTTCCCCCACATTAGATTGGCAGCACAGTTCCCCCACATTAGGTGCAGTATAGCTCTCACACATTAGGTGCAGTATAGCTCCCCCACATTAGGTGCAGTATAAGTCCCCTTACATTAGGTTGTAGTTCCTACCACATTAGGTGAAGTATAGTTCCCCCACATTAGGTGCAGTATAGTTCCCCCACATTAGGTGCAGTATAGTTCTCCCACATTAGGTGCAGTATAGTTCCCCACATTAGGTGCAGTATAGTTCCCCCACATTAGGTGCAGTATAGTTCCCCCACATTAGGTTGTAGTTCCCCCCACATTAGGTGCAGTATAGTTCTCCCACATTAGGTGCAGTATTGTTCCCCCACATTAGGTGCAGTATAGTTCCCCCCACATTAGGTGCAGTATAGCTCCCCCACATTAGGTGCAGTATAGCTCCCCCACATTGGGTGCAGTATAGTTCCCCCACATTAGGTGCAGTATAGTCCCCCACATTAGGTGCAGTATAGTTCCCCCACATTAGGTGCAGTATAGTTCCCCCACATTAGGTGCAGTATAGTTCCCCCACATTAGGTGCAGTATAGTTTCCCAACATTAGGTGCAGTGTAGTTTCCCCACATTAGGTGCAGTATAGTCCCCCACATTAGGTGCAGTATAGTTCCCCCACATTAGGTGCAGTATAGTTCCCCCACATTAGGTGCAGTATAGTTCCCCCACATTAGGTGCAGTATAGTTTCCCAACATTAGGTGCAGTGTAGTTTCCCCACATTAGGTGCAGTATAGTTTCCCCACATTAGGTGCAGTATTGTTCCCCCACATTAGGTGCAGTATAGTTTCCCCACATTAGGTGCAGTATAGTTCCCCACATTAGGTTGTAGTTCCCCCCACATTAGGTTGGCAGTATAGTTCCCCCACATTAGGTGCACTATAGCTCCCCACATTAGGTGCAGTATAGTTCCCCCACATTAGGTGCACTATAGCTCCCCACATTAGATGCAGTATAGTTCCCCCACATTAGGTGCAGTATAGCTCTCACACATTAGGTGCAGTATAGCTCCCCCACATTAGGTGCAGTATAAGTCCCCTTACATTAGGTTGTAGTTCCCACCACATTAGGTGCAGTATAGCTCCCCCACATTAGGTGCAGTATAAGTCCCCTTACATTAGGTTGTAGTTCCTACCACATTAGGTGAAGTATAGTTCCCCCACATTAGGTGCAGTATAGTTCCCCCACATTAGGTGCAGTATAGTTCTCCCACATTAGGTGCAGTATAGTTCCCCACATTAGGTGCAGTATAGTTCCCCCACATTAGGTGCAGTATAGTTCCCCCACATTAGGTTGTAGTTCCCCCCACATTAGGTGCAGTATAGTTCTCCCACATTAGGTGCAGTATTGTTCCCCCACATTAGGTGCAGTATAGTTCCCACCACATTAGGTGCAGTATAGTTCCCCCACATTAGGTGCAGTATAGTTCCCCCACATTAGGTGCAGTATAGTTCCCCCACATTAGGTTGTAGTTCCCCCCACATTAGGTGCAGTATAGCTCCCCCACATTAGGTGCAGTATAGCTCCCCCACATTGGGTGCAGTATAGTTCCCCCACATTAGGTGCAGTATAGTCCCCCACATTAGGTGCAGTATAGTTCCCCCACATTAGGTGCAGTATAGTTCCCCCACATTAGGTGCAGTATAGTTCCCCCACATTAGGTGCAGTATAGTTTCCCAACATTAGGTGCAGTGTAGTTTCCCCACATTAGGTGCAGTATAGTTTCCCCACATTAGGTGCAGTATTGTTCCCCCACATTAGGTGCAGTATAGTTTCCCCACATTAGGTGCAGTATAGTTCCCCACATTAGGTTGTAGTTCCCCCCACATTAGGTTGGCAGTATAGTTCCCCCACATTAGGTGCACTATAGCTCCCCACATTAGGTGCAGTATAGTTCCCCCACATTAGGTGCACTATAGCTCCCCACATTAGATGCAGTATAGTTCCCCCACATTAGGCGCAGTATAGTTCCCCCACATTAGGTGCAGTATAGTTCCCCCACATTAGGTGCAGAATAGTTGCCCCCACATTAGGTGCAGTATAGTTCCTCCACATTAGGTGCAGTATAGCTCCCCCACAGACATACAGCCTTCAGCCATATACAGTGTTTTGCTGGAGGCTGTATGCCTGTGTACTGCCCTACTTCAGTGCTCCGACCACCGCTCCTCCGGTACAGGGTCACAATCTACTGTTATGGCCTACAGGCCATAGCAGTAGGTCCCGGGACCGAAGGAGTGGTGGTTGGAACACTGAAGATGACGTACAACATACAGGAAACTTACCATGCACGCTTGTGTCCTCCTCCTCACTGCTCTGCTCTGCTGTTGCTATAGGCACATGCATGGGACGTCAGTGACATCCCTACGTGCGCTACCTCCCGGCGGCCCCTGCATTTTTAAAGTTAACGCGAGGCCGCAAAAAGGTAACCGGGGCATCCTTGTGTCCCGAAAAGATCTTTCGGGACACAGGGATGTCCCGAATGGGCTGATGGCGAACTCTGGCCACGTGCCCACAGAGGGGGCTCGGCGTGCCACCTGTGGCACGCGTGCCATAGGTTCGCCATCACTGACCTAGCGATATGCTCACCCCAACAATATTGAAACAGATGTATGCATGGTCAGCAATGACCTTTTTTAACCTAAAACAAAGAACTTACAAAAAAGCCCTTTGATAAAGGAAGCAATGTAGTGCTCATGAATACAGAGAATTATAAGAATATGGTCCTCAGACTCTTTAGAGATTCAGAGACATATGTGAAATTAGATCATAATCTTACTGAACATTTTCTTGAAGAACTCAAGATAATTCTACTTGATGTAAATAAGCATAATCTTATTACAGATGAGGAATAACATTTTCTGTTCAATTTAAAACCTACTTTGACATTGTTTTATGTGTTGCCAAAAATTCACAAATCAAAACACTCTATTCCTGGTTGCGCTATTGTGTTGGGTAACAATAACCTCATGCAAGGAACCAGCGCATATGTTGACCTATTTTTGGTCCTATTTATCTCCATGCTACCATCTTGTTTTAAAGTTATGAAGGACACGGTTGATACACTAATTGCTAGTGAAATCTCTTTATACTAATATACAACACGATTTAGGGTTACAGGCTGTAAGACACTTTCTGAGCACCAAAGGCACACAGTACGTAGACACAATGGTCCTCCTTTACTTTGAGTGGAGTGGAGTGGAGTATTTTTTTTTTGTGTGTGTGTTTTTTCTCCCCAGCATGTATTTTGCAAAATGTAAATTTTTTTCCCAGCATTTTGAACTTTTCCCTACGTTTTGCTTTTTTAGGCTAGGTTCACACGGCCTTTGTTCCCTGTCTCGATTTTCTCCTGTCAATGCTTCCTAAACAGACCATACTACTAATGGATGTAAACTGATGCAAAGGGATGCTCTTTAGTGGCATCCTTTTGCATCAGTTTTTCATCCGTTAGTATTTAAAGTCAGCTGCCTACAGACTCCTGCAGCCGGGACTACTAGTACTCCCATAATGGAACAGACTCGTTTCCATGATAGGAGTAGTACCCCGGCTGTGGGAGTCTGTGGGCTGCTGGGGAGACTACAGTAGGTCTTGTACTACTATCCCCATTATGGAACAGAGTCTGTTCCATGTTGAGGGAAGTAGTACAGGGGCTAAGGGATTGATTGCATCAGGTCTTACTTCTGAGACCCAATGCGATCATAAGCTATTAACCAGGGTAGCGGCGGCATGCTCCGCTCCCCTGCGATTTTACTTCCATTTTCAAATCTCCTGTGGGGAGCCCTGAATGGCCGGCACTAAGTGGCCATTCAGGGCTCCCAGCGGGGTTTTTAAAGTCAGTCAGTCCGGATAGGTGATTTAACATTCAGCCAGTCGGCAGGGGGAAGCGGACGGCATTGCACTGCGTTCCCCGGCCAGCCAGATGCACTGCCGATCCCTTTCACTCCCCGCTGCTGTTCAGCGGGGATAGCTGTGGGGGGTGGGCAAGATATATAGCGCCATGGGGGGGGGGGGGGGCAAGATATATAGCGCCACGGGGGGGAAAAATATGTGGTGTCCCAGTATCGTATTGCATCCAGTACCTAGTGTAGAGGTCCCCAAAGTCAGAGTAACTACGTTCAGGTAGGGTTCCTCAGGTGGGAAAGCCCCTAGTCGCCTCTCCTTAAGTCTAACTTTAATGTTAATAAATGTATATATTAATAATTAGATCTATATTGTACAGAAATGTATAGTACTTACCTTGTTCAGCGTCGCAGGACCTTCGGTCATGTGACCAAGCTAGTAACCTCTGTGGTATGTTGCAGGACCTTAGGAGGTCCTTGGGTCACATGTTACCCAGAAATCTCTGTAAAGGTGATTGACATCCGTTTGGACCAATTAGCGTTAGTCCAGCCCCTGCCCATATAAGGAAGCTGCGTCCAATTATCGCTCTCTAGGGTTGTGCTCTCGTGGATGCCGGACTAACAGGACGGTGTGCTACGCAGCTTTCAAAGACATGCTAGGCCTCAAAACCTACGGCCTCAGCAGAACCAAAAATCGTTAGTCTTACTCTAATTCCTGCTAATACTAGCCTGACTACTGGATCACAACTAATTCCCCTAAATCCAGTGGAACAGCGCAATATACTAGAGACTCTTAAAGCTAAAGTCCCAACCATTGCCAATCTCCAAAAGAAAGCTGTATTGGTGAGAGACTGTTTTGTTAATGAATAGTGTTGCTCGCGAATATTCGCAATTCGAATATTATTCGCGAATATCGTATATTCGCGAATTCGCGAATTTCGCGAATATAGCGCTATATATTCGTAATTACGAATATTCGTGTTTTTTTTGTTTTTTTTTTCTTCACAGTACACATCACAGTGATCACCCCTCTCTACTTCCAGCTTGTGTGGTGTAAAGAAGGCTGTAATACTACTGTGAGAGACTGGCGTGCGAAAATTCGCATATACGAAAATTAGCATATGCTAATTTTCGCATATGCGAAGTTTCACATATGTTAATTTTCGCATATGCGTTTTTTCGCATATGTGAAAATAAAACGAGGATATAACGAATATGCGAATATTCGCGAATATATGACGAATATTCGTCCATATATTCGCGAATATTCGCGAATTCGAATATGGCCTATGCCGCTCAACACTATTAATGAAGTGTATAGAAAATCTTCAGTAAAGTTAACGCTGTTTGCAGAAGCTTTCCGGTTGTGGACAAACCATTATTACTCTCTACTTAAACTCAGTATCATCTACCTCCCAACCGTTCCTGGGAAGGGCGGCGGTAGGAAAAGCTTTATTGAGGAGCCCTCACCCTGGCGTCACGAATAGCAAGGGTTAACAAGCACCCTTTAATACCAGCACAGCTACACTGCTGTCAGGATCCGGGTACTGTGAGGATACTGGTGGTGGATCCTCTGTGTCAGTGGGGTGATAACGTGGGCCGTACCAGGGGAACGGAGTCTAAGGGGTTACTGGTTTTCACCAGAGCCCGCCACAAAGCGGGATGGACTTGCTGCGACAGGTAACCCCCATGTCGTTCCACCCGATAGCGACTCAACCCCAACTGACGGCTGAGATAGGCACGGTACAAGGGATTAGGCATGAGCAAGGTCGGACGTAGCAGAAAGTCAGGGCAGGCAGCAAGGATTGTAGCCAGGGGCAACGGCAGAGGGTCTAGAACACTGGCTTGGGACATACAAGGAACGCTTTCACTGGTACAAGGGCAACAAGATCCGGCGATGCTGGGAAGGGGAAGTGAGGTAATATAGGCTAGGACACAGGTGTATGTACTAATTGGGCCAGGCGCCAATCAGAGGCGCACTGGCCCTTTAAACCGCAAAGAGCCGGCGCGTGCGCGCCCTAGGGAGCGGGGCCGCGCGCACCGGTCGGGTAAGGATTCTGGGATGCGAGCCGCGAGCGGGCGCGTCCCGCTTCGCGGGTCGCATCCCCGCCAGTGATAATAATGCAGCGCTCCCGATCAGTGGGTCTGACCGGGGCGCTGCGACAAGGTGAACGCCGTGAGCGCTCCGGGGAGGAGCGGGGACCCGGAGCGCTCGGCGTAACAGTACCCCCCTCTTGGGTCTCCCCCTCTTTTTGGAACCCAAAAACTTGTGAATGTGCTCCTTGTCGAGGATGTTATCCTCGGGTTCCCAAGACCTCTCTTCAGGTCCACAATTCTCCCAATCTACGAGAATTTTTTTTTTTTTTACCTCTGACTGTCTTGGACGCGAGAATCTATTTAACAGCGAAGACATCGCAGGAGCCAGAGACAGGAGCTGGAGCGACAACCTTGGGAGAGAAGCGGTTAAGGACAAGAGGTTTGAGAAGAGAAACATGAAAGGCGTTAGGAATACGGAGAGAAGGGGGAAGAAGAAGTTTGTAGGAGACCGGATTAATTTGACTCTTGATTTTGAAGGGTCCAAGATAACGTGGTGCCAGCGGATATACTTGGCAGAGAGCCACACTTTGTCCCCAGGAGCGAAGACAGGACAAAGACAGGAGTTCTTCTCTTTTTGTTGGCATGCTTCTTCATACGGGATCAGGCCAGTAGGAGGGACTTTTGAGTTTCCTTCCAGATGATGGAGAAGTCCCGGGTAACTTCATCAACAGCAGGCAATCCAGAAGAAGAGGGAATGGGGAGGGGGGCAGAGGGTGACGGCCGTACACCACAAAGAACGGGGATTTTGCGGAGGATTCAGAGTTCTTGAAATTGCACGAGAATTCAGCCCAAGGTAGAAGATCGACCCAATCGTCTTGGCGGGAGGAAACAAAATGTCGCAAATAGTCACCAAGGATCTGAATGAATTCAGCGACATCAGCCTCCAGGGTAGGCCACCAATATAAACGAGAAATGAGTTGGATGGACTTCTTGACGCCAGCATGGCCAGCGAGGTGCAAGGAGTGAGGATCTTGAGGCGCTGGCGTGGAGGGACGAAGGTCTTCCCAGGAGGAGTTTGTCTGATAGAAGCTGGAGCAGAGGAGATCAGGCGCTCAGGAGGTACAATGTGTTGCAGAGGGGCTTCAGATTCCGTAGAATCAGAGGAACGTGAAAGGGCGTCAGCCCTGACGTTTTTGTCAGCAGGAAGAAAATGAATCTCGAAGTTAAAGCAGGCAAAAAACAACGACCACCTAGCCTGGCGTGGGTTCAGACGTTGGGCAGACTGGAGATACGAGAGATTCTTGTGATCCGTATAGATGACAATGGTATGTGTGGAACCTTCCAGTAGATGCCTCCATTCTTCGAGAGCTAGTTTAATGGCCAGAAGTTCACGGTCACCAATAGAGTAATTTTTCTCCGCCGGAGAGAAGGTTTTAGAAAAGAAACCACAAGTAATATTATGTCCGGTAAAGTTTTTTTGGAGGAGTATGGCTCCGGCTCCGACCGAGGAGGCGTCAAGTTCCAGCAAGAAGGGCTTTGATGGATCAGGTCTGGAGAGTACTGGTGCAGAAGCGAAGGCAGTTTTGAGGCGATTGAAGGCCTCATCTGCTTGGGGAGGCCAGGACTTAGGGTTGGCATTCTTCCTGGTTAGGGCCACAATAGGAGCCACAATGGTGGAAAAATTAGGAATAAACTCTCGGTAGTAATTGGCAAATCCTAAGAAGCTTTGGATAGCCCGGAGTCCAGAAGGGCGTGGCCAATCTAAAACGGCTGACAATTTGTCTGAGTCCATTTGAAGTCCCTGGCCAGAGACTAGGTAACCTAGGAAGGGAAGAGATTGGCATTCAAAGAGACATTTCTCCATCTTGGCATATAGTTGATTTTCACGGAGTCTCTGAAGCACTAGGCGGACATGGCGACGGTGTTCTTCAAGACTAGGCGAAAAAATCAGGATGTCATCCAGGTAAACCCCAACACTGGTATATAACAAATCTCGAAATATTTCATTAACGAAGTCCTGGAAGACAGCAGGGGCGTTGCAGAGCCCAAAGGGCATAACGAGATATTCAAAATGTCCGTCTCTGGTATTAAATGCGGTTTTCCACTCATCCCCTTCTCTGATGCGAATGAGATTATATGCGCCTCTTAAGTTCAATTTAGTGAAGATGTTAGCGCCACGAAGGCAGTCAAAGAGTTCCGAGATAAGAGGCAGGGGATAGCGGTTTTTGATAGTACCGTATTTATCGGCGTATAACACACACTTTTTAGGCTAAAATTTTTAGCCTAAAGTCTGTGTGCGTGTTATATGCCGATACACCCCCAGGAAAGGCAGGGGGAGAGAGGCCGTCACTGCCCGCTTCTCTCCCCTGCCTTTCCTGGGGTCTAGAGCGCTGCTGTCGGCCCTTTTCACCCCCTGGTTATCGGCGCCGCTGCCCGTTCTGTCCCCCTGACTATCGGTGCCGGCGCCGATAGCCAGGGGGAGAGAAGCGGCGCCGACAGCCAGGGGGAGAGAAGGGGCAGCGGCACCCATTGCCGGCGCCGCTGCCCCGTTGCCTCCCCCCATCCCCGGTGGCATAATTACCTGAGTCGGGTCCGCGCTGCTCCAGGCCTCCGTCGTGCGTCCCCGGCGTCGTTACTATGTGCTGAACGGCGTGGCGCATGACGTCAGAGCGCCGCGCCGTGCATAGCAACGATGCTGGGGACGCACGACGGAGGCCTGGAGCAGCGCGAACCCGACTCAGGTAATTATGCCACCGGGGATGGGGGGAGGCAACGGGGCAGCGGCGCTGCCCCTTCTCTCCCCCTGACTGTCGGCGCCGCTTATAACCAGGGGGTGAAAAGGGCCGACAGCAGCTCTCTAGACCCCAGGAAAGGCAGGGGGAGAGAAGCGGGCAGCGACGGCCTCTCTCCCCCTGCCTTTCCTGGGGGTATATCGGGGTATACACGCGCACACACGCACCCTCATTTTATCATGGATATTTGGGTAAAAAACTTTTTTTACCCAAATATCCTTGGTAAAATGAGGGTGCGTGTTATAGGCCGGTGCGTGGTATACCCCGATAAATACGGTAATTTTATTTAAACCGCGATAGTCAATACACGGCCGTAAGGTACCGTCTTTTTTAGAAATAAAGAAGAACCCCGCTCTGGCAGGGGATGAGGACTTGCAAATGAATCCCCTCTTTAAATTTTCCTGGATGTAATCTGACATGGCTTGGGTCTCAGGAGCGGATAGAGGATAGATCCTGCCCCGGGGTGGAGTAGTACCAGGAAGAAGGTCAATAGGGCAGTCATAAGGCCTATGAGGTGGCAAAGTCTCTGCTTGTTTTTTGCAAAAAACATCAGCATAGTCCTGGTAGGCCTTGGGAAGACCTGGTATAGGAGGAGCCACAGGAATTTGACTGACGGAGCCGGGAGCAGACGTGAGGCATTTTTTGAGGCAAGAAGAACCCCAGCTCTTGATCTCCCCAGTGGTCCAGTCAAGGGTAGGGGAATGACGTTGGAGCCAAGGCAAGCCGAGGAGAATTTCAGAAGTGCAGTTGGGTAGGACCAGAAATTTTTTCGTGATGAAGTCCAATGCACATTAACAGGGGTTCAGTGCGGTAACGCACAGTGCAGTCCAATTTTTCTCCCTTAACTGAAGAGATGTAGAGTGGTCTGACGAGACTGGTCACTGGAATGTTGAACCTATAAATGAAAGAGGCCAAAATAAAATTTCCTGCAGAGCCTGAATCCAAGAAGGCCACAGCTGAGAAGGAGCAGAAGTTAGCAGAAGAAGAAATCCGCACAGGCACAGTAAGACATGGAGAAGCAGAGTTCACACCTAGTGCTCTCTCACCTTTGTGCGGATTCGGAGTGCGTCTTTCCTGACGCGGAGGACGGATAGGACAATCCTTCAGGAAGTGTTCGGTACTAGCACAGTACAGGCATAGATTCTCATTGCGGCGGTGAGTCCTCTCTTGTAGGGTCAGGCGGGACCGGTCTACTTGCATAGCCTTCACGGCAGAAGGCACAGGTACAGATTGCAGTGGACTTGAGAAGAGAGGAGCCGGGGAGAGAAATCGCCTGGTGCGAACAAAGTCCATATCCTGACGGAGCTCCTGGCATCTTTCGGAAAAACGCATGTCAATGCGGGTGGCCAAATGGATAAGTTCATGCAGGTAAGCAGGAATTTCTCGTGCGGCCAGTACATCCTTGATGTTGCTGGATAGGCCTTTCTTGAAGGTCGCGCAGAGGGCCTCATTATTCCAGGATAATTCAGAAGCGAGAGTACGAAATTGGATGGCGTATTCGCCCACAGAAGAATTTCCCTGGACAAGGTTCAACAAAGCAGTCTCGGCAGAAGAGGCTCGGGCTGGTTCCCTGAAGACACTACGAACCTCAGCGAAGAAGGACTGGACAGTGGCAATGACAGGATCATTGCAGTCCCAGAGCGGTGTGGCCCATGACAAGGCCTTCCCAGACAGGAGACTAACCACGAAAGCCACCTTAGACCGTTCTGTGGGAAATTGGTCCGACATCATCTCCAAGTGCAGGGAACATTGAGAGAGAAAACCACGGCATTGTTTAGAGTCCCCATCAAATTTGTCCGGCAGAGACAAACGGAGGCTGGAAGCGGCCACTCGCTGCGGAGGAGGTGCAGGAGCTGGTGGAGGAGATGGTTGCTGAAGCTGTGGCAAAAGTTGTTGCAGCATAACTGTCAGTTGTGACAGCTGATGTCCTTGTTGTGCTATCTGTTGGGACTGCTGGGCGACCACCGTGGCAAGGTCAGCGACAACTGGCAGCGGGACCTCAGCGGGACCCATGGCCGGATCTACTGTCAGGATCCGGGTACTGTGAGGATACTGGTGGTGGATCCTCTGTGTCAGTGGGGTGATGACGTGGGCCTTACCAGGGGAACGGAGTCTAAGGGGTTACTGGTTTTCACCAGAGCCCACCGCAAAGCGGGATGGACTTGCTGCAGCAGGTAACCCCCAGGTCGTTCCACCCGATAGCGACTCAACCCCAACTGACGGCTGAGATAGGCGCGGTACAAGGGATTAGGCAAGAGCAAGGTCGGACGTAGCAGTAGGTCAGGGCAGGCAGCAAGGATCGTAGTCAGGGGCAACGGCAGAAGGTCTGGAACACTGGCTTGGGACATACAAGGAACGCTTTCACTGGCACAAGGGCAACAAGATCCGGCGATGCTGGGAAGGGGAAGTGAGGTAATATAGGCTAGGGCACAGGTGTATGAACTAATTGGGACAGGCGCCAATCAGAGGCGCACTGGCCCTTTAAATCGCAGAGTGCCGGCGCGCACACGACCTAGGGAGCGGGGCCGCGCGCGCCGGGACTGTACAGACTGAGGACCGGTTGGGTAAGGAGACTGGGATGCGAGCCGCGAGCGGGCGCATCCCGCTTCGCGGGTCGCATCACCGCCAATGATAATAATGCAGCGCTCCCGTTCAGTGGGTCTGACCGGGGCGCTGCAACAAGGTGAACGCCGTGAACGCTCTGGGGAGGAGCGGGGACCCGGAGCGCTCGGCGTAACAACTGCCCATACCCTACACCCCCCAAGCTACCACAAATATATAGCTGCATTCCGGGGGGCAAGATATATAGATGCGCTGAGGGGGGTGTGATGACTCGCTCTTGCAGTGAGGTGCGGTTAGCAGTATAGATGTAAGGAGACAGCGTTTTAAACCAAAGTCCAGTGTTTTATTCACATTTGAGCACACAGCAAAACATTCTTTAATGCGGAACAAAGGAAAGACACAACAAAGTCCACCTGTATTTCCTTAGGTGTTTGTTCATACCTGCGTTCACACCTGCGTTCACGCCACACAGCGACAGCACGTCTTTTCCAGGCCCCAGCAAGGCTGTCCAGCAGCTCCCTCTCTTGGAGCTATCACGGGGAAACTCCATACACAGCCCTCCTGGCGCTGTGTGCTACAACTCCACACACAGTCCTCCTGGCCCGGTGTGCTAGAACTAGCAAGTCTCAATCCACTTCCATTCCAATCCCCTTCCATTCCACATGCAGCTGGGGAGGCAGCCCAGCTTTGAGGCCAACAAAAAGCCCAGTCTGGATTGTGGGAAATGACCCCCACTCTGAACTTGGCCTTCCAGCCATACTACGGGCACAGATACTGGAAAATATCTACACTTGCCTCACCAAGGCCAGGAACCTTGGTGACACACACAGTCCATCAATGATCACATCTTTCACCTTATTACAGGGGCCATACATATTGCGATATATGTCTGACCCCCTGTAGCGCATCTATATATCTTGCCCCCCACAGCACAGCTATATATTTACCCTCACCGCAGCACCACTATATATTCGGCCCCCTGCAGATATACCCGCTGAACAGCAGTAGGGAGTGAAAAGGATCAGCAGCACTCATCTGGCCAGCCAGGGAACGCAGTGCAATGTGTGGAAGCTTGGGGGTGTAGGGTATATGGGGTGTAGCTGTGCGGGAACTAAAGGGTGCTTGTTTAACCCTACTCATGACACCAGGGTGAGGGTTTTCTCTGTATGCTTGTCCTACCGCCACCCATCCCAAGAGTGATAGGGAGATAGTAAATAAATGATTGTCCACAACCGGAGATTTTCAGAAAACTGTCGGAACTTTTACTGCAGCTTTTATGCAGACTTAAACAGGAACAGTCCATTTAACAGAGTCTATCTGAAGTTTGACAGCCGGTTGGGACCTCGTGAGTTTGTAGAGCTTAGGAGATTTGTATGTGCTGTTCCACTGGATTTAGGGGATTGATATTAGGTCCAGTAGTCACGCTAGCTTTAGCGGGGAATGATATTTAAACTCACGGTTTCGCAAGTTGCGGAATTTTCAGGCTTCAGGCCTGGTCTTGTCTTTGTAAGTTGCATGGATCCACTCTCTCTCTCTGCTATTCTGGAACCCAAGAGATATGCTGCTTGCTTTGCAGCTCAGGAGCAAGAGAGCGAGGATTGGCTGGAAGCTCCCTTATATGGGCAGGGGCTGGCCTTAAGCTAATTGGTCCATACCATATGTCAATTCTCCTTACAAAGGATTATGGTCTGACATGTGACTATACCATGTGACCTCAGAAGGTCCTTAAGCATAACCTAAAGAAGTAACATTAGTCATGTGACCTAAGATCCTGCGACACTATATAGACAATTAAATATATAATTACTTATACATGTTAACATCATAAAATTAAAGAAGGGAGAAGTGACTAGGGGTTATCCCACCAGGAGTATGCTACTGGAACGAAGTTACTCTGACTTTGGGGACCACCATACAAGGTACGCTATACCATACCGTACCGGGACACCGCCAATGCCGCCCACTTCCCTGGCTGGCCAGCTCAATGTTAAATCACTTATCTGAACTGACTGACTAAACAAAAAAAAAATGGGAGCCCTGAATGACCAATACTGAGTGGCCATTCAGGACTCTCGGCAGGGTTTTTGAAGTCAGTGCGGATAGGGGATTTAACATTGAGCCGGCTAGCCAGATGTGCTGCTGTTCATTTTCACTCCCCGCTGCTGTTCAGCGGGGATAGCTGCAGGGGCAAATATATAGCTGCCCTGCGGCTGGCAAATATATAGCGCTGTGGGGAGGCAAAATATATAGCGCTGTGGGGGCAATGTATATAGCGCTGTGGGGGCAAGATATATACATGCGCTCTGGGGGCCAAGATATATAGATGTGCTGCAGGGGGCCAGTCATATAGCGCTATATGTCTGGCCCCCTGCAGAGCATTATATATGTTTCCCCCAGCAATGCTATACATGTTGTCCCTCACAGCACTATATATCTTGCACCCCGAAGCTATCCCCACTGAACAGCACACATCTGGCAGGCCAGGGAATGTAGTACAATGCCGCATGCTTCCTCGGGCGACTGCCTGAATGTTAAATCACCTATCTGGACTCACTGACTTTAAAAAACCCACCAGGAGCCCTGAATAACCACTTGGTACCGGCCATTTAGAGCTCCCATCGGGGGGATTTGAAAATGACAGTAATAAAGACAGTATATACATAGCAGGGGAGCGGAGCATGCTGCCCGCTCCCCTGGTTAATAGCTTTTGATCGCATCGGGTCGCATCAAGTGAGACCCAGTGAGATCAATCCCTTAGCCCCTGTACTACTACCCCCAACATGGAACAGACTATGTTCCATGATGGGGGTAGTAGTACAAGCATTACTATAGTCTCTCCAGCCGGCCGCAGATTCCCGCAGCCGGGGAACTATTACTCCCCCAGCACTGCTGGAGTCCGCTACTTTCACCTCTTCTGAGCATGCTCAGTAGTAATAACGGTTCAAAAACAGATTTTAAAAACCAGGTGCAAATGGATGACATTAAAGGCTCATCCATTTACCATAGACTTCAGTGTTCAATTTAAAGAACCCGTTTTAAACCATTTTTTAAACGGAGAAAAAAAAATACTGCATGCAACGTCTTTTCACCATGTAGAAAAAAAAAACGGAATAGGAAGCAAACGGGTTACAAGGGACTTTAAAAAAATCCCATTGACATCAATGGGATCCTTTTGCAGCCATTTGCATCCCATTTGCAAAAGTATCAAATGGATTTAAGAATGGGCATGAATTAACGGGGACAGACATTGATATGAAGGAGCCCTTACAACTGCTCTGAGCTGTGGGCTTTTCCAGAGCTCAAATCCACCACATGTGGAAACATTAGTAAATGCGTTGAGTATTTTCTAAATGCCCCTTTTTCAGCAGACACACCCCTTTCCCTGATTCCCACATGCCTTTTTGTTTTTTTTGAGGAAAATTTTAAGGGTTTTGAGAAGCCTTGTTTTTTTTTGGGCTGCAGACTGTCACAATTTTTGTTGCACACCATCTGCAACACAAATTTGGGCACAAAACCTGAGAAAAAGTAAAGAAAATGAGGGCCAATGAATTTGTTCTTTAACTCCTACAATTTTTTTGACTCATTTCATTTTTTATGGCCAATTTTTATTTCAGAAAAAAGGGCACAGCGGTGGGTACAACATATGTACCAAACTATACAAATTTATTTTTAGGGAGGGTAATATTGTTTTTTCTGACACATTTTCTCAGTACATCAGTCATTTTGTCTTGTTTTTTTTTTTTTTTTTTTTGGGATGACACTGTCACTTTTGGGATAACAATGTTGAGGTAGCCTCAACATGATAGGCATGCATTTTACCACAGAGATGCATGATAATACACAACATTTTCTTAATTTATGAATAACTCTGGATTCTAGTGGCATAGTCCAAATGACTGAGATTTTCCTTAAGCCAACCTCCACTAATAGTTTTCAAGAGTGGATGAGCTATCGTCAAGTGCCCTTCAACAAAGAGATTTGAACAGGAAATATTTACGAGCCTGATGCAATTTTTCCGAATGAAACACATTCCAACGAGAATGTTTCATCATTTTTTTTCATAGAGAAGTTATCCCCAAAAGTATTACATAGGGCCCAGAGGCAGACTGCCAACACTTGGGGCCTCTGGACCAAAAAAAGCAAGGGCCACCTGCGATGCTCTGCCACTGGTCACACTTCTGTCCCTATTCCCCCCAAATCCCTCCACGACCCCTACACAAAAAATAAACTAAATTTTATATATAAGAAACACTTAAACGTAGGTAAAATAGTTTTCCTTGACCAATAATACCAGTATACATGGAGTAAATATATACCACCACACAACTTCTGGATAATACTGCCATACTGTACTAAATAAAACCACTATGCACAGACCAGTATACTATACAGGATCTTTATACTATATAAGTGATTATATACAGGACCATATAGTGGTAGACACCAACTGTACAGAGATTTGTATACAATATAAGTGATTATATACAGGAACATATGGCAGTAGATATCAGCTGTACACAGTATCTGTACACCATATCAGTGATTACAGTTACATAAAGCCCTCCTTGGTGTACTTCACAGTAAAAGGGCAGGTAGGTAGGTAGCCTGGTTAATAGGTAACTAGGTAGGTAGATCAGAAATCCAGATGTGTAGGTAGATGACTAGCTAGGTACTTAGGCAGCCATGTATGAAGGCCGGTATTTACAAAGTTAGGTAGCCAGGTATGTAGGTAGGTAGCAAGATATGTATGTAGGTAGTTAGGCAGCCAGGTATGTAGGTAGTTAGATAGCCAGGTACATAAGTAAGTAGTTAGGCATCCAGGCATTAAATGGGTACTCCCCTGGAAAACATTTTTGTTGTTAATCAACTGTTACCAGAAACAGATTTGTAAATTACTTCTATTTCAAAATCTTAATCCTTCCAGTACTTATCAGCTGTTGTATCCTCCACAGGAAGTTATTTTCTTTTTGAATTTCCTTTCTGTCTGACCACAGTGATTTCTGCTGACACCTCTGTCCATTTTAGGAACTGTCCAAAGCAGGAGCAAATCCTCATAGCAAACCTATCCTGCTCTGGACAGTTCCTAAAAATGGACATATGTGTTAGCAGAGAGCACTGTGGTCAGACAGAAAGGAAATTCAAAAAGAAAAAAAACATACAGCAGCTAATGAGTACTGGAAGGGTTAAGATTTTTACTAATCTGTTTAAATTTCTGGCACCTGTTGATTAAATTTTTTTTTCCAGTGGAGTACCCCTTTAAGTTAGGAAGCCAGGTAGTTAGTCAAGTATGTACCCAGCACTCCACTCAACCCAGTGACAGATCTAGAGTCTAGTGTCGGGAGGGGCACTATCAGAGTATTTTATGTTAGCGGACAGAAAATAAGGTGTTGCTTACGGAAGTTACAGGTAGGTACTGTAATGTCCCCAAGAGGTAGTGGCCCCTAGTAGATCATGCCCACAAGTAGTTAATGTTCCCCAGGTAGGTAGTTATGCCCCCTGTGGGTAAATCCCCCATATAGGGGTCCCCCACAGTAGGTGTAGGCAGCAGGATCCCCCCCACAGTAGGTGTAGGCAGTGGGGTCCCCCCACAGTAGGTGTAGGCAGCGGGGTCCCCCCACAGTAGGTATAGGCAGCGGGGTCCCCCCTACAGTAGGTGTAGGCAGCGGGGTCCTCTCCACAGTAGGTGTCGGCAGCATAGTTTCTCCCTCCCCCCAATCCCAGATTGAAAAAATAAATAAATAAAATGATGCTCACCTGTATGTGTCCCACGCAGCGATCTTCTCCATAGCGCAGCAGGGGCCCGAGTATTTCTTCCTCCACAGTGCAGGTGCCGATAAGTGTTGTCATCGGCATCTGCACTGCGCTGCGTGGTGGCAGAGTCAGGGCTCACACAGAGGGGATGCCTTCTCCTTTATGTGCGTGTACCGCACATACAGGAGAAGGCAGCACTGTCTGCTGGGGATCCGGGACAAGTGTCCTTTACCCGGTCGGGCCCTCGGACAATGTCAGTCCTCCCCTGATAGGGCCTGTGCCAGAGCAAATTCATCCCTTAGACAAAAATTGCTATGGTAGGGCCAGGCTTTATCAATCGAGCGCAGAACACACAAATCAATGGGATTGTATGTAATCCTATTGATCTGTATGAGGAATTAAATGATTCCTCCTAAAAGTCCCCTAAGGGGACTAAAAGTGTAAAAAAAAAAAGTTTAAAAAAAGTTTAAAAACATACACATCAACTCCTTCCTTATTAAAAGTAAAAATCACTCCCCTTTTCCCAAATTCCATATATAAAATATATAACCATAAAAAAATAAACATATATGGTATCGCCAAGTATGTAAATGTCCGAACTATAAAAATATATCGTAAAATTAAACCGCACGGTCAATGGTGTACGCGCAAAAAAATTCCAAAGTCCAAAATAGCGTATTTTTTGGTCACTTTTCATACCATTAAAAAAGGAATAAAAAGCGATCAAAATGTTTGATATAAACAAAAATGGTGCTGATTAAAACTTCAGATCACGGTACAAAAAATGAGCCCTCATACCGTCCCGTACACGGAAAAATAAAAAAGTTGTAGGGGTCAGAAAAGGACAATTCAATTTTTTAAGTATTAATTTTCCTGCATTTAGTTATGATTTTTTTTCCAGAAGTACGACAAAATCAAACCTATATAAGTAGGGGATCATTTTAATTGTATGGACCTACAGAATAAAGATAAAGTGTCATTTTTACCGAAAAATGTACGGCGTAGAAACGGAAGCCCCCAAAATTTACAAAATGGTGTTTTTTCTTAAATGTTGTCACGCAATGATTTTTTTACCATTTCGCCGTAGATTTTTGTGTAAAACGACTGATGTCATTACAAAGTAGAATTGGTGACGCAAAAAAATAAGCCATAATATGGATTTTTAGGTGCAAAATTAAAAGGGTTATGATTTTTAAAAGGTAAGGAGGAAAAAACGAAAGTGCAAAAACTGAAAAACGCTTGGTCCTTAAGGGGTTAATCCCTTCCCCACCCATTACATACATGTACATCGTGGGTTGGGTGGGCGGACATGACGCGGCCCTCGGGTTGGGTCCGCGTCATAACCAGACATCTTTCAGCAGCAGACATCTGCCGGTAATGAAGGACATCGGAGATTGCTCCATCATTTAACTCGTGAAATAACATGATCTATACAGATCATGTCATTTAAACATTAAATGCTGCTATTCCCTGGTGTCTAGTGGTCCCATAGCCTCCCCCTAGGAAAGCCCAAGGCCTTACCTTGTCCTCAGCATCTTCAGACCCGCTGACCGGGAGCGCTGCACTGTTACTGCCGGCGGGGATGCAATCCGCGTAGCGGGACGCGCCCGCCCGCTGGTCGCATCCCAATCGTCTCACCTGTCCCGTTCCCAGGCTGTTATGTCCCGACACGCGCGGCCCTGCTCTCTAGGGCGCGCGCGCGCCGGATCTCTGAAATTTAAAGGGCCAGTGCACCACTAATAAGTGCCTGGCCCAATCAGTTGTATCACTCCCATTCCTTATAAAAACCCACTTCCCCTTCCTGTCCTTGCCGGATCTTGTTGCCCTGGTGCCCTGAGAAAGCGTTTTGTGTATCCCAAGCCTGTGTATCCAGACCCTTGCCGTTGCCCCTGACTACGAACCATTGCTGCCTGCCCGGACCTTCTGCTACGTCCGACCTTGCTCTTGCCTTGTCCCTGTGTACCGCGCCTATCTCAGCTGTCAGTGGGGTTGAGTCGCTATTGAGTGGAACGACCTGGGGGTTACCTGCCGCTGCAAGTCCATCCCGCTTTGCGGCGGGCTCTGGTGAAAACCAGTAACCCCTTAGATACCGTTCCCCTGGTACGGCCCACGCCATCACCTCACTGACACAGAGGATCCACCTCCAGTGTCCTCTCTGCATACCAGTCCGGATCCTGACAGACCACCTCCAGTGTCCTCTCTGCATACCAGTCCGGATCCTGACAGTAGATCCGGCCATGGATCCCGTTGAGGTCCCGCTGCCTAGTGTCGCTTACCTAACCACCGTGGTCGCCCAGCAATCACAGCAGATCGCGCAACAAGGACAGCAGCTGACTCAACTGACCGTTATGCTGCAACAGCTTCTGCCGCAACTACAGCAACCATCTCCTCCGCCAGCTCCTGCATCTCCTCCGCAGCGAGTGGCTGCTCCCAGTTTCCGCCTGTCTCTTCCACACAAGTTTGATGGGGACTCTAAACAGTGCCGTGGATTCCTGTACCAGTGTTCCCTACATCTGGAGATGATGTCGGTCCAATTCCCTACTGAACGGTCTAAGGTGGCTTTCGTGGTCAGTCTCCTGTCTGGAAAGGCCTTGTCATGGGCCACACCGCTTTGGGACCGCAACGATCCCTCCACCACTGCTATCCAGTCCTTCTCCTCTGAAGTACGTAGTGTTTTTGAGGAGCCAGCACGGGCTTCCTCAGCCAAGACTGCTTTGCTGAACCTTGTCCAAGGGAGTTCTTCTGTGGGTGAACTTGTGGGTCTTCTCTGCATACCAGTCCGGATCCTGACACTCATCCATAACTCAATCATCTGCCTTCCATGAGCAAAGAGTGTGTTTATTTCCCCTATGATGTAGCTGTATGATAACTTGTCTTTTATTAGAGTTTTACTACTTTTTCTACTGTTTTGTATTTATTCTGTGTTATATCTGATTGACTTGCATTCATTTTAGGTAGAGAATAGAAAAAAATAGGAATATCATCATTGTTAAATTTGATACCTTACATAGTCCATAAGGTTGAAAAAAGACCAGAATCCATCAAGTTCAACCCATATCTCTATTGCTGTATAAATAACACGTTAACTTTATTATAGAGATCGACTGTTCCCTTTGATCCCAGCCATAGCTGTGGAAGCTTAGCTGTCAACTACAGCCAGACTCCTGTGGTGATCACTTCTGTTCTTGTACAATCACCAGGAATTTCTATTACACCTATTGCTGTGGGATGGGCTTTTAAACTGATACATACTGACTAAGTAATAGATCATTTCAGTAAAACAAACAAACAAACAAAAAGGTATAAGGTGTAGTTACAATAAATATGTAGTATTTTCTTTCAGTGCATACTACGTTAAATATTTTCTGTATTGACATGGTGCTATGTAATGCTGTGTAAAAGCATCCTATATCTTGTGTAAAATCTAAACTGTGTACAAATATGTACGCAGAGTGTATAGCAGGGCAATGTCTGATGTAATGCAATTAATGCCCAGCAAGAGAACCTGTAACGCGATCATAATTTAATGCACCGTACAAATAAAGTACTTTGCTAATTGTTATTTGAGTTTTGTCTGTACCACTTTTCAAGGTTATTTTTTGCATATATTAAATGTGAGAGTTACACTGTTGAATACAAGTCCAGCTAATTATTCACAATTGTACCGCAATATGTTCAATAACCTTGGGTATTATCTGCACTGTGCTTCAAATTATGAGGCTTAGATCTCAAGAGGACACTTAAAATGGTCAAGGTTGCTAGAAAAACAAATGAATCACTTTGCTTCTTTATATTTAGGCAAATGTTTTACATGTTTCATATTAATGTAACCCAAATTGCTAATCCCTGAGTTTACCTTAAAGGGCTTGTCCAATGATGGAACCTATTTTTAACCGACTAATAAATTAACAGATATTGATAAATAAAGTTATTTTACTACATTTATGTGGTCTTTTGCTTTAGATGCAAACTGTCTGCTCTGTCTTCAGCCCAAACGTCCTGTCTGGTAAACATCCTGTAACAGACATCTTGTTCCTGTGTACAGGACGCTATAGCCGGGAATTCAGCCTCTCTCCCTCCCACTACACCTTCTTGCCTATAACCCCTCCCACATAGTATTAAGGAGATATAGTTGGCTGAATTCATGGCTAGAGTATAAAATATATATATATATAAATAAATAAATATATATATATGTATACACATATATATATATATATATATATATATATATATACATATACAGTGGTCCCTCAACATACCATGGTAATTCGTTCCAAACGACCCATCGTTTGTCGAATCCATCGTATGATGAGGGATCCGTGCAATGTAAAGTATAGGAAGCTGTACTCACCTGTCCCCGTCGCTCCGGACCAGGTCCTCACTGCTCCCGATGCTGTCCCAGGGGCTCCCGATGCTGTCCCGCTGCTCCGGTGTCTTCTTCGCAATCCTCCGGCTTCTTCCGCATCTTCTGCAGGGTCCGGGCCTCGCTTTCTGGTGACATTATTACGCTGCTGCGCCGGCGCGGCGTGCATAGTGACGTAATAACGACGCTGGAAAGCGAGGCCCGGACCCTGGAGAAGATGTGCAAGACACCGGAGGATCGCGAAGTGGACCCGGAGCAGCGGGAATAGGTGAACGAACCTGCCAGGGATGCTTAAACTGCTATCCGACAGCAGCTTAAGCATTTTGCGCTGTCGGATAGCAGTTAATGCGATGGCCCCGACATATAAAAGCATTGTATGTCGATGCTGACATCGACATGCGATGGCCTCTGAAAGGCCATCATATATCGATTTTATCATATGTCGGGGCCATCGTAGGTCGGGGGGTTACTGTATATATATAGTGAGAAGGTGAAGGGCATTGTAATTGATGGTCTGTATGTGTCACCAAGGTTCCTGGCCTTGGTGAAGTGAGAGACGATAATTGTCCAGTGTCTGTACTGCGATGAAGACTGACACTGTTGCTGTAGTATGTCTGGAATGCCAATCCGGGACAGCTCTTACTGGGAATGGTCAAGTGTTGGGTGGGGGCCATTCCCCATAATCCAGGCCGCCTTTTGTTGGCCTTAAAGGCAGCCTGCTTCACCAGCTTAGGGGGATTTGCATGTTGCAGCTCATACTGCCAGAGAGCTGAGTTTTGAGATCTCCCTTGTGGAGTGTGGAAGCTGGTGAGCAGACTACCTGGAGGCTTGGAAAAAACTTGCTTGATGCTGCATGGCATGGACTCAGGTGTGAACAAACACCTAAGGAACTCAGGTGGACTTTTGTTACTTTTTCTTTGATCTGCATTTAAGACTGTTTGACAAGTATAAATAAAACACTGAACTTTGATTTTAAAAGTCCTGTTTCCGTGCCTCTATACTGCAACCGCACCTGTCTGCAAGAGTCATCACAATATATATATATATATATATATATATATATATTTGTATATATATATATATATATATATATATATATATATATATATGTGGTGTCCCGGTACCGCATTCTATACGGTACCTGTATATAGGTCCCCATAGCCAGAGTCCCTAGGACGTCGGGGTCCTTCTTGTCTAGTCCGCCCCTTGTCACCTCTCATCTAGGAATTAGTAAATCTGACAGTTTATTCAGGATTTATATAAATATAATTGTACAAATGTATATAATTGGTTAATTACCTGTACGGAGCGTAGCAGGACCTGCGGGTCACGTGATCAGGTAAACTCTATGGTTTTTGCTTAAGGACCTTTGGAGGTCCCTATGACGCATTGCACCCATCATTCCTTGTAACGGTGAGTGACAGATATTCGAACCAATTAAAACGGCCCTGCCCATATAAGGGAGCGGCGGCCATTGCTCACTCTCTTTCCCTCGTGGACTGTTGTGAGAGAAGGATCTGCGCTGCTGTCATCAGTGAGTTTAGGCCTGAGCCTTGCGGCAACGGCTGATCGTTACAAAACCGTGAGTGTATCAATCCCTAAGCACTCTGCAAGATCACCGGACTGTATTAATCCCCTAAATCCGGATGGATCTTCGCTAATTACCCTGAATTCAGAGACTTATAGCAAAAGTCAAGATCCGCAACAACTGTCAGTCACTGAAGTGTATAGAGACTGTATTGATGAGACTGTTACTGTTCATTGAATGTACCGCAAGCCTTTAAGTAATGTTTATCCAAGTTCAAGTTCAGCTACCTTGTGGACCTTCAGTTATTGTTTGCATGCACCTATCGTTACAGGGAAGGGCGGCGATAGGCCTGAGAATTACCTCAGCATACTAGCCCTCAGCCTGGCGTAACAAACTATAAGGTTAACCTTAACTCCTGATATACTGAAGCAAAACCCTGACTACACTACCCCTACCCCAGAGGCCTACCACAAAGCCTTTTTGGCGTAGCACGAACAGGATTCGGGTGTGTGCCTACTATAGTCGCCACTAGTGAAAGTGTACTCTCCCCCAGAAAAAGAACTTTATTCATGTACTGTGACTTATTCTCCGGAATAAGGGGTTGCGCACATGGTGCTGTGTGGAGGAAGTGCGCATGTAAAGTAAGGGGGGAGGCGAACAGTACAGCGGAGCTACAAGCTGTGAAAGGAAGAACTGAAGTTAGCGCGGGCCTCCTTGCACACGTGATCCAGAGACCCCGCCCACCGAAGCCTAGTCTAGTGCCGGAAACCAACAAAGAGAGATAGTTCAGCGCGGAAAAAGGCAGCAAAAGAGTGCAACAACGGGTTGGAAGCTGTAAGGAGTCGGACAATTACGGGACTCAAAGACACCAGATTGCCGAATTGAAGTCCTACATAGAGTCACCTCAGCTGCCGATCAACGCACTCAAATTTCAATTAAAAGCTATTGAGTTTCAAGTCCCCGCTCTCAAATTTGAAATCTA
Organism: Hyla sarda; assembly: GCF_029499605.1. Taxonomy (NCBI): domain Eukaryota; kingdom Metazoa; phylum Chordata; class Amphibia; order Anura; family Hylidae; genus Hyla; species Hyla sarda. Next base: position 79,027,809 of record NC_079193.1, on the reverse strand, counting down.
CGCTCTCAAGTTCCAGATTAGAGAACAACTGCGTATCTCCTTGGGACCTCGGAATTCAAGATCTATTTAAAGGGCCAGCATACCAAATACAGAGATGTCAGAACCTGCCGCCCTACAGTCCCCATCTGAACAGCAAGGGGGCGATGCTCCAGTGGCCCCACCAATGGGGTCTCCACCCCAAGTCAGAAGGGTGTTGCCGCCTTCAACAACACTTTCTACCTCACAAAGACATGCCCTACCTGTGATTCCAGCAAGACCTCCCTCACAGTCCACCTCCAGTCTCTCCCTATGTGTTGGGAGCCCCTGTTGCTGCACCTGTCTTCTTGGGGAATCCTGTGCTTCCCACCTACAATGGTGACCCTTTTACATTGAGAGACTTTAAAGAAAAGTTCTACAGCCTCATCAACAGATACAGCTGCTTCTGGGACAGCTCCAGGGACCCGCCTTGGAAGAACTTCTCACCTGGCCGGCGGCTGATAAAGCCACAGTGGGATAGATTTTTGAAGGACTTTCTCAAGTGTTTGAATCTCCTTCTCCCTCGGAGGTAGGCCTCAGACTATATGAACGGCGTCAGAAGCCAGGTAAGACTCTCCGAGCATATGCAGTAGCTTTACAGAGCGCATTAGAGACGGTACAGAAGTTGGACGACATCACGCCTGATCAGAGCAATCGAGTACTGATGGACCGTTTTATGGAAGGGGCACTGAACAAATGGGACAAGGCCCAACTTAGGATGCTGGCTGTGCAAATTCCCGACATGGCTTTCCCAGCTTTTAAGAGACTAGCGGTTAAAGTGATAGAATCAGGACCTCAGACAGAGGGGGCTAGTGTTCCCACTACAGAATCTCCAGGGCCCTCGCCCCAGCCACTTGTCCCTTCTCAATCTGCCCCGCCAACACCTTCTTCTAGCCCTTGGACCTCTGACCTACAAGACATTAAACAGGACATTGAGCAGTTAGCCAAGGCCTTTAAAGAAATGGCGGTACGGCCAAACCCTTCTAGATCTGCAACCCCGCCTCCTAAGAAACCTGACCCCCGCCCTGCTGGTCCACCTAATACCCCTCCTCTGAGACCACCTGGAAGTCAGAGACCTGTCTGTAGTTATTGTAGCAAGAATGGACACTGGAAAAGCCAATGTTGGGCTTCAAACGGGCGTCCCCTGGGGTCGAGGATCGCACCCCAGGAGTAGCGGCTGAAGGTCCAGAATCAATCAGCGACAAGAAAGGACTGTCTATGTATGTAGCTTCTTGTCCTTATGCACAGGTGATAGTCGAAGGTATCCGATTACAAGCTCTGATAAATACGGGGTCTCAGGTGTCCACTATTCCGCAGGGGATTTTCTATAAGTATTGGGGCCCTGAAAAGTTGTGTGAACCTCAGGAAGCAGAGTTTAGAGTAATTGCGGGGAATGGGAAATCAGTACCCAGGCATGGCTACTGGGAACCCACGGTGCAGGTGGGAAAGCATGTGTTAGAAAGGCAGGGTGTGATTGTCACCAATGTTAGGGATGAAGGGGCAGCTGATTTCATCTTAGGCATGAATATTATGAGGCACTGTTTTGATGATATTGTCTGTGCACTGCCTGCATCTCTCCCTCACTTGTCACCCCCAGGCCGGCGAGCTGCCCAACACCACCTCAAAATCCTCCAAGCAGAACAGAAGTTCGTAAATCAACAAGGAGAAATCTGTCGAGTAAGGAATCAAGATATACGAGCCCTTAGTCTACAGCCACAGATGGCTTGGAACCCATCCTACTGGAAGATTGCCCCTTGGTGCGAGCTGCTAGAAGCCTGGTAACAGTACTTAATGGGAAAGTTCCGGTGAGACTTATTAATCTCTCTCAAGTTGCCGTTCGACTACCCAAGTATACCCCGGTGGCTACCCTGCACCATTTAGATGTCAGAGATGTGGTCTCAAAGTCACAAGTGGTTCAACGAGGACCTGACCAGAATCCTGCGGCACCTTGGTGGAGCCAACTACAAATAGGAGGCGAAGATACCCCCAAGGAACAGGTGGAAGGAGTCATCCAGGTAGCTAAGAAATATCAAGAAGCTTTCAGCAAGATCCCCGCAGACTTTGGCAGGACCACCATGATCAAACATAGGATTCTCACTGGGGACAGTCCACCCATTAAGGAGAGACATCGCCCTGTGGCTTCTGGGATGTATCAGACCATAAAGAAAATGCTCGTAGAGATGAAAGAAGCTGATGTCATCCATGAAAGCCAGAGTCCTTGGGCTGCACCTTTGGTCCTGGTGAAGAAAAAAGATGGGACTATCCGCTTCTGCGTGGACTACCAGAAGTTGAACGGCATAACTCATAAGGATGCCTATTCTCTCCCCCGTATTGAAGAATCCTTGACTGCATTGGGGTCTGCCGCCTACTTTACCACACTGGATCTGATGAGCGGTTACTGGCAGGTGCCAATGGCGGAAGAGGATCGAGAGAAGACTGCATTTGTGACCCCCATGGGTCTCTTCGAGTTCAAAAGTATGCCCTTTGGACTGTGCAATACACCGGCTACTTTCCAACGCTTAATGGTGTGATGCTTGGGGCATCTTAACTTCCAGAGTGTTCTGTTGTATTTAGATGACGTCATCGTCTATTCCCGGACATATCAGGAACACTTGGATCACCTGAAAGAAGTTTTCCAAGTCCTTATCCAATTTGGACTCAAGGTTAAACCTTCCAAATGTCACTTGCTAAAGTCACAAGTACACTATCTGGGACATGTCGTCAGTGCTCAAGGAGTCCAACCTGATCCAGACAAAGTGAGTGCTGTGAAAGAATGGCCTACACCCAGGACGGTACGGGACGTCCGAAGTTTCCTGGGATTTGCTGGTTATTACCGACGCTTCATCCCCCATTTTGCTCAAATTGCTGGACCCTTAACCGAGTTACTGAGAGGGACTGCCCGGGACAATTATAACGGGAGGCTCCCCATACAGTGGGCTGAAGAACAAGAAGATGCCTTTCGAGCCCTGAAGTACCTCCTCACGGAAACCCCCATTTTGGCGTATCCTGACTACAGCCTGCCGTTCCGAGGTGATTACATGAGGAGGAGGAGGTTTGTTACAGTGTGTCACCCCAGTAGTAAGGAGATTACATGAGGAGGAGGTTTGTTACAGTGTGTCACCCCAGTAGTAAGAAGATTACATGTGGAGGGGGTTTGTTACAATGTGTTTCACCCCAGTAGTAGCTGATTACTACTGGGGTGACACACTGTAACAAACCCCCTTCCCATGTAATCTCTTTACTACTGGTTTGACACACTGTAACAAACCCCCTTCCCATGTAAAGAGATTATATGAGGAGGGGGTTTGTTACAGTGTGTCACCCCAGCAGTAAGGAGATTATATGAGGAGGAGGTTTGTTACAGTGTGTCACCCCAGTAGTAAGGTAATTACACGAGGAGGAGGTTTGTTACAGTGTGTCAGCCCAGTAGTAGCTGATTACATGGGGAGGAGGTTTGTTACAGTGTGTCACCCCAGTAGTAAGGAGATTACATGAGGAGGGGGTTTGTTACAGTGTGTCATCCCAGTAGTAAGGAGATTACATGAGGAGGGGGTTTGTTACAGTGTGTCACCTCATAAGTAAGGTTATTACATGAGGAGGAGATTTGTTACAGTGTTTCACCCCAGTAGTACTTAGATTACATGAGGAGGAGGAGGTTTGTTACAGTGTGTCACCTCATAAGTAAGGTGATTACATGAGGAGGAGGTTTGTAACAGTGTGTCACCCTAGTAGTAAGGTAATTACACGAGGAGGAGGTTTGTTACAGTGTGTCACCCCAGTAATAAGAAGATTAAATGAGGAGGTTTATTACAGTGTGTCACCTCATAAGTAAGGTTATTACATGAGGAGGAGGTTTGTTACAGTGTTTCACCCCAGTAGTACTGAGATGACATGAGGAGGAGGAGGTTTGTTACAGTGTGTCACCTCATAAGTAAGGTGATTACATGAGGAGGAGGTTTGTAACAGTGTGTCACCCTAGTAGTAAGGTAATTACACGAGGAGGTTTGTTACAGTGTGTCAGCCCAGTAGTAAGGTGATTAAACGAGGAGGAGGTTTGTTACAGTGTTTCACCCCAGTAGTACTGAGATTACATGAGGAGGAGGTTTGTTACAGTGTGTCACCCCAGTAGTAAGGAGATTACATGAGGAGGAGGTCTGTTGCAGTGTGTAACCCCAGTAGTAAGGAGATTATATGATGAGGAGGTTTGTTACAGTATGTCACCCCAGCAGTAAGGAGATTATATGAGGAAGAGGTTTGTTACGGTGTGTCACCCCAGAAGTAAGGAGATTACATGAGGAGGGGATTTGTTACAGTGTGTCACCTCATAAGTAAGGTGATTACATGAGGAGGAGGTTTGTTACAGTGTGTCGCCCCAGTAGTAAGGAGATTACATGAGGAGGAGGTTTGTTACAGTGTGTCACCCCAGTAGTAAGTAGATTACATGTGGAGTTTTTTTTTTTTTTTTTACAATGTGTGACCCCGGTAGTAGCTGATTACTACTGGTGTGAGACACTGTAACAAACCCCCTTCCTATGTAATCTCTTTACTACTGGTTTGACACACTGTAACAAACCCCCTTCCCATGTTTAGTAAGGTTTGTTACGGTGTGTCACCCCAGAAGTAAGGAGATTACATGAGGAGGGGATTTGTTACAGTGTGTCACCTCATAAGTAAGGTGATTACATGAGGAGGAGGTTTGTTACAGTGTGTCACCCCAGTAGTAAGGAGATTACATGTGGAGGGGGTTTGTTACAATGTGTTTCACCCCAGTGTAATCTCTTTACTACTGGTTTGACACACTGTAACAAACCCCCTTCCCATGTAAAGAGATTACATGAGGAGGGGGTTTGTTACAGTGTGTCACCCCAGCAGTAAGGAGATTATATGAGGAGGAGGTTTGTTACAGTGTGTCACCCCAGACGTAAGGAGATTACATGAGGAGGGGTTTTGTTACAGTGTGTCACCCCAGTAGTAATTAGAATATATGAGGAGGAGGTTTGTTACAGTGTGTCACCTCATAAGTAAGGTTATTACATGAGGAGGAGGTTTGTTACAGTGTTTAACCCCAGTAGTACTGAGATTACATGAGGAGGTTTGTTACAGTGTTTCACCCCAGTAGTACTGAGTAGTGTTGAGCGGCATAGGCCATATTCGAATTCGCGAATATTCGCGAATATATGGACGAATATTCGTCATATATTCGCGGATATTCGCATATTCGTTATATTCTCGGTTTCTTTTCGCATATGCGAACATTCACACATACGAAAATTAACATATGTGCATATTAACATATACAAAATTCGCATATGCGTAAATTCGTATATGCGAAAATTAACATATGCGAATATTAACATGCAAAATTAGCACATGCGAAAATGCGCACATGCGGAAATGCGCATATGCGAATCTTCGTATATGCGAATTTCCGCACGCCAGTCTCACACAGTAGTATTAGAGCCTTCTTTACACCACACAAGCTGGAAGCAGAGAGGGGTGATCACTGTGATGTGTACTGTGAAATAAAAAAAAATAAAAAAAAAAACGAATATTTGTAATTACGAATATATAGCGCTATATTCGCGAAATTCGCGAATTCGCGAATATGCGATATTCGCGAATAATATTCGAATTGCGAATATTCGTGAGCAACACTAGTACTGAGATTACATGAGGAGGTTTGTTACAGTGTATCACTTGTGGATGTTCGCATGTGAGTATATTCGCGAGAGTGTAAATGCGCATATGTGAATATATTTACTTCGCAAGTGCAAATATTCACATATGCGCATAAAGTAGCATGCGAATGTTCACGTTTGTGAGTACAAACATACGAATATTTATATAGGGGGTAATATATAAACCCATGCGAATATTCACACATTCACCTAAGATTACAAGAGGAGATTACATGAGGAGGGGTTTTGTTACAGTGTGTCACCCCAGTTGTAATTAGAATATATGAGGAGGAGGTTTGTTACAGTGTGTCACCTCATAAGTAAGGTTATTACATGAGGAGGAGGTTTGTTACAGTGTGTCACCCCAGTAGTAGCTGATTACATGGGGAGGAGGTTTGTTACAGTGTGTCACCCCAGTAGTAAGGAGATTACATTAGGAGGGGGTTTGTTACAGTGTGTCATCCCAGTAGTAAGGAGATTACATGAGGAGGGGGTTTGTTACAGTGTGTCCCCCTCATAAGTAAGGTGATTACATGAGGAGGAGGTTTGTAACAGTGTGTCACCCTAGTAGTAAGGTAATTACACAAAGAGGAGGTTTGTTACAGTGTGTCAGCCCAGTAGTAAGGTGATTACACGAGGAGGAGTTTTTTTTTTACAGTGTGTCACCCCTGTAGTAAAGAGGTTACGTGAGGTGGGGGTTTGTTACAGTGTGTCACCCCAGTAGTAAGGAGATTACATGAGGAAGAGGTCTGTTGCAGTGTTTAACCCCAGTAGTAAGGAGATTATATGATGAGGAGGTTTGTTACAGTGTATCACCCCAGCAGTAAGGAGATTATATGAGGAAGAGGTTTGTTACGGTGTGTCACCCCAGAAGTAAGGAGATTACATGAGGAGGGGATTTGTTACAGTGTGTCACCTCATAAGTAAGGTGATTACATGAGGAGGAAGTTTGTTACAGTGTGTCACCCCACTAGTAAGGAGATTACATGAGGAGGAGGTTTGTTACAATGTGTCACCCCAGTAGTAAGGAGATTACATGTGGAGGGGGTTTGTTACAATATGTGACCCCAGTAGTAGCTGATTACTACTGGGGTGACACACTGTAACAAACCCCCTTCCCATGTAATCTCTTTACTACTGGTTTGACACACTGTAACAAACCCCCTTCCCATGTTTAGTAAGGTTTGTTACGGTGTGTCACCCCAGAAGTAAGGAGATTACATGAGGAGGAGATTTGTTACAGTGTGTCACCTCATAAGTAAGGTGATTACATGAGGAGGAGGTTTGTCACAGTGTGTCACCCCAGTAGTAAGGAGATTACATGAGGAGGAGGTTTGTTACAGTGTGTCACCCCAGTAGTAAGGAGAATACACGTGGAGGGGGTTTGTTACAATGTGTTTCACCCCAGTAGTAGCTGATTACTACTGGGGTGACACACTGTAACAAACCCGCATTCCCATGTAATCACTTTACTACTGGTTTGACACACTGTAACAAACCCCCTTAACATGTAAAGAGATTACATGAGGAGGGGGTTTGTTACAGTGTTTCACCCCAGTAGTATCGAGATTACAAGAGGAGGTTTGTTACAGTGTTTCACCCCAGTAGTACTGAGATTACATGAGGAGGTTTGTTACAGTGTATCACTTGTGGATGTTCGCATGTGAGTATATTAGCAGATGCGAATATTCACGTGAGTGTAAATGCGCATATGTGAATACATTTGCTATGCAAGAGCAAATATTCACATATGCGAATATTCATACATGCAAACATGCGAATAAACACTTATGCGAATAAAGTAGCATGCGAATGTTCTCATTTGTGAGTTAAACATGCGAATACTTATATAGGGGGGTAATATATGCGAATATTCGCACATTCACCTAAGATTACAAGAGGAGATTACATGAGGAGGGGTTTTGTTACAGTGTGTAACCCCAATTGTAATTAGAATATGTGAGGAGGAGGTTTGTTACAGTGTGTCACCTCATAAGTAAGGTTATTACATGAGGAGGATGTTTGTTACAGTGTGTCACCCCAGTAGTAGCTGATTACATGGGGAGGAGGTTTGTTACAGTGTGTCACCCCAGTAGTAAGGAGATTACATGAGGAGGGGATTTGTTACAGTGTGTCATCCCAGTAGTAAGGAGATTACATGAGGAGGGGGTTTGTTACAGTGTGTCACCTCATAAGTAAGGTGATTACATGAGGAGGAGGTTTGTAACAGTGTGTCACCCTAGTAGTAAGGTAATTACACGAAGAGGAGGTTTGTTACAGTGTGTCAGCCCAGTAGTAAGGTGATTACACGAGGAGGAGTTTTTTTTTACAGTGTGTCACCCCTGTAGTAAAGAGGTTACGTGAGGTGGGGGTTTGTTACAGTGTGTCACCCCAGTAGTAAGGAGATTACATGAGGAAGAGGTCTGTTGCAGTGTGTAACCCCAGTAGTAAGGAGATTATATGATGAGGAGGTTTGTTACAGTGTGTCACCCCAGCAGTAAGGAGATTATATGAGGAAGAGGTTTGTTACGGTGTGTCACCCCAGAAATAAGGAGATTACATGAGGAGGGGATTTGTTATAGTGTGTCAACTCATAAGTAAGGTGATTACATGAGGAGGAGGTTTGTTACAGTGTGTCAACCCTGTAGTAAGGAGATTACATGAGGAGGAGGTTTGTTACAGTTTGTCACCCTAGTAGTAAGGAGATTACATGTGGAGGGGGTTTGTTACAATGTGTGACCCCAGTAGTAGCTGATTACTAGTGTTGAGCGGCATAGGCCATATTCGAATTCGCGAATATTCGCGAATATATGGACGAATATTCGTCACATATTCGGGAATATTCGCATATTCGTTATATTCGTTTTATTTTCGCATATGCGAACATTTGCATATGCGAAAATTAACATATATGACTATTAGTATACGCTAAATTTCGTATATGCGAAAAGTAGCATATGCAAATTTTCGCACGCCAGTCTCACACAGTAGTATTACAGCCTTCTTTACACCACACAAGCTGGAAGCAGAGGGGTGATCACTGTGATGTGTACTGTGAAGAAAAAAAAATAAAAATAAAAAAAAACGAATATTCGTAATTACGAATATATAGCGCTATATTCCCGAATTTCGCGAATTCGCGAATATGCGATATTCGCGAATAATATTCGAATTGCGAATATTCGTGAGCAACACTACTGATTACTACTGGGGTGACACACTGTAACAAACCCCCTTCCCATGTAATCTCTTTACTACTGGTTTGACACACTCTAACAAACCCCCTTCCCATGTTTAGTAAGGTTTGTTACGGTGTGTCACCCCAGAAGTAAGGAGATTACATGAGGAGGGGATTTGTGACAGTGTGTCACCTCATAAGTAAGGTGATTACATGAGGAGGAGGTTTGTTACAGTGTGTCACCCCAGTAGTAAGGAGATTACATGTGGAAGGGGTTTGTTACAATGTGTTTCACCCCAGTAGTAGCTGATTACTACTGGGGTGACACACTGTAACAAACCCCCTTCCCATGTTAAGAGATTACATGAGGAGGGGGTTTGTTACAGTGTGTCACCCCAGCAGTAAGGAGATTATATGAGGAGGAGGTTTGTTACAGTGTGTCACCCCAGAAGTAAGGAGATTACATGAGGAGGGTTTTTTTTTTTTTACAGTGTGTCACCCCAGTAGTAATTAGAATATATGGGTAGGAGGTTTGTTACAGTGTGTCACCTCATAAGTAAGGTTATTACATGATGAGGAGGTTTGTTACAGTGTTTTACCCCAGTAGTACTGAGATTAAATGATGAGGTTTGTTACAGTGTTTCACCCCAGTAGTACTGAGATTACATGAGGAGGTTTGTTATAGTGTATCACTTGTGAATGTTCACATGTGAGTATATTCGCGAGAGTGTAACTGCGCATTTATGTACGTCACAAGTGCAAATATTCACATATGCGAATATTCATACATGCAAACATGCGAATATTCATTTATGCGAATAAAGTAGTACTGAGATTACATGAGGAGGTTTGTTATAGTGTATCACTTGTGGATGTTCACATGTGAGTATATTCGCGAGAGGGTAAATGCGCATTTATTTACTTCACAAGTGCAAATATTCACATATGCACATATGCGAATATTCATGCATGCAAACATGCCAATATTCATTTATGCGAAAAAAGTAGCATGCGAATGCCCACATTTGTGAGTACAAACATACGAATATATTTTATAGGGGGTAATATATACACCCATGCGAATATTCACACATTCACCTAAGATTACAAGAGAAGGAGGTTTTTTACAGTGTGTCACCCCAGTAGTAGCTGATTATATGGGGAGGAGGTTTGTTACAGTTTGTCACCCCAGTAGTAAGGAGATCACATGAGGAGGGGGTTTGTTACAGTGTGTCATCCCAGTAGTAAGGAGATTACATGAGGAGGGGGTTTGTTACAGTGTGTCACCTCATAAGTAAGGTTATTACATGAGGAGGATGTTTGTTACAGTGTGCCACCCCAGTAGTAGCTGATTACATGGGGAGGAGGTTTTTTACAGTGTGTCACCCCAGTAGTAAGGAGATTACATGAGGAGGGGATTTGTTACAGTGTGTCATCCCAGTAGTAAGGAGATTACATGAGGAAGAGGTCTGTTGCAGTGTGTAACCCCAGTAGTAAAGAGATTATATGATGAGGAGGTTTGTTACAGTGTGTCACCCCAGCAGTAAGGAGATTATATGAGGAAGAGGTTTGTTACGGTGTGTCACCCCAGAAGTAAGGAGATTACATGAGGAGGAGGTTTGTTACAGTGTGTCACCCCAGTAATAAGGAGATTACATGTGGAGGGGGTTTGTTACAATGTGTTTCACCCCAGTAGTAGCTGATTACATGTGAAGGAGGTTTGTTACAGTGTGTCACCCCAGCAGTAAGGAGATTACATGTGGAGGAGGTTTGTTACAGTGTTTCACCCCAGTAGTATCTAGATTACATGTGGAGGAGGTTTGTTACAGTGTTTCACCTAAGTAGTACTGAGATTACATGAGGAGGTTTGTTACAGTGTATCACTTGTGGATATTCGCATGTGAGTATATTCGCGTGAGTGTAAATGCGCATATGTGAATATATTTACTCTGCAAGAGCAAATATTCACACATGCGAATATTCATGCATGCACACATGCGAATAAACACTTATGCGAATAAAGTAGCATGCGAATGTTCACATTTGTGATTTCAAACATGCGAATATTTATATAGGGGGTAATATATACACCCATGCGAATATTCGCACATTCACCTAAGATTACAAGAGGAGATTACATGAGGAGGGGTTTGTTACAGTGTGTCACCCCAATTGTAATTAGAATATATGAGGAGGAGGCTTGTTACAGTGTGTCACCTCATAAGTAAGGTTATTACATGAGGAGGAGGTTTGTTACAGTGTGTCACCCCAGTAGTAGCTGATTACATGGGGAGGAGGTGTGTTACAGTGTGTCACCCCAGTAGTAAGGAGATTACATGAGGAGGGGATTTGTTACAGTGTGTCATCCCAGTAGCAAGGAGATTACATGAGGAGGGGGTTTGTTACAGTGTGTCACCTCATAAGTAAGGTGATTACATGAGGAGGAGGTTTGTAACAGTGTGTCACCCTACTAGTAAGGTAATTACAAGAAGAGGAGGTTTTTTACAGTGTGTCAGCCCTGTAGTAAAGAGGTTACGTGAGGTGGGGGTTTGTTACAGTGTGTCACCCCAGTAGTAAGGAGATTACATGAGGAAGAGGTCTGTTGCAGTGTGTAACCCCAGTAGTAAAGAGATTATATGATGAGGAGGTTTGTTACAGTGTGTCACCCCAGCAGTAAGGAGATTATATGAGGAAGAGGTTTGTTACGGTGTGTCACCCCAGAAGTAAGGAGATTACATGAGGAGGAGGTTTGTTACAGTGTGTCACCCCAGTAATAAGGAGATTACATGTGGAGGGGGTTTGTTACAATGTGTTTCACCCCAGTAGTAGCTGATTACTACTGGGGTGACACACTGTAACAAACCACCTTCCCATGTAATCACTTTACTACTGGTTTGACACACTGTAACAAACCCCCTTCCCATGTAAAGAGATTACATGAGGAGGGGGTTTGTTACAGTGTGTCACCCCAGCAGTAAGGAGATTACATGTGGAGGAGGTTTGTTACAGTGTTTCACCCCAGTAGTACCTAGATTACATGTGGAGGAGGTTTGTTACAGTGTTTCACCTAAGTAGTACTGAGATTACATGAGGAGGTTTGTTACAGTGTATCACTTGTGGATGTTCGCATGTGAGTATATTCGCGTGAGTGTAAATGCGCATATGTGAATATATTTACTCTGCAAGAGCAAATATTCACACATGCGAATATTAATGCATGCACACATGCGAATAAACACTTATGCGCATAAAGTAGCATGCGAATGTTCACATTTGTGATTTCAAACATGCGAATATTTATATAGGGGGTAATATATACACCCATGCGAATATTCGCACATTCACCTAAGATTACAAGAGGAGATTACATGAGGAGGGGTTTGTTACAGTGTGTCACCCCAATTGTAATTAGAATATATGAGGAGGAGGCTTGTTACAGTGTGTCACCTCATAAGTAAGGTTATTACATGAGGAGGAGGTTTGTTACAGTGTGTCACCCCAGTAGTAGCTGATTACATGGGGAGGAGGTGTGTTACAGTGTGTCACCCCAGTAGTAAGGAGATTACATGAGGAGGGGATTTGTTACAGTGTGTCATCCCAGTAGCAAGGAGATTACATGAGGAGGGGGTTTGTTACAGTGTGTCACCTCATAAGTAAGGTGATTACATGAGGAGGAGGTTTGTAACAGTGTGTCACCCTAGTAGTAAGGTAATTACACGAAGAGGAGGTTTGTTACAGTGTGTCAGCCCAGTAGTAAGGTGATTACACGAGGAGGAGGTTTTTTACAGTGTGTCACCCTGTAGTAAAGAGGTTACGTGAGGTGGGGGTTTGTTACAGTGTGTCACCCCAGTAGTAAGGAGATTACATGATGAAGAGGTCTGTTGCAATGTGTAACCCCAGTAGTAAGGAGATTATATGATGAGGAGGTTTGTTACAGTGTGTCATCCCAGCAGTAAGGAGATTATATGAGGAAGAGGTTTTTTTACGGTGTGTCACCCCAGAAGTAAGGAGATTAGATAAGGAGGGGATTTTTTTCAGTGTGTCACCTCATAAGTAAGGTGATTACATGAGAAGGAGGTTTGTTACAGTGTGTCACCCCAGTAGTAAGGAGATTACATGAGGAGGAGGTTTGTTACAATGTGTGACCCCAGTAGTAGCTGATTACTACTGGGGTGACACACTGTAACAAACCCCCTTCCCATGTAATCTCTTTACTACTGGTTTGACACACTCTAACAAACCCCCTTCCCATGTTTAGTAAGGTTTGTTACGGTGTGTCACCCCAAAAGTAAGGAGATTACATGAGGAGGGGATTTGTTACAGTGTGTCACCTCATAAGTAAGGTGATTACATGAGGAGGAGGTTTGTTACGGTGTGTCACTACAGTAGTAAGGAGATTACATGAGAAGGAGGTTTGTTACAGTGTGTCTCCCCAGTAGTAAGGAGATTACATTTGGAGGAGGTTTGTTACAATGTGTTTCACCCCAGTAGTAGCTGATTACTACTGGGGTGACACACTGTAACAAACCACCTTCCCATGTAAAGAGATTACATGAGGAGGGGGTTTGTTACAGTGTGTCATCCCAGCAGTAAGGAGATTACATGAGGAGGAGGTTTGTTACAGTGTTTCACCCCAGTAGTACCGAGATTACATGAGGAGGCTTTTTCCAGTGTTTTACCCCAGTAGTACTGAGATTACATGAGGAGGTTTGTTACAGTGTATCACTTGTGGATGTTCGCATGTGAGTATATTCGCACATGCGAATATTCGCGAGAGTGTAAATGCGCATATGTGAATATATTTACTTTGCAAGAGCAAATATATACACATGCGAATATTCATGCATGCACACATGCGAATAAACACTTATGCGAATAAAGTAGCATGCGAATGTTCACATTTGTGAGTACAAACATGCGAATATTTATATAGGGGGTAATTTATACACCCATGCGAATATTCGCACATTCACCTAAGATTACAAGAGGAGATTACATTAGGAGGGGTTTTGTTACAGTGTGTCACCCCAGTTGCAATTAGAATATATGGGGAGGAGGTTTGTTACAGTGTGTCACCTCATAAGTAAGGTTATTACATGAGGAGGAGGTTTGTTACAGTGTGTCACCCCAGTAGTAGCTGATTACATGGGGAGGAGGTTTGTTACAGTGTGTCACCCCAGTAGTAAGGAGATTACATGAGGAGGGGGTTTGTTACAGTGTGTCATCCCAGTAGTAAGGAGATTGCATGAGGAGGGAGTTTGTTACAGTGTGTCACCTCATAAGTAAGGTGATTACATGAGGAGGAGGTTTGTTACAGTGTGTCACCCCAGTAGTAAGGAGATTACATGAGGAGGAGGTTTGTTACAGTGTGTCACCCCAGTAGTAAGGAGATTACATGTGGAGGGGGTTTGTTACAATGTGTGACCCCAGTATTAGCTGATTACTATAGTGTGGCTCGCGAATATTCGCAATGCAAATTTTATTCGCAAATATCGCATATTCGCGAATTCTTGAATATTCGTGAATATAGCACTATATATTCGTAATTACAAATATTTGTTTTATTTCTATTTATTTATTTATTTATTTTTTCACAGTAAACATCACAGTGATCATCCCTCTCTGCTTCCAGCTTGTGTGGTGTAAAGAAGGCTCTAATACTACTGTATGAGACTGGCGTGCGCATTTTCCCATATGCGAAAATTTGCAATAGCACATTTTCGCATATGGGAAATTGCGCACGCCAGTCTCATACAGTAGTATTAGAGCTTATGCTAATTTTGGTTTATGCTAATTTGTACATATGCTAATTTTCGCATACGCAACTTTTCGCATATGCGAAAATAAAACGTGAATATTACGAATATGCGAATTTAGCGAATATATGACGAATATTCGTCCATATATTCGCAAAATATCGCGAATTCGAATATGGCCTATGCCGCTCAACACTATGTATCAATCCCTAAGCACTCTGCAAGATCACCGGACCGTATCAATCCCCTAAATCCGGACGTATCTTCGCTGATTACCCTGAATACAGAGACTTACAGCAAAAGTCAAGGTCCGCAACAACTGTCAGTCACTGAAGTGTATAGAGACTGTATTGATGAGACTGTTACTGTTCATTGGATGTACCGCAAGCCTTTAACCTCTTAAGGACCCAGGACGTACGGGGACGTCCTTGCACCCTGGGCTTAAAGGACCCAGGACGTCCCCGTACGTACTGGCGTTTTCCGGTCCCTGCCGCGCACCGGGCAGAGATCGGAACTGGATGCCTGCTGAAATGCTTCAGCAGGCATCCAGGGCAAATGCCGAGGGGGGCCATGTAGGCCCCCCATGTCGGCGATCGCCGCAAATCGCAAGGGAAATCGCCCTTGCGATCTGCGGCGATACCGGGCTGATCGGGTCTCTGGGACCCGACCGCCCGGTAATTTTGCATGATCTCGGTTGTCACAGACAGCCAGGACCATGCTGAAGACTAGGAGCGAGGTGGCAAGCCTGCCACCTCCTCCTATCCCCTGCGATCCGTCGGTTAGTTAACCGACCAATCGCAGGGAGGGGGCGGTTACTTCCTCCCGCCCTGCCCGGCCCCTGGAAGTCCGGAGAAGACGGGAGGAAGACCAGAGGACGCGGCGGGGGACGGGGGAGTGCTGGGAACTGGCCCCGGTACTTACCTCGTCCCTGAAGACCCGGATCCCGGCGATGAAGACAGGTGAGTGGATCTTCAGCCGCGGTCGGGCCCTTTACAGCAATGCACGTCGCCGTAAAGCGACATGCATTGCTGTATTGGGACCCTGTATACTACAACTCCCAGCATGCCCAGACAGCCCTTGGCATCTGGACATGCTGGGAGTTGCAGTTTTGCAACATCTGGAGGTCCGCAGTTTTGGGACCACTGTGCCCTTCCAGATGTTGTAAAACTACACATCCTCAGCATGCCCTTACTGTCCAGGCATGCTGGGAGTTGTAGTTCTGTAACATCTGGTCCTTCAGATGTTGCAGAACTACAACTCCCAGCATACCTGGACAGTTTTGGCATACTGGGAGTTGTAGTTTTGCAACATCTGGAAGGGCACAGATTGGGAACCACTGTATTAGTGGTCTGCAAACTGTAGTCCTCCAGATGTTGCAAAACTACAACTCCAAGCATGCTGGGAGTTGTAGTTCGGCATTATCTGGCTCTAAAGATGTTGCCGAACTACTACTCCCAGCATGCCTGAGAATGTTTGGGAGTTGTGGTTTTGCAACAGCTGGAGGCACACTGGTTGGGAAACATTGTCTGTTTCCTAACTCAGTGTTTCCCAATCCGTGTGCCTCCTGCTGTTGCAAATCTATAACTACCAGCATGCACTGATAGACTGTGCATGCTGGGAGTTGTAGTTTTGCAACAGCTGGAGGTCCCCCCCTGTGAATGTACAGGGTACATTCACATGGGCAGGGGGCTTACAGTGAGTATCAGGCTGCAAGTTTGCAATGCAGCAAATTTTGCGCGGCAGCTCAAACTCGCAGCGGGAAACTCGCTGTAATCCCCCGCCCGTGTGACTGTACCCTAAAAACACTACACTACACTACACTAACATAAAATAAAAAGTAAAGAACACTACATATACACATACCCCTAAACAGCCCCCCTCCCCAATAATATTGAAAAACGTCTGGTACGCCACTCTTTCCAAAATGGATCCTCCAGCTGTTGCAAAACAACAACTCCCAGTATTTCCGGACGCCGTTGACTGTCCAAGCATGCTGGGAGTTTTGCAACAGCTGGAGGCACCCTGTTTGGGAATCACTGGCGTAGAATGCGCATGGTGCTCTCACTTTGGAGCCCTGTCGTATTTCAAGGCAACAGTGTAGGGTCACATATGGGGTATCGCCGTACTGGGGAGAAATTGTCTAACAAATTTTTCTCCTTTTTCTCCTTTTACCCCTTATGAAAAGGTGAAGTTGGGGTCTACACCAGCATGTTAGTGTAAAAAAATAAATTTTTTACACTAACATGCTGGTGTTGTCCTATACTTTTCATTTTGACAAGAGGTAAAGGGGAAAAAAGCCCCCCAAAATTTGTAATGCAATTTCTCCCGACTACGGAGATACCCCATATGTGGGCGCAAAGTGCTCTGGGGGCGCACAACAAGGCCCAGAAGGGAGAGTGCACTATGTACATTTGCGGTGATTTGCACAGGGGTGGCTGATTGTTACAGCGGTTTTGACAAACGCAAAAAAACCAAAACCCCACATGTGACCCCATTTCGGAAACTACACCCCTTACGGAATTTAATGAGGGGTGCAGTGAGAATTTACACCCCACTGGTGTCTGACAGATCTTTGGAACAATGGTCCGTGAAAATTAAAAATTTTGTACAGCCCACTGTTCCAAAGATCTGACAGACACCAGTAGGGGGTAAATGCTCACTTTACGCCTTGTTACGTTCCTCAAGGGGTCTAGTTTCCAAAATGGTATGCCATGTGGGGTTATTTTGCTGTTCTGGCACCATAGGGGCTTCCTAAATGCGACATGCCCCCCGAGCAAAATTTGCTCTCAAAAAGCCAAATATGACTCCTTCTCTTCTGAGCATTGTAGTTCGCCCGTAGTGCACTTCAGGTCAACTTATGGGGTACCTCAATACTCAGAAGAGATGGGGTTACAAATTTTGGGGGGTATTTTCTGCTATTAACCCTTGCAAAAATTAGAAATTTGGGGGGGAAACACACCTTTTAGTGATTTTTTTTTTTTACGTATGCAAAAGTCGTGAAACCCCTGTGGGATATTAAGGCTCACTTTATTTCTTGTTACATTCCTCAAGGGGTTTAGTTTCCAAAATGGTATGCCATGTGTTTTTTTTTGCTGTCCTGGCACCATAGGAGCTTCCTAAATGTGACATGCCACCGAGCAAAATTTGCTCTCAAAAAGCCAAATATGACTCCTTCTCTTATGAGCATTGTAGTTCACCCATAGTACACTTCAGGTCAACTTATGGGGTACCTTCATACTCAGAAGAGATGGAGTTACAATTTTTTGGTGGTATTTTCTGCGATTAACCCTTGCAAAAATGTGAAATTTGGGGGGAAACACACATTTTAGTGAAATTTTGTTTTTATTTTTTTACATATGCAAAAGTCGTGAAACACCTATGGGGTATTAAGGCTCACTTTATTCCTTGTTATGTACCTCAAGGGGTCTAGTTTCCAAAATGGTATGCCATGTGGTTTTTTTTTGCTGTTCTGGCACCATAGGGGCTTCCTAAATGCAACATGCCCCCCAAAAACCATTTAAAAAAAACGTACTCTCCAAAATCCCCTTGTCGCTCCTTCGCTTCTGAGCCCTCTACTGCGCCCGCCGAACACTTTACATAGACATATGAGGTATGTGCTTACTCGAGAGAAATTGGGCTACAAATATAAGTATAAATTTTCTCCTTTTCCCCCTTGTAAAAATGCAAAAATTGGGTCTACAAGAACATGCGAGTGTAAAAAATGGAGATTGTGAATTTTCTCCTTCACTTTGCTGCTATTCCTGTGAAACACCTAAAGGGTTAAAACGCTGACTGAATGTCATTTTGAATACTTTGGGGGGGGGGGGTGCAGTTTTTATAATGGGGTCATTTGTGGGGTATTTCTAATATGAAGACCCTTCAAATCCACTTCAAACCTGAACTGGTCCCTGAAAAATTGTGAGTTTGGGAATTTTGTGAAAAATTGGAAAATTGCTGTTGAACTTTGAAGCCCTCTGGTGTCTTCCAAAAGTAAAAACTCATCAATTTTATGATGCAAACATAAAGTGGACATATTGTATATGATAATAAAACATTTTTTTTTTTGGAATATCCATTTTCCTTACAAGCAGAGAGCTTCAAAGTTAGAAAAATGCAAAATTTGCTAATTTTTCCTCAAATTTTGGGACTTTTCACCAAGAAAGGGTGCAAGTTACCACAAAATTGTACCATTACGTTAAAGTAGAATATGTCACGAAAAAACAATCTCGGGATCAGAATGATAACTAAAAGCTTTCCAGAGTTATTAATGTTTAAAGTGACAGTGGTCAGATGTGCAAAAAATGGCCGGGTCCTAAGGTGTAAAATGGCTGGGTCCTTAAAGGGTTAAGTAAAGTTTATCCAAGTTCAAGTTCAGCTACCTTGTGGACCTTCAGTTATTATTTGCATGCACCTATCGTTACTGGGAAGGGCGGCGATAGGCCGAAGAATTACCTCAGCATACTAGCCCTCAGCCTGGCGTCACGAACTATAGGGTTAACCTTAACCCCTGATATACTGAAGCAAAACCCTGACTACGCTACACCTACCCCAGAGGCCTACCACACACACACACACACACACACACACACATATATATGTATATATATATATATATATATATATATATATTTATATATGCAGTGCAGTTCAAATGTTTGGAATTACTTTACTAAATATTCTTCTTTCTTTTGGGATTTTTTGATCAAAAGGCTTATGACGTAAATGTTTTACACTAAATGATTTTTTATACAAATATCAATAATGTAGTTGTTGTCCATTGTAAGAATAAATTATTATTTTTATGCACCTTTTTAATTTTATACTTCAGTGACATTTAAAGATTATTTAGTCATCATTCTTCTAGAGATAGTGGTCTACAATATGACTAGAACATCTGCACTAAGTCAAAAAACTAAAGACAAGCTATTGTTACTCTAAGTGCAAGGCAGTCATTGTGAAATTCTACAGCAAAATTACAAGGGTTTGCAAGGTGCTGTGTCAAGAGAAATGAAAGAAATAGCAGCTGCACAGCAAGGAAATGATTAAACTAATCGATGATTTGCTTCTGAAGTATGTAGGTATGATTTCTTCCACATGCAACAGCTGCAACGTGAGAATGCACCCTAAGGGTAGGGTATCAGTTGGTGAAAGCTATGCAGCCAAGATGTACGTCTGCAGTATGGTTGAAAACCTCACTGCTTGCATGGTTTTTAATTGACTGGTAATGTCCAGGTGAGTAAATGAGTAGCATTTTTTTATGTCTAAAACTGTTGGTTAAGTGCATAGGAAGATTGTATAATTGCCGACAGGAAAGGATAGACATGTTGCGTAAGAACTTCAACATTTCCCACCTTAGCCATTCCAGAGGTTTCTGCATAGTAACTAGCTGGGGAGAGTGCCATGTGACCAATGATCCACTCATCTTACACAGAGCAATGCAAATGTTTAACCCTTATATGTTTCTTATACCTCAGTATATGCTGTAATGGCAGTGCAATATAAAAAAAAAACTGTTATATAAGTTAACTCATGATACCACAAGCACAGATTTAGGTCTTTAGAAAGAGATTTATCAGCCACACAACAACTTAACATATTTGTAGCTGGGACTGATCATGTAAAATAGTACCTGCAATCAGTTTTATGCTGCTTGAATTATGAGCAGGATGAAACACTGACAATGTACTATGGTGTAGTATTCACTTTAAAACTCAAGGGAATCATATGCAGTATACCAGTACTAGTGTTGAGCGGCATAGGCTATATTCGAATGCGCGAATATTCGCGAATATATGAACGATTATTCGTCATATTCGCGAATATTAGCACAGTCGTAATATTCGCGTTTTATTTTCGCATATGCGAATATTCGCACATACGGAAATTATCATATGCGAAAATTTGCATATACAACAAATTAACGTATGCAAAAATTCGTAGATGCGAAAATTAGCCTATTCAAATTTTCGCATATGCGAAAATTCGCGCGCCAGTCTCACACAGTAGTATTAGAGCCTTCTTACACCACATAAGCTGGAAGCAGAGAGGGATGATCACTGTGATGTGTACTGTGAAAAAAAAACAAAAAAAACGAATATTCGTAATTATGAATATATAGCGCTATATTCGCGAATATTCGCGAATATGTGATATTCGCGAATAAAATTCGCATTGCGAATATTCGCGAGCAACACTAACCAGTACCCGTGTCCATGCTACAAAATTGTGAAGTTGTTGCATGGCTGAGGAATCTTTTGCTAAGTGCCTAAATTTGTGTTTGGTGTACTATGAGCTATCTTGCATAACTATCTTTTTGTATATTGCACTGCTATTACAGCATACACTGAGGTGTTACAGATGTTAAAGGGTTACAAATTTGCAAGTTTGCAATTGGGTGAATCATTGGTCAGATGTCACTCTCTCCAACAAGTTTCTGTGCAGAAGCTTCTGGAGTCCCTAGTCCAACCATTTCTCCACGAGGGCTAGACCCAAAAACCAGTTTAGCCTGGTTCAAGCTAGAAAAGAGTAAACACAGAGTCTAGCTAAAGCCCGGAAGTTGAGAGCAAGTCTGCTAGCTCAGCTTCTGCTAGGTATACCAGTCAGAGAAAAGTGTAAACACCTAGTCAGTGTGTACATCCTTGGTTTAGTCAGTAAAGTTCAAGCCAAGTTGGTGTCCTGTCCTAGTGTCCAATATAAAACCTGCAACAAGTCAATACCAACACTGTTTTTGTTCCAAAAAATGTCTAACCTGAGACAGAGCTGGGTCACGTGCACAGGGATCAAGGCATTGTGAGGATTTCAGAGGTTTTTACCCAAAAGGTTGCATTCAGTCCACACAGTGAGGACATTGTCCTTGCAGTTGAAAGGGGACCTTTATGTAAAACACTTATGTCTCACACATCATGAAAGTTTTTTTCAGTGTATGCCCTGCGCACAGGGTATCATTCCACGAAACCATGAGTAAAGTCTTAAGAATGTACCGCCATACCACTGTAAGCCAGTCTCTGTAGGCCCTCTATAGAAGAGAAAATGTAACTGCCATTACATCACCAATAGCCAAACCCCTAAATGTGTGAAAAGCACACTGTGGACTTTTCAGTCGGGGTAACTGCAATTGAGGCATATGTAAAGGGACAGTGGCCAACTCTTTACTCATCTGTTCAACAATTGTAACTTTGCTACTCTGTGCCAAAGAGACTGTATTTTCTTGGATTTGCACAGAATGTTCAGTAACATTCCACGTTGTTTGCAAGTTACACAAGTATCCATATTTCTTATTTCTGCACATAATACCATAGGTACAACCCATTTGACAAATGGTTTGCTGGGCTCACAGGAGACCATTAGGTTTGCCAGACCACCCTGCCACTTGATATCACTATCTACTGCTATCAAGGACCTACCATTTCCACTTGACCTGTACTTTAACACCTCTTCTCACCCTTAGCACCACACATTGTAAAGCTATACTAGCTTCTCCCTGACAGTCTGGATTTATAGAACTCTCTCTATTCAGGTACTAAAGCATTTCACAGTGACACATTCACCATTGTAACAAGGGAGCTTGACAGTGTTTCATGCTGCCTGTAGTTCTGATGACAGACTCCCTTTAAAGCTAAGAGTCTACACTTTAGATTCATACTTAAAGGGGTTATCCGGCCAAAGACATCTTATCCCCTATCCAAAGGACATGAATTGAGGGGGTGTGGTGTGACATCATGTCTCCAGTCCCGGAAGCAAAGAGCTTTCCAAAACTGGAGACGTAGCCCCGAATAGAATACAGGTGCTGCACGGAGAGGGGGGGAGGGACGCAATCAGACATCTTATCCCCTTTTCTTTGGATAGGGGATAATATGTCTTTGGCCGGATAATCCCTTTAAGGCTTTGTTTCACATCCATTGTAGTGGTGTACAGAGGCTAAATAATGAAAATTGTGTCATTGCCCAAACACTTCTGGACACAACTGTACAGTGGGGAGAACAACTGCCGATTATGCAGGTTTTCCTACTAACAAAGCACGTAGAGGTTTGTAATTTTTATCATAGGTACTCTTCAACTGTGTGAGACAGAATCTAAAATAAGAAATCCCATTGTATGGTTTCTAAAATATGAATTTGTATTTTATTGCATGACATATGACAGACCTGTTATTATTTCTTTAAGAAGCTCTCCTGTTCTCCAGTCATTACCTGTTTGAACCTGTCCACACACTCAATCAAACACGGGTCCCGTACTGGGCCACTACATTACAGAGACCTGTCCAAAATTTTGATCAGTTAGGGTGTCAGAGTTTGGATCCTCACTAATCAGTAGTGTTGAGCGGCATAGGCCATATTCGAATTCGCGAATATTCGCGAATATATGGACGAATATTTGCGAATATTCGCATAGTCGTAATATTCTCGTTTTATTTTCGCATATGCAAAAATTCACACAACTGTCTCACACAGTAGTATTAGAGCCTTCTTTACACCACACAAGCTGGAAGCAGAGAGGGATGTGATGTGTACTGTGGAAAAAACAAAAACGAATATTCGTAATTACGAATATATAGTGCTATATTCACGAATATTCGCTAATTCGCGAATATGCGATATTCGCGAATAAAATTTGCATTGCGAATATTCGCGAGCAACACTACTAGGGAGAACAAGCAGAGCTGTGTGTGTTATATGCATGAAGGAGAGGTGTAGGTGTGTGTAATGACCTGATGCAGATCTGTGGAAAAGAACTTCATAAATCATGATGAAAAACAGTGCAAAGCAAGCTTTGGATCATTATTCCTTCTATCGTGGATGATCACTTAACATGCTGAGCCTTTTTACTGAGCACTGGAATTGCAACTTATCAGTTTGGAGTTGATCGTCCTTTCTTTAGTCACCTGAACTGATACTGTTATCATTCTCAGCGGGGCTCATAATACGGCCAGGTAGCCAATAACCTGGCACATACTCTAACTAAAGCAAAATGTCAAGGGAGTAGATAATATACCGTAAGGCTTCAAAATAATATTAAGTTATATAGATATACCATATACAATGTCTACCATAAATTAAGGATAACCCCCTTAGATTTCTATGCCTTACACCTTACATTGTGGTTTTCTATTTTATTACACATATTTGTTACATAGGAAATAGTTAAATCTATTGTTTGCCCCAGTTCAGTACGGCCTTATATATGATCGTATTAGGGATCAGTCTCACACAGATCCAGAATATATTGTTAATGCACTTCAATGTTCCATGCATAAGCGTGTATAAAAAAAAGCACAATAAGATACTGTATATCAGACTATATATATATATATATATATATATATATATATATATATATATATAGTGGGCAGAACACGTATTTGATACACTGACGATTTTGCAGGTTTTCCTACTTACAAAGCATGTAGAGGACTGTTATTTTTTATCATAGGTACTCATCAACTGTGAGAGACAGAATCTAAAACAAAAATCCAGAAAATGATATTGTATGATGATAAAAAAAAATGTGAATTTTATTACATGACATAAGTATTTGATACATCAGAAAATAATTACGTAATATTCGGGTAAAATATCACAGAAGGTTAAGAAACACTGGCATTTAATTAGGGATAATTTTCCAGGGATTCCAGAGTTTAAAGAAATGCCCCTGATGTCATACCGCAGAGGTAAAAACCTAAAAGATATACTCGTTAAAGCTGATGTATCTAGGCAAAGGATCTCTACACAAAAATATCTATCTGTACAAAGCAGGGGCTGTTTCCCCTGTCGGAGATGTGTGAACTGCAAATATGTGCAAAAGGGGAGTAGCTTCACACACCCTCGAACGGGAAAAACAGCCCCGATCAAGTATTACCTTACCTGTGATAGTGACCATGTGGTGTACATTTTATGGTGCCCATGCAATCTGATCTACATAGGGGAAACGAAATGTGACTTTAAAACGAGATTGAACCAGCACAGACATTCTATACGGAAAAACAGGACTGACTTACCAGTATCAAAACACTTCTTAGAAGCTGGACATCAAGAGGAGTTAAAATGTATGATAGTTGACAATATCCCCCTACTCAAGAGGGGAGGAGACAGGGTCTCGATGTTGCAAAAGAGAGAGTTGAGGTGGATATATGACTTCAACTCCCTAAAACCAAATGGACTTAACGTCGAATTTATTGTGTTACCAAAATTACTAACATAAGACATGTGGCCAATGTGTATGCTCATTTCCTAGTGCAGTATTTGAGTAACAAGTGATTAAATATTATATAATTTATTGATACCTATTTTCTTTTTTTTCAGTTATTCAAGATGATACTTTCCGATCTTGGAGTCCGCAAGATTTGGAAACAGAATTCCCAACTATAAACCACAATTGTCATTTTTTTATTGTTTATTGAGTTCATAATGTAAACATTTTTTTTTCTATTTTCTATTTTCTTCTAACCAATACAGTGATAGCGGTCACTTGTTCTATCTATTACTTATTGATTTGGTGTCTAGACCCTTGGATGAGTGGTACTTGGATGTTGGGTAACCCATTTAGACACTTCCACCACTAAAATGGATCCGACTGGAGTATATTCCAATAGTCCGGCAGGTGAATTATCACATCCGGTAATCTCGAGTAGCGCACTAATGGGTCCTATGGATCTAATTAGACGCACCCAGCGGAGTCCATTAAGGAGGAATGCTGTGTCTGGGTTCCCGTGTTTATACTCCTAGTGTGCATGCAGGGTGACACAACAATATTCAAGGCACATATATAATATAATGTTTGCCTTCTGCTTAGTATTCATGACATACGAACTATATGCCAGTAACCTGCTATTACTTACTTTATGTTTTACCACACTCAAAATGGCGCTGCCCTACACCCGAGAGGGCATTGGACATGCGCACGCGTATCCAGCGCTCTGAGTATGAGATCACGCAAGTCTCCATGACTACCGTGACGCTCTCACTGTTATTGGTTAGAGGTCCGGAGCTACTGGAAACCAGTCCCGGCGTCCCACGTGGATGTTACGGACGTGCGGTTGAATGGCGGTTTTACGCCTTGGGACCATTATCCAATCAGGACACCAGACCGGTAATGTTTTTAAACGTCACTATTAACACTTTAGCACTTGAGTATTGTTTATTGTATATTCGCCTAACAATTATGTAAAGGCGATCTGATGTATACACTATATATAAGAGTGGTCACTGATAGATCACCCTGTATTTTGCTTTTTTGGATACGATTGTATAATTAGATGTTTGTACACTTTGTTTTGACACGCATGTACAAGTCACGTGATATGTAAACTGTGATGATGTCACTAATGAAGGGGTGTATTTAAACTCCATTGGTTCACTTGTTAAACACTTGAAAATGGCGGTGTGAGATCGCTGAAACGTTGTCTCTCCTACATGGAATAAAGAACATTGGATTTCGCTTAAGTTGGTGTGCTGCCTTCTATCAATTGTATGTAAAATCAGGATCGGAGCACCGAGATCCAATTGGCTGGCACCCTGGGATTTCTTATATTGGATGTGCTGCTCTTTATTGGTTTATACTTGTGGTGAACAAGCGTGCACTCCTCACGGACTATGGATATTTCTCATGACAATCAAGTTGGTTTGTCTTCTTCTATTACTCATTCCATGGATACTTTCTCTTATACTGCACTGGACGTGGACAGAATCATTGATAATTCTACTAATGATGCAACATTTTTGCGCAATCCATCTAGTCTGGACTTAAAAAGGTTCAATGAGGCCGAAACCAAGAAAGCATTGGGGCTCCAACTACATATTACTACAATGTCTGAATATTATCGCACCCGCAGGATACCGAGAGGTATGCGTATACAACCTCGGGCAAACTCCCATATTAATGATCCAGAATACAGAGGTAAATACGAGGCAATCACGAATAAATAATGCATTGGACATGATACTATTAAATTTGGAATTTCTTCAACGTGATTTATTATTCTGTCAAACCAAAATTGCTGAGTTGGAAATTACTCTGAAAGATTCCCTTGAAACAGAGGAATTGAACAAATTGATGGAGAAACAACAACATTTTCTGATAAAACAACGAGAAGCTATTGAGGAAACTAAGCGAAGGAAGTGGTTCAGAGATGATTAGGACTATATTAATGGCAGAGTGTATGCCTGGGATAATGTGGCCACGTCTGCGAGGAAATTCATGAAAAGGGGCAATATTGGCTCGGACGTTGATGGAGGGACCCATCTGCTTAGACAACCAAGAAACAATATGAGAGAACAGTCCAACAAACAACAACCTTTTTTAGAGACACAGTCATCCCAAGTAGACGGCGGAGGGGCGGTCGGAGGCACTTCCGTGCCCGCAAAAAAGACACAGTGGAACACCCGGAATCAGGGACAAGCCACAGGTGCACAGAAGAAGAAATAGTGAATATGGACATTTCTACTGTGGTAAATATTTCTTCATGTACTTTATCTAGTGAACAATTGTCATTACTGTCAAAGGGACTCAATTTCTGTCCGAACAAATTCAATGACTGGTCCCAATTAGAACTAGATTTCATTCAGTTTGTTCGGAGAATCAAACTTAAAGTGTGTTTTTTTCAGCATAAAAATGAAATGCATGTACCTTCTGTGAACACAGTAAATACTGATTTTGAGCTTAAAAAATTGGATTTGCATCAATTTTCAACCCATGGTAGAATCACATGCAATTACTGCATTTATGGAATGTGTTAAGAGGGAGTTCATGTTGATTAAGCAGCAGCAACTGAGACTCAAACATCCTAATCTTACTCATAGTGAACTGCTTGCCATACAAGAACTAGTCCATGACCACAACCTCATCATCAAACCAGCTGATAAGGGTGGTGGGGTTGTGGTCATGGACCGTAGTACATATTTAAAGGAGGCCTATAGGCAACTGGAAGATCCGGAGGTCTACAGGGCCCTAGCTAGAGATCCCAAAAATGACATGTCTAGAGTATTGAAAAATATTGTTGAGAATGCTTTACAACAAGGATTGATTGATAAGAAATTAAGTGAGTTCCTTATAGTTGGGTACCCGGTGACACCCCTTTTGTACCTCCTGCCGAAGATACACAAAAGCCTGCGAGATCCACCTGGCAGGCCTATAGTCTCCGGCAGGGGGCCACTTTCCAATAATGTGTCCATTTTTTGGGATAAAATCCTTAGACAATATGCACTGGAAGCGAGGTCATACCTAAGGGACACAAGAGACTTTTTGTCCAAGATTTCACAAATTACCATCCCCAATAATGCTTTAATTGCAAGCTTTGACATTGTCAGTCTTTATACTTCTATACAGCACAATAGGGGCATTGAAGCAGTAAGAAAAGTGTTGACTACAGCACAATTTGATAAGAAACAAATCGATTTTGTTTTAGAGTTGCTGTTGTTTGTTCTACAGAACAACTACTTCTATTTTGATGAACAGTACTATGTTCAGTTGCGTGGGACTGCCATGGGCAGTAACATGGCGCCCACGTACGCGAACATAGTGATGAGAGATTTTGAAGAGCAATATGTCTATGTAGCCCACCACTCCAGGAAGATCCTGGGGTGGTGGCGCTACATAGATGATATCTTTCTGATTTGGGAAAGGACTGGAGAAGAACTCTTGGAGTTCCAGACCTACCTAAATAGTATTGATGCAGACCTCCAATTCACTTTGACTTTTTCAACAGAAAAAATACAATTTCTGGATACAGAGGTACACATTATCAATAATAAACTATCCACAGACTTATTTTCAAAACCCACAGACTGCAATACATTACTAAGATTTGAGTCATGTCATCCGAGACCTATGGTCGAGGCTCTACCTTATAGCCAATTTTTAAGGGCCAGCAGAATTGTTGACAACAGTGACAAATTGGATAGGGCAATAGAAAAAATTTCTTTACAATGTATACAGAGGGGTTATCCCCGCCCTCTTGTCAACAGACAAAAACAGCGTCTGTTAGAGGAACATAGGGGGATTGGAACTCCAAGATATAAAAAGGATCAAACATCTAGGATTCCATTTATCACTACTTATAACAAAATTTCGGGTAAAATATCACAGAAGGTTAAGAAACACTGGCATTTAATTAGGGATAATTTTCCAGGGATTCCAGAGTTTAAAGAAATGCCCCTGATGTCATACCGCAGAGGTAAAAACCTAAAAGATATACTCGTTAAAGCTGATGTATCTAGGCAAAGGATCTCTACACAAAAATATCTATCTGTACAAAGTAGGGGCTGTTTCCCCTGTCGGAGATGTGTGAACTGCAAATATGTGCAAAAGGGGAGTAGCTTCACACACCCTCGAACGGGAAAAACAGCCCCGATCAAGTATTACCTTACCTGTGATAGTGACCATGTGGTGTACATTTTATGGTGCCCATGCAATCTGATCTACATAGGGGAAACGAAATGTGACTTTAAAACGAGATTGAACCAGCACAGACATTCTATACGGAAAAACAGGACTGACTTACCAGTATCAAAACACTTCTTAGAAGCTGGACATCAAGAGGAGTTAAAATGTATGATAGTTGACCATATCCCCCTACTCAAGAGGGTAGGAGATAGGGTCTCGATGTTGCAAAAGAGAGAGTTGAGGTGGATATATGACTTCAACTCCCTAAAACCAAATGGACTTAACGTCAAATTTATTGTGTTACCAAAATTACTAACATAAGACATGTGGCCAATGTGTATGCTCATTTCCTAGTGCAGTATTTGAGTAACAAGTGATTAAATATTATATAATTTATTGATACCTATTTTCTTTTTTTTCAGTTATTCAAGATGATACATTCTGGTCTTGGAGTCCGCAAGATTTGGAAACAGAATTTCCAACTATAAACCGCAATTGTCATTTTTTTTTATTGTTTATTGAGTTCATAATGTAAAATTTTTTTTTTTCTTTTTTCTATTTTCTTCTAACCAATACAGTGATAGCGGTCACTTGTTCTATCTTTTACTTAATGATTTGGTGTCTAGACCCTTGGATGAGTGGTACTTGGATGTTGGGTAACCCATTTACACCACTTCCACCACTAAAATGAATCCGACTGGAGTATATTCCAATAGTCCGGCAGGTGAATTATCACATCCGGTAATCTGGAGTAGCGCACTAATGGGTCCTATGGATCTAATTAGACGCACCCAGCGGAGTCCATTAAGGAGGAATGCTGTGTCTGGGTTCCCGTGTTTGTACTCCTAGTGTGCATGCAGGGTGACACAACAATATTCAAGGCACATATATAATATAATGTTTGCCTTCTGCTTAGTATTCATGACATACGAACTATATGCCAGTAACCTGCTATTACTTACTTTATGTTTTCCCACACTCAAAATGGCGCTGCCCTACACCCGAGAGGGCATTGGACATGCGCACGCGTATCCAGCGCTCTGAGTATGAGATCACGCAAGTCTCCATGACTACCGTGACGCTCTCACTGTTATTGGTTAGAGGTCCGGAGCTACTGGAAACCAGTCCCGGCGTCCCACGTGGATGTTACGGATGTGCGGTTGAATGGCGGTTTTACGCCTTGGGACCATTATCCAATCAGGACACCAGACCGGTAATGTTTTTAAACGTCACTATTAACACTTTAGCACTTGAGTATTGTTTATTGTATATTCGCCTAACAATTATGTAAAGGCGATCTGATGTATACACTATATATAAGAGTGGTCACTGACAGATCACCCTGTATTTTGCTTTTTTGGATACGATTGTATAATTAGATGTTTGTACACTTTGTTTTGACACGCATATACAAGTCATGTGATATGTAAACTGTGATGATGTCACTAATGAAGGGGTGTATTTAAACTCCATTGGTTCACTTGTTAAACACTTGAAAATGGCGGTTTGAGATCGCTGAAACGTCTCTCTTACATGGAATAAAGAACATTGGATTTCACTTAAGTTGGTGTGCTGCCTTCTATCAATTATATGTAAAATAAGGATCGGAGCACCGAGATCCAATTGGCTGGCACCCTGAGATTTCTTATATTGGATGTGCTGCTCTTTATTGGTATATATATATATATATATATATATATATATATATATATATATATATATAGTGGGCAGAACAAGTATTTGATACACTGACGATTTTGCAGGTTTTCCTACTTACAAAGCATGTAGAGGACTGTTATTTTTTATCATAGGTACTCATCAACTGTGAGAGACAGAATCTAAAACAAAAATCCAGAAAATGATATTGTATGATGATAAAAAAAAATTTGAATTTTATTACATGACATTAGTATTTGATACATCAGAAAATAATTACGTAATATTTGGTACAGAAACCTTTGTTTGCAATAACAGAGATCAAAAGTTTCCTGCGGTTCTTGACCAGGTTTGTACACACTGCAGCAGGGATTTTGGCCCACTTCTCCATACAGACCTTCTCCAGATCCTTCAGGTTTCAGCACTGTCACTGGGCAATACGGACTTTCAACTCCCTCCACCGTTTTTCTATTGGGTTCAGGTCTGGAGACTGGGTAGGCCACTCCAGGACCTTGAGATGCTTCTTACAGAGCCACTCTTTAGTTGCCCTGGTTGTGTGTTTCGGGTCGTTGTCATGCTGGAAGACCCAGCCACGAGCCAACTTCAATGCTCCTACTAAGGGAGTGGAGCTGTAACTACTGTTAGCCACAATACATATCCTTTAAGGCCCACGTGTGGTTCCTGCCCAGCCACAACAGCAATTTGGACAGGTCACGCCGCTTCCACCTCCACGCTCTCAGGCTGTTGGTCCTGTGACAGTGTGTGTCTCCACCTCCTCATCCACTGCACGGACAAGTCTCAGTGCCTCTCCAGCATACCATGTATCCAGGGCACGGCGGTGTCAAGCTGTTCTTCACATGGTTTGCCTTGGCAAACTGAGTCACACCGGGGAGGAACTGCTAAAATTCATTCATCAAGAAATTGAATAATTTCTTACTCCACGAAAACTGGAAATGGGAGCCATGGTGACCAACAACGGGAAATACATCTTGTCTGTGCTGTGACAAGGAAGCCTGAGCCATGTGCCCTACATGGCGCACGTGTCCAATCTGGTTGTCAAGCGGTTCTTGAAGTGTTCCCCCCATCTGCAAGACATCCTAACAATGGGAAGGAAACTTTGCATGCACTTCAGCCACTCGTACACCGCTGAGAGGCAGCGGCAGAACTGCATCCCCCAACATAGTCTGATTTGCGATGTTTCCACACGTTGGAATTCTACCCTCTATATGTTGGACCGACTATGCAAACAGAGAAAAGCCATCACCGATTTCTTGATGATCCAAGTGGATAGGGGGACTCCCCTGTGTAACTTCAATGTCAACCAGTGGCCGCTCATAAGTGACACCGGCAGTTTGCTCAGGCCCTTTGAGGAAGCTACCTTATTAGTCAGTTGCCAGGATTATGGGATGAACAACGTCATTCCACTGCTTCATCTACTACAAAACGTGTTGGAAACGATGGCTCAGGGCAATGGAGATGTGGCGCCTATATCTAACAGCCACATGAGCCCTGTGGGGGCTGAACTGGAGGAGGAGGGCACAGTGGAGCACAGTTTAGGTTTTGCGAGATCCCAGTTTTTCTAGTCATCTGACAGGAGAGGAGGAGCAGGAGCCGGAGCCAAAGGGTTATAAGTAAGACAAGACAGATTATCCAGACACACCGTGGCAGTATGCAGTGGAGATGGAGGCAGGGAGTCCCTCCAAGTTTCTTTCACAAATGGCCCGATGCATGCTCACTTGCTTGTGTAGTGACCGCCAAATTGTCATCATTCGGCAGCGGAATCACTTCTGGCTCACAACCTTATTGGACTCTCACTACTGGCACAAAATGGGGGCCTTTTTTTTTTTTACACCCACTGAGATGGAGAACAAACTGACCTACTACAGAGACATCCTACGTAGTCAGTTGGCTGATGCCTATCTGCACCATCATCCATCCTCTCGCAGGTCTGACTCGGGGCGCCCTCTGTGCTTACCTTCCTCTGCCATGGCTGCTGGGGAGGGGTGGGGTGGCAGGAGCAGTACCAGCTCCATCAGCAGCAGCAGCTTGAGTCTACAGTCGCTGATAAGCAACTTTTTTCACCCGCATAGCGAAGCTATTCATCAGCAGCAGGTAGACCTGGAGCAGGACCTGAACCAGCAGGTGGTGGCATACCTTGACATGACCATGCCAACACACATTGAAGATCCACCGGACTTCTGGGCAGCCAAACTTGATTTGTAGCAACTAGCAGAGTTTGCCCTGGAAAAACTGTCCTGCCCGGCCAGTAGTGTGCCATCAGAGCGGGTGTTTAGTGCGGCGGGGACCATAGTAACCCCAAGGAGAATTCGCCTGTCCACGAAAAATGTGGAGAGACTGAACTTTGTGAAGCTGAATCAGGCATGGATCAGCCCGTATTTCCCACCAATGCCTATTGCATCAGAGAGGATTGACCATGGTGCCACACTAACACTTCACAAATATGGATAGTGCAAAACATATTTAAGGTGCTGCTCCCCAGTTACACACATTCCTCTGCATCAGACCACAAGTATGTATTGAGGATAGGCATTAGCTAAAAATTAACTTTTCTTAGGATAAAATATTTGTACCCCAATTTTTTTTTTTAAATCAAACAAAAGGAAAGGCGTGCAAAAAACACCATGTGCCACCTACACCACCAAGTATTGATGTGACGCAAAGGAACCTCTCCCTATTTCCACCTACAAACACTGCCATTTCACAGGGTTTTTAGGTGGAAATAGGGAGAGTTTCCTGTGTGGGGGCCGAATAAGTTTTAATCCCCACCGGTTACAATGAACCAGACGTTGTTCCCATCACAACAATACTTGATGGTGTAGGTGGCACATGGTGTTTTTTGCACACCATTTCTTTTGTGTGATTTAAAAAAAATTTGGGGTACATATGTTTTATCCTAAGAATATTATTAAAAGTTAAGTTTTATGTAATGCATATCTTCAATACTTACTTGTGCACACTAACACTTTTACAAAAGAGGCCGTTTACTTCTGCTTACCTGCCTCAGCTATTATTCTGATCCTGCCGCCCGCCTGATGCCACACCTCTGATACCAAGTTCTCCTTTTTTCACCCACCTCCGTCACCGGGTACTGGTATTGCCACCCAACACCCCGCAGGGTCCCTTTCAGGACTCCTGATGCTGCTGATGCCACCTCCGGGCTGTCTCATACTGCCACCAAATGTTCTCTTCATGCTGATGCCAGCTCCAGGCTGTCTCATTCTGCCACTGTCTGTTCTCCTCATGCTGCTGATGCCACCTCTATGCTGTCTCATTCTTCAACTATATGGTCTCCTTATGCTGCCGCCACCTCCACGCTGGGTCATTCAGGCACTATATGGTCTCCTCATGCTGCCGTCAACTCCAGTCTGTTTCATTCAGCCACTATATGGTCTCCTCATGCTGCCGCCAACTCCAGGCTGTGTCATTCAGCCACTATATTGTCTCCTCATGCTGCTGCCAACTCCAGGCTGTGTCATTCGGCCACTATATTGTCTCCTCATGCTGCCGCCAACTCCAGGATGTGTCATTCAGCCACTATATGGTCTCCTCATGCTGCCGCCAACTACAGGCTGTGTCATTCAGCCACTATATGGTCTCCTCATGCTTCCGCCACCTCTAGGCTCTGTGACTGTACCGTCATGTGGTCCCCTCATGCTGCTGGCACATTAAATAAAACATTTTAGGATCATCTTTTTTAAATCTTCAATTTAAATGTTAAATCTTTTCAATTGTAAGGCCCTATGGTCTTGTCAGGCTGTTGCCACCTCCAGGCTGTGTCATTCAGCCACTATATGGTCTCCTCATGCTGCCGCCATCAACAGGCTATGTCGTTCAGCCACTATATGGTATCCTCATGCTTCCGCCACCTCCAGGCTGTGTCACTGTTCCGCCATGTTATCTCCCCATGGTGCTGGCACATTAAATAAAACTTTTTAGGTTCATCTATTTGAAACCTTTGATTTAAATGTTAAAAAATATCTTTAATCTTTTCCATTATGAGACCCTATGGTCTTGTCAGGCTGTTGCCACCTCCAGGCTGAGTCATTCAGCCAGTAAATGGTCTCCTCATGCCGCCGTCACCTCCACGCTGTGTCATTCAGCCACTATATGGTCTCCTCATAATGATGCCACCTCCATGCTCTGTCATTATGCCACTCTGCAACGGTGATTCTAAAAGCGACGCCTCTTATCTGCATGTTATACTGAAGTATTATTTCACTAACCCAGCACAGACCCTATGCGTGTTACAGCAAGGCAAAGTGTTTTTTTCAGAAAATTTGGCGAATTGGCTGAATCAAATTTTTCTAAAATTCGCTCATCTCTAATATTCAGACTTGATTATAGGGGTTTTAAGAGAGAAATCTGCATCTTTAGTTACCTTGGAGACAAATAGCTCCATAATGTAACATTTTCATAGTAATGGAAATTGATTCATACCTTGCTCAAATGAATAGAACAGAAGAACATTAGTAATAGTACTACAGTATATTCAGCAAAACCTTTTTAAACGCATAAAAGAAAATACCTGTCTATTTATTTAGCATTGTGATATTTCATGTCCTAGGTAAATTCAAATTCTTTAAATTATTTTCTTTTTACTTATACATGAACATTATTGAAAGTGTTGTTAAAAGTAGGAACCTAATCAGGAATGTAGAGACAAGTTTATGGCTATTAGAATTATCTATAATGTCAACGCAGTGACATTTTTTTTGATTGCCACCTTTGTACCATATCATTGTAAATGTCTCTTTGTACATT
This sequence comes from Hyla sarda, assembly GCF_029499605.1. NCBI lineage: Eukaryota > Metazoa > Chordata > Amphibia > Anura > Hylidae > Hyla > Hyla sarda. The sequence goes on along the minus strand of NC_079193.1, from coordinate 78,992,368 downwards.
TGTGCAGTTTTAATATTTTTTTCTGTCTTACGTTGTTATATTTAAGTTGTTCTTTGCAAATTTGAAGTGTGCAATGATAGAGCTAAGACTTAAAGGGGGTGTCTTGCAATGTCAGTTTTTTTGTAATGTTCCAGAATATTGTGAAATGAAATAAAAAGCCATACTCACCTCAATACTTCTCATCTGTCTTTTTTTCCTGTTCCCTCTCGATACAGGACACATGAGAAGGACCAAGAAGCAAAGACCGTTGGGGAAACCAGGATCCATCTGAACGGTATTGGTACAGTGGAAAACCTCAGATTTGTTGTTTATTTTACTACTATACACTTAAACAAGAACAAGTATTCCATTTTTTTTTTTTACTTTTTTTTTTTACGGCATATTGTCTCTGGCTGCATGGAATGCTGGGAAAGGATTCCGTTTAAAAAAACATGTAACTTTACAGAACTCCTTTCCCAATTCCTGTACAGTACACAGCCTCATGAAATACAGCTTTGATTGTACAGCTTGGGAGTCATAAAAATTAAGATTTGGTCACTGTCCCTTAAACTTAATGCTTCTTTAGCAGCTATGCTAAAGGAATAACTCTTTAGTGCTTACTTAGCACATGAATGTGAAAATACCCTCTGCAGATATAAGCACAATAGTTATCAATTCGAAATTATGAGAACTATTGGACAAGCATCTTTATGAGTAGTAAATTGTGGTGTAATGTAATATAAATGACTCCAATTTATTCACACTTTTGGAGGCATTCTGTGACACAACACTTGTAAAAGCATTTCCAGAGAATACCTACTTGACTTGGCAGACAGACAAGCACTTGTCCTAACAATCCACTTGGAGGCTTTATAATGAGGACTAGACTACTTTGGCTTACTAACTAAGGTCCAACTCTTTTTCCAGGAGAAGGGGTGCAGAGTTTGGCCTTGATCCTGCAGCCACTGGCCAGAAGTAAACATGTGACCAAATAAACCATTCATCTGTACATGAAATGCAATGTAAGAGAAGTTAAAGGGTTACTCCGCCCCAGACAACTTATCTCCTATCCAAAGTATAGGGGATAAGATGTCTGATCGCAGGGGACCCTGCCACTCGGATCACCCACGATCTCCCTGCTGCACCCAGCATCCGTTTAGAGCGTTGGGTGCAGCGCCGGAGGCTCGCGACATCACGGTCAATGCAAGTCTATGGGAGGGGGCGTGATGGCCGTCACGCTCCCTCCCATAGACTTGCATTGAGGGGGCATGGCCATGATATCATGAGCATCGACAGATATCCAGCACGGAGCAGAGTTTGCTCAGTGCACCGGTTGAATGGGGTGCTACAGCCGAGAACGCAATGGTCCCCAGTGGCGGGACCCCCGTGATCAGACATCTTATCCTCTATCATTTGGATAGGGGATAAGATGTCTAGGGGCGGAGTACCTCTTTAACCATTTGCACACTGTAATCCTTTGTCTATCCATTAGACTTGTGGTTTAGGACAGAAAATGCATGTATAATGCAGAAAATATACTTTGCATGGCCATTCAATAAGTGAGAGATACCTTATGCATCCAGCAAACCTTCTATTGACTCCATTCTAATGAGTAGCTGCTGGGACCACAGTGACATTAAAACTAGGGGCAGCTTTTGCATGGAATGCAAAAATATCTCAGAATTGTTATTTTAAGGTGGCCCTGGTCTTTAGATCTTTCATCTATGTCTAAGGCCGGAATAACCCTTTTATTCTTCAACCCCTTAATGACCCGGCCAATTTTCCTTTTTGCATCTTTTGTTTTTTCTAATAACCATGCCTTTTTTTCATCTACAGGGCCATGTGTGGGAGGGCTTGTTTAATTGAGTTTTACTTTGTAATGATATCACACATTTTACCACTAATCTATGGCAAAACTAAGCAAATTATTTGTGGGGTGAAATTGAAGAAAAACACAATTTACTAGCTTTTTCACTAACTTTTTTACTAACTTTTCATTTTTATGCAGTACACTTCACAGTGTAACTGAAATGTTATCTTTAGGCTAAGTTTCCACTTGGGAAATTATAAACCCTCAGGAATGAAAGGGTGTATCAAGAAACTATAAATAGATCTAGAATCAGAGGGTCCTAAGCTATTTAATGATAATGCAATCTTATTTCTTTATGTTGGCCACAGGTCCTCTAAGAGATGTGTGTCTCCTTTGACTTTATTATTTTGTGTTTGTCACTTTAACGTGTTATATTTGAAAATTCTTAATGACATTTTTTAAAATTTAATTTCACTTGAAATGTGGTAAAAATGGCATCAATAAAATAAATAAATAAATGATAAATGAATGAAAAAATACCAGCTAAGTCTTACAGCCCTAAGTAAATAGTTACAGTGCCTTGCAAAAGTATTCACCCCTTTCCCTTTTTTCGTATTTTGGTGCCTCACAACCTGGAATTAACATGGAAACTTTGAGGATTTTGATCATTTAATTTACAGAACATACCCACAAATTTGTTTTTTTAAATGTATTAATTGTGAAGCAAACAACAAATAGGACAAAATAACAGAAAAAGTCAATGTGCATAACTATTCACCCCCCTAAATTCAATACTTTGTAGATCCACCTTTTGCGGCAATCACAGCTCAAATTTGCTTTGGATAAGTCTCTATGAGCTTGCCACATCTTACCACTGGGATTTTTGCCCATTCCTCATTGCAAAACTTCTCCAGCTCCTTCAAGTTGGATGGCTTGCACTTGTAAATAGCAATCTTTAACCCCTTAACAACGCAGGACGTAAATGTACGTCCTCGTGCGGTGGTACTTAATGCACTTGGATGTACATTTACGTCCTATACATAACTGTGAGCATCGGAGTGATAGCAGCCAGGGACCTGCTGGTAATGGCAGACATTAACCCCTCAGATGCCGTGATCAATACAGACTAAAATGGATGATCGGATCGCCCGCAGCACTGCCGTGGCAATTCAATCATCCAGAACGGCAGACGGTGGTCCCCTCACCTGCCTCCGCTGCCTTTCACGGTCTTCTGCTCTGGTCTGAGATCGAGCAGACCAGAGCAGAAGATGACCGATAACACTGATCAGTGCTATGTCCTATGCATAGCACTTAACCGTATTAGCAATCGAATGATTGCTATTAATAGTCCCCTATGAGGACTATTAAAGTGTAAAAGTAAAAAAAAGTAACAAATAAAAGTAAAAAAAATTAGAAAAATCCCCTCCCCAATAAAAATTTAAATTGTAAGTTTGTCCCCATTTTACCCCCAAAAAGTGTAAAAAAAATTTTTAATAAACATATTTGGTATCGCCGCATATGTAAATATCCGAACGACTAAAATATAATGTTAATTATCCCGTACGGTGTACGGTGTGAACGTTAAAAAAAAAAAAAGTTTTATATATGCAAATGTGGTATCAAAAATGTGGTATAAAAAAAAGTACAGATCACGGCGCAAAAAAAATGAGCCCTCATATGGAAAAATGAAAAAGTTATAGGTCAGCAAAATAGAGGGATTTTAAACGCACTCATTTGGTTAAAAAGTTAGCGATTTTTTTTAAAGCTGTATAATAATAATAGAAAAAGTATGTAATCATGGGTATCATTTTAATCGTATTGACCCACAGAATAAAGAAAGCAGGTCTATTTTACCATAAAGTGTACAGCATGAAAACTAAACCTTCCGAAATTAACAAAATTGCGGTTTTCTTATCAATTTCCCAACACAAATAGTATTTTTTTTGGTTGCGCCATACATTTTATGGTAAAATGAGTGATGTCATTACAAAGGACAAATGGTCGTGCAAAAAACAAGCCCTCATACTAATCTGTGGATGAAAATATAAGAGTTATGATTTTTAGAAGGCAAGGAGGAAAAAACGAAAATGTAAAAATAGTCCTTAAAGCGCAACTGTCATGGAAATTATACCCCCCCAGACTAATAGCATGACAGTATAGATGATGATACGTGTAATGCAGCTATACTTTTGGCTGCTGTTTATTACTCTTTATCAGCAGGAAAATAGTTTTATCGTGCGGTCAGCAACAGTCGGATAGGCGTGGCTGGGGATCGTAATGCCCCACCTCCGCCACGCCTATCCCCTGTAAGTGAGCGCTGGACCACTGTGTGATTGACACACAGGTCCCCACCCCCGATGTCCATGATGTGCGAGCCGGCGTGACTCCACTGAGCCTATACATATTATGTGCACCTTTATGTTTTATGAAATACAGTGACCGTACTCCTCTTCTTTCTTCTCATGGTGCCGGAGACGCGCTGCTTCTGCTTTCACTACAGGCAGTGAGCTCGCTCCCATTGTCTGCCGCCAGCTCAGTGCGCCTGCGCAGTGCTAGAGGCAGGGAGTGAGCTCTCTGCCTATAGTGAAAGCAGAAGCAGCGCGTCTCCGGCACCAGGAGAAGAAAGAAGAGGAGTACTGGCACTGTATTTCATATAACATAAAGGTGCACATAATATGTAAGGGCTCAGTGGAGTCACGCCGGCCCGCACATCATGGACATCGGGGGGTGGGGACCTGGGTGTCAATCACACAGTGGTCCAGCGCTCACTTACATTGGATAGGCGTGGCGGAGGTGGGGCATTACGATCCCCAGCCACGCCTATCCGACTGTTGCTGACCGCACGATAAAACTATTTTCTTGTTGATAAAGAGTGATAAACAGCAGCCAAAAGTCCAGCTGCATTACACGTATCATCATCTATACTATCATGTTATTAGTCTGGGGGGTATAATATTCATGACAGTTGCGCTTTAAGGGGTTAAGTATGACCACAGATTTTCGATTGGATTGAGATCTGGGCTTTGACAAGGCCATTCCAACACATTTCCATGTTTCCCCTTAAACCACTCAAGTGTTTTTTTTTAGCAGTGAGTTTGGGGTCATTGTCCTGCTGGAAGGTGAACCTCAGTCCTAGCCTCAAATCATACACAGAGTTGTACAGGTTTTGCTGAAGAATATTCCTGTATTTAGCACCATCCATCTTTCCCTCAAATCTGATAGTTTCCCAGTCCCGGCTGCTGAAAAATGGATGGTGTTCTTTGGGTGATGTGATGTGTTGGGTTTGCTCCAGACATAGCGTTTTCTTTGATGGCCGAAAAGTTAAATTTTAGTTTCATCAGACCAGAGCACCTTCCCCCATACATTTTAGGAGTCTCCCATATGCCTTTTTGCAAACTCAAAACAGCCTTTGTTTTTAGCTGAAAGTAATGTCTTTCTTCTGGCCACTCTGCCATAAAGCCCAACTCTATGGAGCGTATGACTTATTGTCATCCTATGTACAGATACTCCAGTCTCTGCTGTGGAACTCTGCAGCTCCTCCAGGGTTACCTTAGGTGCCTCTCTGATTAATGCCCTCCTTGCCCAGTCTGGGAGTTTTGGTGGGCGGCCGTCTCTTGGCAGGTTTTCTGTTGTGCCATGTTCTTTCCATTTGGTTATGATAGATTTGATGGTGCTCATGGGGATCATCAAAGATTAGGATATTTTTTTTATAACCTAACCCTGACTTGTACTTCTCAACAACATTGTTACTTGTTTGGAGAGTCCCTTGGTCTTCCTGGCAGTGTTTGGTTACTGATGCCTCTTGCTTACGTGTTGCAGCCTATGGGGCCTTTCAAAAAAGGTGTGTATATGTAATGACACTTCGATTGCACACAGGTGGACATTATTTCACAAATTATGTGACTTCTGAAGTTAATTGGTTGCTCCAGAGCTTTTTATGGGCTTCCTAACAAAGGGGGTGAATACATACGCACATGACAATTTTCTGTTTTTTATTTCTAAACAATAGATTTATTTATATATTTTTTTCATTTCACTTCACCAACTTAGACTATTGTGTTCTGATCCATCACATAAAATTCAGATAAACAAAACATTGAACTTAAGGCTGTAATGTATCAAAATACAAAAAAAGTCAAGGGGGTGAATACTTTGCAAGGCACTGTACATAGTAAATGTGGTTACAAAAAGACATATGTCCATCAAGTTCAACCAGAGAGGTGAAGGTAAGGAGTATGAGTGGATGAAGGGGAGGGGATTTTATATTTCTGCATATGCATTAATATTATTTTGTTCTAGGAATGTGTTTAAGCCTGTTTTGAAGCCCTCTACTGTTCCTCCTGTGACCAGCTCCTGAGGCTGACTTTTCCATAGCAGTTTGAAGAATCTTTCAACTCTTAAGGAGGCAGGGCATTCCTGTATGTCCTGCGCCCACTCCCTCGATATAACATGGGGTCATGTGGTGACCCTGCGGCATATTGGGTCGGTCCCGGCGGCTAACGGTAGCCGGGACCCGTGGCTAATACTGGACATCAATCAAGCGCCGAAAACACTGATCAATGCAATGCTATGGAATAGCATTGATCAGTGTCTGCAATCAATGTGTCGCATGTTAACATCCCATATGGGGGCTATAACATTGCAAAAAAAATGTAAAAAAATTGTTAATAAATGTGATTTAACTCCTTAAGGATGCAGCTCATACCTGTACGCCCTATGCCCGTTCCCGTGCTATAACATGGGGTCACATGGTGACCCTGCGACATAGCGGGCCGGGCCCGGCACCTAGCAATGGCTGGGACCCAGGGCTAATGCCGGAGATCATCGACTATGGTGATGTCTGGTGTTAACCCCTTAGACGTGGCCATCAAATGCAAAAAAATGCTTCCTGGAAGCTCAGCGGTAAAACTGCGGTGTCCCGATCAACTGAGGACACACGTGGAGTGTCCAGGCTGGAGCAATGGAGTGCCGATAACACTGATCAATAATATGCTATGGCATAGCATTGATCAGTGTATGCAATCATGGAATTGCATGTTATAGTGCCCTATGGGGGGCTATACAAGTGTAAAAAAAAGTGTAAAAAAAGAGTTAATAAATGTGATTTAACCCCTTCTCTAATAAAAGTTTCAATCACCCCCTTATCCCATTAAAAAACGATGTAAATAAAAATAAATAGAAACATATGTGGTATCGCTGCGTGCGTAAATGTAAAAACTATAAAAATATATTGTTACTTAAACACGGTCAATGGCGTACGCATAAAAAAATTCCAAAGTCCAAAATAGCGTATTTTTGGTCACTTTTTATACCATAGAAAATGAATAAAAAGCGATCAAAAAGTCCAATCAATACAAAAATGGTACCAATAAAAACTTCAGATCACACTGCAAAAAATTAGCTCTCATACATCCCTGTATGTGGAAAAATAATAATAAAAAATAAAATGGATTTTATAGAAGTAAAACAAAATCAAACCTATATAAGTAGGGTATCATTTTAATCATATTGACCTACAGAATAAAGATAAGGTGTCATTTTTACTGAAACATGTACTGCATAGAAAAGGAAGCCCCCAAAAGTTATAAAATGGCGTTTTATTTTTCAATTTTGTCTCACAAATATTATTTTTTTTGGTTTCGCCATAGATTTTTGGGTAAAATGACTGATGTCATTACAAAGTAGAATCAGTGGTGCAAAAAACAAGCCATCATATGGGTCTGTAGGTGCAAAATTAAAAAGGGTTATGATTTTTAAAAGGCAAGGAGGAAAAAACAAAAATGCAAAAACGGAAAAACGCTGAGTCCTAAAGGGGTTAAGGGGTTCTCTTAGTAAAGTTATAGAAACTTTCATCAGCTGTTTCTTGGTCTAAAAGTCTTGTGCAACCCCCATCATCCATATGTCCCATATCGGATGATGGTTCAGGGAAGGGAGGGCCGACAGGATCCAGACCTGTTTCCCTGAAAGTTAGTTGTAAAAACAAAAAATTGAAAAAGTCAATTTAGACCATTTTCTGCTTATCATTGGTGACTTTTTGTGGTGCCAAATAAGCATGACAGCTACTGATAACAAATCTTTGTCAAAAAGTTTATTGGCCATGTTGGATTTTTTTGGCTGTGATTGACTGCTGCAGCTAAATAGCTGTTCATGCAGAATGACAGATCTTTATGTTATTAATGGCAGCCCATTCATTTATTTCGCTGTTATCAACCTTCACAGACCAACCAAGAATGACAAATTATTGAAAAAATGGCCATCTGAAACCTCTTGTACAGCAACCCTAAAAGAAATCTCTACTTGTCATTGGGAGATGCGATTGTACGATGTTCTGTTATTTCATAGGACCAAAAGACTTGGCACTCAAAGTTGCAGTTTAGGTCAGTTCCTAAAATGGACAGAGGTGTCAGCAGAGAGCACTGTGGTTAGACAGAAAAGAAATCCAAAAAAAAGAACTTCCTATGGATCATAACAGCAGCTGATAAGTACTGGAAGGATTAAGATTTTTTAATAGAAGTAATTGACAAATCTGCTTAACTTTCTGGTACCAGTTGATTAAAAAAAATATATATTTTCCAGTGGAGTACCCCTTTAATACACGTGCAGGGACCGCTTCTCTTCTAATACTACTATAGGTTTTGTATGATTATGGTTTGGGTTATTTACTGTGATAATTGGTCGCTTCATTACTTTATTTTACTACAGAGTATTTCTATGTATAATTATTTTTTATGTTGAGTTCTCAAATGCACTTTGTACTTTTTTAACCGATTCCTATATGAGCATCAGATGAGCATTCAGATTGGTACATTGTTTATTATTCAGGAAATTGCCCTGCTCATATTAAATCCCATGCAATATTAATTAGTTTTTTTGTAATCATGATATTACTGTGATCTCTCAATTTCCAGTAGTGTTTGGTACTAAAAGGTTTTAAGATTGTTAAATGGCTTTTGTGTAGTGCTTGGAGTCTACAATTACAGCTAGCAGATTATGGTTAACTATTTAGTTAATGTTTAGAATGAATATTTTATATGCCATTCATAAATGAGCCAGTTGTATTTTATTGATATGGCTGAAAAAAATTCTGTCCCTAGAAGACCTCCCTGACTTGTGAACCCCATATTATTGAAAAACTTGAGTTATGTTCACTGTACTGCTGTGTTCTTGACATAGCACATTGCCTGTTATATTTTGGATGTCACCAACTATGAATCAAGTGTTAAATCCACTCCACTTTCAAATAAACTATTGTAGAGTGAAACCTCTTTGTGATAACCTAAAATTGCTTAAAAAATGTGTTTAAAAGCAATCATGTATGGTAAACTAATAAACACACTAAGTAATAAAACACGCAAAATTCATGGCACACTTTTTCCAGTCCTAAAAGTCCACTGCCTAGGGATAGCTTTTGATGCCACCATGCCTTTCAATCCACACTTTCAAGACCATACCACCTCCTGCCACTTCTGTCTCAAAACAAATTCTCGAATCAGCTATTTTTTCAACTGTGACTTCACAAAGAAATGCCTGAGCATTATCTCATTGTCTCCTGCTTGAACTGCTTCAGTATCCTTCTCTACGGTCTGCCATCCAACAATACGTAAGGTACGTAAGGACCAAGGGCGTACCTGTATGCCCATGGGAATTCCGGTCACCGCTGCTTTCCGGGCCGGGACCGGGATGCCTGCTGGCAAACTCCTGGCGATTTGCGGCAATTCCAGTTCAATTGGGTCCCCAGTGACCCGGAAAAAGGTGGGGTGCCATCTGACAAGACACCTATCACCCTATAGCCATCCCTAACGGTACCCGCTCTGCCCCTATTCTGGAGGGCGAGAGTGGGTGCCGGGAGTGTGTACCTAGACTGAGGGCTCCCGATCCCCGGTATCGGCTGTGGGATTGGGGCCCTCGGAGCGGAGACAGTGGCGGCGATGGCAGGAGGAGGTAAAGCTGACCTCCTTCATTTGCTTAGCAACAACTCCCAGCATGCACAAAAGGGCATGCTGGGAGTTGTTATGCAACAGCAGAAGGCACTACTACAACTCCCAGCATGCCCCTTGGTAGTTTATGTATATTATGTATATAGTATATTTCTATGAAAAATTGTGCCTCCAGCAATTGCATAACTACAACCCCCAGCATACACAAACTACCAAAGGGCATGCTGGGAGTTGCAGTAGTGTGCCTCCAGCTGTTTCATAACTACAAGTCCCAGCATGCCCTTTGGCTGTAAGTGCATGCTGAGAGTTGCAGTTTTGCAACAGCTGAAGGCACACTGGTTGCGAAACACTGAGTTAAGTAACAAACTCTGTTTTGCAACCTATGTGCCTCCAGCTGTTGCAAAACTACAACTCCCAGCATGTATGGTCTGTCAGTGCATGCTGGGAGTTGTAGTTTTGCATCAGCTGAAGGTTTGCCCCCCCCCCCATGTGAATGTACGGGGTACATTCACATGGGCAGGGGTTTACAGTGAGTTTTCTGCTGCAAGTTTGAGATGCAGCAAATTTTCCACCACAGCTCAAACTACCAGCGGAATATTCTCTGTAAACCTCTGCCCGTGTGAAATACCCCAAAAACACTACACTACATTACACTACACAAAATAAATAGTAAAACACTACATATACCCATACCACCCCCCCTTATAATAATAATAATAAAAAACTTTTTGAAAAACAAAAACTCCCATTATTGCCGAAAAGTCATTGACTGTCACGGCATGCTGGGAGTTTTGCAACAGCTGGAGACATCCTGTTTGGGAAACATTGCTGTAGGGTATTTTGGTGGCGAAAGCTCTGTAGCGCACAACATGGCTCAGAAAAGAGAGCACACCATGTACATTTGAGGTCTAAATTGTGATTTCCACAGGGGTGGCTGATTTTACAGCGGTTCTGACAAAACAATAAATACCCACATGTGACCCCATTTTGGAAACTGCACCCCTCATGGAAAGTAACATGGGGTATAGTGAGCCTTAATACCCCACAGGTTGGATGTGAAAAAAAAAATCACTAAAATGCTGGTGTTACCTTACATTTTCATCCTCACAAGGGAAAATAGGAAAAAATTTGTAACCCCATTTCTTCTGAGTATGGGAATGCCCCATATGTGGATTTAAAGTGCTCTGCAGGTGAACTACAATGCTCAGAAGAGCAGAACCTTGGGATCTAAAGGCCTTGCTACATGTACCCTATGCGTCACTCCCATCCCATATCAAATGTAACTTATTACTGAAAGATACAATAGCCGCATGGAAAGCGACCAGGAAAATTTATGGTTTACCTTATATTTTGTCGAGCTTCTTACCTCTCTGGAACTCCACGCTGTTTCCACGGGGATCTAATGATCACTTTACTCAGATCTGGAAGGCTAAGGGGCTGCATAGTGTGCATCAGCTGTTTTCTGGGGAGGATGGGGCCATATGGGAATGGGATACCTTGCACATTTAATCTGCCTCCGGGTCATTTCTTGCACTATATGAAAGCACGTTCATATGTCAAAGGCCTTCCCAGGAGTAAGGAGTATCTTTCCAGGGAGGCGGTCTTCAACACTCACTTGGGTCCGGCTAAGGGTAGGCTGTCTCTATCTGATTTGTATCTTACTCTTAAACAGACCACGCTACATATACTGGGGGAGTCTCTCTTCGGCTCAGGGGGAGAGGAATTGGGCATCAATGATGCGAGGGCCAAATTATTGGTAGGTTTACAGCACATCAGAAAATCCATAGTTGTTAGAAACGCGAGTATACACTGGGACAGGTTTAGATATACGAGGACTAGTGAACACTTTTTACCGCAATGATGTTACCGTGAACTTATTCCCTATTGCTTTTACTGCTATACTATCTCTTGCCTTGTACAGACGTATTTCCATTTTGTTGTATATGTTACATTGAAATGCAATAAAACATTGTTGAAAAAAAAAAAAAGTACAGAAAGGATTAAGATTTTTAATAGAAGTAATTTACAAATCTGTTTAACTTTCTGGCACCAGATGATTAAAAAAAAAAAAAAAAAAAAGTTTTTGACCGGAGTACCCCTTTAAGTTTATTTAACCTGTTTGGAACTTGATTATTGATCCCCTCAAGCAGGGTAAGTTTTCGTAGTGAAGGATTTAATAAATGATGGTAAGAAAAATGTTGAGAAATGGTGTGGGGAAGATAGCCTTATTTAATTTTGGAACAGTGTCTACTTAGGCTTCCTTTTGCCTTTCCATTGCCATTCCAAAAGGTACGACACGTATTGTTAGTTGCAGTTCATGAATGACTTAATCAGGAAGGTTTTCTTAGCTTAGTGATACTCCTACATTTTTTTTAATAGGCTGATTTTGGACCACCCTATAGTTAGCTTCTTAATTCAGAATCATTAAAATTATGGCTAATTTTTTAAATAATTTTTTTGATGCACAATGTTGTATTCAGGGTGTCTTTTTCCAGTGAAGCCACACATCTTTTCAAATAAACCAGGTCCCTTCGTTGGATTAGTCCAAAAGTATCTAAAACATATAATAAATACAGGGAAAGTAATGTAAGATTTTTGGAGCAAAGTTTGGAGCATTTGCAATAGTAAATCTGCCTTATTGCCCTTTTAAAGGGGTTATCATGGAATAGAATAAACAGAGCTTCTTTCTATCAAAAACTGCTCCCCAACTGTCTCCAGGTTGGGTGTGGCTCTGCAGCTCAGGTCCATTGAAGTGAATGGAGCCAAGTTGTAAAATGACACCACACCTGAAGACAGACATGGAACTGTTTTTTTTTTTTATAAATTAGCTGTATTTTTCTATTCCTGAATAACCTCTTTAATGATCTATGAGGTGTACATAGCTTGATGCTCCTCTGCTTCAATGTACAATCTGTAAAAAGGACATCTACCATTTGTCATTTATAATAATGGTGTCTACTGATGTGACAGAGGTGCCTTTTTAGGCAGCCAACCCAGGTCTTACAGCTCTGCATCCCCTGTAGCTAGGCTATTAATTGTGTAGATCTTAAATCTAAGCAACAGACAAATCAGGGCATACAGTACACTCTTATGTTACATATCCAAACTTGACCCCAATCTGAATTCTGGGGACCACACACTACAGTGTTTTGTTTACATGCACCAAATGTATGGTCAGGGATTGCTAACATTTTAATAATATGGATCATGAAACAAGTAGAAACCATAATTTGCAATGTACATCAATGGCAGGCATCCTACTTGTGTACATGCACAGGGGTCCTGAGGAAGATAGGGCCTTGTTGTCCGAGATTTGTCATTTCAGTAGTAAAATTCAGGAATATAAAGGTAAGACTCCTGAGTAATTTTCTTCTGTTTCTCTATGCATGCCTTCTCAGAGATCTAATGGAACATCCCTTAGTGTGCTTTGGGTCTGGAGCTCCTGGTAGCTTCTATTCTTTTCAGCAAGGTATCGTAAATATTTGTATTCACGTGGCCATCATCTTGTGTATGTATATGTTAATTTATATGTATTAAAAATACTCTCTTGTTCTGATGTCCCAGCATGCCCAGAATGTTAAAAACGTAATTCTGGTATGTAGTCCCAGAACATATAACTTACATTTTAACAGCAATCTAATCTTACCTGGGTATGCTGGGACCATTAGTGCACAAGATGCACACATCACTGCTGTTGCATCAGAGTGTCTCTCCAATCTGGTTAACAGAGTGGGCCTACTCCCCCCATGTAAGATACCTACATGATAAATTAGGGATGGCTTTGACAGTGAGAGATCAAAAGCTGGTGATTCTTTTCTTCCCTGGAAAGTACCAGCTGTGAGGGGAGTAACTGATTTATAACATCTTAATAGCATAGAGTGGAGTCTTTGTACTCACATTCGGCCAGGCCTGGATGTAAGCAAATCAATTAGCCTGTTTTGACATTTTATTAAGGTGCTGCTCCATTGACAACAATGGTAAATCAATTCACCTATTTTCTCATAGGCTTGCGAAAATCAAATTGCAAACCTAGTGAATTTATTAATTTTCTCACTTGCTGCCAGGACCAAGAGCATGAAATTTACTATATAAACATTAATATTAATTAGCCATGTAAGACGATTTTCTGTGTGTATAATGTAGTCCAGCTAAAGGAGGAGGACACAGCTGCTTGTAACAGGATAATTGGCTTGTGGAGGGCACTTCTGCTTGCAAGGGGTTAATCTGTGAAAAAATGGCAATCCCTGGCACATGTAGACTTTCCCTAAGTCCTCTTCTGTCTCACTCAGCTTGTCACATGTGTCTCTGGTCTCACTGATCATGCTGCTTACTTCCATGGCACCATGTTGGCTCTAGACACCACTTTGCATCCCCAGCTGTAATGCTTGCCTCTCCCAGCCATACCCTCTTCTTCTTCCAGGTTTACTCTTCAGTGCTGGCCTTCACTGCCTCTGGAGCATCCAGCAGAATGGTGTTTAGGCTGATCTTGACCCTGTTCAGTGACTTCTGTAGCAGGATTTGTTTGCTGAAAAGCCTGCCACCCCCAGCAGGAGGATCCCTGCACACCATGTGGTTGTGCTGCTCTTCTCTTTCTGTGAAGGTAATTCTGCCATTCCTCCCTTTTTGAATGGGGTAACATGCTGATCATGCCATCACTCACGAGGAGGGGGGATGGCATCCCTATTTGGGCTCTGGGAAGGGACAAGGTTGATGTTCCTGGAAGGATACGTCAAATGGAAAAGGATTTAGGTAAACTAGAAAAATGGTCAGAACTCTGACAACTGACATTTAATGTGGATAAGATAATGCACCTGGGGCATAAAAACCCATGGTCAGAGTTTTTAATATGTGATACAGTCCTAGTTTTTCTTCTTTTAAATATACTCTCCTTCTTTATTGTGTTAATTCTGATACCAGACATTTTATCCCCTATCTGACCACTGGGTCTCCCTTCGAACTCCAACTCGGCAGCTCAGTAATCCACATGCATCTCTGCTCCGTGCCGGATTACTGTCGACCACAGCACGACGGTGTGGTCAACACGCTCCCTTCATATATCTCTATGGGAAATCCGGAGATACACAAACACTGTATCTCTGTCTCTCCCATAGACATAAATGGAGAAGGCATGTTGACCATTGTTGATTTGAAGCCCATCACAGCTGGGGTGCGAGTCGAAGATGATGGGTGTCCCAACAGTTGGACCCCCCACAATTAGACATCTTATCCTCTATCCTGCGGATAAGGGATACGATGTCTAGTTGTGGAATCAACCTGGTAAAGGAGGATAGTATATTTAAAAGAAGAAAAACTACCACAAGAGGACATAGTTTTAAATTAGAGGGACAAAGGTTTCTGCAGTAATATCAGGAAGTATTACTTTACTGAGAGAGTAGTGGATGCATGGAATAGCCTTCCTGCAGAAGTGGTCGCTGCAAATACAGTGAAATATGCACATGTAACATATTCCACATGGGGCTTAGCAAAGCATCCATAGCTTTATAAGGTGGTCAGCTCTACCTCCCAACCACATATACAGTGCATTTACATGTATACACAGGAGAAGTGATTTCCTACTATTGTAAACTGTGTGAGTGATTGCACCAACATGAAGAAATGACCAATGGCTTTGTACTTGCGTTCATCTCTGTATAATCATCTAGTTCAGGCATCAAAATGTGACATTTATGCAAATATTATTTAGAGATGGAAAATTTTTGTTGATGTAACCCCCTTTCTGACCAGACATTTTACATAACCTTAGATGATGCGAGACAGCCAGGAGTCGTAAATACGGTGCCCACTAGGAGGATAGATGTGGGAGTACAGGCTAACTGGGAGTAGTAGTCCCTTGGATGCAATACACGTTATTGTCACATGGCAGAGTGGCTTATCTAACCTAATCAATCCCCTTGTAAGCCCACTCAACTATTTTGTCAATGAGTTTGTACCAGTGGTGTTTATGCAGGAATAAGAAATCTAGACACTTTGATAACTTGCACACATGATGGAATTTTGCTTAACTTACTTTGCAAATCCAAGCAAATACAATCAAATAGGCAAAGAATTGCAAAGTTAAATTTATTTTCAACAGATGAGTGAAAAGTTGGCAATTGTTCCTTTAAGAATGCTGTAATAGCAGATATACTGACTTAAAGGGGTACTTGATTTTTTAAATCAACTGGTGCCAGGAAGTAAAACAGATTTGTAAATTACTTCAATTTAAAAATCTTAATCCTTCCAGTACTTATCAGTTGCTGTATGCTCCAGAGGAAGTTCATTTTTGTTTGAATTTATTTTCTGTCTGACCACAGTGCTCTCTGCTGATACTGTCCATGTCAGGAACTGTCCAGAGCAGGAAGGAAGAAATCACCATCGCAAACCTTTCCTGCTCTGGACAGTTCCGGACATGGAAAGAGGTGTCAGCAGAGAGCACTGTGGTCAGACAGAAAATAAATTCAAACAACAAAGAACTTCATCTGGAGCATACAGCAGCTGATAAGTACTGGAAGGATTACTATTTTTAAATAGAAGTAATTTACAAATCTTGGCACCAGTTGATTTAAAGGAAAAATGTTCACTCCTTTAAAAGTCTCTAATGTGCTTGTTATTTGTGTTATTAGGAAGGTAATGCAGATGCATATAATGGCAAAGGGAGTATTACCATTGACAGGTAATAATATCACCAAGCTATAACTCGACCTGGGCTGTATGTTCACTCTGTGTGTACTTTTTGTGGGGTACAAGTATTTATCATCAAGTACTCTATAAATCCAGTGACTCACAAGTTACATATACCGTATTTATCGGGGTATACCACGCACCGGCCTATAACACGCACCCTGTTTTTACCAAGGATATTTGGGTAAAAAAAGTTTTTTACCCAAATATCCATGGTAAAAAGAGGGTGCGTGTGTGCGTCATGCGCCGTGCAGCGCATAGCAACGACGCAGGGGATGCACGCCGGAGGCCTGCAGCAGCGCGGACCCGACCCCGGCAACAGGTAATTATGCCACCGGGGATGGGGGGAGGCAACGGGGCAGCGGCGCCGGCAATGGGTGCTGCTGCCCCTTCTCTCCCCCTGGCTGTCAGCGCCGCTTCTCTCCCCCTGGCTATCGGCGCCAGCAATGGGGCGCCGGCACCGATAGTCAGGGGGACAGAACGGGCAGCGGCGCCGAATGTGCTAGAATTTGCGCCAGAATTGAAAAAACCTGACCAGCTCTCCATTTTTTTTCTCTGAAAAAGGGGCGTAGTCATCAGGAAAGGGTGCGTGGTCTATGAAAGGGACATGTTCCCGACATTTTCAAAAAATCCCAACAGATTTACTAAGGTTTTCACTGAAAATGTGGTGGATTTGAGCTGATGAAAACCCTACAGTTCAGAGCATGTGTAAAAAAAAAAAAAGCTAAATGTAGGGAAACATTAGTAAATAGAGTGGAAAAATATCTGTTGGGGAAAAAAACTAACAAAGAAAACTATACTACACTCTTAGTAAATCAGGGCCATTATGTCCAGACATTGGACAGTGTCAGGACCCAGTGTGGTAGCAACTGGACCTAAAGAGAGGCCCAGGAGAGCAGAAAATACCTATTAGCAGCTGTTATCTAGTGAATTATTCCAAAAAATAACAGCTGATCCAAACAAAAAGAGAGGTGACCAATATTTCTTCCAAGCCTTTGTGGCTGGTGAGCGACGCAATTGAGGACCCGGGGAATGTTCCTTCTAAACTGGGTGATTCAGAATAGCAGCACATAAACATTGCTGTATAGAACTGTATAATTAGCTGTAAATAGCAAAGATACCTAATGGTTCTATAGTAATATCCCTAGCATCTAAAACAATTGAAGGATTAGAAAAACAGTATTTTTTTTTCCTGAGACAGCACCACCCTTATTCTCAGTGTGTGTGGTTTTGCAGCTCTGTTCTATTAAAGTGAGTGGCGCCAAGTTGTAAGACCACGCACAACGTGAGGACAGGTATGCCGCTTTTTATGGAAGAAAACAACAATGTTTTTCTAATCCTAAGTTACCCCCTTAAAGTGTACCTTTCATCAAAAAAACTTTTTATATATTATAGATTAATGTATGCAGAATAACTTCACAATTGCATGTTATTAAAAAATATGCTTCTTTCTATTTAATTTTCCACCTTGAAGAAATGACCACTAGGGGTCTCCCTACCAGTCCTGGCAGCAAGCATTTCAGACTCATGCTGGAGTCCTAAACACTACGAGCTGCCAGTCTGCTTTGTTCACAAAGGAGAACACTCAGAGCTGCCAGCCTGCTTTGTTCACAGTCTGTTTGGCTGTGAACAAAGCAGGCTGGCAGCTCTGAGTGTTTAGGACTCCAGCATGAGTCAGAAATGCTTGCTGACAGGACTGATCGGGAAAAATACAATAGAAAGAAGCATATTTTTCATTAACATGCTATTGGAAAGTTATTCAACATTCATTAATCTAAAATATATCAAAAGTTTATTTGATGAGAGGTACCCTTTAATTAGCATTGCTGGTAGTCTAAGGCACAGAAAGGGTTAATTACACCATTCCTGGTGGGTTAAAGAGGTTGTCCGGTTGAATTTATTATTTTACAATTGTCCCCAGCCTGCTTAATCACATAACAAAAGCTTTAGCTCACCTTTCTCCGCTCCCTCGTAGCTCCGATATGATGGTGACCCATCTGCGGCCGGAAGCAGTGCCGATAGCCAATCACTGTCTGAGGCGAGACAACACGGTGATCAGTGGTTGGCTGAGCAACGCTGTGACATAACGTCTACCTCTCCGTCTGGCTCCATGAAGCAGACTGTCAGCAGAGACCTGGCTGGAGATGGGGAGCCCAGGTACCGGAGCTACCAGGGAGTGGAGGAAGGTGAGTTATTGTTATTTTAGAAGGCAGGCTGGGGACAATTGTGATATGATAAACTGCACCAGACAACTTCTTTAACCCCTAGAGGACGCAGGGCATACAGGTACGTACCTGTATGTCCTGAGTCCTGTCTTGGCTATGAAGCGAATGCATCATAGACCACAGGTCCCGGTTGCTATCAGCGCTTAGGGACTCGCCAGTAATGGCACTGATGTCTGCCATTAACCCATCAGATGCCATGATCAATATTGTATTGTCAATATTGTAATATAGTATTTTAAAATACTAATTGTGTTAAAAAAGTTTTATTTTTAAAGTAATACAATAATAGAAAAGCATGTAAACATAAGTATCATTTTAGTCATATTGACCGATAAAATAAAGAAAACATGTAAGTTTCACAAAACAAAAAACCCCAAAAGTTGCAAACTGCAGGTTTCTTCTCAATTTCTCACCATAAATATAAATAATATATTTTTGTAGCACATGGCTAGAATGCAAATGAGGTGCCCAGGGGTTTTGAGCATAATGAAAAAGGCTTATATCCAAGTACTGGAAAGTACTATGGAGATCTAAAAAAAAAAAAAAAGGTATACCCGGAATCATGAAGAGAATCCTTATCTAGCCATGTGCCTATCCTGTTCACCTGCTGACAGGTCTGCTTTAAACTCTGGCACATTTTTGCACATAGTGTCACTTCTAAAGCCATGCCTTCCTATATCAAAGCCACACCCATTTTGTAGGAATCATGCATCTTTTTCAGACACAAATCAAGATCAACATTATGATCAATCATCATCACTTAGGACAGTTGCATCTAAATTCTGGTGCATTGGTTACAGAGCATCCTGCAGTGAGTGATTGGATTAAGAGACCCAGAACAGCAGAGCAGACTTAGGGAGTAAGTGAATGCACGGTGAGTGAGGGCGGGCTCAGTGCTTGCCTCAGAGACGCCCCTTTCTGAGCCGTGTATGTCAGAATGAATGAGCAGCAGAACAAAGGGATTTGCGTGACAAATACAGAAGCTAGATGCATTAAAACCTAGACACATAAAAACCTAGTGAGTAACATATGGATGCATTGTTTTATTAAATTTTTTCTGTAATATGACAGGTATGCTTTAATGTTTAAATGGGTATTCTGCCCCTAGACAAAGAATAGGGGATAAGATGTCTGATTGTGGGGGTCTCGCCGCTGGGGACCCCCATGATCTCCATTCTGCACCTGACGTTCATTTAGAGCATCAGGTTCAGCTCCGGGAGCTTGTGACGTTACGGCAGTGCCCCGCTCGTGATGTCACGGCCACGTCCCCTCAATCTCAATGCAAGTGCATAGACTTGCATTCGGGGGGGGTGTGGCCGTGACATCACGAGTCTCCGCCCCGCATCGGCAGTCATCCGGCGCGGAGCGTGTTTGCTCAGTGCACCAGATGTCTGGGGTGCCGCAGCTGAGATTGCGAGGGGTCACTCCACTGGATAGGGGATAAGATGTCTAGGGGCAGAGTACCCCTTTAAATTCCTGATGAAGAGAGAGAAAGGGTCACTGATCAAATATCTAAGAAAGAGTGGCAGGTGGGCAATTGGAGGGTCATGGGCATCCTGATCCCAAATGGGTGCCCAAATCGCTGTTTTATAATCCACCACAGAAGTTAGTTAATTGTATCAGGCACTACGCTGTTTGATTTTACAGTAGCTGCTCTGCTTGCTTCAATAGAAAAAAAATATATCCATATTGAAATCCATATTGATAACCATCCCTATTGATAACTCTGTGACTATGGCTATTGTTGGGTGCGAATATTTGCACTTTGAATTTTTATCACGAATTCGCGAATATTGCAAATATATTTGCTATATATTCTCAATTAAGAAAATTCACTTTTTTCCGCATATGCATATGCACATATTCACATATTCATTCTTTTCACTTGTGGGCCAATTAGAATGATGCAAATACACTTATCAGAGGTTATCAACAACATCCCTAGCACCCAATAGTAAAGTTGCCCACCCCCTCTCTGTATTCTTCCTCGAATACGTGAATATGCGCATATTAGCATATGAGAATATAACGAATACGTGAAATTCGGGAATATAAGACGAATATTCATCTATATATTCGCAAAATATCGCAAATTCGAAAGTGGGCAATGCCGCTCATCACTAACCATGGTACCAAAACAATCAAATCCAACCAACTGAAATCTATTCATGTATTCTTACAATATATTACACACCTGTTCCATGTTCCTTTAGTTGCTAGTTATCATATAATGAAGAATAGGTAATCTGATGGACGGGTGTATGAATGATAGCGCACTATGTCGGCTCACTGAGAGCAGATTTCCCTCTGTCAGATTGGTAAAATCTTTGACATCATAACAATAAATGAATTAATTCTAGCAATATATATATATATATATATATATATATATATATATATATGTGTATATAATATATATATATATAATATAATAATATATATAATATATAACATATATAGTCACTGAATAACCCAATATTTATTACACATCTTATCACTGAATAACCCAATATTTATTATATATCTTATCACTGAATAACCCAATATTTATTATACATCTTATTACTGAATAACCCAATATTTATTATACATCTTATTACTGAATAACCCAATATTTATTACCGTATATACTCGAGTATAAGCCGAGTTTTTCAGCATGATTTTTCGTGCTGAAAACACCCCCCTCGGCTTATACTCGAGTGAACTCTCCACCCGCAGTGGTCTTCAACCTGCGGACCTCCAGAGGTTTCAAAACTACAACTCCCAGCAAGCTTGGGCAGCCATCGGCTGTCCGGGCTTGCTGGGAGTTGTAGTTTTGAAACCTCCGGAGGTCCGCAGGTTGAAGACCACTGCGGCCTTCGACATCATCCAGCCCCCTCTCACCCCCCTTTAGTTCTGTACAATACTCACCTCCGCTCGGCGCTGGTCCGGTGCTGCAGGACTGTCCGGTGAAGAGGTCGTCCGGTGGAATAGTGGTTCCGGGCTGCTATCTTCACCGGGGAGGCCTCTTCTAAGCGCTTCGGGCCCGGCCCCAGAATAGTCACGTTGCCTTGACAACGACGCAGAGGTATGTTCATTGCCAACGTACTTCTGCGTCATTGTCAAGGCAACACCTCTATTCTGGGCCCGAAGCGCGGAGAAGAGGCGCCCCCGGTGAAGATAGCAACCCGGAACCACTATCCCACCGGACGACCTACTCACCGGACAGCCCTGCAGCACCGGACCAGCGCCGAGCGGAGGTGAGTACTGTACAGAACTAAAGGGGGTGAGAGGGGGCTGGATGATGTCGAAGGCCGCAGTGGTCTTCAACCTGCGGACCTCCGGAGGTTTCAAAACTACAACTCCCAGCAAGCCCGGACAGCCGATGGCTGACCGGGCTTGCTGGGAGTTGTAGTTTTGAAACCTCTGGAGGTCCGCAGGTTGAAGACCACTGCGGGCGGATGATGACAAGAGGATGATGAAGGGGGGTGTGGGATGATGACAAGAGGATGATGAAGGGGGGTGTGGGATGATGAAGGGGGGTGGGGATGATGACAAGGGGATGATGAAGGGGGAGGTGTGGGATGATTACAAGGGAATGATGAAGGGGGGTGGGGATGATGACAAGGGGATGATGAAGGGGGGATGTGTGGGATGATGACAAGGGGATGATGACAGGTGATGATGATGAGGGTCTGGATGATGACAGGCGGTGATGATGATGAGGATGTTAATGACGGGTCTGGATGATGACAGGGGGGGATGATGTATTTCCCACCCTAGGCTTATACTCGAGTCAATAACTTTTCCTGGGATTTTGGGTTGAAATTAGGGGTCTCGGCTTATACTCGGGTCGGCTTATACTCGAGTATATACGGTATACATCTTATTACTGAATAACCCAATATTTATTTTACATCTTATTACTGGATAACCCAATATTTATTATACATCTTATCACTGGATAACCCAATATTTATTATACATCTTATTACTGGATAACCCGATATTTATTATACATCTTATCACTGGATAACCCAATATTTATTATACATCTTATCACTTGATAACCCAATATTTATTATACATCTTATCACTAGATAACCCAATATTTATTATACATCTTATCACTGGATAACCTAATATTTATTATACATCTTATTACTGGATAACCCAATATTTATTATACATCTTATCACTGGATAACCCAATATTTATTATACATCTTATTACTGAATAACCCAATATTTATTATACATCTTATTACTGGATAACCCAATATTTATTATACATCTTATTACTGGATAACCCAATATTTATGATACATCTTATTACTGGATAACCTGATATTTATTATACATCTTATTACTGGATAACCTGATATTTATTATACATCTTATTACTGGATAACCCGATATTTATTATACATCTTATTACTGGATAACCCAATATTTATTATACATCTTATTACTGGATAACCCAATATTTATGATACATCTTATTACTGGATAACCTGATATTTATTATACATCTTATTACTGGATAACCCGATATTTATTATACATCTTATTACTGGATAACCCAATATTTATTATACATCTTATCACTGGATAACCCAATATTTATTATACATCTTATCACTGAATAACCCAATATTTATTATACATCTTATCACTGGATAACCCAATATTTATTATACATCTTATCACTGAATAACCCAATATTTATGATACATCTTATCACTGAATAACCCAATATTTATGATACATCTTATCACTGGATCCACGATCATTACCTCCGATCCTATGACCCCTATAATGACCGATATACATTTCTCATAAAGAGGGCTTTGCTCCTATCGTTACTGCTCAAACTCGCTTCAGCTCTTTCTACAGGATCCAACGTAACAGCTAGACAGCTCTGACAGGGATATGCTACGTGACACAGCTACCTGATCAGCACAGGAGAGATGTCACCTCCCGGACATGGATGTTAATGCAGCACGGTATACGTGCCCCTCTCCTTGTGTGCACAGGTGGGACTTCCACCCTGACTCTTGACCCCACTTATTGAAACCTTATGTAAGCCATTAGCCGAGCAGATAGAGCATCAAAAAAAAATGGCGTGAATGATGAGACGAGAGTGTGCATGCAGCTAGCCTGCATCCGTGTGTGCTCAATGTAGATGCTGCCAGTATCGATGCCCGTGCTCGTGTTGTGAAACTGATCCACGATTGTTGGCTCAGCCAGCCTCTCCCTCTCTCTCTATTGAGTTGCTATTTTTAGCAAATCCTACAGGGCTGTGATCACATCTTTCTCTCCCTCCCATCCTCACCCATCCTTTCCCTCTCTATCTGCGGATTTCAAAACATCATTGAGTCTTGTCTCCAGCTCCGCAGTGCTCCTGTAACCTGGGATCACAGGCTGCAGCACTTAAAACTACTTTAGCTCTTCTCCCGCTCACTCCTTCTATTTCGCGTAGTCTCTTCGTTGAACATGGATGATGTGGATGTATTAGGAAGTTCACTAACAAGCTACTGAATTAGCGGAAAGGTAAGATGTTCTATATGCAACATAGCACAGCTCAGGGACTACTACTGCTATTACCCTAGTGCAGTGTTTCCCAACCAGGGTGCCTCCAGCTGTTGCAAAACTACATCTCCCAGCATGCCCGGACAGCCGAAGGCTGTCCGGGCAAGCTGGGAGATGTAGCTTTGCAACAGCTGGAGGCACCCTGGTTGGGAAACACTGCCCTAGTGACTGGACAGCACCAGGTCATTGCATGGACATCAAATTGCACTTTCTATGACATTACGGGGAGGTCACCAAGTTCATCAACTACAGAATGTTCTGGCATGAACAGAACCAAGATCCTTGCTGGATTTTTACTCAATTAGTTATTTTGCAAATCTTATGTAATTAAAGTTATTATTAATATTTTTTGTGTTATTATTTTTGTTATTCATATTTTTGCCATTATTATTGTTATTATTGCTATTTTATTGTTGTTGTTGTTATTATTATTATTATTTTTGGTATTCATATTTTTACCATTATTATTGTAATTATTGATATTTTGTTGCTATTATTATTATTAAGGGTATTAATATTTTGCCATTATTATTGTTATTATTGCTATTTTATTGTTATTATTATTATTATTATCATTATTATTTTTGGTATTCATATTTTTTGCCATTATCATAGTTATTATTGATATTTAGTTGCTATTATTGTTATTATTATTATTATTCATATTTTTACCATTATTATCGTAATTATTGATATTTTGTTGTTGTTGTTATTATTATTATTTTTGGTATTAATATTTTTGCCATCATTATTGATATTTTGTTGCTATTATTGTTATTATTGGTATTAATATTTTTGTCATTATTATTGCAATTATTGATATTTTGTTGTTGTTCTTCTTCTTATTATTGTTATTATTATTATTATAAATAATAATTTTTGCTATTTGCTATTTTTTTTTCTTTTTTCTTTTAATTCAAAAAGTTATAATTAACTAAAAGTGATCAGGCTGATAAACCTGTACTCATGTTTGTATGGAAATGTCAGGGTAGGGAGTTCTGAGCCAGTGTTTCCCCACCAGGGTGCCTCCAGCTGTTGCAAAAGCTCCTAGCATGCCTGGACAGCCTTCAGCAGGCATGACTTGGAATACACATTCTACTTTCATTGCTCGAGTCAGTGTTTCCCCACCAGGGTGCCTCCAGCTGTTGCAAAAGCTCCTAGCATGCCTGGACAGCCTTCAGCAGGCATGACTTGGACTACACATTCTACTTTCATTGCTCGTGTTAGTGTTTCCCAACCAGGGTGCCTCCAGCTGTTGCAAAACTGCAACTACAAGCATGCCCGGACAACCTTCGGCTGTCCGGGCATGCTGGTAGTTGTAGTTTTGCAACAGCTGGGGGCACCCTGGTTGGGAAACATTGCCCTGAATGTGTATTCCAAGTCACGCCTGCATTTAAAGATCAAATATGGTTCTGTCTAATGTCTCACAATGGGCTTTTGTGGTCAGGCACTGCCGTATAGCCAAATAGAACGGCCCCTTAAGTTACAATATTAACCGTTATCGAGATGTCCATTGTAAGTTAAAAATAATGTTACATGGTACTGAAGCCCTAAACTGTCATAACCAAAATTGAGATTAATGGAAAATACCAATACACAACAAATAAATAAATAAATAAACAAACAAATAAATAACTAAATAAACAATGAAAGAAAGAATGAAAGGAAGAAAGAAAGAAATAATAGAAAAGTTAATCCTACATAAATAAGTCAGCAATTGATTTACAACTTCCAGAAGCTGTTTTAATGTCAAGGACAGGAGCCTCTTTGGGGTCCTGTACAGTATACAGGGTACCAGATAAAAAAAGAGCTTAGTAAGCAGCTGAATGTGGCACAGGTAAAAACCGCTATAGTACTGCACTATACTATAGGGTGGCACTACTTGACAGCCAATCAGTGCATGTATTTAGTAATACAGGTGTTTTACCAGTAAAATAACCACTGGTTGGATTATTAAAGGGGTACTCCCGTGGAAAACTTTTATTTTATTTTTTTTTAAATCAACTGGTGCCAGAAAGTTAAACAGATTTGTAAATTACTTCTATTAAAAAATCTTAATCCTTACAGTACTTTTTAGGGGCTGTATACTAAAGAGAAATCCCAAAAAGAAATGCATTTCCTCTGATGTCATGACCACAGTGCTCTCTGCTGACCTCTGTTGTCCATTTTAGGAACTGTCCAGAGCAGGAGAAAATCCCCATTGCAAACATATGCTGCTCTGGACAGTTCCTAAAATGGACAGCAGAGTTCAGCAGAGAGCACTGTGGTCATGACATCAGAGGAAATGCATTTCTTTTTTGAATTTCTCTTTAGTATACAGCCCCTAAAAAGTACTGGAAGGATTAAAATTTTTAATAGAAGTGATTTACAAATCTTTTTTCTTTCTGGCACCAGTTGATTAAAAAAAAAAAGTTTTCCACGGGAGTACCCCTTTAAGCCAATTGTGTGATTGGCTCAATGATCCAACCAATGGTCATTTACTGGACACAGGTCTCAATTCTGGAATGTCTGTGTTGAATATTACATGTGATTTTAAATAACAATGGCCTGAGAAATATCAGTTACTGGCAAAAATATTATAACCTAAGGCCATTGTAACTTGAGAGACCACTGCGATTAACAACTACTTGTTGTTCAATGACATCATACCCTGGTTCATTGGTTTAGTGAAAAACAAATCAATGTTCAGGCCCAAGAAAGGCAGCAGTAAGTGATATGTGATCATATGTAATTAAATCTTCCACTAGGGAGCCAGAGAGGGACTAGTAGGTAGGAAACAGGTGGAACTCTTTCCCTTGAACATGTAATTTCTGCTATTATTTTACAAATAAATTAACTGGTGCTGAGAAGGGCGCCTGTGTTTCTGACTTCCTACTTACTATATCTGTCATGTACTAAAATATTTTCTTATGCAATGCTTGGTATAATTGTACCCATGTTAAGAACATATGTTCATGTTTATACAAAGCGGCCATATGAGGATTGAAATTTTTCTATGCAGTATTGACATTAAATCATACATATATATATATATATATATATATAGAGAGAGAGAGAGAGAGAGAGAGAGAAAGAGAGAGAGAGACAAAATAATTAATTCTATATATTGATTATTAGTCAATTATTTATTAATTTCATATTAATATCTATCTATACAAAGGAAGATAGCAGCACTCCAATTCACATGGAAAATGTGTATGGCTTTATTCAGCAAACATCAGAGCAACATTTCGGCCATCTCACACGCCCATTGTCTGCTTGACAGTGGTGGTGTGAGATGGCCAAAATGTCGTTCTGATGTTTCATGAATAAAGCCATACACATTTTCCACATGAATTGGAGTGCTGCTGTCTCCCTTTGTTTGGATATGTTTGGGACTTTCTGAGACCAAAGTCTACCTACAGCTTGTACCTTTGTGAATAATCACCGTTATAAGTGCTGCCCAACTTCTGGAATTCTATCTATCTATCTACAGTATCTCATATCTATCTTTCTATCTTCTTAGTTCCCATATTCTTTTTGTATATACGCTTTTTACTGTTTCAGCTTAATAACAATCAATTTTGCTGTATGCAAACACATAGTAGGATATGCTATTGCATATAGAAAAAAGTATATATCGCAAAGCATTTTTGATTTATAAAGTATATGATAAACAAATCCTACTGTATAGCATAACGCAGCATCCATTTTTTGTTAATAAATATGTTTTTATTCTCTTCAAGAGTTTAAAGTGTATACTTTAAGTATAAACCCAAACACATGGTAAACTGTCTGCCATCAACTTCCTTACAACACAGTCAAAAAAGGTCATATAAATGAAAGGTCTCTTTGTTTTGTCATTCATTTTACCACCATTCTTATCTCTTGTAGTACTTTTGTAGTACAGATTGTTGGGCACATTTTATCATTCTAATAGGAAATGTTCAATCTGAAAATGGCCAATTGTTTAAATCAAGTTTTTATGTTAAACATATTTTTTCTGAATTTGAAGTGATATTATTTTCAATCTTCTCCATTTTGCTATTTATATTTTAAAATAATTCTGAAATATTGTTGTTCTCTATCTACCCACTAAGCCTAATAATAAGCACTTCCTGTTGTTACGCCGAGCGCTCCGGGTTCCCGCTCCTCCCCGGAGCGCTCGCTTCACCTCCTCCGCTGCAGCGCCCCGGTCACGTCCTCTGACCCGGGGCGCTGCGATCCTGCTGCTAGCCGGGATGCGATTCGCGATGCGGGTAGCGCCCGCTCGCGATGCGCACCCCGGCTCTCCTACCTGACTCGCTCCCCGTCTGTTCTGTCCCGGCGCGCGCGGCCCCGCTCCCTAGGGCGCGCGCGCGCCGGGTCTCTGCGATTTAAAGGGCCACTGCGCCGCTGATTGGCGCAGTGGTTCCAATTAGAGTTATCACCTGTGCACTCCCTATATTACCTCACTTCCCTTGCACTCCCTTGCCGGATCTTGTTGCCTTAGTGCCAGTGAAAGCGTTCCTTGTGTGTCCCTTGCCAGTGTTTCCAGACCTTCTGCCGTTGCCCCTGACTACGATCCTTGCTGCCTGCCCCGACCTTCTGCTACGTCCGACCTTGCTTCTGCCTACTCCCTTGTACCGCGCCTATCTTCAGCAGCCAGAGAGGTGAGCCGTTGCTAGTGGATACGACCTGGTCACTACCGCCGCAGCAAGACCATCCCGCTTTGCGGCGGGCTCTGGTGAAAACCAGTAGTGGCTTAGAACCGGTCCACTAGCACGGTCTACGCCAATCCCTCTCTGGCACAGAGGGTCCACTACCTGCCAGCCGGCATCGTGACAGTAGATCCGGCCATGGATCCCGCTGAAGTTCCTCTGCCAGTTGTCGCTGACCTCACCACGGTGGTCGCCCAGCAGTCACAACAGATTGCGCAACAAGGCCAACAGCTGTCTCAACTGACCGTTATGCTACAACAGTTGCTACCACAGCTTCAGCAGTCATCTCCTCCGCCAGCTCCTGCACCTCCTCCGCAGCGAGTGGCCGCTCCTGGGATACGCTTATCCTTGCCGGATAAATTTGATGGGGACTCTAAGTTTTGCCGTGGCTTCCTTTCCCAATGTTCCCTGCATCTGGAGATGATGTCGGACCTGTTTCCCACTGAAAGGTCTAAGGTGGCTTTCGTAGTCAGTCTTCTGTCCGGAAAAGCCCTGTCATGGGCCACACCGCTCTGGGACCGCAATGACCCCGTCACTGCCTCAGTACACTCCTTCTTCTCGGAAATCCGAAGTGTCTTTGAGGAACCTGCCCGAGCCTCTTCTGCTGAGACTGCCCTGTTGAACCTGGTCCAGGGTAATTCTTCCGTTGGCGAGTATGCCGTACAATTCCGTACACTTGCTTCAGAATTGTCCTGGAATAATGAGGCCCTCTGCGCGACCTTCAAAAAAGGCCTATCCAGCAACATTAAAGATGTTCTGGCCGCACGAGAAATTCCTGCTAATCTACATGAACTTATTCACCTAGCCACTCGCATTGACATGCGTTTTTCTGAAAGGCGTCAGGAACTCCGCCAAGATATGGACTCTGTTCGCACGAGGCGTTTCGTCTCCTCGGCTCCTCTCTCCTCTGGTCCCCTGCAATCTGTTCCTGTGCCTCCCGCCGTGGAGGCTATGCAGGTCGACCGGTCTCGCCTGACACCTCAAGAGAGGACACGACGCCGTATGGAGAACCTCTGCCTGTACTGTGCTAGTACCGAACACTTCCTGAGGGATTGTCCTATCCGTCCTCCCCGCCTGGAAAGACGTACACTGACTCCGCACATAGGTGAGACAGTCCTTGATGTCTACTCTGCTTCTCCACGTCTTACTGTGCCTGTGCGGATGTCTGCTTCTGCCTTCTCCTTCTCTACAGTGGCCTTCTTGGACTCTGGTTCTGCAGGAAATTTTATTTTGGCCTCTCTCGTCAACAGGTTCAACATCCCAGTGACCAGTCTCGCCAGACCCCTCTACATCAATTGTGTAAATAATGAAAGATTGGACTGTACCATACGTTTCCGCACGGAGCCCCTTCTTATGAGCATCGGATCTCATCATGAGAGGATTGAACTTTTGGTCCTCCCCAATTGCACCTCGGAGATTCTCCTTGGACTTCCCTGGCTTCAACTTCATTCCCCAACCCTGGATTGGTCCACTGGGGAGATCAAGAGTTGGGGGTCCTCTTGTTCCAAGAACTGTCTAAAACCGGTTCCCAGTAACCCTTGCCGTAACTCTGTGGTTCCTCCAGTAACCGGTCTCCCCAAGGCCTATATGGACTTCGCGGATGTTTTCTGCAAAAAACAAGCTGAGACTCTACCTCCTCACAGGCCTTATGATTGCCCTATCGACCTCCTCCCGGGTACTACACCACCCCGGGGCAGAATTTATCCTCTCTCTGCCCCAGAGACTCTTGCCATGTCCGAATACGTCCAGGAGAATCTAAAAAGGGGCTTTATCCGTAAATCCTCCTCTCCTGCCGGAGCCGGATTTTTCTTTGTCTCCAAAAAAGATGGCTCCCTACGTCCTTGCATTGACTACCGCGGTCTTAATAAAATCACGGTTAAGAACCGCTACCCCTTACCCCTCATCTCTGAACTCTTTGATCGCCTCCAAGGTGCCCACATCTTCACTAAATTGGACTTAAGAGGCGCCTATAACCTCATCCGCATCAGAGAGGGGGACGAGTGGAAAACGGCATTTAACACCAGAGATGGACACTTTGAGTATCTGGTCATGCCCTTTGGACTGTGCAATGCCCCTGCCGTCTTCCAAGACTTTGTCAATGAAATTTTTCGTGATCTATTATACTCCTGTGTTGTGGTATATCTGGACGATATCCTAATTTTTTCTGCCAATCTAGAGGAACACCGCCGGCATGTCCGTATGGTTCTTCAGAGACTTCGTGACAACCAACTCTATGCCAAAATTGAGAAATGTCTGTTTGAATGCCAATCTCTTCCTTTTCTAGGATATTTGGTCTCTGGCCTGGGACTACAGATGGATCCAGACAAACTCTCTGCCGTCTTAAATTGGCCACGCCCCTCCGGACTCCGTGCTATCCAACGCTTTTTGGGGTTCGCCAATTATTACAGGCAATTTATTCCACATTTTTCTACCATTGTGGCTCCTATCGTGGCTTTAACCAAGAAAAATGCTGATCCCAAGTCCTGGCCTCCTCAAGCAGAAGACTCCTTTAAACAACTCAAGTCTGCCTTTTCTTCGGCTCCCGTGCTCTCCAGACCTGACCCTTCCAAACCCTTCCTATTGGAGGTTGATGCCTCCTCAGTAGGAGCTGGAGCTGTTCTTCTACAAAAAAATCCTTCCGGGCATGCTGTCACTTGTGGTTTTTTCTCTAGGACCTTCTCTCCAGCGGAGAGGAACTACTCCATCGGGGATCGAGAACTTCTAGCCATTAAATTAGCACTTGAGGAATGGAGGCATCTGCTGGAGGGATCAAGATTTCCTGTTATTATCTACACCGACCACAAGAACCTCTCCTACCTCCAGTCGGCCCAACGGCTGAATCCTCGCCAGGCCCGGTGGTCTCTGTTCTTTGCCCGATTTAATTTTGAGATTCACTTTCGTCCTGCCGATAAGAACATTAGAGCCGATGCTCTCTCTCGTTCCTCGGATGCCTCAGAAGTTGATCTCCCTCCGCAACACATCATTCCACCTGACTGCCTGATCTCCACTTCTCCTGCCTCCATCAGACAGACTCCTCCAGGAAAGACCTTTGTTTCTCCACGCCAACGCCTCGGAATCCTCAAATGGGGTCACTCCTCCCATCTCGCAGGTCATGCGGGCATCAAGAAATCTGTGCAACTCATCTCCCGCTTCTATTGGTGGCCAACTCTGGAGACGGATGTTGGGGACTTTGTGCGAGCCTGCACGATCTGTGCCCGGGATAAGACTCCTCGCCAGAAGCCCGCTGGTTTTCTTCATCCTCTGCCTGTCCCCGAACAGCCTTGGTCTCTGATTGGTATGGATTTTATTACTGATTTACCCCCTTCCCGTGGCAACACCGTTATTTGGGTGGTCGTTGATCGATTCTCCAAAATGGCACATTTCATTCCTCTTCCTGGTCTTCCTTCTGCGCCTCAGTTGGCTAAACAATTTTTTGTACACATTTTTCGTCTTCACGGGTTGCCTACGCAGATTGTCTCGGATAGAGGGGTCCAATTCGTGTCTAAATTCTGGAGAGCTCTCTGTAAACAACTCAAGATTAAATTAAATTTTTCCTCTGCATATCATCCCCAGTCCAATGGACAAGTAGAAAGAATTAACCAGATCCTGGGTGATTATTTGCGACATTTTGTTTCCTCCCGCCAGGATGACTGGGCAGATCTCCTTCCATGGGCCGAATTCTCGTATAACTTCAGGGTCTCTGAATCTTCCTCCAAATCCCCATTTTTCGTGGTGTACGGCCGTCACCCTCTTCCCCCCCTCCCTACCCCCTTGCCCTCTGGTCTGCCCGCTGTGGATGAAATTTCTCGTGACCTTTCCATTATATGGAGAGAGACCCAAAATTCTCTCTTACAGGCTTCTTCACGCATGAAGAGGTTCGCGGATAAGAAAAGAAGAGCTCCCCCCGTTTTTTCCCCTGGAGACAAGGTATGGCTCTCCGCTAAATATGTCCGCTTCCGTGTCCCTAGCTACAAGTTGGGACCACGCTATCTTGGTCCTTTCAAAATTCTGTGTCAAATTAATCCTGTCTCTTATAAACTTCTTCTTCCTCCTTCTCTTCGTATCCCTAATGCCTTTCACGTCTCTCTTCTCAAACCACTCATCCTCAACCGTTTTTCTCCCAAATCTGTTCCTCCCACTCCTGTTTCCGGCTCCTCGGACGTCTTCTCGGTCAAGGAGATTTTGGCTGCCAAAAAGGTCAGAGGAAAAAATTTTTTTTTAGTAGACTGGGAGGGTTGTGGTCCTGAAGAGAGATCCTGGGAACCTGAGGACAACATCCTTGACAAAAGTCTGCTCCTCAGGTTCTCAGGCTCCAAGAAGAGGGGGAGACCCAAGGGGGGGGGTACTGTTACGCCGAGCGCTCCGGGTTCCCGCTCCTCCCCGGAGCGCTCGCTTCACCTCCTCCGCTGCAGCGCCCCGGTCACGTCCTCTGACCCGGGGCGCTGCGATCCTGCTGCTAGCCGGGATGCGATTCGCGATGCGGGTAGCGCCCGCTCGCGATGCGCACCCCGGCTCTCCTACCTGACTCGCTCCCCGTCTGTTCTGTCCCGGCGCGCGCGGCCCCGCTCCCTAGGGCGCGCGCGCGCCGGGTCTCTGCGATTTAAAGGGCCACTGCGCCGCTGATTGGCGCAGTGGTTCCAATTAGAGTTATCACCTGTGCACTCCCTATATTACCTCACTTCCCTTGCACTCCCTTGCCGGATCTTGTTGCCTTAGTGCCAGTGAAAGCGTTCCTTGTGTGTCCCTTGCCAGTGTTTCCAGACCTTCTGCCGTTGCCCCTGACTACGATCCTTGCTGCCTGCCCCGACCTTCTGCTACGTCCGACCTTGCTTCTGCCTACTCCCTTGTACCGCGCCTATCTTCAGCAGCCAGAGAGGTGAGCCGTTGCTAGTGGATACGACCTGGTCACTACCGCCGCAGCAAGACCATCCCGCTTTGCGGCGGGCTCTGGTGAAAACCAGTAGTGGCTTAGAACCGGTCCACTAGCACGGTCTACGCCAATCCCTCTCTGGCACAGAGGGTCCACTACCTGCCAGCCGGCATCGTGACACCTGTTCTGTAGAGAAAACTTTTTAGCAGTCTAACACTGCTAAACACTAGGGTGTAGGTTCTCCAGGATCCATAATTTAGAGTAGGTAATGGTCTTTTGATGATGGTCACATCTCATCTCCTTCCCTTCCCTGCACAATGTCCTCTGCACAGGTCGCAGAGCATGCTAAGAAAACTTTTCCATAGAAGCCAACAAAATTCCTCCAAAATTCTTTCCTGTGTCAATGTAGCTGCTGTAAAGCATATTTCTAAATGCCATTGAAGGGGTACTCTGCCGAAAAACATCATATCCCCTATCCAAAGGATAGGGGATAAGATGTCTGTTCGTGGGGGTCCCGCTGCTGGGGACCCCCGCGATCTCAGAGCCGGCAGCAGCGGCATCCAGAACACGGAAGCTTGGAGTTTCCATGTTCATGACATCACGCCACGGCCCCCTCCATTCATGTCTGTGGAAGGGGGCATGATGGCTACTACATAGCCATCATGCCCCCTCCCATAGACATGAATGGAGGGGGTGTGGAAGCTGTAGTCTCTAGTCATCTGGAACAGAGAGGAGTTCGCTCCATGCACTACGACTAGGGTGCCACGCTAAAGATCGCGAGAATCCCCAGCGACGGGATCCCCGTGATCAGACATCTTATCACCTATCCAAAGGATAGGGGATAAGATGTTTTTCGTCGGAGTACCTCTTTAACGGAGCAATGCAGAAGCTCAGGCAATATGGCTGCCCCCAAAATAATGTCCAAAAATAAATAAAAGAAAATACAAACAGCAAGTAGGAACAGATTAGAAAAAAGAGCATATTTTATTATCTGGTTCTAATGAGTAAAAAAAAAGAAGAGTAGGTGACACATTAGCCCTGATTTACTAAGAGTGTCGGGTTATTTTCTGAGTGTTATTTTTTTCCCAGACTATTTTTTCTCACACGTATTTATCATTGTTTCACACATGTTGGGACCCCAGAGCTGTCCAGAGGATTTTATAAATTAAGGTATAGGTTTTAGTATATAATATACTTTGACTAATGTAATGGTAGTATTATTGACATAAAATAGAAGTAAAATAGAATGGAAAAAATAGAAATAGAAAATGTTGTTAAATAAATACTATTGATAAGTGTTTAATGCCACCTTTTTCATAAATAGATTTACTCTAACTTTATTAAGATTTTTTCGGTTACATAACAATAAACAAACAAAACATAATACAGACAAATACAGATAGCCATCCTATAGATAATGAACTGAAATGCAGTTGGTCAACCTATACACACTAAACTAATCAACTCTACTTTACATCTACCCACTACCCTCCCAGCATTACCTAACTACACCCAGATTAACCTTGATCTCTGTTCAAGAAAGAAAAATGACGAAAAGAAAAAAAATTAGAACACCCTGATACCCAAAGGAAGAAGGAAAAAAATTGTAAATAAATATAGAAAGAACAAAACAAAATATACAAGTAACCCCTCTCCTCTCTCTTAGTCTATTACCCCCCACAACAACTCAGGAATCCTGGGGAATAAATAAACTTTATCCCCTCTCCCCACACTTTCCAAAAGCCTTCAAAGCTATCACTCATCTTTGCTATTTTTTTCCTCCACCCGCATAATGAACTGCACTTCTTCGAACCATTCCACTAATGAGGATACCACAGGCAACTTCCAGTGCCTAGGAATTACCATTCTCCCTGCTGCAATTAAAATTTTCAACACGTCTTTCTCATGGAGTGTCTGGGAGCCCTGGAAGAGGGACAACAAAGAAATCATTGGTGAATTTTCCAACATTCTTCCTGAAAACTGCCTATAGACACTAATAATTTATCCCAAAACATTTTAATAATTTATCCCAAAACATTTTAATTTCAGAGCAGCTCCACCAAAAGTGCAAACATGTCCCTTTCTCCTCCATACATCTCCAACATCTGTCTGTTCTGCATACATCCTGTGCACATTTACTGTGTAAAGATACCATTGGGAAACTATTTTATAAAAAT